>NC_047580.1:35931700-36616700 GCF_011004845.1 Esox lucius
TTTAGAAGAAGGTTTAGTGTAAGGGTTAAGTTTAGGGTTAGGATAAAGGTTAAAAGGGTTAGTAGATAGTAAAATGTTACTGATCAGTCAGTAGATAATCTGTAAAGCATCTACACACACACGTTTGGAACTCTCAAAATAAAGTGTTTTCAATGTTCTTAGTAATTAATTGATAGTATATTTAACTGAGGGTTATAACTAGTATATTAAACTGAGTGTTATAACTGGTATCTTTAACTGGTATATTTAAGTCAGTGTTATTACTGGTATATTTAACAGGTATATTTAACTTGCCCCAAAGTGAAACATACTATAAACTACATCTAATCTTGAATGGACCACATCCAAACACAACCATTAACAAATTGCCTCATAACAAAAGTATTGCTGAGACGTAACACCTCGCTAGTGGCCCAACAATGTCAGAGGATTTAGTTGTGATGGTTTTTCAGTTGTGATCTTAGTCTGAAAGGCTGATCTGAAAATGCAAACAGTGAAATGTAACCAAACTGGCCTGCAGGTCAACAAAATGTAACTGTGCACTGGAATAAACACATCAAATTCTTAACATCTTCTGTCGTGATTTGTTTTAGCAAACTTTCCAGACTTGATCAGAACAGATAGTCAGCGGTCGAGACAGCTGTTAAATGGAGATTGGATATCCAACATATACGCAAGATGGGGACGCACCGAGACACACTGGGACTCTCCCTCACCCAGCCTAACACACTGAGACTCTCCCTCACCCAACCTAACACACTGAGACTCTCCCTCACCCAGCCTAACACACTGAGACTCTCCTTCACCCAGCCTAACACACTGAGACTCTCCCTCACCCAGCCTAACACACTGAGACTCTCCCTCACCCAACCTAACACACTGAGACTCTCCCTCACCCAGCCTAACACACTGAGACTCTCCCTCACCCAACCTAACACACTGAGACTCTCCCTCACCCAGCCTAACACACTGAGACTCTCCCTCACCCAGCCTAACACACTGAGACTCTCCCTCACCCAGCCTAACACACTGAGACTCTCCCTCACCCAACCTAACACACTGAGACTCTCCCTCACCCAGCCTAACACACTGAGACTCTCCCTCACCCAGCCTAACACACTGAGACTCTCCGTCACCCAACCTAACACACTGAAACTCTCCCTCACCCAACCTAACACACTGAGACTCTCCCTCAACCAACCTAACACACTGAGACTCTCCCTCACCCAACCTAACACACTGAGACTCTCCCTCACCCAGCCTAACACACTGAGACTCTCCCTCACCCAGCCTAACACACTGAGACTCTCCCTCACCCAACCTAACACACTGAGACTCTCCCTCACCCAACCTAACACACTGTCAGACTTTCTTTCTTTCCCTCACTATGTCAGACTCTCCCACTCTATCACATTCTCTGTAACTCTATCACACTCTCTGTAACACTCTCTATCTCATTCTCAGTAACTCTATCACACTCTCTGTAACACTCTCTATCACATTCTCTGGAACTCTATCACAGTCTCTGTAACACTCTCTATCACATTCTCTGTAACACTCTCTATCACATTCTCTGTAACACTATCACATTCTCTGTAACACTCTCTCACCCATATGCTCTCTCAGACATATATTCATTTGGTGTGCGTGTGTGTGTGTGTTAAAAGGTACTGTAAGTTGTGTGATGTCATCTTCATGGAATGAGACAGAAGACTGAGTCCTTCTCCAGATTTTCCAGATGAAAGAACAGGACATTGTATACTTTGAATCTTAGTGTCCGCTTATTTTAGTGTGTGTGTTTCTGTAAATGTGTATATGTGTGTGTGTGTGTGTGTGTGTGTGTGTATGAATCATTTCTAAATGAAAAACCCACAAAAAAGAACATTAGAATTCTGACAATCAAGTGACAGGCAAGTAGTGGAATTATATATTTTTGATGGTGTGTGTGTGTGTGTGTGTGTGTGTGGGTGTGTATGTGGGTGTGTGTGTGTGTGTGGGTGTGTGTGATCTAGGTTATCACTGTTGAAAGTGAACCACTCGTGACTACTGAGTCGACCTATGGATTCAGGCTGGCAGAAGATCAGTCAGAACTGACACCTTTACAGGTTTGTGACCTCAGGGCTTCCAGGAGGGCGGGGCTGACGTCTCCAAGGCAACGAGGAAACACAAACACCACCAGTGGTGTGTCTCTCTGTGGGACATCGTGCGTCAGCACACGTTTCTAAACGGAAAAGAAAAAATGTTGCTCTTCAACCTCATCCAGCAGATCAATTAAAGACCGTAAGCGATCTTGGATCTCCTCTCACCTCCCAACCACGTCTAACAATCTCATGTCAGTATTGGACGTTTGTTTACGAGGGAAAGGCTTCCAACAAACATAATATTTTTCTTTACAGAAGTGTGATCTTACGACATTTTGAGTGAAAATTAACAGCTGTACACAAACCACTGGTTTTAATTTATTTGAATGTGTTTAGTCGTTGCTTTTAAAGCAGCATCTGTGATATGAGATAACATGACATAACATCATAGACTTTAACGCTGCATACTATAATTTACTGTAGAGAAAAAATATATCTGGATGACAGAATGTATTGCTAGATTGATGGCTAGAAAGGAAACTGGCCCGCTAGGGATTCTGAAAAATAAAAGAGAGAGAAGTCTTGCCTAACCAAAACACATCATGAAGCAGATGGCCAACACTGTGGTCAGTGTAGTTAACTCTGATTACTCATTGCAACAATACTGTTGCTGAAAAATTTTATAAAACGAAAAACTCCGGACAACCTTTTTTGTATTATGATAGGAGCATAAAGCACGTAACTCATCAACATATGTTGCAAGATACAGTTTGTTTCTCACAACTCAGAAAATCATCAATAGAGTAATTTTTTACCATTTATTATGGCAAGAATAATTTTGCTTGTTCTTTAAGTGATCTTTCTTTGATTGCACTAATATCAAAGTCCAAAATCCCAAATAGGTCTGGGTCCTTTATTCTTTTTGTTTCTTCTCCCCAGTACCAGTTTAAAGGTTGTATATAGTATACAGTACATACTAAACAGCAAAATAGAATTACAGCACTTTTATCATAATTTGTAAATATAATCCATAATCTAACAGCCATTTTTATAAAAATGTTAAAACACTGAGACTCTCCCTTACCCAACCTAACACACTGAGACTCTCCCTCACCCAGCCTAACACACTGAGACTCTCCCTCACCCAGCCTAACACACTGAGACTCTCCCTCACCCAGCCTAACACACTGAGACTCTCCCTCACCCAACCTAACACACTGAGACTCTCCCTCACCCAGCCTAACACACTGAGACTCTCCCTCACCCAGCCTAACACACTGAGACTCTCCCTCACCCAACCTAACACACTGAGACTCTCCCTCACCCAGCCTAACACACTGAGACTCTCCCTCACCCAACCTAACACACTGAGACTCTCCCTCACCCAACCTAACACACTGAGACTCTCCCTCACCCAACCTAACACACTGTCAGACTCTGCCTCACCCAACCTAACACACTGTCAGACTCTCCCTCACCCAACCTAACACACTGAGACTCTCCCTCACCCAACCTAACACACTGAGACTCTCCCTCACCCAACCTAACACACTGAGACTCTCCCTCACCCAGTGTAACACACTGTCAGACTCTGCCTCACCCAGCCTAACACACTGTCAGACTCTGCCTCACCCAACCTAACACACTGTCAGACTCTCCCTCACCCTGCTCCTCTGTTTTGGTCCAGCTTTTATTGGTTGACACCAGTATGCTTAGTACGTATTAATTGGACACAGGCCTCCTTAATTGGCAGAGGAATATTGAACATGCAGCTGAAGGCGGGGCTTTCTCCTACAGAGCTCCATTAGAGTGGAAATCATGAAAAGCCAAACCAGCCCTGCTGCCTCCACCTGGCAGGCTTCCCTTTCTCCACTGGGATATCCTCAGTCTGCTGTCCCAGAGGTTGAGTCACTGAGGCCTGTTGCCCCATGCCGTAACAAACCTAACCATCATATCAAGCTTGTTGCCATACCTGACGTGAGTGGGCTGACTCACTGACTAGATCCTTCCGCCCACCTCCCCTCTACAAGACAACATCAGAAGACATGGTTCCCCTCCTCAAGACAATATCAAAACACATGGCCCCCTCTACAAGACAACATCAAAACACATGGCCCCCTTCTACAAGACAACATCAAAACACATGGCTCCCCTCCTCAAGACAACATCAAAACACATGGTTCCCCTCCTCAAGACAATATCAAAACACATGGCCCCCTCTACAAGACAACATCAAAACACATGGCTCCCCTCCTCAAGACAATATCAAAACACATGGCCCCCTCTACAAGACAACATCAAAACACATGGCTCCCCTCCTCAAGACAACATCAAAACACATGATTCTCCTCCTCAAGACAATATCAAAACACATGGCCCCCTCTACAAGACAACATCAAAACACATGGCTCCCCTCCTCAAGACAACATCAAAACACATGATTCTCCTCCTCAAGACAACATCAAAACACATGGCTCCCCTCTTCAAGACAACATCAAAACACATGGCCCCCTTCTACAAGACAACATCAGAACACATGGCTCCCCTCCTCAAGACAACGTAAAAAAAAAACATGGCCCCCCTCTACAAGACAACATCAGAACACATGGCCCCTCTACAAGACAACATCAGAACACATGGCTCCCCTCTTCTAGACAACATCAAAATACATGCCTTCTGGATGTTTGTAGTGTTTCAAAAATCCACTAAAATGTCCTGGAAACATTCAACTTGATCAAATATACTAGTAATATCATATACTTACATTACAAGTCCTTACTTTTGTAATATGCTTATGTAGGCTTTGCTTATGGGTTTGGAGTTAGGGATAAAACCAATATTTGTTTTTATCTTAGGTTAAGGATCGGAGTAGGATTAAACCCAAATAACACAGCGTTCCCTTGTGAAAAAGCTACTATTGTTGTTTAAAAGAGAGGGATCACCCCCTTTAAATTTTCTGTCAGAGGACACAGACAAAATGGACACTCGACAACTCTCAAACTATACAACTCTAATACACTTCAATTCATTTGAATGTGTTGACAGCTTGAGCTTTACTGAGAATACAAAATAGAAGGACACAGCTGTGTCTGAGCAAATGTGCTTTGGACCATGATAAGACATTAAGAGTTCAGGTTTAGGGTTAGGGCTCAGTAACAGACAAATATATATCATATAAATTACAAAAAGTCATGAAAAGAGACGTTCTTCAGTTTTGCTCTCAGTTCTTCCACTATCGATTAATACACGCCCGACAGTGTAATGGTCCCAGCTGGGCTGCCTCTAGCTGTGGTCCCAGCTGGGCTGCCTCTAGCTGTGATCCCAGCTGGGCTGCCTCTAGCTGTGGTCCTAGCTGGGCTGCCTCTAGCTGTGGTCCTAGCTGGGCTGCCTCTAGCTGTGGTCCCAGCTGGACTGCCTCTAGCTGTGGTCCTAGCTGGGCTGCCTCTAGTTGTGGTTCCAGCTGGGCTGCCTCTAGCTGTGGTACTAGCTGGGGTGCCTCTAGCTGTGGTCCTAGCTGGGCTGCCTCTAGCTGTGGTCCTAGCTGGGGTACCTCTAGCTGTGGACCTAGCTGGGCTGCCTCTAGCTGTGGTCCTAGCTGGGATGCCTCTAGCTGTGGTCCTAGCTGGGCTGCCTCTAGCTGTGGTCCTAGCTGGGGTGCCTCTACCTGTGGTCCTAGCTGGGCTGCCTCTAGCTGTGGTCCCAGCTGGGGTGCCTCTAGCTGTGGTCCTAGCTGGGCTGCTTCTAGCTGTGGTCCTAGCTGGGGTGCCGCCACACAGCTGCCCCACGTTGCCTCTAATTGGGGACCCTATTTAAGTTCCCTTTTGGTCATTTCTGTTGTGGTTCATTGTTTGCTTCCATTCATGGTGTGCCGAAAGTCTGGAGCTCAAACTAAGTTACTGGGAATGAAGGGCCTTGATAAGGGTGGTGACAAAGAACCAAATGGCCATTGAGCTCCAGACTTACTCTGCAGAGATGCATTCAATCAATCAGGCCTTCATGGTGGGTGGATAGTTAGAAGACACTTCTGAGAAAAAGGCATGTAACAAAAATTACAGAGAAGCCCTTGAAGAAAACTCATTGCAGAGCACATAGGACCTGAAACTGGGATGATGATTCATCTTTCAGCAGGACAACCACACAAAGCACACAAGTTCTTCAAGTCCTTCATGGAGTGGCCCAGTCAGAGCCTGGAGTGGGACCTGGTTGAATATCTGTGGGGAGAACTGAAGACTGCAGTTCACCGACCCTTGCAGGAAGAATGGAAGGAACTGTCCAAATATAGGAGTACATGGTCTGTACAGAGAGAGGACGAGAAAGAGACAGAGAAAAAGAAAGAAATAAAAGGGAGGGATGGAATGCAAGAGACAGAGAAGGATGAACATTGAGGGAGAGATGGAGGGAGATGGAGAAAGAACGACAACCGGGAGAATGGGATAGAAAGGGAGAGACGGAGAGAGATGGAGAGAGATGGAGAGGAAATTAAAGAGGTTGAAAGATTGGGGAGATAAAGAGAGATAGAGAGAGATAGAGAACGATAGTGTATGTTAGTGTGTGTGTGTGTGTGTGTGTGTGGGGGGGGGGGGGCATGTCCTGTATTATCCAGCAGGTCTGCTCTGTGTAGTTGGAATGTTTTCAGTGGCAGACAGCGCATGGAAAAACACCACCGCAATTACAGTGAAACCCTTAGCCTAGATATCACTCTCACACACACAACCCCCCCCCTACACACAAAAAGACACACACATTAGGGATCACAGCAGATCCAGTTCTACTTCAGACGTTTGTCCACATGTAGAATATCTGTTTATGATCACTAAGGGCTGTTTATTAAATAGGCTCTTAGTTTGCTGGACTATTATGGACGATGGTGTACATGGGAATGGTGGATGGGTATTTAAGCTGCTGACTCTGTCATACCTTGCACAAACCCAAACCATCGATTTGCAGGGGCCAGGTGTTATTTCTCATCCTTCGCTTCACATATAAGCTTTTATCGTCTTCACTTCACATGTAGATGTTTCATTTTATTTACATACACTGAAGTATGGGCACCATTGCACAGTTTTTATATTAAACCTTTATTTAACCAGGATATAAATCTATTTTCCAAGAGCGTCCTGGCCAAGAATAGGCAGCCGTAAGTCGTAACATCAAATGTTTCAGTATACAATACAACAAATACAAGTACAAGTATAATCAATATAACCATAACACGATTACACCATGCAGATGTTGACAGAACATTACAGGTAAGGGAATCAGGTTCCAAGTCCATCATCAATGATTTAAAAATGCTAAGAGAGACAAGATCTTGTAGTTTAAAACGATTTTGAAAGGTGTTCCAAGCTGATGGAGCAGAGTACATGAAGGCACGTTTCCCCAAATTTGTTCTGATCGTTGTCATAGTAAGTAAAATAACATCCTATGAGCGAGACTGTATTCACCAAATTTCTTACGGATAAATGAACATAAATATAAGGGCAATAAACCCAATATGGCTTTGGATGCTAGGGAAGACCATCCAACTCCAGCCCATAAAGTGCAATGGTGTGAAAGTGCCTGTCAGTTTAAGATACATCTCAATGCTCCATGATAAAGGGTGTCAATAGATCTCAAACACTGAGCAGAGGCATTCATATATATTATTTTTATTTTTATTTTTTTTATAAAATATCACCATAGTCCAGTATAGGCATAAAGGTTCCTGAAATACGTTTTTTTCTTGCTTTAAAAGAGAAACAAGTCTTGTTCCTAAAATAAAATCCCAACTTCAACTTTTTTTGTAAGTTGAAGTATATGCAGTTTGAAGGACAAGTCATCCTCAATTAAAATTCCAAGATATTTCTATGAAGTTACTGTCTCAATCACATTACCTTGGTATGTAGTAATACATGGAAGATTTAGAGGTTTCTTTTTTGTTTTAGAGAACAACATTTGTTTGGTTTTTTCCACACTGAGAACAAGTTTCAATTGACACAATTGTTGAACAGCATTAAAAGCAGTTTGTAAATGTTGAAAAGCTTTTTGTAAGGTCAAAGCACAACAATACATAAGAGTGTCATCTGAGTTCAGCATTTTGTACATTTTTATCTAGATTATTTATATGAATAGTGAACAAGAGTGGACCCATTACAGAGCCCTGGGGTACACCATTTAGAACAAACAATGAATCAGATGCAAGCCAACTAAATTACGTGCACTGAGTTTGATTTGATAAATAGTTGACAAACCATGAAACAGTGTGCTGAGAAAGACCTATGCCTCATAGCCTTTGCTTCAGTATAGTGTGATATACTGTATCAAAAGCCTTTGAGAGATCGATAATAATTGCGACACAATGTTGTTTCTTATCCAGAGCAGTAGTGATGTCATTTAAGACCTTAATGTCTGCTGTAACTGTGCTATGCTTTTTCCTGAAGCCAGATTGAAACATAGATAAGATAGAATGAGTATATAAAAACTCCTTTAACTGTTCATTAATAAGGGTTTCAAGGATTGTAGCCAAGGGTGACAGCTATGAAATTGGACTATTGTTGTTTAAAAGAGAGGGATCACCCCCTTTAAGCAATGGTAAAACAAATGCTGACCTCAATATCTCTGGTATTTCATTACATTCCAGAGTAAGATTGAACAAGTATGTCAATGATTCAGCTATAAAAATTGTTTCCAACTTCAGAAAGCAGGGATCAAGAAGATCAGGACCTGCAGTGTTTTTTTTAGATCTAGGGACTTCAGGGCTTCCTGGACTGAAAACTGAAACTCTGACCAGATATCACAGGTTCCTCAATACAAGGTAGATCAGAAACAGTAATGGAATCAAACAATTTACCAGATGATACAAAATGTTTGTTAAAATAACGTAGCATTTGGGTTTTGTCATACACAATAATCGAGTCCTTCATATTGTATGAAGGCAGTTCATAAGCATGTCTATTAGCAGATATCAACTTTGTAGTTTTCCAAATAGAAAACTTCTTAGGGTCATTTAGGTTTTCAGTCATTACTGATAAAAAATACTCTGATTTGGCCTTCCTGAGGAGCAAAGAACATTCATTACACAGCTGCCTAAATAAAAGCCAGGCAGCATCAGAATCTGAGTTCCATGCCTTGGCCCATACTAGATTGCGCTCTTGAATAAGAGAAGAAAGCTCGGTGGAAAACCATATATTATCACACCCTCTAACTCTAAATTGGTGGAATGGGATATGTTTATTTATAATTTCAGTTAAATCGTTGTGAAAGTACTTCCAAGCAGTTTCAACATCAGGAATAAGTTCAAGCCTTCTCCAGTAAAAATGAAACAAATCACAAAAATTAGAAATTAGAAATTAAGCTCGGTTTTGTTTTCGGGATCTTGCCATTTCTAACAGCTACAATGGCACAATGGTCACTCAAATCATTACAAAATACACCAATTGCAGAGTATTTATGAGGCACATTTGTCAATATTAAAACAATTAGAGTAGATTTTTCTGGACATTTAGAATTTGGGCGAGTGGGTGTGTTTATCAACTGGGTAAAATTCATAGAATTACAATACCTCACGCTGTCTCTAAAAATACGCTGAAATTGGCCAAAGTATTTGGTCTCCACAATCCTTTACTTGACTTTTAGTATTACAGATTCAGAACTTAATATATTATTTTAAATCAGAAAATAAAAAGAAATGGCATTGACAAAAACGAAAGAAAGTTGATTTAATAGAACAGTAAACATCCACAATTCTGGAACAACTGCTCCAGTTCTCCCAGATTTAAAGGGTAATGTTTTCAGATCACTCCACAGGCAGAGTTGGGGAGTATCGGATTAAAAGTAATCAGTTACATGTAAAAAATAAACCGTAACTGTCATCCCTTACCAACAACTCGGATTACTTTTGAAAAAAATTTATGATAACTTTTGGATTACATCAATTGAAAAATAATTCTATAATTCTATAATATTAGCAGAGTCATATAACATGTTATTTAGTTATCTATCTCAGAACAATGATAGGCAATAGGCCTAACTGGTGTTATATCTTCTTCAAGGTTTGTTTGTCAAATGCGCCGAACAACACAGCCAGGATGAGTTGCACCGAATAACCTTTTCAGGAATTGTTCAATAGATTAGGCAATTATTTGTTAGATAGCTGTAACATGGCGCTGCCTACAAGATAAAACCTATGGAATTTACCACGACATTTGAGGAGAAAAGGTGTGTTGGGAGGCACCATGTACTCATTTTTTGCATTTGACGCGGCCACATCAACTCCGTCCATACAGGTAGACAATGTGATTCTGCTTGCTTTGCATCTCTGAAAATTGTGTTCATTATCTGCTGATGTCATTTACTTTAAGCTAAGAGTGCAGGTTTATAATTAGTAATTAATCTATAGTAATTGCCATTTCTTTTTTGAAGCAATTTAAAACATGAATAAAACACAAATAACAGAATAGGCTAACGAATCATTCGATTTTGGGTTATGTTCAGATAAAAGTCAGATTCGGGAAGATCAAAGTTTATTGGATTAATTAGAATGACACCCCTTTAGGGTGTAATGTAGAGATGTAGCCCAATCATATTGAAGTAATAAGCAATGGTTTAGAAACCCTTTCCAAAGGTGCTGTACAAAACCCATCCATCCATCCATCCATCTTCTCCCGCTTATCCGGGGCCGGGTCGCGGGGGCAGCAGTCTAAGCAGGGATGCCCAGACTTCCCTCTCCCCAGACACTTCCTCTAGCTCTTCCGGGGGGACACCGAGGCGTTCCCAGGCCAGCCGGGAGACATAGTCCCTCCAGCGTGTCCTAGGTCTTCCCCGGGGTCTCTTCCCGGTGGGACGGGACCGGAACACCTTCCCAGGAAGGCGTTCCGGAGGCATCCGAAAAAGATGCCCAAGCCACCTCAGCTGACCCCTCTCGATGTGGAGGAGCAGCGGCTCTACTCTGAGCTCCTCCCGGGTGACCGAGCTTCTCACCCTATCTCTAAGGGATCGCCCGGCCACCCTGCGGAGAAAGCTCATTTCGGCCGCCTGTATCCGGGATCTTGTCCTTTCGGTCATGACCCAAAGCTCATGACCATAGGTGAGAGTAGGAACGTAGATTGACTGGTAAATCGAGAGCTTCGCCTTGCGGCTCAGCTCTTTCTTCACCACGACAGACCGATACATCGACTGCATTACTGCAGAAGCTGTACCGATCCGTCTGTCAATCTCCCGTTCCATCCTTCCCTCACTCGTGAACAAGACCCCTAGATACTTAAACTCCTCCACTTGAGGCAGGCACTCTCCACCAACCTGAAGTGGGCAAGCCACCCTTTTCCGACTGAGGACCATGGCCTCAGATTTGGAGGTACTGATTTTCATCCCCACCGCTTCACACTCGGCTGCAAACCGTCCCAGTGCATGCTGAAGGTCCTGGTTAGAAGGGGCCAACACGACAACATCATCTGCAAAGAGCAGAGACGAAATTGTGTGGTCCCCAAACCTGACACCCTCCGGCCCCTGGCTGCGCCTAGAAATTCTGTCCATAAAAATTACGAACAGAACCGGTGACAAAGGGCAGCCCTGCCGGAGTCCAACATGCACTGGGAACAAGTCTGACTTACTGCCGGCAATGCGGACCAAGCTCCTGCTTCGGTTGTACAGGGACCTGACAGCCCTTAGCAAAGGACCCAGGACCCCATATTCCCCAAGCACCCTCCACAAGATGCCGCGAGGGACACAGTCGAATGCTTTCTCCAAATCCACAAAACACATGTGGATTGGTTGGGCAAACTCCCATGAACCCTCCAACACCCCGTAGAGGGTATAGAGCTGGTCCAGTGTTCCACGGCCCGGACGAAAACCACACTGTTCCTCCTGAATCCGAGGTTCTACTATCGGCCGTATTCTCCTCTCCAGAACCCTGGCATAGACTTTCCCGGGGAGGCTGAGAAGTGTGATCCCCCTATAGTTGGAACACACCCTCCGGTCCCCCTTCTTAAAAAGAGGGACCACCACCCCGGTCTGCCATCCAAGAGGCACTGTCCCCGACCGCCACGCGATGTTGCACAGGCGTGTCAACCAAGACAGCCCCACAACATCCAGAGACTTGAGGTACTCAGGGCGGATCTCATCCACCCCCGGTGCCTTGCCACCGAGGAGTTTCTTGACCACCTCAGTGACTTCAGCCCGGGTGATGGACGAGTCCACCTCTGAGCCCTCATCCTCTGCTTCCTCAATGGAAGACGTGTCAGCGGGATTGAGGAGATCCTCGAAGTACTCCTTCCACCGCCCGACGACATCCTCAGTTGAGGTCAACAGCTGTCCACCTCTACTGTAAACAGCGTTGGTAGGGCACTGTTTCCCTCTCCTGAGGCGCCGGATGGTTTGCCAGAATCTCTTCGAGGCCAGCCGATAGTCCTTCTCCATGGCCTCACCGAACTCCTCCCAGGCCCGAGTTTTTGCCTCCACAACCACCCGGGCTGCAGCCCGCTTGGCCTGTCGGTACCCGTCAGCTGCCTCAGGAGTCCCACAAGCCAACCAGGCCTGATAGGACTCCTTCTTCAGCTTGACGGCATCCCTTACTTCCGGTGTCCACCACCGGGTTCGGGGATTGCCGCCTCGACAGGCACCGGAGACCTTACGGCCACAGCTCCGAGCGGCCGCTTCGACAATGGCGGTGGAGAACATGGTCCACTCGGACTCAATATCTCCAACCTCCCTCGGGATCCAGTCGAAACTCTGCCGGAGGTGGGAGTTAAAGATCTCTCTGACAGGAGACTCGGCCAGACGTTCCCAGCAGACCCTTACAGTACGCTTGGGCCTGCCGAGTCTGTCCAGCTTCCTCCCCCGCCATCGGATCCAACTCACCACCAGGTGGTGATCAGTTGACAGCTCCGCCCCTCTCTTCACCCGAGTGTCCAAGACATACGGCCGCAGGTCAGATGAGACGACAACAAAGTCGATCATCGACCTGCGGCCTAGGGTGTCCTGGTGCCACGTGCACTGATGGACACCCTTATGCTTGAACATGGTGTTCGTTATGGACAAACTGTGACTAGCACAGAAGTCCAATAATTGAACACCACTCGGGTTCAGATCCGGGGGGCCGTTCCTCCCAATCACGCCCCTCCAGGTGTCACTGTCGTTGCCCACGTGGGCGTTGAAGTCCCCCAGTAGAACAATAGAGTCCCCAGTCGGAGCACTTTCCAGCACCCCTCCCAGAGACTCCAAGAAGGTCGGGTACTCTGCACTGCCGTTCGGCCCGTAGGCACAAACAACAGTGAGAGACCTATCCCCGACCCGTAGGCGCAGGGAAACGACCCTCTCGTTCACCGGGGTAAACTCCAACACATGGCGGCAGAGCTGGGGAGCTATGAGCAAACCCACACCAGCCCGCCGCCTCTCACCATGGGCAACTCCAGAGTGGTGAAGAGTCCATCCTCTCTCAAGGAGTGTGGTTCCAGAGCCCAAGCCGTGTGTAGAGGTGATCCCGATTACCTCTAATCGGAACCTCTCAACCTCACGCACCAACTCAGGCTCCTTCCCCGCCAGCGAGGTGACATTCCACGTCCCTAGAGCTAGTTTCCGTGTCCAGAGATCGGGTTGTCTAGGCCCCTGCCTTCGACTGCCGCCCGATCCTCTTCGCACCGGCCCCTTATGGTCCCTCCTGTGGGTGGTGAGCCCACGGGAGGGCGGCCCCACGTCGCCCGTTCGGGCTGAGCCCGGCCGGGCCCCATGGGGGAAGGCCCGGCCACCAGGCGCTCGCATACGAGCCCCAACCCCGGGCCTGGCTCCAGGGTGGGGCCCCGGCTGCGCCATCCCGGGCGACGTCACGGTACTCAAAATGTTTTTCTTCATTTAGGGGGTTTTGAACCGCTCTTAGTCTGACCCGTCGCCTAAGACCTGTTTGCCTTGGGAGACCCTACCAGGGGCATATAGCCCCAGACAACATAGCTCCTAGGGTCACTCGGGTACTCAAACCCCTCCACCACGTTAAGGTGGCAGTTCTTGGAGGGCTGAAGAAGGAGTCCTATCAGGCCTGGTTGGCTTGTGGGACTCCTGAGGCAGCTGACGGGTACCGACAGGCCAAGCGGGCTGCAGCCCGGGTGGTTGTGGAGGCAAAAACCCATAAAGTATAATGCAAATTCCGTTTTTGGCCAGCTATGTAAACTCTAAGACTGGTTGGTCCCGCCAAAGGTGTCCAACTGGACACCTTGTTTTCTAATGCCTCTTAATATAAAGATAATCAAAGAGTAATCAGAATACGTTACTTATTTTGAGTAATCTAAAAGTTAAGTTACTGATTACAAATGTGGGCAGGTAACCTGTAACTATAACGGATTACATTTAAAAAGTAACCTACCCAACCATGTCCATAGGTTATCATTCAGATTTAGATCTGGACTCATCACTGGCCTCTTCAGAACTGTCCGGTGTTTTGTCCTTCTCAGAACCCAATTTTCTGACACTTGGTTAAAAATTGCGCTCCACAATGCCTTGGTATTCTCCTGATGTCATGATGCCAAGCACACATGTAAGGCACCCAGAGATAGAGGCAGCAAAGGAACCCCAATACAAAGAGCCTCAAATGTTTGAAAGTGGGGAAGGTGTTCTTTTCCTTGAAGGCAACTGTTTGTTTTCCATGAGCATACAGACTTCCTGCTTTACCAAAAAGCACTGATTTGGTCTCCTCTTTGGAGATTATCCAGGAAGGACTGTGACATGTTCAGGTGTGTTTGGGAAAATTGCGAGACTCTCAGCAGTGGGTCTCCTACTGTACAATCCCCTTTCACTGAGTTGGCACCAGACTATACAATCTCTCTTTGTGAATATTTCTGTGTTTGCTCTTATGCCATTCCAATCTTCCTGGGGTGTCAACAAGTTTCCCAGTATTCTTGTAGAAAATAATGTACCTTGTGTCAGAAGAAGAATCTGTGAAACAGCTGGTCGAGGTGTTTCTCCTATATTAAAAAATGATTTGCTGCGATCTTCAATCAAGTTTTTATCTTGCAGCCACATCCAGGGAGGTTGGCTACAATTATGTAACAGTGTCACTCTAACAACCTCACACCATGCTAGAACCTATGATCCTCATACACACACACACACACACACACAACACACACAACACACACAACACACACACATCCCTAGGCCTGGTCATAAGGACAGACTGGGAAACACAATGTGCTCCAGGAGATTCGTCTTATTCTGCTCTACAATGGAATGTTTTAAAAAATGTCTCAGAGTGAAGTTACAGAGTGTGTGGAGAGAGAGAGAATGTCTCAGAGTGAAGTTACAGAGTGTGTGGAGAGAGAGAGAATGTCTCAGAGTGAAGTTACAGAGTGTGTGGAGAGAGAGAGAATGTCTCAGAGTGAAGTTACAGAGTGTGTGGAGAGAGAGAATGTCTCAGAGTGAAGTTACAGAGTGTGTGGAGAGAGAGAGAATGTCTCAGAGTGAAGTTACAGAGTGTGTGGAGAGAGAGAGAATTTCTCAGAGTGAAGTTACAGAGTGTGTGGAGAGAGAGAGAACGTCTCAGAGTGAAGTTACAGAGTGTGTGGAGAGAGAGAGAACGTCTCAGAGTGAAGTTACAGAGTGTGTGGAGAGAGAATGTCTCAGAGTGAAGTTACAGAGTGTGTGGAGAGAGAGAGAATGTCTCAGAGTGAAGTTACAGAGTGTGTGGCGAGAGAGAATGTCTCAGAGTGAAGTTACAGAGTGTGTGGAGAGAGAGAATGTCTCAGAGTGAAGTTACAGAGTGTGTGGAGAGAGAGAGAATGTCTCAGAGTGAAGTTACAGAGTGTGTGGAGAGAGAGAGAACGTCTCAGAGTGAAGTTACAGAGTGTGTGGAGAGAGAGAGAATTTCTCAGAGTGAAGTTACAGAGTGTGTGGAGAGAGAGAGAATGTCTCAGAGTGAAGTTACAGAGTGTGTGGAGAGAGAGAGAATGTCTCAGAGTGAAGTTACAGAGTGTGTGGAGAGAGAGAATGTCTCAGAGTGAAGTTACAGAGTGTGTGGAGAGAGAGAGAATGTCTCAGAGTGAAGTTACAGAGTGTGTGGAGAGAGAGAATGTCTCAGAGTGAAGTTACAGAGTGTGTGGAGAGAGAGAGAATGTCTCAGAGTGAAGTTACAGAGTGTGTGGAGAGAGAGAATGTCTCAGAGTGAAGTTACAGAGTGTGTGGAGAGAGAGAGAATGTCTCAGAGTGAAGTTACAGAGTGTGTGGAGAGAGAGAATGTCTCAGAGTGAAGTTACAGAGTGTGTGGAGAGAGAGAGAATGTCTCAGAGTGAAGTTACAGAGTGTGTGGAGAGAGAGAGAATGTCTCAGAGTGAAGTTACAGAGTGTGTGGAGAGAGAGAAAATTTCTCAGAATGAAGTTACAGAGTGTGTGGAGAGAGAGAGAACGTCTCAGAGTGAAGTTACAGAGTGTGTGGAGAGAGAGAGAATGTCTCAGAGTGAAGTTACAGAGTGTGTGGAGAGAGAGAATGTCTCAGAGTGAAGTTACAGAGTGTGTGGAGAGAGAGAATGTCTCAGAGTGAAGTTACAGAGTGTGTGGAGAGAGAGAGAATGTCTCAGAGTGAAGTTACAGAGTGTGTGGAGAGAGAGAGAACGTCTCAGAGTGAAGTTACAGAGTGTGTGGAGAGAGAGAATGTCTCAGAGTGAAGTTACAGAGTGTGTGGAGAGAGAGAGAATGTCTCAGAGTGAAGTTACAGAGTGTGTGGAGAGAGAGAGAATTTCTCAGAGTGAAGTTACAGAGTGTGTGGAGAGAGAGAGAACGTCTCAGAGTGAAGTTACAGAGTGTGTGGAGAGAGAGAGAACGTCTCAGAGTGAAGTTACAGAGTGTGTGGAGAGAGAATGTCTCAGAGTGAAGTTACAGAGTGTGTGGAGAGAGAGAGAATGTCTCAGAGTGAAGTTACAGAGTGTGTGGCGAGAGAGAATGTCTCAGAGTGAAGTTACAGAGTGTGTGGAGAGAGAGAATGTCTCAGAGTGAAGTTACAGAGTGTGTGGAGAGAGAGAGAATGTCTCAGAGTGAAGTTACAGAGTGTGTGGAGAGAGAGAGAACGTCTCAGAGTGAAGTTACAGAGTGTGTGGAGAGAGAGAGAATGTCTCAGAGTGAAGTTACAGAGTCTGTGGAGAGAGAGAGAATGTCTCAGAGTGAAGTTACAGAGTGTGTGGAGAGAGAGAGAATGTCTCAGAGTGAAGTTACAGAGTGTGTGGAGAGAGAGAATGTCTCAGAGTGAAGTTACAGAGTGTGTGGAGAGAGAGAGAATGTCTCAGAGTGAAGTTACAGAGTGTGTGGAGAGAGAGAATGTCTCAGAGTGAAGTTACAGAGTGTGTGGAGAGAGAGAGAATGTCTCAGAGTGAAGTTACAGAGTGTGTGGAGAGAGAGAATGTCTCAGAGTGAAGTTACAGAGTGTGTGGAGAGAGAGAGAATGTCTCAGAGTGAAGTTACAGAGTGTGTGGAGAGAGAGAATGTCTCAGAGTGAAGTTACAGAGTGTGTGGAGAGAGAGAGAATGTCTCAGAGTGAAGTTACAGAGTGTGTGGAGAGAGAGAGAATGTCTCAGAGTGAAGTTACAGAGTGTGTGGAGAGAGAGAAAATTTCTCAGAATGAAGTTACAGAGTGTGTGTAGAGAGAGAGAACGTCTCAGAGTGAAGTTACAGAGTGTGTGGAGAGAGAGAGAATGTCTCAGAGTGAAGTTACAGAGTGTGTGGAGAGAGAGAATGTCTCAGAGTGAAGTTACAGAGTGTGTGGAGAGAGAGAATGTCTCAGAGTGAAGTTACAGAGTGTGTGGAGAGAGAGAGAATGTCTCAGAGTGAAGTTACAGAGTGTGTGGAGAGAGAGAGAACGTCTCAGAGTGAAGTTACAGAGTGTGTGGAGAGAGAGAGAATGTCTCAGAGTGAAGTTACAGAGTGTGTGGAGAGAGAGAATGTCTCAGAGTGAAGTTACAGAGTGTGTGGAGAGAGAGAGAATGTCTCAGAGTGAAGTTACAGAGTGTGTGGAGAGAGAGAATGTCTCAGAGTGAAGTTACAGAGTGTGTGGAGAGAGAGAGAATGTCTCAGAGTGAAGTTACAGAGTGTGTGGAGAGAGAGAGAATTTCTCAGAGTGAAGTTACAGAGTGTGTGGAGAGAGAGAGAACGTCTCAGAGTGAAGTTACAGAGTGTGTGGAGAGAGAGAGAATGTATCAGCAGCAGTGATGTGTTTCTTTGAGTGGGTGATTTGGAGTCTGGCTCTGAGAGCTGGGTAGGTCTGCCAAACGTTAACTACCACACACACATACATGCACACATACATGCACACATACACGTTTTCATCAATGGATGAGAACCAAGACAATATCATTGGAGACCATTTTCAGATGTTTTGACTAGCTGCAGTTTTTCCATGTCCCTTGATTGAATCAATAGAAAATCAATCTGTTTAATAATAACATAATAGTCAGTTTATCCAGGCATTATCTTTTACGTCCTGCACAGCATACATCCAGACATTGATTCAAAGGATGGGATCAGAACAGAACCATCCACACCTCGATTAAATTCCCTTCAATAAGGATGGGATCAGATCAGAACCATCCACACCTCGATTTAACTCCCTTCAATACGTCTGGGATCAGATCAGAACCATCCACACCTCGATTCAACTCCCTTCAATACATCTGGGATCAGATCAGAACCATCCACACCTCGATTTAACTCCCTTCAATACGTCTGGGATCAGATCAGAACCATCCACACCTTGATTCAACTCCCTTCAATACATCTGGGATCAGATCAGAACCATCCACACCTCGATTCAACTCCCTTCAATACGTCTGGGATCAGATCAGAACCATCCACACCTTGATTCAACTCCCTTCAATACGTCTGGGATCAGATCAGAACCATCCACACCTCGATTCAACTCCCTTCAATATATCTGGGATCAGCCATATCTTATTTTAGAGAGCTAATGTCCCTGGATTTGTTCCATAGGGTCTATCAAGAAAAGTCTGTGCTTGACCTTGGGTCAACCTGAGGTGAACCTGGGGTCAATCAAGGGTCAACCTTGGGTCAACTGGTCTAGAGGCCCTGCCTCCCTATATTTCATATGCTATTACCTTCTAGGAACACCTCTTTTCTCTCTCTCTCCATCTATAACTTCATATCTCTCCATCTATCAATCACTTTATATCTCTTTCAAACTCTTAGTGTCTCCATCTATCACTTCATATCTCTTCATTTCTCTCCATCTCTTTAAACCCTACAAAGACTTCAGACCTTCCACTCCTCCCCAAAGACCAAACATCTAAAACAAGAACCAAACCATTATCATGAACATCATTGAAGAGTCCAGGAAAAGACAGGTGTGCAATTTGTCAAACCAAACCTTGTATCACAGAATCAAACACTTATTTAAACTAACATTCGCAGCAGACAATTAGAAACCAATTTCCTGTGGTACCATTGTGTTTCCTGCTGGGACCGTGACCAAGGGATACTTGAGTTGCTGTTAGTAAGTGTTGGCTTGCATGACCACAGTGAATTAAACGGTTTGTGTTGGAGGTGTGTCTGTGCATGACGGGCTGTTTGTGTGTGTGTGTGTCAATGCATTATGTCTGTGTGTGTGAATGTATGTCTTTTTGTGTGTGTGTGTGTGTGTGTGTGTGTGTGTCTTGGCTCAGTATGTTGTTGCGGCTCTCTAGCTTGTTATCTGCAGCCATCAGAGAGCCAAGTGAAAATTATGAGAGGGAACTAGAATGTTCCAGTTTGTTGACTGGCTTGTGGAGGTTAGTATAAAATACGCCAGCAGCCTGAGGTAAATGTGAAATCCATATTACTAACAATAGGAATCTGTCTGCACTCTTTAAAGCTCCATTATAAATGTATTCCAAGTGTCTGATGAAGGTGTCTGAAGCAGGTGTCTGAAGCAGGTGTCTGATGAAGGTTTCTGAAGCAGGTGTTTGAAGCGGGGGTCGGAAGGCTTCTGAATCAGGTCTATGAAGCAGGTGTCTGACACAAGTGTCTGAAGCAGGTGTCTGATGAAGGTTTCTGAAGCAGGTGACTGAAGCAGGTGTCTGATGAAGATTTCTGAAGCATGTGTCTCAATCAGGTGTCTGAATGAGGTGTCTGAATCAGGTGTCTGACACAGGTGCAGGTTGCAGGTGTATGAATACCGGGAAGTCCCACAAAGTTTTCAATTCTTTTTTCAATTTGATTCTTAAATGCAAGAATTTAGATATTTTAGTGAGACATTATGGTTCCTTTTGCAAAGTGGCCTTAATTAAACAAAGATGTGTTATTATTTACTAAAGTGTCACAAATTGCCAACTGGATCACAGACAGTTTTAGAAGAGGAAACATCCCGACATAACCGCCCCTCGCGGAGAAGGAAACTCCTGACATAACCACCCATCTTGAAATGTTAATCAGCTAAACCAAAACCAGCCACTCATCCCTAGGAAACCATGGCTCTAACCAACCCTAAAACCTTCCACTCAACCCCAGGAAACCATGGCTCTAACCAACCCTAAAACCTTCCACTCAACCCCTGGAAACCATGGCTCTAACCAACCCTAAAACCTTCCACTCACCCCCTGGAAACCATGGCTCTAACCAACCCTAAAACCTTCCACTCACCCCCTGGAAACCATGGCTCTAACCAACCCTAAAACCTTCCACTCAACCCCTGGAAACCATGGCTTCTATCCAACCCTAAAACATTTAACCCCCCCCCCCCCCACCTCTGAAACCATGCCTTCTGAGCAAACACAAAGTTTGTGGGTTAGACATACAAAGGTTTGCACTGAAAAGTCACTGGATATGATTTTCTGCTAAATGACCCTCAAATCACCACATTTCTGGATATTTCCTTGAACAGACAAATCTGGTAGGATGGAGCTGACTGGAAGGAACTTACCACGCTGAGCCAACCAGAGGTCTGGACCTGGTTTGTATCAGAATGCAATTGTGAACCGTGACTATTGGACCTCAGGCTTGAATGCCTTGAATCAATTTAGAGAACTACTGGAGGTTTCGCTTAAAGAAAAATGTGTCTCCCTGGGATGTCAGATTATTTTTAGAAAGCTGCTATACTTACATACCTAGGACCTAGGTTAATTTATGGTGATAGTGTTATGGCATTAGGTTACCTTTCAGTTGTGGTGTTATGGCGTTAGGTTACCTTTCAGTGGTGGTGGTGTTTCAGGGTTAGGTTACCTTTTGGTGATGGTGTAATACCATTAGGTTACTTTTGTTGATGGTGTTATCGCATTAGGTTACATTTTGGTGGTAGTGATATGGCATCAGGTTATGTTTTGCTGACGTGTTATGGCATTAGGATACCTTCTGGTGATGTTACGGCATTAAGTTACCTTTTGGTGGCGTTGTTATGGCTTTAGGTTACCTTTTGGTGACGGTGTAATGACATTGAGTGACCTTTTGGTGACAGTGTTATGGCGTCAGGTTAGGTTTTGGTGACAGTGTTATGGCGTCAGGTTAGGTTTTGGTGACAGTGTTATGGCGTCAGGTTAGGTTTTGGTGACAGTGTTATGGCATCAGGTTAGGTTTTGGTGACAGTGTTATGGCATCAGGTTAGGTTTTGGTGACAGTGTTATGGCGTCAGGTTAGGTTTTGGTGACAGTGTTTTGGTGACAGGTTAGGTTTTGGTGACAGTGTTTTGGTGACAGGTTAGGTTTTGGTGACAGTGTTTTGGCATCAGTTTAGGTTTTGGTGACAGTGTTAGGTTTTGGTGACAGGTTAGGTTTTGGTGACAGTGTTTTGGCATCAGTTTAGGTTTTGGTGACAGTGTTAGGTTTTGGTGACAGGTTAGGTTTTGGTGACAGTGTTTTGGCATCAGTTTAGGTTTTGGTGACAGTGTTATGGTGTAATGGTGTCAGGTTAGGTTTTGGTGATGGTGTTATTGCGTTAGGTTACATTTTGGTGAGGGTTTTATGGAGATAGATGACCTTTTGGTGAGGGTTTTATGGTGATAGTTGACCTATTGGTGATCAAACAAATGCGGAATCTAGACGGACACATTTTTCTTCCAGAGAAACTTCCAGTAGTTCTCTGAATTGAGTCAAGGCATTCAAGCCTGAGGTCAAATAGCCACGGTTCACAACTCCATTCTGATACAAACCAGGTCCTGACGTGTGGTTAGCTCGGTTCAGTGTGGTTAGTTCCTTTCAGGCAGCTCCCTCACACAATATTTGACTGTTCAAGGAAATTTGAGGGGGGAAAAATGTTACATTTATGTCATTTAGCAGATTACCACTTGCACTGTGGCATTTCCTTGTACGGTCAAATCTGGTAGGATGGAGCTGAATGCAAGGAACTAACCACACTGAATCAAGCCAACCTGGGGTTTTCATCACATCCAGTGACATTTCAGTGAGCATGTACCTTTTCATACTGCACCTGCATTATTCTAACTCACACATTTGGTGTGTAATAGTCGTATTCAACCAACTGACCTCACCTGCATGATTTAACTATATTCGGGGCAGCAAATTGCCCGCTGGTCAACACAACTGAATGGTTGCTAGAATGGATCCCAGACTCTGCAAGGTGAAGTATAGAGCAACTGAATGGTTGCTAGAATGG
This sequence comes from Esox lucius, assembly GCF_011004845.1. NCBI lineage: Eukaryota > Metazoa > Chordata > Actinopteri > Esociformes > Esocidae > Esox > Esox lucius. The sequence continues at coordinate 35,954,323 of NC_047580.1, forward strand.
ATCCCAGACTCTGCAAGGTGAAGTATAGAGCAACTGAATGGTTGCTAGAATGGATCCCAGACTCTGCAAGGTGAAGTATAGAGCGACTGAATGGTTGCTAGAATGGATCCCAGACTCTGCAATGTGAAGTATAGAGCGACTGAATGGAAAGCCAGACAGAAAGAGTACATAACCCTGGGGGGCGCAAAGCCAGACAGAAAGCTTTGGTCTGCTAGGGGGTCCAAGAGCTTGTTCAGCTACTGTATCAGGTCTAATGTAAAAATATAATTCTGTCTAAATTGTCTCTTAGAGATTCCAAATTCAATCATCATTTATCTGAGTTTAAGGAGATGTACAATTAGAAGAGTCTGGGGTGCTTTTTTATGATTATTGGGGCATGAATGGCCTCTGGAACATTAGAATCCATTGATTAGTTACATAAGCACACAGTAATGGTATACCAGGTACTTCATGTAAGTACCTGACTTCCTGTCTTCTCTAAAACAAATTGAATATGGATTTGTAGAATCCATTTATTATTATACATTATGACTCTTACAGTGTATATACTATATATATATTATACATATACTGTATATTTTTTCTATCATTTTTTTTGGGGGGGGGGCATTGAACTGTCTTCCAACCTTAGGGGTGACCTTCCTGTACGGTGGGAACATTATGCCTCTTACTGAGTATGTTCCTGAAGTCCCAGAAATCTTTCCTCAACACCAGGCAGAGCCGAAGACAACAGACATCTGTCCTAATTCAGGACACAGACACACCATACAAGGGCTCACACAGACACACTCATGAACCTATGAACACAGACACACTCATGAACCTATGAACACAGACACACTCATGAACCTCTGAACACAGACACACTCATGAACCTCTGAACACAGACACACTCATGAACCTATGAACACAGACACACTCATGAACCTCTGAACACAGACACACTCATGAACCTCTGAACACAGACACACTTATGAACCTCTGAACACAGACACTCATGAACCTCTGAACACAGACACACTCATGAACCTATGAACACAGACACTCATGAACCTATGAACACAGACACACTCATGAACCTATGAACACAGACACTCATGAACCTATGAACACAGACACACTCATGAACCTATGAACACAGACACACTCATGAACCTCTGAACACAGACACACTTATGAACCTATGAACCTAGACACACTCATGAACCTATGAACATAGACACACTCATGAACCTATGAACATAGACACACTCATGAACCTATGAACACAGACACACTCATGAACCTATGAACCTAGACACACTCATGAACCTATGAACATAGACACACTCATGAACCTATGAACATAGACACACTCATGAACCTATGAACATAGACACACTCATGAACCTATGAACATAGACACACTCATGAACCTATGAACATAGACACACTCATGAACCTATGAACATAGACACACTCATGAACCTATGAACATAGACACACTCATGAACCTATGAACATAGACACACTCATGAACCTATGAACACAGACACACTCATGAACCTATGAACATAGACACACTCATGAACCTATGAACACAGACACACACAACAGTCTCTGGGCTAGTTTATTGGTTAAGTGGGGAATGTGATGGGAAGGAAGATGGAGTCAAATAGGAAATCCTATGTCTACTGTTTGCCGATGATGTGGTGCTTCGGTCTCCAATCAGAGGAGCCTACTGCAGCACATAGATCTATTGTGTTGTAGCCTTGTGTTGCTTGTAATGCTTTTTTTTAAATGTGTATTTTCATATTTTCAAATTGTATATATTTTTTTTTTACTTTGGTTATTTATTTTATTTAGATAATTTTCCAGCTGCTACAGCAATGCACATGAAGTATCTCATGCTAATTAGGGACTTAAATTAAAATTATATTGCAAAATAGACTCTGTTTATAAACAATCAAAGTCAATAATAAATAAAGTTAATTTTACAACATTTGAAACTACTTGCTCTTGAATTGTTTGATATCTTAGAATATCAGATGTCTTGCTAAAAATGTGCGTACAGTTGTTTCTCTCTCTCCCTCTCTCTCTCTCTCTCTCTCTCTCTCTCTTTGTCTCTCTCATTCTCTGTCTCCCTATTTATCTCTCCGCTCTGTTCTTCCACATGAAACACAAGCAGTTAGAATGTCTTTAACAGATGGTGCAGTCGTAGACAGATGCTATAATGTAGCACACACACACCTAATGATTTAGAGCTGGTTGTTCTCAATCCCAGAAGCCTTGCAAACCAGCTTGTCTGTCAGTCTGTCTGTCAGTCTGTCTGTCTGTCTGAAAACATGTTTTAACAAGCAGATCCTTGAGACAAGCCAGGTGTATCACCATGTACACACAGACAAAGACACATACACACACACAAACATATTTTAACAAAAAACACAAACAGAAACACAAAAATGTGAACACAAACAAATAAATACAAACACACAAAGATTAACACAAACACATAAATACAAATGTATGTGAAATGTAAATAAAAACAAAATGCAATAATGGGCAAATCATTTAAACCCTATATTAAATTGTACAGAGACAACACATCAATAAAAAACATTTTATTGTTTCTTGAAAAATATACGCCCACTTTGAATTTGATGCCAGCAACGTGTTTCAAAAAGGTTGGAACAGAGGCAACAAAACATTTTAGTCATTTTTACATTTCTCTGGAATGACAAAAGACTGGAAAAGTTGTGTAATGCTAAAAAACTCAACCCGGGGGAATGTCACAGCTAATTAGGTCAACTGGCAAATGGTCAGTAACATGATTTGGTATTAAAAGATAATTCCAGAGAGGATGGGCTTGTCAGAAATGAGGATGGGGTGGGGTTCATCGCTCTGTGACAGACTGCACAATAGTGCAACAATTTAAGAATGAAGTTTCTCAACATAAAACTGCAAAGAGTTAAAGGATCTCATCATCTAAGGTACATGATAACAGTAAAAGATTCAGAGAATCCGGAGAAATCTCTGTATGCAAGGGACAAGGCCCAAACCCAATATTGGATGGCCGTGATCTTCAGGGCCTTCAAGCAGCAGTGCATTAAAAACAGACTCAGAATTTGTTTTAATTCTCTAGTGGAAATCACTGCATGGGCTCGAGAACACTTCTGAAAACCATAGTCTGTGAACACAGTACATTGTTGCATCTACAAATGCAAGTTAAAACTCTACCATGCAAAGAAGAAACCCTATATATACAAGAACCGCTGCTGTCTTCTCTGGGTACAAAGTAATTTAATCACTTCCCTTCTACTGCAACATTTCTCTGCATCCACTTCCACTTTTTTACCTTTTATGTGTCTGTGTGTGTGCGTGTCTGTGTGCGCGCGCGTGTCTCTGTGTAAATGCTAACATGCGTAAGTGTGTTTGTGTGTGTTTGGCCTCACACTTCCAGCATAATTCAACAAAGTGGAAGGCATCACCTGATTGTGTGCAACAGCAGTTCAACATTCACTTGTTTCTCCCATTTTATGTTCCACAAATTTTAATGGATAAATGTTATACTCCAACACATGCCCCTCCCAGAATACACTGCAACAGCCTCTAACACATCATTGATGACTACTATTGGAAATGACTTCTGGGATACCAAAACAAGGACAATGTACAGTGGGCATTTACACATTTGTGTATATCAAAATGGATTTAATCAAAGTTGATTTAATGTGGGCCACTGTGCAACATAAAAGCCAAATATAAAATCTGTAACTTGTTCATAATTAATTACCAACATTAAGCAAAAAATTACAAAAAAGTAATTAGCCCCATTGCTATGACAACCCAAAACGTGCTATGATGGAACTAACTGTCTATATAAGTCACGTAATTGAATCTAGCCCACCTGCTTTCAGGTTAAATACCGTCTCTTGGAAGTCCCATCATTTGTCCAATTCCTAACAAAACCTACAGCATGAAGTAGTATTATTAGTATTTTATTTACATCATGAACATTAAGGAACAACCCATTTGCCAGAAAAGTTGGGATGCTGAGAAATGTTATTCTATTTGGAAAAATACATTTGAATTTGATGCCAGCAACACCTTTCAAAAATGTTGGGGCCGGGGCATGTTTAACACTGTGTTGCATCACCTGTCATTTTAACAACACTGTGTACATGTTTGGGAACTGAGGAGACCAATTGTTGTAGTGAAATGTTTTCCCATTCTTGTTTGATATAGGATTTCAGCTGCTCAACAGTTCGGGGTCTCCTTTGTCATATTTTTGTTTCATAATGCACCAAATGTTTTCAATGGGTGACAGGTCAGGACTGCAGGCTACGGAGCCATGTTGTTGTAAACCGTGCAGAACATGGTTTAGCTTTGTCTTGCTGAAATACGCAAGGCCTTCCCTGAAATAGACATTGTCTGGATGGTAGCATGCATTGCTCCAAAACCTGTATATATAGTTCATGGTGCCTTCACAGATGTGCAAGTCACCCATGCCATGTGCACTAATGCACCCCCATACCATCACGGATGCTGGCTTTTGAACTGTGCACTGATAACAAGCCGGATGGTCCCTCTCCTCTTTAGTCCGGAGGACACAGCATCCATGATTCCCAAAAATAATTTCTAATGTTGATTAATCTGACTACTTTGCCTCAGTCCATCTTAAGAGGATTTGGAGGTGTGTTAGGATAGAAGAGAAGTAGTTAAGAGAATGAGATGTGTTAGGGTAGAAGGGAAGTGATTAAGATAATTAGATGTGTTAGGGTAGAAGGGAAGTAGTTAAGAGAATGAGATGTGTTAGGGTAGAAGGGAAGTGGTTAAGAGAATTAGATGTGTTTGGGTAGAAGGGAAGTGGTTAAGAGAATTAGATGTGTTAGGGTAGAAGGTAAGTGGTTAAGAGTGTGTGGAGATATGTTTAAAGTGTATAAAGGAACACACTGATGTGCCGCTGTTTACAAAACGGTGGCTAATGATGTAATGTAATGTTGATGTAAGCAAAAAGCTCTGTGGAACTGGACTGTTGTCAGACAGTCTGCGAGGCCCTGGGCACTTCCCAAATAACACCCTTTTCCAGAGTCCCATTTTTGAACTGAGAACATGGAGGAAAGGGGATGTACCTAACCATACTAAGTATTTTAATGATGCATGTGTTTAGGTGTTATGAGTTTTTGTACCAGGGGTATTCTAGGGAAACCACTGTTAGTGTTTATTCTACTAAACACGAAATTGCATGAAATGTGGCTCATATGTGTGTGTGTGTGTATGTGTGTGTGTCTGTGTAAGTGCGTGTATGTATGTGTGTGTATGTGTGTGTTTAAGTGTGTGTGTGTGCGCTAATGTGCCTGCATGTTGACATTGTTTTGGAGACGTGTCTACAAGGATTAACCTGGATTAAAATGGCATCTACATGTGTATATGAACTCAAAGATCTATGTACACAAAAGGCCTATTTCTCTCAAATATTGTTCACAAACCAGTGCGTCACACCTTATAATTTTGTTCAATATATATATTTACCAATACCACAGGTAATATAAAACCCAATCACTGCCATGTTGTCACATTTGATTCTTCCTGTAATTAGTGGGTTATTTAATGAGCCAGTGGACGTGCCTGAACTAGATCACCAGCCTGATAATTACAGTTGTCAGGTGTGTCATTAAAGTCCTTTCAGAACACTGATGCAAATGCAGGAATGTATTAGACAAATTGGGACAAATTGTGGTTTAAACAACCAATGTCTTAAAAACATCCAAGGAACTAAGACAAAACATTTGGATATTCTAAGGACCCCCTAATATCATAATTATTAACATTTCTAACTTAATCAACATCAGTCCAAGCATACTGGATGCTGAGAGAGACCTTCTACTCCGAAATAGTTTAGTCCTCTGGTGTTGGCCCCGACTCCTGTTGGCCCCGACTCCTGTTGGCCCTGCTGTGTTGGCCCCGCTTCTGTTGGCCCTGCTTCTGTTGGCCCTGCTGTGTTGACCCCGCTTCTGTTGGCCCCGACTCCTGTTGGCCCCGACTCCTGTTGGCCCTGCTGTGTTGGCCCCGCTTCTGTTGGCCCCGCTTCTGTCGGTCCTGCTGTGTTGGCCCCGCTTCTTTTGGCCCTGCTGTGTTGACCCTGCTGTGTTGGCCCCGCTTCTGTTGGCCCCCTTCTGTTGGCCCCGCTTCTGTTGGCCCTGCTGTGTTGGTCCTGCTGTGTTGGCCCCGCTTCTGTGGGCCCTGCTGTGTTGGCCCTGCTGTGTTGGTCCTGCTGTGTTGGCCCCGCTTCTGTGGGCCCTGCTGTGTTGGTCCTGCTGTGTAGGCCCCGCTTCTGTTGGGGCCGCTTCTGTTGGGGCCGCTTCTGTTGGTCCCGCTTCTGTTGGCCCTGCTGTGTTTGCCCCACAGTGTTGGCCCCGCTTCTGTTGGCCCCGCTTCTGTTGGTCCCGCTTCTGTTTGCCCCTCTGTGTTTGCCCCGCTGTGTTGGCTCTGCTTCTGTTGGCCCCCCGCTCCTGTTTGCCCCGCTCCTGTTTGCCCCGCTCCTGTTTGCCTCGATGTGTTTGCCCCGCTGTGTTTGCCCCACTGTGTTGGCCCTGCTTCTGTTGGCCCCACTCCTGTTGGCCCCACTCCTGTTTGCCCCGCTCCTGTTTGCCCCGCTCCTGTTTGCCCCGCTGTGTTTGCCCCACTGTGTTGGCCCTGCTGAGTTAAGGTTAATTATGTTTTAAATATTTTTTAAACATTTAAAGCTGTACTCTAACAATAAGTCTCAGACAATCTTCTTGTTCATATCCTCCTGCCAGTCATCATTAATGTGTATTAGGGCTGAGCTCTTCCTCCTGCCAGTCATCATTAATGTGTATTAGGGCTGAGCTCTTCCTCCAGCCAGTCATCATTAATGTGTATTAGGGCTGAGCTCTTCCTCCAGCCAGTCATCAGTAATGTGTATTAGGGCTGAGCTCTTCCTCCAGCCAGTCATCATTAATGTGTATTAGGGCTGAGCTCTTCCTCCAGCCAGTCATCAGTAATGTGTGTTTGGGCTGAGCTCTTCCTCCAGCCAGTCATCAGTAATGTGTGTTTGGGCTGAGCTGTTCCTCCAGCCAGTCATCAGTAATGTGTGTTTGAGCTGAGCTCTTCCTCCAGCCAGTCATCAGTAATGTGTGTTTGGGCTGAGCTGTTCCTCCAGCCAGTCATCAGTAATGTGTGTTTGAGCTGAGCTGTTCCTCCAGCCAGTCATCAGTAATGTGTGTTTGGGCTGAGCTGTTCCTCCAGCCAGTCATCAGTAATGTGTGTTTGAGCTGAGCTCTTCCTCCAGCCAGTCATCAGTAATGTGTGTTTGAGCTGAGCTGTTCCTCCAGCCAGTCATCAGTAATGTGTGTTAGGGCTGAGCTCTTCCTCCAGCCAGTCATCAGTAATGTATGTTAGGGCTGATCCCGTTGGGCTGTGTTTCCTACAGGCTAGCTGAAAATGTTTTTCATTTGTCGTTCATGATATAACAATATCTTTGATCCAATACTATTTTTTCCCAAAGTTTGCTAAGCACTGGTAGTGTCTGATTGGTCGGCTGTTTTAATCATTAATGGGGTGCTTTCCTGGGTAGCCGAGGACTCTGGGCCAGCTCCCAGGGGAACACACTGTCTTCGAGGCTCAATCATAAAATGTACTGGGCAGAACCAACTGCTACCAACCCCAGTTATTTAACATCCAGGTTGGAAATGGAGCTGGATGTTACTGTGTGTCTGTGTTCATTTGTGCGTGTGCACACTCCCACACACGTGCACTGGCATACATAGATCTAATTGTCCATGAGTAAAAAGTTGAGTCACACCATTGTCTGGGAACAATTCTGGACTATGGATTCCCTGAGCGAGAGAGATGTATTTGCATGTAATTGGTTGTGAGCGGTGAGGCCTCAATGTTCTGTTGCCAGACACAATTAACCCCCTGTAGTGGTCAGACAGACCACAGAAATCTCTGAGACGCTACTGAGGACCGCCAAGATCCAGACATCTGGGACTGTCTCAATGGGGACTTTATTTCTCATATAATGTGCTTCTTTAAAGGAAAACCCTATTCCCGGTACACTGTACTTTAGCCCAAAACACTGTTGCCTATATAGTACTGTACTTTAGCTCAAAACACTATTGCCTATATAGTACTGTACGTTAGACCAGAACAATATTCACTATATAGTACATTACATTCAATACAAACCTTCCTTATTGACTTTTTTGGAAATGAAAATAAAGGTGCAGTGGTCTCTTAATTATTTCCGGAGCTGTAGAATATTACTTTTTCCCTATATACTACAGTACTTTAAACCCAGACTTTATTCACTATTTAATTAATTACCTTAGACCAGAACTCTATTCACTATATAATACAGTACTCTAGACCTACTCTAAACTATTCCTATTAGAGTGCTCTACTTTGGACCAGAACCATATTCCTATTACAGTGCTCTACTTTGGACCAGAACCATATTCCTATTAGAGTGCTCTACTTTGGACCAGAACCATATTCCTATTAGAGTGCTCTACTTTGGACCAGAACCATATTCCTATTAGAGTGCTCTACTTTGGACCAGAACCATATTCCTATTAGAGTTCTCTACTTTGGACCAGAACCCAATTCCTATTAGAGTGCTCTACTTTGGACCAGAACCCAATTCCTATTAGAGTGCTCTACTTTGGACCAGAACCCTGTTCCTATTAGAGTGCTCTACTTTGGACCAGAACCCAATTCCTATTAGAGTGCTCTACTTTGGACCAGAACCCTGTTCCTATTAGAGGCCTATTGGCGCCACTGGGGCTGAGCCCTAATGTATTGTGATCCAAGCAACGCCTCTGGACCAGGGCCATTTTGTCAGTAACCATTTGGGCTGATTTCAAGACAACTTCATAACATCCAGACTAGTGGGTTTGCATGGTGTCTCTGTTTTTCCTCCCACATAGTTAATTGACCAATTACTGTTGAGCCTGCTTACTCTGTATCAACTGGTCTGAATCACTTCTTGATTAGAAGACAATGAAAAACAGAAATACTGTTGAAATGGTTGATATGGCAGTGCGATGCATTCTAAACATAGAGCTCTGCACATTTAGTACATAATCTGCATGTTTTATTTTAAAATTATTTTTATATCATAATTTTCTATCCTACTTGCAGATTAGCCTGGTGGTCTCATGGAGGGCGGCACATTTTGCTAGCACCATTTGGCTTTGGCTGGTTAGATGTTGAATGTAGTTGCTCTGGTATTTAAAGTGTACTGTGGCTACACTATGGAAATGTAATAGAACTTGTAGTGAGGATAAAATCTATGGACTGATGAGGTGAGTTTTGTTTTAGCACTTTACCAGCAGTAGAGCCATCACTCAGGTCCAGGCTACAGAGAGTCTGAAAACAACTTCAGGGTTAGTAAGACAACTACTACCATCACCTGAAAAATGTGAGATATTAAGACTGTGCAGAAATCAGAGCCAGCAAGACTAGATTAACATCATCTGGCATCAACTCATAATCTGATATCACCATCACTAACCAACATCAACCATCATTAACTATCACCTGGTATCACCATCACCAACCATCATTAACTATCACCTGGTATCACCATCACCAACCATCATTAACTATCACCTGGTATCACCATCACCAACCATCATTAACTATCACCTGGTATCACCATCACCAACCATCATTAACTATCACCTGGTATCACCATCACCAACCATCATTAACTATCACCTGGTATCACCATCACCAACCATCATTAACTATCACCTGGTATCACCATCACCAACCATCATTAAATATCACCTGGTATCACCATCACCAACCATCATTAACTCTCATGTGACATCTCCATCACCAACCATCATTAAATATCACCTGGTATCACCATCACCAACCATCATTAACTATCACCTGGTATCACCATCACCAACCATCATTAAATATCACCTGGTATTTCCATCACCAACCATCATTAACTCTCATGTGACATCTCCATCACCAACCATCATTAAATATCACCTGGTATCACCATCACCAACCATCATTAACTATCACCTGGTATCACCATCACCAACCATCATTAACTATCACCTGGTATCACCATCACTAACCAACATCAACCATCATTAAATATCACCTGGTATCACCATCACCAATCATCATTAACTATCACCTGGTATCACCATCACCAACCATCATTAACTCTCATGTGACATCTCCATCACCAACCATCATTAAATATCACCTGGTATTTCCATCACCAACCATCATTAACTATCACCTGGTATCACCATCACCAACCATCATTAACTATCACCTGGTATCACCATCACCAACCATCATTAACTATCATCTGGTATCACCATCACCAACCATCATTAACTCTCATGTGACATCTCCATCACCAACCATCATTAAATATCACCTGGTATCACCATCACCAACCATCATTAACTATCACCTGGTATCACCATCACCAACCATCATTAACTATCACCTGGTATCACCATCACCAACCATCATTAACTCTCATGTGACATCTCAATCACCAACCATCATTAAATATCACCTGGTATTTCCATCACCAACCATCATTAACTATCACCTGGTATCACCATCACCAACCATCATTAAATATCACCTGGTATTTCCATCACCAACCATCATTAACTATCATCTGGAATCACCATCATCAACCATCACCAACCATCATTAACTATCATCTGGTATCTCCATCACCAACCATCATTAACTATCATCTGGTATCTCCATCACCAACCATCATTAACTATCATCTGGTAGCTCCATCACCAACCATCATTAACTACATTCTGGAATCACCATCATCAACCATCACCAACCATCATTAACTATCATCTGGTAGCTCCATCACAAACCATCACCAACCATCATTAACTATCATCTGGTATCTCCATCATCAACCATCACCAACCATAATTTACTATCATCTGGTATCTCCATCATCAACCATCACCAACCATCATTAACTATCATCTGGTATCTCCATCACCAACCATCATTAACTATCATCTGGAATCACCATCATCAACCATCACAAACCATCATTAACTATCATCTGGTATCTCCATCACCAACCATCATTAACTATCATCTGGTATCTCCATCACCAACCATCATTAACTATCATCTGGTAGCTCCATCACCAACCATCATTAACTACATTCTGGATTCACCATCATCAACCATCACCAACCATCATTAACTATCATCTGGTAGCTCCATCACCAACCATAACCAACCATCATTAACTATCATCTAGTATCTGACTATTTCTCCATCTTTATCTATCAAAAAAAACTTGAATGTTTATTAAATATCATTATTTTAATCTGCTTGGAACACAAAGGCCTAAGATCATAAAGGCCTAAGATCATAGAGGCCAAAGATCATAGAGGCATAAGGTCATAAAGTCCTAAGGTCATAAAGGCCTAAGATCATAGAGTACTAAGAATATAGATGCCTAAGTTCACAGAAACCTAAAATGACTGAAGCCTAAGATCACTGAAACCAAAGCGCAGAGAAGCCAAAGATCACAGAAGCCTAAATATGTTTAGGGACATTTGTGATCTAAACAAGTTGCCATTCTTAAATGGCAACGCTTTTGCCAAAGCTTGCCGAACCGCTCAACCGCCATGCTGCCTGGGAAACAAGACCACAACCTGATTACACTCAGAGTACCTATACTGGGTCGGCAATTAAAACACACCGTTCTCATATTCTTCCATTATACAGTGAGGGGAAAAAGTATTTGATCCCCTGCTCATTTGAACACAGAGAGACAGAATAACAACAAAAAAATCCAGAAAAACGCATGTCATCAAAAAATATATAAATTGATTGGCATTTTAATTAATTAAATAAGTATTCGACCCCCCTGCAAAAGTTGACTTAGTAATAGCTGGCAAAACACTTGTTGCCAGTCACAGAGGTCAGATGTTTCTTGTAGTTGGCCACCAGGTTTGCACACATCTCAGGAGGGATTTTGTCCCACTCCTCTTTGGAGATCTTCTCCAAGTCATTAAGGTTTTTAGGCTGACGTTTGGCAACTTGAACCTTCAGATCCCTCCACAGATTTTCTCTGGTATTAAGGTCTGGAGACTGGCTATGCCACTCCAGGACCTTAATGTGCTTCTTCTTGAGCCACTACACTGTTGCATTGGCTGTGTGTTTTGGATCATTGTCATGCTGGAATACCCACCCACAGCCCATTTTCAATGCCCTGGCTGAGGGAAGGAGGTTCTCACCCAAGATGTGACGGTACATGGCCCCGTCCATCAACCCTTTGATGCGGTGAAGTTGTCCTGTCCCCATAGCAGAAAAATACCCCCAAAGCATAATATATCCACCACCATGTTTGATGGTGTTCTTGGGTTCATGGGCAGCATTCCTTCTCCTCCAAACACGGCGAGTTGAGTTGATGCCAAAGAGCTTGATTTTGGTCTCGTCTGACCGTAACACTTTCACCTAGTTCTCCTCTGAATCATTCAGATGTTGGCAAACTTCAGACAGTTCTGTACATGTGCTTTCTTGAGCAGGGGGATATTTCGGGCGCTTCACGGCATAGTGAGTTACCAATTGTTTTCTTTGTGACTATGGTCCCAGCTGCCTTGAGATCATTGACAAGATCCTCCCATGTAGTTCTGGGCTGATTCCTCACCATTCTCATGATCATTGTAACTCCACGAGGTGAGATCTTACATGGAGCTCCATACCAAGGGAGAGTGATAGTTATTTTGTGTTTCTTCCATTTGTGAATAATCACACCAACTGTTGTCACCTTCTCACCAAGCTGATTGATGGGTCTTGTAGCCCATTCCAGCCTTGTGTAGGTCTACAATCTTGTCCCTGACATCCTTGGACATGGTGGAGAGTTTGGAATCTGATTGATTGATTGCTTCTGGGGACAGGTGTCTTTTATACAGGTAACAAGTGTGCTCCTAATCTCAGCTTGTTACCTGTATAAAAGACACCTTGGGAGCCAGAAATCCTTCGAATTGAGAGGGGATCAAATACTTATTTCACTCATTAAAATGCAAATCTATTCATACAATTTTGACATGCGTTTTTCTGGATTTTTTTGTTGTTATTCTGTCTCTCACTGTTCAAATATACCTACCATTAAAATTATAGACTGATAATTTCTTTGTTAGTGGGCAAACGTACAAAATCAGCAGGGGATCAAATAGTTTTTCCCCTCACTGTACATTTTAAAGGTCCCAAAATGGGTCACTTCCCACAGAACTATTTTTTGGTAAAACACAACTAATTTGTATTCTGCTTTGATACTTTTGTGCTGTAGAAATAGTATGATATTGGGTCATTAGGTAGGTGGTATTATATGATCAAGTAATAAAATCCCAAATGGAACTCTGCCATCTCAGGTCACTAGACTAGCTATAAAATGTGAAGAAAACCAATAAAATTGCTATTAGCTCAGTAAGGCCTGTGAAAAAATGCAGACACCCTTTGTATGATTGTATTGTACTGTTACTTCTGTAGTTATGCTGTTGTGTCTGTCCATTATAAATTTTGTTATGAATTTTATTATGTATTTTATAGTTTTTTTGATAGATGTTTGAACCGCAGGGGCAGTAGATGTTGCTTCGGCTGGAGCTAATGGGAAACATAATAAAATACCAAACACTAATTCCTGAGTACACAGAAGTGCAAGATCACATCAGTATTCTCAGAGTCCTTGGCTGGACACCAGCATTTAAATTCACCCAAGATGCAGCTTTGGAGGTAAAATATTTTCCCTGGGAAATATTGTCCCTGGGAAAGGTCTTTCTGAGGCGGCAGAAAATATGAGCACCAGGCTGAAATGTACACACACACACACACACACACTTGGGATGAGGATGGATGAAAATGTATTAGGTGATTGCAGAGCTAATAGAGGTGTTTTCACAATATTGAGATTAACACTCAATTACAGACAAGCTTAATGGATTCAGAGGCTTGAATGACCATGATGGTTCAGATGTTTGTTGGATCTTGATGGTTCAGATGATCATTGAATCTTGATGGTTCAGATGGTCATTTGATCTTGATTGTTCAGCTAGTCGTTGGATCTGGATGGTTCAGATGGTCATTGGATCTTGATAGTTCAGATGGATGTTAGATCTTGATGTTTCAGATGGTTGTTGGATCTTGATGGTTCTGGTGGTCGTAGTATCTGGATGGTTCAGATGTTCATTGGATCTTGATGGTTTAGATGGTTGTTAGATCGTGATGGTTCTTGTGATCTTTGGATCTGGACGGTTCAGATGGTCACTGGATGTTGATGGTTCAGATGGTCGTTGGATCTTAGGGAAGGGAAGACAGAGTGGGCAGAGAAATGAGGAGATGGTGTACCAGAAGAATGAAGAGATGGGGTACCAGAGAAATGAGGAGACGGGGTACCGGAAGAATGAGGAGTTGGGGGACCGAAGGAATGAAGAGACAGGGTACCGGAAGAATGAGGAGTTGGGGGACCGGAGGAATGAGGAGATGGGGGACCGGAAGAATTAGGAGATGGGGGACCGGAGGAATGAGGAGTTGGGGGACCGGAAGAATGAGGAGAATAAGCAACATATGAGAAAGTAATTTATTTTTCAAATGTAACTGAGGAGGCATAAAACACTATTCTGAAAGATATTTAAGAGTCACACACACTAAACTAATACTAACACTAACACTAATCTAATAAATGGCCAGCTTGTTTGTACAGTACATTTTAAAATAATTTATGAATATCAAATACGTTTTCGTCCAACATGTTTTTAATCACTTATTTTTTGTTCAAACACTTCATAAGGAAACATGGATATTTGTTTGCCCACAATGTCCAACTTATCCTTGAGTTCTGCATTTGATCCTCTCATAATTGGAAAAGTACACTGTTATTAACCACTGCAAGCCCAGTCACCCACTATTATTAGCCACTGCAAGCTCTGTGACCCACCGTTATTAACCACTGCAAGCCCTGTCACCCACTGTTATTAACCACTGCAAGCGCTGTCACCCACTGTTATTAACCACTGCAAGCGCTGTCACCCACTGTTATTAACCACTGCAACCACTGTCACCCACTGTAATTAACCACTGCAAGTGCTGTCACCAATTGTTATTAAAACCACTTCAAGCCCTGTCACCCACTGTTATTAGCCACCGCAAGCGCTGTCACCCACTGTTATTAACCACTGCAAGCGCTGTCACCAACTGTCATTAACCACTGCAAGCCCTGTCACCCACCGTAATTAACCACTGCAAGCACTGTCACCCACTGTTATTAACCACTGCAAGCCCTGTCACCCACTGTTATTAACCACTGCAAGCCCTGTCACCCACTGTTATTAACCACTGCAAGCCCTGCCACCCACTGTTATTAACCACAGCAAGCCCTGTCACTCACTGTTATTAACCACTGCAAGCCCTGTCACCCACTGTTATTAACCACTGCAAGCCCTGTCACCCACTGTTATTAACCACTGCAAGCCCTGTCACCCACTGTTATTAACCACTGCAAGCCCTGTCACCCACTGTTATTAGCCTTCTCTGGGTTTCCTGAAGGGAGGTGGTCCTGTAGGAGTGAAGGGTGCCTGTGGGGCTGACCGTTAGGATGAAGGCACAGCATGCTCATCCTTGACCTGTGAAGGGTTTATTTCCATTTGTTCCTCTGGATATAAATGGGCGTAAGCCAGATGACTAAAATGTAAACGTAATTACTGACTGATTACCGCTGTCAGCTGTATCCACAAGGGAAGCTTCACAAAAACCCACTCGAAAGTGACTGGATCCTGCTCATTCAACCGGAACCAATCAGAAGCCTTAGCACTGGACTCACCCAGCACCAGGAAAAAATAGATTAACTAGCTTGTCATCACCAGCTACCTTGGCATGAGCAAAGCGTAGTTGCTTGAAAACAACGGTGCTACACCATCTTCCTCAACTCAACCACCCCAACCGTTCCCTGCAGGACGCCAGCTAGTCAGGCAAAACCATGACATCCCCAGAGAGGTTAGGGTTTCCCTGTTAGTTGATGCCTGTTGTTAATGAAGATGTGGAGAATAGCATGGGATTTGTATTAAACCAATGCTTGATGGAAACCTTTTAGCCAACCAGAATATAAGCCCAGGCAATGGCTGAATGTGACTCCATTGTTTTCCAGTGTTTCTGAATGTTTGCTCATAGCTAATCCTCCCTAGTTCAGCCATAGTTTTAGGTGTGTGGAATGTTTGTTAGGTGTGTTTCTGAGTGTTTGCTCGTAGCTAATCCTCCCTAGTTCAGCCATAGTTTCTGGTGTGTTGCGTGAGTGCGCCTGTCCGTTAGGATGTGTGTGTAGCTGTTTTTATGTTTGTGTTTGCTGGCCTGCGTGTGTGTCTCATAGCTGTCCTTGGCAGGACAATAGTTGTTCTTTACTCTGTATGTGTGTCCATCCGTTTGTGGGAGGGAGGCGCCTATTGAAGACTCGCTGAGTGAGTGACCTTCTGAAATCCGTCAGTGTTCGAGCCTGGCCAGACGATGAGTAGGAGGAGGACAACACACTTAAACAACCAATGAACAGCCTGTGTTGCGCGCACAACACACTCCCGCAACCAATCAACAGCCTGTGCTAGGTGAACAATTCACTTCAACAACCAATCAACAACCTAAACTAGGAGATCAAGGAGAGACACAGAAATCAGACGTTTTACATGGAAACACACAAGCGGGCACACACAGATATGAACACTATGCAGACCCCATTTCTCTTTTTCTCAGACACACACAACACAACAGGACAATCCAACAGCCTGAGTGAGAAGCCATTGTGTTGTGTAAACCTAGTTAGCTAGCTACCTATCTGTCGAGGATGAAAACAAACTAACAAAGGAACAGAGGCATTTCAAATAGACCTGCAATCCCTGCCCCTCCAGATGTGTGGTCTTTTAGATTATGGAAAGATGTCCAGACCTTCTGCATTCATTAATGTATCTGCAGATGGGAACATCACGGAAAGACATCCGATGTCTTGTCAAACAAAGACAAAACCACTCAGTATGACTTGTAGGCTTTGCTAAATGAAACATGACAATATTTTCAAAACTCGCTCACCTTTCAGTTCACTTGTGGCCTTGAAATGCAACCCAGCTGATGGCCCTGAACGCAGCACAGCTGATGGCCCTGAACGCAGTCCGGCTGATGGCCCTGAACGCACCTTGGCTGCTGGCCCTGAACGCAGCCCAGCTGATGGCCCTGAACGCACCTCGGCTGATGGCCCTGAACACAGTCCAGCTGACACCCCTTAACGAGGCCCCCAATCTGGCCTCATCAGGGGGTGGTTGAAAGGACTCCAGGAAAGCAGCTCTGGCCAGCAGAAAGTGGAAGACTAAGGAAGAACGGGATGTGTTTCACCGGCTCCACTTTGTCTTACTAAATACCCTGTAAAAAAAATTTTTTTACAGTGGTTTTCAGTTTTTTCAAATTGTATACAAAACTCTGTAAAATTACGGACATTCTGTAGAATAACAATCCAACTGTTATTTTAAGTAATACACCAATAATGACAGTACATATATTTTCTGAAATTACTGATAAAATTACATCTGTAATTAAATATGTAGCACATTATACATAGGCTTATGTCCATGCTAACAATTTAAAATTTACTTTGTCATTTTAGGGTAAATCTTATTAGTTTTTATGTATGTGTAGCCAACTTATATGTTTAAACTCTGTAATTCTAGGTATAAATGTAGAAAGCTTTTTTTTATTACATCAAATAGTTGTCTAGCCAGTGGGGGGAAAAAAGGGTAAAGAATATTAATGATACTTTTGATATTTTGACTAAATGCAGTTAAGTTTTGTTAATGTAGCGCTTTAAACACAACACAGTTTATCCAAAGTGCTTTACAGAGAAAATGCTAAACAGAGATGAGAAAAGCACATCATTACACATGCACTCATATGGCATACAATCAGCTTAAAGTATTTGTAATGATGTTATCTGATTAGAATGTGAATGTGTTATGTATATAGTAATCTCATGTTTATATCAGTGCCCTGTAGAAGAGTGTGTGAGAGAGAAATACAGTGAGGCAAGTCACACTGGGGCATACTGACACCATTGAAACTAGAAAAAGCAGTTCACGGAGAAAAGGTTTTGAAAGTCCCGGAACGTATCCCAGTATGCACTGGGTGGAAAGCTGCATCACAGAGCTAACACACTTAATTCATAAAAATGTGCGTGTCTTGATTTTATGGAAATAAGAGTCCCTGGAAGAAACACAAGGAGAACATGCAAGCAACACCCAGAAAGGACCAGGGTTGAAGTTTAACCCAGGTCCTTCTTGCTGTGAGGTGACAGTTCTAACCACTGAGCCCTCATGCCACTGCAAGCACTAATACATGGGCCACTCAAGTACCACATTATTAGTGTTGAAATGAATGATCATGCATGCATTGTCTAACTGGACAGTGGCTGTTGAATTGACCATGCTGGTCAGCCAGGCCAGGGTTCATGGCGGAGCTCTGGCTTAGATCCAATCCATTCAAATGTTGTCTTTGCTTACATCACAAACTAAAATCCATTTAAGACTGTCACTGTCTACATTGAGATGTTCCACATTTTAATTTACATTGTCCCTTATCAGGGATGGCTAATGGCCTAACCACTGCGGTCAGCACCTTGGACCTGGCTGGCCCAGAGCTATGCAGAACAATAAAAAACGTATTGGGGGGAAATGGCTTTGCAATGGAATGACTCACTCCATGCAGTTAAATAAAAGTCTGAAGACAAATGTTGTAACTTGTTTGGAATTATGGCAATGTCGAAAATGAGTGTTTAACCCTAAACTAAAAGGAGGTGAAAAACTGCAACACAGTTGGCATTTAGGCATAAGTTTTCTAAAGGAAACGTCAAGTGTTGGTTAAAATGTATGAGGGTCATTCTATGGGCTACATGAATGTAACTAATGTCACAGAGATGTCAATCCAGCCTTAGCTTTTCATGTAGGCCTACATATGGATACATATGCAGTGTTTGATCTGTAGCTGTTTTGTGGCAGTGGTGGCTGTAAGGAGATTTGAAGACCCAGTATAACCGCCATCCAGTATATATATAGTGCATGTATAGTGTGTGTGTGTGTGTGTGTGTGCCTATTGGTATTAACAAAACGTTTACATTTCTATTCCTACACCGCAATGAAAACAAATAAAACAAGTAAGCTGTTCCTATAGTTGGAATGTTTTGACGCTGAAAATATTTATATTGGTTGTCTCACTGTATTGCTTTGAGCATGATTGGTTAATCTGACTGTCTTCCAGGAATCTGGCCAATGACAACGGTGCGCGCCTCTCACCGGTCAAGTTTGAAAATACGTCTGAGTGGGTATGCTGCTGCTGGGCTATTCGGTCGGTGCACTTGACTTACACCACACAATTCATGGTTAGTGAATCAGATTTAATGGTGTAAATTAATTAGAGATACACATGAACACAGTGTTCTAACAGCTGTTGTCGTCATGTTAGCTAACTGGCCAGGCTAGCCTAGCTTGAGTGTAAAAAACGTTGCTAGAGGATGAAAAGTAACTGTCATACTTTTCTTAAATCGGTCACTCTGCCAGGAATCACTCTGTGTTTTATGGCAGCTTAAATAAAAAAAAATACTTTTATCCTTACACTGTCTGTAGAAAAAGAGGTTGCTGTTGTAGCTACTAGCTGGCCAATTCACTCATTTATCTTAGATAGGCTATCTAGCTAACAGAAATATCTAGTGAGTTTTCAAGGGAGTTAACCAGCTGGATAGCATACTATTTTGTTGTAGTACATGCATGTTCTAATTACATATATTATCATTTTGAAATATAGCTGTAGTTTTGATTTACCTTACTCCATGGATATAATACTATTGGATGTTGGTTATGGAAGTGTAAGCATCTTCAAGTTTATGGAAAGCGTAGCCGTTTACTTGCTAATGTTTTTATGGAAGACAACTAGCCATTATGAAACGACAGGGATAGGGACATATTCACAGCTTCTTCACATAAAGAGGCCAAA
The DNA here is from genome assembly GCF_011004845.1 of Esox lucius. Lineage (NCBI taxonomy): Eukaryota > Metazoa > Chordata > Actinopteri > Esociformes > Esocidae > Esox > Esox lucius. The sequence goes on from NC_047580.1 coordinate 35,974,375, forward strand.
ATATGGTGGTTAATAGTGAGTGGGTATCATGGTTTAATGTTCTTCCTGCAGGACCTTGCCACTGCCTATTCCACCCTAGTTAGCTCGATCAGCTTGGTCACATATGATCTATTTTACATCAACACCTGTTCTTTCCATCCATAATATGGACCAAGCAATACGCCTGTTATAAGTTGCAATGAATCAAAAGCTATGTAAAGTTCCATGTATTTAAATACAGAATATATACATTAACTGATACTAATTCTAATTATTGAGACATTCTCATCAAGGCAAGGTGATGATTGTCAGAGGGAAGTAAGTACAAAAACCATACTCAGAGGATGAATGTGATTGTGAAGGAGACATTTTTTAGAAAACATTTGTTTTTGTGTGTGTTTTCCCCTCATGATCCTGTCATTTTGGAAATGAGAAGTCTCCTGCCACAAGATCTTCAAATGCAGTAAGTATTCATGTCATCCTGACATAAAGACAGTGAATGGATACCATGTACACTAGTGGCCATATTATTGCCAGTTCGTCTGTACATGTAAATTTTATTTGTTTTCTCAATAATTGACAATAACCTTTTTGTGGGAGGAAACGGGATCACAGAGGCAGAACATGCAAAAAAAAGAGGCACCAGTCAGGCTCAAACCCTTCAGACAGCATTTTACTAATCTGTGCTGTTCTTGAGATATTAGGATTTGTTTAGAATAGACTAACACTTCGTTGGTTACACAATTCCCTCATCTTTTCACTTGACGAAAAAGTAAGTTATCGCCACCTGTATGGATAATTCTTGTATAAATGCCATTCACGAATGGCTAATAAGCTGTTAAAACGGCCAGTGGCAAAAGCCATATTGTTCATAGATGCTATTTGTGGTGGAGAGAAACATAATAAGAAGCGTTAGTCAGTTTAACACAATGCGTAATGGTGTCTAGTGAAATATTACTGACTAATATGCTTTTAAAATGGCCAGTGTTATATCAACTCTCAGCAGATGTGTATCTCTGTGGTGTAGTGGTTAAAGACACGGTCTTGAGCATGTGTTAACAGTTTTATTTAGTTTATTTGTGTTTGTTTGTAATAATTATGAAAAAATCTGTGAAAATAAATGTTTTTCTCTGCTGAACTTTTAGTGGCGTCACTATATTGAATGTATAGTGCGTCTCTCCATTCGGGTCCTCGTCTCTACCTTGGGTCCACTTCATGTCTCTTTGTCGGGTCTCTACGTCAGGTCTCTACGTCGGGTCCATGTCTCTACGCCAGGTCTCTACGTCGGGTCCGTGTCTCTACGTCAGGCCTCTACGTCGGCTCTGTGTCTCTATGTCAGGTCTTTACGTCTGGTCCACATCTCTACATCAGGTCTCTACGTTGGGTCAGTGTCTCTATGTCAGGTCTCTACGTCTGGTCCACGTCTCTACATCAGGTCTCTACGTCGGGTCCTCGTCTCTACGTCAGGTCTCTACGTCGGGTCCACATCTCTACGTCAGGTCTCTACGTCTGGTCCACGTCTCTACGTCGGGTCCTCGTCGGGTCTCTACGTCGGGTCTCTACGTTGGGTCTGTGCGTTGGGTCTCTACGTCGGGTCCTAGTCTCTACGTCGGGTCTGTGCGTTGGGTCTCTACGTCGGGTCCTAGTCTCTACGTCGGGTCTGTGCGTTGGGTCTCTATGTCGGGTCCTAGTCTCAACGTCGGGTCTGTGTGTTGGGTCTCTACGTCGGGTCCTCGTCAGGTTTCTACGTCGGGTCTGTGCGTCGTGTCCTAGTCTCTACGTCGGGTCTGTGCGCCAGGTCTCTACGTCGAGTCGTAGTCTCTACGTCGGGTCTGTGCGTCGGGTCTCTATGTCCGGTCCTAGTCTCTACGTCGGGTCTGTGCGTTGGGTCTCTACGTCGGGTCCTAGTCTCTACGTCGGGTCTGTGCGTTAGGTCTCTACGTCGGTTCCTAGTCTCTACGTCGGGTCTTTGCGTCTGGTCTCTACGTCGGGTCCTAGTCTCTACGTCGGGTCTGTGCATTGGGTCTCTACGTCGGGTCCTAGTCTCTACGTCGGGTCTGTGCGTCTGGTCTCTACGTCGGGTCCTAGTCTCTACGTCGGGTCTGTGCGTTGGGTCTGTGCGTCTGGTCTCTACGTTGGGTCCTAGTCTCTACGTCGGGTCTCTACGTTGGGTCCTAGTCTCTATGTTGGGTCCTAGTCTCTACGTCGGTTCCTAGTCTCTACGTCGGGTCTGTGCGTCTGGTCTCTACGTTGGGTCCTAGTCTCTACGTCGGGTCTGTGCGTTGGGTCTGTGCGTCTGGTCTCTACATTGGGTCCTAGTCTCTACGTCGGGTCTCTACGTTGGGTCCTAGTCTCTATGTCGGGTCCTAGTCTCTACGTCGGGTCTGTGCGTCTGGTCTCTACGTTGGGTCCTAGTCTCTATGTCGGGTCCTAGTCTCTACGTCGGATCTGTGCGTCAGGTCTCTACGTCGGGTCTCTACGTCGGGTCCTCGTCTCTACGTCACACACAGCCACATGCACACACACAGACACACATACATACATACGCTCGCACTCACATACACACTAGCACACCTGCAGTGGTAACGGACACATTCACAAGCAGGTCAGTGAAATATGAGAGCATGCATGGACTCTTGACCTCTTTCCCACCTCAACCAAACACATACACAACTTCTTCTACTGAACCTCTGAGGATTTGCGGGAGACCAAATTGTACTCTCATTAGAAATAGACTGCTCTTGGCCTCACAAGTCTAGTTATCCATGTACACACACAAACAATTAAAATAATTTTATATACAAACAATCCGAGAATGTCAAGCACTATGACACCTCAGCCGCTGAGTATTTCCGCCCTGAGCAAGGTTACAATTCTCCACAGACACAAACCCCCTCTCTTCTACTCTCCTCACCTTCACCAAAACTTTCATGTTAACATAATATTCACTTGGATATATCTTTTTCAAAACACATCACAGTTAAACTCAGTCTTTCATGTTAACATAATATTCACTTGGATATCTCTTTTTTAAAACACATCACAGTTAAACTCAGTCTTTCATGTTAACATAATATTCACTTGGATATCTCTTTTTTAAAACACATCACAGTTAAACTCAGTCTGTCATGTTAACACAAAGACTCTCAGTTAAACTCAATGTTGCTAAGAACATAAATAGTCATAGTTAAACATGTTTTTCAGATTAAGCCCTTAAAAATCCAGTCTTTCATTTTAACCTGAATGTTTACAATAAAACCCATGTATTAATACAGCGTTTCACAGGTAACTATTATTTAAACATTATTTAAAATGTCATATATTTTATATTATAATGTTTTAAATTAATGGATCCTTCTGTTTACTTAGAATTCCATATTATATATTTGTTTTTTTGTTTTTCATTCTGTTATTCAATATTTCTTGCTTATTTTCTCTCTTGTTTTGGCAATGTAAACATGAAGCATTGAAATAAAAAAATTATTAAAAGAGCAATATGGGGGATGGGGGGTGAGAGATGGAGAGTGGGGGGAGATGGGGGGAAGATGGAGGGGGGGAGAGATGGAGAGGGGGATGAGAGATGGAGTGGGGGGTGAGAGATGGAGGGGGTGAGAGATCGAGGGAGGGTGAGAGATGGAGGGGGGGTGAGAGATGGAGGGAGGGTGAGAGATGGGGCGGGGCTAGACGTGGGATGAGGGAGTGAGAGAGAGTGAGGTACAGACACACCCTGTATTCCCCTCCAGGCCTACAGACTTCCATACCACATCCATCCATGGGAAGAGACCAAACTATCAGTTACATCTACTTGACAACTCATATTGTTTACTTACGTTAAAACAGTCAGATTATATGTAAATTGTGACAATATTTATGTAGATAAAAAAAATTGTATGTAATATATGACAAGCAATATGTACATTTTGGCACACTACATGTAGAATATATCAAACTATATGTAGATTATGACAAAACAGTTTTTTTCATCCCGCAAGTTTTGTAGAAATCACAACATGTCTATATAACAAAAAAAAAGATCTGTTTGAATTTGAATTGACCCCAAACCTAACAGACAAGTATGTTCATAACACTATGAGGAATGTGTGGAGTGCTCAAGGCAACATGTGGGAGAGCTGAGTGCTGCTTGCTCTTCAATCTGCCTGGGTTCTCAAAGAAACGTTTTTAAGAGACATTTCTCAAGACAATAAATACTAATCTCTTTAGGTGTCAGAATTGGTTAGGGTTAGAATTGGTCCAATTCAATATGGGTCAATTTAGGAAGTAGACAGAAATTCCATCTCCAATTCCTCCATTTTTACTTTTTGAATTCACAGTAATTGAAGCCTGGTTACCCTAGTAACTATTGTTGTATGTGGATGTTGTGATTGTTTTAATTACCACCCTCCGCGCCATGCCCAACATCAGGATGTTCCAGTTTTCTGGAGAATTTGAGAGAGCCTGTGATGAGACATCTACTTTTGGATGTTCACAAGGTGAACCTCAGTTTTAACTCCTTCTTCATATCTACACCTCTTGGATGAACAGAAGACAACCTCCCCAGAAATGTTTTTCTTTTCGTCCAGACCGTAAACAAGGGATACACCTCCATGACCTGGTCAGTCGTGTTTTGTAACACCAGTTATGTTAGGTTTGATTACTCGTGCCTCATGCCGGGGTTGGGGTCCATTCAGGACTTTCACTATAATTCCAACAATATTTTTTTCAAATGATGAATTTGGATAGCTGTTTGAATTGACAGAATTTGAAGTGGATTTGTCCAAAACCTGGCTTTCATCGTTGTTGGTGCTCAGTCTCCCTCATGCAATTCTCAAATTATACTAGTTTCAGAACATTTTCTGGAAGCACTTTGGTTTGACATTTTACACTGCCTTGATGCAGTCACCTAGATGACAAAAGTACTCATCTGGAATGATAAAACATGTATTTGTCTGTAAGGGAGTTAAGAAAAGGTTATCTTTAGAAGCAGTGTGAAACCATGCCGGTCAGTCAGGGGTGTTGCTTGGAGGAAGATGTCATGGCAGCGCAGAAGCATGAGGTCGATAAGGTGTCTTTGTAGGAGGAATCTTCTTGAGTCTTCCTAGTGCCTCACTATTCAGAAAGTAAACAGTTGTCACGGCAGAGTTCAAGGAAAGCTTCCATTTTATACCACCACAACCAATGTGTGTCCACCAGGCCTGAGTAATCCTGTCCTAACCCCAGTGATTGCCAGTTACTGTAACTCTGCTGAGTCATATTCAGGGGCATATTCCTGCGTCTTCCTGCCTCATGGAAGTGTTGATGATGAGATGAGTGACTAACAGAATATCTTAGAAAAAATATTGAGTAAAACGTGACTGTGCGTGTTTGGTGGGTTTAGAAGTTATGGTAACTGCCAAAGTCATGTGCCATACTTCTGTCTGCTGTCTAGCCCTGATTTCATCTCCTATCAGGGGCTGATGCTGAACACAAAATCATTAGTTTACCACCAGGTAGACAAGACAACAGGTAATATTCTGTCTCTCCAGCACCACTGAATAAGGTTTTGACTGAATTACTTTTAGTCACATATCAAGAGAATTTCGGCAACAAGATTAGTAAAATATAACATAGCAGGTTTGGATAACAACTATATCTGTTAGGAAGATTAGGTTACAGTTAAGAAACAGGTTGGGGGAAAATGTTGAACAGGGTCACATTTTAATCACAATTCCCGTTACTTTTTTAATGCTCTGTCACTACTGAACTCCTGAGTTCTACAGGCAGGGAGGGAGAGGAGCGTATAGGAGAGAGAAGAGGTGAGGAGAAAGGAGAGGTGAGGAAAGAGGAGAGCTGAGGAGAAAGGAGAGCTGAGGAGAGAGGAGACGTGAGGAGAGGAGAAAGAGAGGTGAGGAGAGAGGAGAGGTGAGGAGAAAGGAGAGCTGAGGAGAAAGGAGAGCTGAGGAGAAAGGAGAGCTGAGGAGAGGAGAAAGAGGGGTGAGGAGAGAGGAGAGGTGAGGAGAAAGGAGAGCTGAGGAGAGAGGAGAGGTGAGGAGAGCGAAGAGTTGAGGAGAGAGGAGAGCTGAGGAGAGAGGGGAAGTGAGGAGAGGTGAGGAGAAAGGAGAGCTGAGGAGAGAGGAGAGGTGAGGAGAGAGAAGAGCTGAGGAGAGAGGAGAGCTGAGGAGAGAGGGGAGGTGAGGAGAGGGGAGGTGAGGAGAGGTGAGGAGAGAGTAGAGGTGAGGAGAAAGGAGAGCTGAGGAGATAGGTGAGGAGAGAGGAGAGGTGAGGAGAGGAGTGTATAGGAGAAAAGAGAGGAGAGGAGGGTATTTTAGAGAGGAGAGGAAGGTATAGGAGAGGTGAGGAGAGTCTCAGAGAGGAGAGGCACTAGGACCTGTCGACCGCCAGGCTGGAGGGTGGGAGTAGCTTCAGAAGTCCTCTGTGTAACTTTCTGAACAATTCTTTCCCAAAGAGAGTGGGAGGCAGACACACAGAGAGACCGTGGATGGATCGGCAGCTGGGTCTAAGGCTTTGGAGTTTGGAATAATTCAGTCGGAACGAGAGGTGGACTATATATCACTCTTTCACTGGGATCTGTCGTTCATTGGAGGAGGAGAGAAGGGAGGAGAGAAACAGACAGAAGGAGAGAGAAATAGAGGTAAGAGAACATATTTCTATGTGCTATTCACTATTCAGGTGTGTGCATGCACGTGTGTGTGTGTGTGTGTGCTAGCATGGGTGTGTGTGTGTGTGTGTGTGCGTGGTAGCGTGTGTGTATAATATCATGCCTGTTTTTCCCCACCTGTCATTAAGTGAAAGTGGATCCTCTGAGTTTCATGTGGAGCAAACAGCAACTGAATAGGTCCCACAGACAGTACTGGGTGACAACCTTACAAACAGCAACTGAATAGGTCCCACAGACAGTACCTTGTGACAACCTTACAAACAGCAACTGAATAGGTTCCACAGACAGTACCTGGTGACAACCTTACAAACAGCAACTGAATAGGTCCCACAGACAGTACCTGGTGACAATCTTACAAACAGCAACTGAAAAGGTCCCACAGACAGTACCTGGTGACAGCCTTACAAACAGCAACTGAATAGGTCCCACAGACAGTAACTGGTGACAGCCATACAAACAGCAGCTGAATGGATCCCACAGACAGTACCTGGTGACAACCTTACAAACAGCAACTGAATAGGTCCCACAGACAGTAACTGGTGACAGTCATACAAACAGCAGCTGAATAGGTCCCACAGACAGTACCTGGTGACAGCCATAGGAACAGCAGCTGAATAGGTCCCACAGACAGTACCTGGTGACAACCTTACAAACAGTAACCAAATAGGTCCCACAGACAGTACCTGGTGACAGCCATACAAACAGTAACCAAATAGGTCCCACAGACAGTACCTGGTGACAGCCATAGGAACAGCAGCTGAATAGGTCCCACAGACAGTACCTGGTGACAGCCATACAAACAGTAACCAAATAGGTCCCACAGACAGTACATGGTGACAACCTTAATAACAGCAACTGAATAGGTCCCACAGACAGTAACTGGTGACAGCGATAGAAACAGCAGCTGAATAGGTCCCACAGACAGTACCTGGTGACAGCCATACAAACAGTAACCGAATAGGTCCCACAGATAGTACCTGATGACAGCCATAGAAACATCAGCTGAATAGGTCCCACAGACAGTAACTGGTGACAACCTTACAAACAGCAACTGAATAGGTCCCACAGACTGTACCTTGTGACAACCTTACAAACAGCAGCTGAATAGGTCCCACAGACAGTACCTGGTGACAGCCATAGAAACAACAGCTGAATAGGTCCCACAGACAGTAACTGGTGACAACCTTACAAACAGCAACTGAATAGGTCCCACAGACTGTACCTTGTGACAACCTTACAAACAGCAGCTGAATAGGTCCCACAGACAGTACCTGGTGACAACCTTACAAACAGCAGCTGAATAGGTCCCATAGACAGTAACTGGTTACAGCCATACAAACAGCAGCTGAATAGGTCCCACAGACAGTACCTGGTGACAGCCATACAAACAGCAGCTGAATAGGTCCCACAGACAGTACCTGGTGACAGTCATACAAACAGCAGCTGAATAGGTCCCACAGACAGTACCTGGTGACAGCCATAGAAACAGCAGCTGAATAGGTCCCACTAACAGTACCTGGTGACAGCCATAGAAACAGCAGCTGAATAGGTCCCACAGACTGTACCTTGTGACAACCTTACAAACAGCAGCTGAATAGGTCCCACAGAGAGTACCTGGTGACAACCTTACAAACAGCAGCTGAATAGGTCCCACAGACAGTACCTGGTGACAACCTTACAAACAGCAGCTGAGTTTAACAGGAAGTCCCAGCGGAGTGGCAGGCAGCCCATGGTAAACAAACTGCAGAATGATTACTATAGCAGTGACAAGTACCATAAACAGTGAACATGGCAGGGAAGAGTTACTGCTGCCTGTCAACACAGCAGAGTTCCATCAGACGTTTCTTTTGTCTGAACATGGGACCCCGGACCCACTGGGTCTTCAGGTGGATGGTTGTACACAAAGACACAGACGTTGTGGTGCTCCAGTCCTCTGGGCTCTGACCTCTGTGTAAGTTCAACAGTCTGTTACCTGTTAAAACCAGGTGAGAGAGGGGAGGAGGGGGAGTGGAGAGGGAACCCAGGGACTAGGGGAAGGGAGTGGGGGAGGGGAGGAGAGGGGGTCGCCAAACTTCAAGGGAAAGAAGTTCAGTGTTTAGAAAACCCAGAGACCTCAGGTTACACAAACCCCCTCCAACCCCTCTTTCTCCCTTTATCTCTCACCCTGTCTAGCCCTTTATCTCTCTCCGTCTCTCTCTTTATCTCTCTCCCTTCTTTCACTCCTTTCCTCCTTCTCTCTTTCAGTCTCCCTCTCTCTCCATAGATCCCTCTCTTTCTGCCCCTTATCTTACTCTCTCTTAATTTCTGTCTTTCTCACTCCATGTCGCCACAGTAATTCCCTTCACTAAGATCAATATATAGTCAATATAGAGGGCCCGAACGGACAGATTATGTGCTGTTTTTAGAGTTAAAAGAGAGACATAAGCAGTCAAAAAGTCAAGGGCTGTATTATATTTGCAGAAATGTTGAAGAATAATTGATCTGATGATTTTGAAGGACGAACTTGCAAAGATCTCACCCTCAAGTCGCTGTTATCTCAAGTAACCCCTGCCCTCTGAGCATTGCACTGACCTTCCAGAGGGCTGCTTCTCCTGACCTCAGTTTGTACTGTGCATGCAGAGCAGCCTGGGAGGCGCTACAGCATGATGAGATCAGACATTTCCGGATGACTATGCCTTTGCATCATCCCTTGGGGCTTACCAGACCCTCGTCAGCTAGCATCGTGTTCCAGGCTAGAACCTGGAATATGGTGGTCAGCTAGCAACACGGTCCAGGCTAGAACCTGGAAGATGGTGGTCAGCTAGCATCACGGTCCAGGCTAGAACCTGGAATATGGTGGTCAGCTAGCATCATGTTCCAGGCTAGAACCTGGAATATGGTGGTCAGCTAGCATCACGGTCCAGGCTAGAACCTGGAAAATTATGGTCTGCTAGCAGCAGGGCCCAGGCTAGATTCTGGAGAATGATGGTCAGTAGGATGCTGAGAAAGACCGCATTAAATCACAGGTGCTGCACATCACGGGCAAACCATAGGTAACCACATTTCTGGAGTGATCACCATGGACCTTTTTGTCTGTTTATTAAGCTTACAGCTAATTATTTCAGGTTCACATCAGTTTGGGAGCCAATGTTGTTCCTGTAATGCTAACTATTTGTTTGGCCGTAAATGCAGTTTATACAATGCAGTACTGATGGATGGATGAACGTTCAAAAGTCTGCAGAAGTAGCCAAGTTCAGTAATGAGACTTTATCAAAGCATCTGGTTATTCTACGGACTAACTGAGAACATTATCCGAGGCAGCGCGCTAGTAGGGACAGGTCAGCAAAAACAAGGATTGTCACCAGAAAACGTGGATATCTGGAGTGGTCAGCTTTAACAAAATACATGATTCAGGTTGACTATTTTCAGTGGTTGATCATAAAGTATCGACATACATGAAGGATAAGGATGTGAAGTTGCTTATCTCCAGACCTGTAACCAATAATGAACTGTGGCACAGAGATCTGCTCATTCTACCAGGAGCTGGATGGGTTTCTTAGCACAAGGCTGCACGTCTGGGTCCGATAGAGTTATGGGAGATTGAGGCAGAGGAAGAGCAAGGAAATGGCAACTTCATTACTGGCATTCAGCTTGGCATGGCTACATATATTTGATGTAGTCTACATTCTGTATGAAAGGATGTCTGGCCAAGAAAAGGGGCCGGTCACATTGCTCGGAGCGCATATCCCTGGACTTGAGCCCACAAACGTCTCTCCAATGAAAACTTAAACATGACTTCATTATTGTGTAAAATAAGGCACATTTTTATCTTCTCTTCTATTGTTTGTTCTTTCTCAGTCTCAAAGGTCTCAGAGACATGGAATAAAAGGAGAAACAGAAAGAAAAGGTAAAGAAAGAGTTAAGAGAGAGATGGATAGATAGGAAGAGGGCAAAACTGGGGAGAGATGCAGAACGTAACAGGAAAACTGAACATCAGATTGCTGGTCTGTGAAAAGACGATTTATGAGACAGAGTGAAGAAAGTGTACCAGTACAGACAGAGTGAAGAAAGTGTACCAGTACAGACAGAGTGAAGAAAGTGTACCAGTACAGACAGAGTGAAGAAAGTGTACCAGTACAGACAGAGTGAAGAAAGTGTACCAGTACAGACAGAGTGAAGAAAGTGTACCAGTACAGACAGAGTGAAGAAAGTGTACCAGTACAGACAGAGTGAAGAAAGAGAGAGATGGTTCAGACCCAATAGTTCTGTAGTGTTTACCATTCCCCATTCTGTCTCTCTCCCTCCCTTGTCTTTGTGTTGATGGTTAAATTAGATCCATTCATATGGAATAATTATGCATATTAACTCTTTCCACACTCCGTCCTCTCCCCTCATGTTACACGTCAGTGATCCGACCTCCAGCACAGTGTGTCGCCGAGTTTGTCATCGTGTCAGGGTGGGGTGTGTTGTGTGTGTGTTTTGTGTATGTTGTGTGTGTGTGTGTGTGTGTGTATGCATGTGCCATACATGAACCACTCCTCCTACCAAAGAATTCCTCACACGCTTCTGTCAGAACAGGAATGTTGCCACCATTAACATTTCCACACACACACACACACACACATACACACACACTTACAGAAATAGAGAGACAGAAAACCAGTCACTCTAATCCAAGTTCTCAAGAGGTTACAGTAATTCCTGTTCTGTTTATAGTCCTGTGCTCTGGATGTTATAGTCCTGTTCTGTAGAGATTATAATTCTGTTCTCTAGATGTTATAGTCCTGTTCTCTTAGATGTTGCACTAATAGTCATGTAATCTTGAAGTTACAGTAATATTCCTGTCATATGGGAAGTTACAGTAATATTCCTACCATCTAGAAGTTACAGTAATATTCCTATCATCTAGAAGTTTCAGTAATAGTCCTGTTCTCTAGAGGTTACAGTAATATTCCTGTTCTTTAGAGGTCATAGTCCTGTTCTGTAGAGGTTTCAGTTATAATCATGTTCTTTAGAGGTAATAGTCCTGTTCTTTAGAAATGACAGTAATAGTCCTGTTCTTTAGACATCATAGTCCAGTCTCTATAGGTTATAGTAATAGTCTATTCATTACACGTTACAATAATAGCACTTTAATAGTCCTGTTCCCTGAAGTTCACAAAAATAATTATGTTCTTTTGTTCCAGACCCACATCAGCCTGCACTGTTTAAAATCAAATGCAGTGGTCTTGGTTGTTCCAGTGATCTATAAGTAATTGCAGCTGTTAAACTTATACACTGCAGTGTGAGCCTGGCCCGCTGCTCTTCAGCAACAACTCCCTCCTATTTCCTGTCAATATTTTTTTTAATTGTGTACTGATAGAGCGTCCTTCATCTATCATCCACTGCAGGGTATTATTCCCTGGTAAAACTCATCCTCTCCTATCTAGATCATTTACCTAGCTACCTCTATAAATTAAACATAGTTTACCACAATAGTATTCTGTTTGTCAACAGTGCCCCCTACATCAATCATCACTGTGATCTTTACACTAGTGAAGTGGCCCTCACTGCACATACTATGCCAGACTCACTGGTACCAGCTTATCTACAAATCCCTCTTAGGCAAAACCACTCCCTCCTTAACATTTGCAAATCCAATAGGAATCTGCACTCCGATAAATCGATAACACTGGTCATTCCTTGTCAACACTTCTTTTGGCCATCATTCTTTTTAGGCCTCTGTAACCAGTGACTGGAATGAGTTGCAAGACTCTCAAACTTGTCACTTTCATCACTCATCACTTACAGTGGGGAAAACAAGTATTTGATACACTGCCGATTTTGCAGGTTTTCTTACTTACAAAGCATGTAGAGGTCTGTCATTTTTATCATAGGTACTCATCAACTGTGAGAGACGGAATCTAAAACAAAAACCCAGAAAATCACATTAATCTGCATTTTATTGCATGACGTAAGTATTGGATCACCTACCAACCAGTAAGAATTCCGGCTCTCCTGTTCTCCACTCATTACCTGTATTAACTGCACCTGTTTGAACTCGTCACCTGTATAAAAGACACCTGTCCACACACTCAATCAAACAGACTCCAACCTCTCCACAATGGCCAAGACCCAGAGAGCTGTGTAAGGACATCAGGGATAAAATTGTAGACCTGCACAAGGCTGGGATGGGCTACAGGACAATAGGCAAGCAGCTTGGTGGCAAGGCAACAACTGTTGGCGCAATTATTGGAAGAAGGAAGAAGTTCAAGATGACGGTCAATCTCCCTCGGTCTGGGGCTCCAGGCAAGATCTCACCTCGTGGGGCATCAATGATCATGAGGAAGGTGAGGGATCAGCCCAGAACTACACGGCAGGAACTGGTCAATGACCTGAAGGGAGCTGGACCAGAGTCTCAGAGAAGACCAGCTTCTTGCAACCCTTTCCCAGGTTAAATGTCTACATTAAACCATGAGGCAGAAGGTTCGTCTCAGTGCAAAATAACTGGTCCTATTCACTGCAGAAAAGCTGAGGTGGAGTTTTTCCTGACTTTTCCGAGGAGGTTCAAGACAAGAGAAATGCTTTCCCCGAGTTAAGATCCAGCGCCCTCAATATTTATTAGGACAGTATTGTCAAAATTGCTATTTTTCTTGGACATCAGCATATGAAAATATGTTTATTTTCATTACAGATTGACACCTTTTATTTCTGTCTGTTTCAACAGTGTTTTACCAACTAAGAATAGAAGCACTCTCAGGGGGGTGTTGGGAGGTCATTGTATATGACCATAAGTACCTTTTACATTTTAGTCATTTAGCAGATGCTCTCATCCGGAACAAATTACAATTAGTGCATGAATTCAAAAAGAGCTATGTGAAAGAACCACACAGTGTAAGTGTATTCTAATCAATTAATTACTTATTAGCATGCCTCTGATCAGCAACAAAAACAGAAAGGCCAGATTAGAATTAGCTAAAAAGGACAGAGCTCAGCCGTTTTGGAGTTGAGATGAAGGTGACAGATGAGATGAAGGTGAACCTTTATCAAAGCGATGGGAAGGCAAAAAGTGGAATGGAACTGCAAAGCATACCACTTCATCTGTGAAGCATAGAGGAGGTATTGTCATGGCATGGGCATGTATGGCTTCCTCTGCAATGGACTCTCTCATCTTTATTGATGATGGGGTTCTAGCTGGGCCCGGGGATCTACCATGTAGATTCCCTAAGCAAGTGACCCGCTTAGTCCAGAGGTGTTGGGCTATTTGCATTACTCTAAATATTGTGACCAATAAATACATAATGGTCACTAAAGTGTTACAGACATCTCCATTTATAGCAGCATTGAGCCATGTGATTGGCCCTCACTTGATTGGCCCCTGACCCTATTTATCACAGCTCTTGGATCACAGGCGGAGGACATTAGGTTACACCAATCAGTTAAAGGACTTACGCTTTTGCTTGATGCAAATGACATATCACTATTAATGTCAGAACCTTAACTCTCCATACCTCCTTAATTCAAACTAGTAAAGATATCGTGTTAAGATATCTGACAACCTTGACACAATATTGAACAACACTAAACTGGAATTTATAAACTGGAAAAAACGACACATTCCACCATCAGCATGTTCCCTCTGTCCATACCTGTTTGTACATTTAAATTGATATACAAAATGATGACACCGTTTATTTGGGATGAAAAGGGCCAGTATGAAGTTCGTGAATTGATTAACTTAGAACTCAGAAACTCAGGCTGAATTTGGCTCAATGTTGCTCTAACTACAACCAAAATATCAATTTGGCTCAATGTTGCTCTAACTACAACCAAAATATCAATTTGGCTCAATGTTGCTCTAACTACAACCAAAATATCAATTTGGCTCAATGTTGCTCTAACTACAACCAAAATATCAATTTGGCTCAATGTTGCTCTAACTACAACCAAAATGTTAATTTGGCTCAATGTTGCTCTAACTTCAACCAAAATGTTAATTTTATCTCAATGTTGCTCTAACTTCAACCAAAATGTTAATTTTATCTCAATATTGCTCTAACTACAACCAAAATGTTAATTTGGCTCAATGTTGCTCTAACTACAACCAAATGTTTCATCCTGAGAAACTGAAGGACCCTCCCAGCTGTAATGAATGGTATATAGGCCTGGTAGAAACGTATGCTTCATATGAAAAACGGAAAAAATCAATCTGAAGACTTTTCTGACCAGTCCCGTGTTTTCAGGTGTCCCGCCTTATTTTGAACAAATCACGTTTTGTACTGTATTTTCTCTTGGGTGGTGTTGGGCTATTTGCATTATACTCTAAATATTGTGACCAATAAATACATATTGGTTTTGTCTTTCCTCTGAGTGGCAGACATCTACATCCCATTTTTATGTTTTGTTAATTTTCCACTGTTCAGATCCTTAGCAAGCGAGCCAACAAAATTCAACATTAAACCAAGGGTTGCCAGATTCACTGACAATATAGGCCTAATCACCCGCAGACTCCACATAAAAACCGCACACTGTCATTAAAAATAGCCCAATTATGGGGGAACATTTCCCATCTGGCAACACTGGCTACACTCCCACGCGGTCACAGATTGGTCAATCATGCTAATGCATTATGGAATTATATAAAATATAGATGTTTATCACTTCAATGACAACTAAATAGGATGTAGCAAATTAATCATAATATAATTTTATTCTGCTTGCTATAATTTTTTCAACCATAAGATAAACTTCTTAGGGACCCTTGTGTTTGCCTGAAATGGGTGCTGCACACCCATCACACCCATTAAAGGTGCCTCTGCTTCTGGTTAGATGCTAACTGCATTTCGTTGTACTGTTCAATGACAATACAGTTGAATCTAATCTTCTGTCATGTTTTGTCTTCAGGTCCGTCGGTCTGTCTGTAAATCTGTCTTCAATTCTGACTGTCTCTAGTTATGTTTCTAGTTATGTCTGTCTAATTATGTATGAACCTAGTTTTGTATCTATTTCTGTCTTTAGGTCTGACTGTGTTTACTTGGGTCTCTAGTTCTCACTGTCTCTAGTTCAATCAGTGGTTCTGACACTAGTTCAGTATCTAGTTCTAACTGTCTCTATTTCCATCTGTTTCTAGTTGTATTTCTGTTTCTGACTGTCTCTCATTCTGTCAGTAAATTTTTTATTTCTGTCTCTGAATTTCTTGCTCAAATTCTGACTTTAGCTCAGTATTTAATTCTGACTGTTTCAAGTTCAGGCTTGGCATTTTTGCCTTACAAAGAGACCTTGACTCAGAACAAGTGAATTTATGGGTTATTTCTAAAAAGTGTAGTTCAGTTTGTCCGTCTCCATTTTTACCCATTTCTCATGGAGACATTTCTAAATCTTAACACATTTGTTGTGATTTAGGAAAAGTGTATCAACTACATTATTTTATTATTTTTAATGCAATTAATTTTATTAATTGGAAATGGCTTTAAACAAAATGAATGGGCCCCTCTGCCTGCCAAATAATGTCAATAATTTGCCTTCCATTTGGTCTGATTTTGTAATGTCCTTCTTTAGGAATGGGCACTCTGCCATAAACATGTGGTCACTCAAAAAGGGAAAGTCAGGCCACAATTGCTTGATAAACAAATGAATGTTCACAAGATTTAATTATTTATTGTAAACCATTATTTATTCAAACAATCCCTCCTTAACTAGCTAGCTGTAGCTAATCACGTTACTAGCAAAACTAGCTACCTAATATGACATATTGTGACATAAACTGTTTTACTGGTCTTGTTTCACATAACGTAATAAGCTTGCTGCCGTTTGAATTCAGAGTCACTGTTATCTAAAATCGGTCTGTAGATCAACATTTCTGCTATGCTACCTTTGATTGGCTGAATACTGCAGTGCACTTTGCTGTTCTGTATTAAGTTACTGTAAGCATTGCATCAACAACAAGGAGCTGCCATCATGAGAACTCATGTCATTGATAGGTTGTACATACTGAGTTATCAACAGTAGCAGACTTTTCTCTTTTGTAAAGCAACAAGTTTTTGCTTTTCTATCACATCCGGAATGAAGACATGCCTCAACATTTTTGAAATGTAGACACACATCTGCACATGTTAAAACAAGAAACAAACCACCTCACATGTTAAAACAAGAAACAAACCACCTCACATGTTAGACAGCTCATCACGTGTAAGCACCAGAGGTCCGAACTACCGGCACGTCTCATTACGTGTCAGAACTTAAGACATGCCTCACCACATACAAACTTTAGACACACCTTATCATGTACCCAATAGACGCCAATCATAAATACATGCCTCATAACATCTGCACTAGAGACACGCCTCATCACACCAGAACTAGAGACATGCCTCATCAAGTCAGAACTGGAGACAGGCCTCATCAAGTCAGAACTGGAGACAGGCCACATCAAGTCAGAACTAGAGACATACCTCATCAAATCAGAACTGGAGACAGGCCTCATCAAGTCAGAACTGGAGACAGGCCACATCAAGTCAGAACTGGAGACAGGCCTCATCAAGTCAGAACTAGAGACAGGCCTCATCAAGTCAGAACTAGAGACATACCTCATCAAATTAGAACTGGAGACATGCCTCATCAAGTCAGAACTGGAGACAGGCCACATCAAGTTAGAACTAGAGACAGGCCTCATCAAATCAGAACTGGAGACAGGCCACATCAAGTCAGAACTGGAGACAGGCCTCATCAAGTCAGAACTAGAGACAGGCCTCATCAAGTCAGAACTAGAGACATACCTCATCAAATTAGAACTGGAGACATGCCTCATCAAATCAGAACTGGAGACAGGCCACATCAAGTCAGAACTAGAGACAGGCCTCATCAAATCAGAACTGGAGACAGGCCTCATCAAGTCAGAACTGGAGACAGGCCACATCAAGTCAGAACTGGAGACAGGCCTCATGAAGTCAGAACTGGAGACAGGCCTCATCAAGTCAGAACTAGAGACAGGCCTCATCAAGTCAGAACTAGAGACATGCCACATCAAGTCAGAACTGGAGACAGGCCTCATCAAGTCAGAACTAGAGACAGGCCTCATCAAGTCAGAACTAGAGACATACCTCATCAAATTAGAACTGGAGACATGCCTCATCAAATCAGAACTGGAGACAGGCCACATCAAGTCAGAACTAGAGACAGGCCTCATCAAGTCAGAACTAGAGACATACCTCATCAAATTAGAACTGGAGACAGGCCTCATCAAGTCAGAACTGGAGACAGGCCACATCAAGTCAGAACTGGAGACAGGCCTCATCAAGTCAGAACTAGAGACAGGCCTCATCAAGTCAGAACTAGAGACAGGCCACATCAAGTCAGAACTAGAGACAGGCCTCATCAAGTCAGAACTGGAAACAGGCCACATCAAGTCAGAACTGGAGACAGGCCTCATCAAGTCAGAACTAGAGACATACCTCATCAAGTCAGAACTAGAGACATACCTCATCAAGTCAGAACTGGAAACAGGCCACATCAAGTCAGAACTAGAGACACGCCTCATCAAGTCAGAACTGGGGACACGTCTAATATAATTGGATGTAGAGATATGCCTCATCAAGTCAGAACTAGAGACATGCCTCATCAACTCAGAAATGGAGACACATCCAATCAAGTTGGAAGTAGAGACATACCTCTTTAAGTCAGAACTAGAGATACGCCTCATCACATAAGAACTAGAAACACGCCTCTTCATATCCTAAATAAAGAAATGCCTCATCAAGTCAGAACTAGAGAAAAGCTTCATCATGTCAGAACTTGGGGCCTACTTAATCAAGTAAGAACTAAAGACACATTTTACCGCGTCAGGACAAGGGACATGCCTAATCATGTAAGAACAACTAGGGACACGCTTCACCATGTTTTAGAACCAGAGAGTTTAGTACTTTTTAAAGTAGGACATTTTGGGATATTGTTTCTGTTCCTCAAATACACAATGCATTTTTTTAGGCTCAGTGTTAATTTTACGGTTAGTACTTAGCATTATGGTTGTTTAGATATTAGGGGTAAGGTCAAAAGTTAGGGTTAGATTAAATCTTACATTCATGTTAGTGGCTACAAATTAGGGCTATTTATTTAGTATGCTACATTGCTGGTGTTCACAACTCCAGATATGTGTGTCAGCCTGTGCAAACATTCTCCTTCACACTCACACACACACACTCACAGCCGAAGGCAAGTAATAATTAGTATATGTGTTTGTACTAAAGTATTTGATAAAGAATTGCTCCTAAGATCCTAAATGGCTTAGATTTAGAAGGGTTTTTACACCATGATATTTGCCAGCATCATCACGCCATGTTATTTACCAGAATCATCACGCCATGTTATTTACCAGCATCATCACGCCATGTTATTTACCAGCATCATCACGCCATGTTATTTACCAGCATCAGCACGCCATGTTATTTACCAGCATCATCACGCCATGTTATTTACCAGCATCAGCACGCCATGTTATTTACCAGCATCATCACGCCATGTTATTTACCAGCATCAGCACGCCATGTTATTTACCAGCATCATCACGCCATGTTATTTACCAGCATCAGCACGCCATGTTATTTACCAGCATCATCACGCCATGTTATTTACCAGCATCAGCACGCCATGTTATTTACCAGCATCAACACGCCATGTTATTTACAAGCATCAACACGCCATGTTATTTACCAGCATCATCACGCCGTGTTATTTACCAGCATCAGCATGCCATGTTAGTTACCAGGTAAAAACACACCTTATTAGTTACCAGGTAACAAAACGTCATGTTAGTTGCCAGGTAACAACACGCCATGTTAGTTACCAGGTAAACAACAACGAGGTTACTGTTGCATCGATCACCAATCAGATACCTACACAGGACGTGACGGCGACAGAGTAGTGAGTGGAGGTTTAGTCGGGGCAGCACAGTGAAGACAGACAGCGTCCTCTCTGACCACAGGTGACAACATGTATTTTGCATGTGCAAATTCCTAAATGCACAAATGCACACAAATACAGAAACACACATGTTTCCTTTGGTAACCTGTCTGTCTTTCACACACAACAGGCTGTTCATCCTTCAGCCTCCCGGGTTCACACACGCAACAGGCTGTTCATCCTTCAGCCTCCCGGGTTCACACACGCAACAGGCTGTTCATCCTTCAGCCTCCCGGGTTCACACACGCAACAGGCTGTTCATCCTTCAGCCTCCTGGGTTCACAAATGAGGTTTTACTGCAGGAATAACAAAGCTGTAATGTGTTGATATAGTATTGAATGTTGATGGAGACTTCCTCACTACCCACATGTTCATGTCTGTGTGTGTGTTATGTCTTGTCTGTGTGCATGTGTTGTGTGCGTGTGTGTTGTCTGTGTGTGTGTTATGTGTTGTCTGTGTGCATGTGTTGTGTGCGTGTGTGTTGTCTGTGTGTGTGTGTTTTGTGTGTTTAATGATTTAGCAGATCTTTCCGCTCCCTCCTTTCACAGCTGACAGCATGTGTGGCTTGACTCGACATGGTGCTCTTTCCACACACACACACACACACACATGCTGAGAAACACACACACGCTGAGACACACACACACACGCTGAGATACACACAAGAAAACCAAACAAAAACAAACCGCTCCTTTGAAACAATCTGTTTACTGAGAACCTACCGTAAACTGTCACATCAACAAGTGTGTGTGTGTGTGTATTTATGTGTGTGTGTGTGTGTGTGTGTGTGTGTGTGTGTGTGTGTGTGCGTGTCTGTGTGCTGTGTGTGGGACACCGAGAGTAAGTAGCAGAGAGTGAGAGAGGAAGAGAGTGAGAGAGCGTGTTATCTCACACACCCTGTGTGACGCAGATCAGTTATTCCTGACTCATACACACACTCACAAACTTGCACACACAATCATAACCGTACACATTTACACACACATTCTCTAAGTGAAACAGCCTGAGGATATAGTTGTTTAACAATCAATAAAACAATTAGAGATAACTGGGTCAGTTAATTAGAGGGTGGGTTTTGTTCATCCAAATGATGTTGATGTTTCCATCAGAAGAGAAACTGACCTTCTGAACCACATGCAGCAGAATGGTGTTAGAATCAAACAGAAGTTGCACCTGAATCAGGCATGTTCACATGGTAAGTATAAAAAAGCTTCCCCAACAAACAGCCCCACCTTCTGTCAAAGCTTTATTTCTGCTTTATTTCTACCGCCGCAAGGCAAAAGTTGATAACATGAGACCTGCAGTAGCAGCCCAAAGGTTAATTCTCCACTTCAAGTGGTGACGAGAAGCTGGATGTGTAACTGATTTGGTTCTACAACAACTTCTCTTAATCAATGAAATTGATTCTATTACGGCACCTGGTTATTCATTGTCAGCTGGTGATTCATTGTCACCTCGTGATTTATTTCTGTTTCCACTCACTGCTACCTCATTCTGAAATGGTTGGAACACGCCTGTAGAACTGATTGGCCAGTAGGTCAAAACAAACAACTAATATGAACAAGTCACTCTGGAAAGGCAAGTCATGACTCATGAGTATGTTATAACCATATTACTGGACAGATGGATGTGTCATGACATTATAACCATATAACTGGACAGATGGATGTGTCATGACATTATAACCATATAACTGGACAGATGGATGTGTCATGACATTATAACCATATAACTGGACAGATGGATGTGTTCTAGACATTATAACCATATAACTGGACAGATGGATGTGTTCTAGACATTATAACCATAATACTGGACAGATGGATGTGTCATGACATTATAACCATATAACTGGACAGATGGATGTGTCATGACATTATAACCATAATACTGGACAGATGGATGTGTCATGACGTTATAACCATAATACTGGACAGATGGATGTGTTCTAGACATAACCATAATACTGGACAGATGGATGTGTCATGACATTATAACCATATAACTGGACAGATGGATGTGTTCTAGACATTATAACATAATACTGGACAGATTGATGTGTCATGACATTATAACCATATTACTGGACAGATAGATGTGTTCTAGACATCATAACCATAATACTGGACAGATGGATGTGTCATGACATTATAACCATAATACTGGACAGATGGATGTGTTCTAGACATTATAACCATAATACTGGACAGATTGATGTGTCATGACATTATAACCATATTACTGGACAGATAGATGTGTCATGACATTATAACCATAATACTGGACAGATGGATGTGTCATGACGTTATAACCATAATACTGGACAGATGGATGTGTTCTAGACATAACCATAATACTGGACAGATGGATGTGTCATGACATTATAACCATATAACTGGACAGATGGATGTGTTCTAGACATTATAACATAATACTGGACAGATTGATGTGTCATGACATTATAACCATATTACTGGACAGATAGATGTGTTCTAGACATCATAACCATAATACTGGACAGATGGATGTGTCATGACATTATAACCATAATACTGGACAGATGGATGTGTTCTAGACATTATAACCATAATACTGGACAGATTGATGTGTCATGACATTATAACCATATTACTGGACAGATAGATGTGTTCTAGACATTATAACCATAATACTGGACAGATGGATGTGTTCTAGACATTATAACCATAATACTGGACAGATGGATGTGTCATGACATTATAACCATAATACTGGACAGATGGATGTGTTCTAGACATTATAACCATATTACTGGACAGATGGATGTGTTCTAGACATTATAACCATAATACTGGACAGATGGATGTGTTCTAGACATTATAACCATATTACTGGACAGATGGATGTGTTCTAGACATTATAACCATATTACTGGACAGATGGATGTGTTCTAGACATTATAACCATATTACTGGACAGATGGATGTGTTCTAGACATTATAACCATATTACTTGACAGATGGATGTGTTCTACATATGTTACATGTTATAATGTTATATCTAGAACACAATAGAAATGGCTCTGTGGGCAGAATGGAATGATTCAACAATGATTACATGAGCATGAAGCATGTTGAGCCACCAGTGGGTCGTTTATTCTGTGCAGGGACAAACACTCA
This sequence comes from Esox lucius, assembly GCF_011004845.1. Classification (NCBI taxonomy): domain Eukaryota; kingdom Metazoa; phylum Chordata; class Actinopteri; order Esociformes; family Esocidae; genus Esox; species Esox lucius. The sequence continues at coordinate 35,997,079 of NC_047580.1, forward strand.
ATCAAGTTGAGGTTTAAGGACATCTTTTATTTTGTGCAGGGACAAGTACAAGCCCCTTTTCTGGTTGTTGATTGCTGACATTTTGCTGATCTGGTTAATTACCTATAGAGCCCTAGTGGCAGGTGAATATGCTTGACTGAACCTGGGAATGACTTATCATGAGAGGAATTAGTAAATGAAATTCCTCTCATCATGTGTGTGATGCACATTCATGGTATTCAATTGTTGTTCAGTGCCATTCTTGTGGTGATATTTCGGTTTTGCTGTCTGTGGTGTGAGGTTCATCAGTTGCTCGGGCAGTAAGCGCTCATCATGTCAAACTCCTGACTCATGGTTTAGAAATGGGAAAGTAATATCTGTGGTCTACGTCATCAAAGAAATGCTTTCTACCTCATTATGAATGCTTATTACATAATCAGGAATGCTTATTACTTCATCAGGAATACTTACTCATCTCTCACAGTCACAGTTAAACAGTGCATTGGTATTCAAACTGGTTTCAGCTGGAGCGCCTTCAATCTGGGGCTGCCTCATCTTACGCCCCCAACTGAAATCTAATAACACTTTAACCCGTACCTTTCTCTAGCTATCTTTCCACCCATCTCTCTTCTGTCTTTAATTTCTGTCAATCCATCTCTCATCTGTCTTTTAATTTCTGTCAATCCATCTCTCATCTGTCTTTTAATTTCTGTCAATCCATCTCTCATCTGTCTTTTAATTTCTGTCAATCCATCTTTCATCTGTCTTTTAAATTCTGTCAATCCATCTTTCATCTGTCTTCTAATTTCTGTCGATCCATCTCTCTCAAACCCTCTCCATTTCTCTCTACTTCTCTCTCCATCTCCGTCTCTTGATTTTTCTTTCTCCATCTCTCCACTCCTGCATCGAGATGTAATGTTCTCACAGATACAAGGGAGTTATACCCGGAGACCTACCTGAACAGTGACCATATCTTCTCATCCCTCTCTTCAGTCCTCCTTTTCATCCCCCTCTTCATCCCTCTCTTCATCCCTCTATTCATCCCCCTCTCCATCTCTCTCTCCATCCCCCTCTCCATCCCCCTCTCCATCCCTCTCTCCATCCCTCTCTCCATCCCTCTCTTCATCCCCCTCTTCATCCCCCTCTCCATCCCTCTCTCCATCTCTCTCTCCATCTCTCTCTCCATCCCTCTCTCCATCCCTCTCCTCAGTCAGTCTGAGACTCCAGCTTCTCGCCAGTGTAAAGTTCTAGTCAGAGTGCAGCCAGAACTCCTCCCTCCATCGCTCCCAGAGACTGCCAGCTTCCTCTGATCGCTAATCATCAGAGTCAAACTGAGTGCCAAGCACTTAAACCTGGAGCTGGAAAACAAATGTATTTTGTGTTTAAAGAAAACTCTTTTACATGTTTTGGTCAGGAAGTATCAGACTGAGGAATGAAATTGGAATATAGTGCTAAGGTATGGGGCTAGGCTATTGGACTGGGGTATTGGACTGGGGTATTGAACTGGGTTATGGAACTGGGATATTGGACTGGGGTATAGAAGAGATCAGGGTGAGGAGGGGAGAACAGGGTGAGGAGGGGAGAACAGGGTGAGGAGGGGAGAACAGGAGGAGGGCGGAGAACAGGAGGAGAGGGGAGAACAGGAGGAGAGGGGAGAACAGGAGGAGAGGGGAGAACAGGAGGAGAGGGGACAGGAGGAAACATCCATTGGGTCTGGATTTCCACAGCTGCTAAACACTATCGATTCAGAGCTTTCAGGGTGAATGTTTCTTGGTTTTAGTCCAGCATGGTTTTGGCAAATGTTCTGTTCCAGTGTTGATTACAATTGTCAGTAAACCTTGTCCCAACCAGAGAGACTGCTCCTGTTCATGTGGTCAAAGGTTACTTAATGTACATTTAAACCCCCAGGACATATGGTTTTCATTAGGCATTAGGAGATAGCGCTTTGAAGCGAAACGAGAATCTACTACCTGAACTTCCTGCTCTGTGTGTTCCGTGTGTTCTGCACTCTGTGTTCTGTGTGTTTTGTGTTCAGTGTGTTCTACACTCTGTGTTCTGTGTGTTTTGTGTTCAGTGTGTTCTACACTCTGTGTTCTGTGTGTTTTGTGTTCAGTGTGTTCTACACTCTGTGTTCTGTGTGTTTTGTGTTCAGTGTGTTCTACACTCTGTGTTCTGTGTGTTTTGTCTGTTGGGTGTTTGGTGTTCAGTGTTCCGAGTATTCTATGTTCAGTGTTCTGTGTGTTTTGTGTTCAGTGTGTTCTACACTCTGTGTTCTGTGTGTTTTGTCTGTTCGGTGTTTGGTGTTCAGTGTATTCTATGTTCTGTGTGTTTTGTGTTCAGTGTGTTCTGCACTCTGTTCTGTGTGTTTTGTCTGTTGAGTGTTTGGTGTTCAGTGTTCCGAGTATTCTATGTTCTGTGTTCTGTGTGTTTTGTGTTCAGTGTGTTCTGCACTCTGTGTTCTGTGTGTTTTGTCTGTTGGGTGTTTGGTGTTCAGTGAATTCTGTGTTTTGTGTTCAGTGTATTCTACACTCTGTGTTCTGTGTGTTTGATCTGTTGGGTGTTTGGTGTTCAGTGTATTCTATGTTCTTTGTTCTGTGTGTTCTGTGTATCTCCTGTCAACTGACTTCTGAAGCTGAACATGGGGAGACATTCCCTTAACATCAAGTTCTAATATTTCAGCTTGGCTCTTCAAAGTGGACAAACGTTTCACCAAGAGCTGAAGCAGGCAGGCTGGCATAATGTACAGTGGTTCTGAATGTGGCATTGACAACTTCAGGGCATGTGTTGCAAATCACACCCTACTCCCTTTGCGGTGTAGGTACCCTCATCAAAAGAAGTGCAATATAAAGTGTGTGTGGGGGGGGGGTGCACTGAGGGCAAGACCATGTCTGTTGGCACTGAAGTCTCTATGTTGGCATCAACATGTCAATTGGAGTGGAGTACATGTTGGACCTGATAGAGTTGCATTCGTATGTTTATCACCTCACCCAGTTAAGCCTTGCCATATGGACTGAGCTCCTCATATGGAGCTGTTTAAGTGGAACTGCCCACTGTATTTTCACTTGAAAAACAACCTTAAAAAACTGCATTGTAATGTGAAGTGAAAAGAGAATTTTTAAACCAGGGAAGTAAATAAAAAGCTTTGTTGCAGTTGACGCTGGTTTCTCTACACCCTCTTGTAAATGTCTCTGTTGGTGTCTCTGACATGTCTCTGACAAGGGTCTCCAAATGAGTCATTCTGCTGGGTTCTCTGTACCAGTCGTTTTGCTGGGTTCTCTGTACCAGTCATTTTGCTGGGTTCTCTGTACCAGTCATTCTGCTGGGTCAGTGTCTCTGACATATTCTCCAAATGAGATATTCTGCTGGGTTCTCTGTAGCTGGCTAGAGCCTCTGTTGACAGTAATAAACTACAGAGTGAATACAGGTGGCGTTTGACCCCACCTCTCAGACTGTGGTTTGGCAATTACGTTTCCAGACTTCTGTTGGTTTTCTGTTGGTTTTTTGTTGGTTTGTGCCAATCTCGGCTCGTGTACAAATTCACAGACATTTCAAGCACCGCCATCACCTAGTCATGAGTCCAAATCATCAAAAGAAAAACCATCTACCACCACCAGTAATCACATTCTTCGGTGTGGGCCTTGACAGATGCTCACTGTTTACGCACAGAATTGGTCCACAAGAGATTAGTTTTAATTCTAGCAGTTTGTTTTGGCTGCTCGTCCTCGGGGTAGCATAATTGTCTAGGTCTGTGTGTGCTTCTCCCCAAGTTAGCTCAGTTGGTTTTGGAACATTCTAGTATTATGTAGCGGTTTGGAACATTCTAGTATTATGTAGTGGTTTGGAACATTCTAGAAGTATGTATAGTAGTGGTTGGGAACAGTCCTGCCACAGTCCCAGAAGGATTCCATCTCTCTATTACCAGCAAGGCTACTTCATACTGCTTCCAGTAAATGACTGGGTAATGATAGAATTAGGAGTAAGGGTTGATACAACAGTGGGATAGGGTTAGGGTTGGTATAACAGTGAGATAGTGTTAGGGTTAATATAAGTGTGGAATAGGGTTAGGGTTGGTATAACAGTGAGATAGGGTTAGGGTTAATATAAGTGTGGAATAGGGTTAGGGTTGGTATAACAGTGGGATAGGGTTAGGGTTGGTATAACAGTGGGATAGGATTAATGTTGGTATAACAGTGGGATAGGGTTCGGGTTGGTATAACAATGGGTTAGGGTTAGGGTTGGTATAACAGTGGGATAGGATTAATGTTGGTATAACGGTGGGTTAGGGTTAGGTTGGTATAACAATGGGTTAGGGTTAGGTTGGTATAACAGTGGGATAGGATTAATGTTGGTATAACAGTGAGATAAGGTTAGGGTTGGTATAACAGTGGGTTAGGGTTATTTATCTCACTGTTATCTCACTGTTATAAGGTTATTTTTACCAAGGGTTTGAATATTTCCTAACACTCAAAATGCTGCTTCTTTGTACTACAACAGAAATTGTTTTAACTTGTATGGCAGTGAACATAGAAATGTCACCTGCTTTGCCCATCTAAGATTTGGTTAACCCTTTAGAGTACTTAACATTGCCATGAGAAGAGAAATAGTGTCTGTCTGGTGAAATCACTCTATGCATCTCTCTCCAAAATGGACTCCCTGTCTTCCGCTAATTTGTGCAGTTCATTTATTTGCTATGTAGTCTTTTGCTTGATATATTTTTAAATATTTATCAATATATTTCTCGTAACTTCCCTTCAGAGCTAACGCAAACCTTTCCATCACTTCACAGAGATTGTAACCATTGATTTAATCTCCATTACAATTATGAATGATGATGACAATATTCAGATTAATCCTCTTATTTCGTTACAACAGTCCTCTATAAGCCTAAACACCTTATAAAAATTATTCTGAAAGCTGAATGCTCAGCAGAGGCAGAAGAGAGAGTAATAAATGCTGGAAGAACCCATTCTTAACCAACTGCAAGCCAATGCAAATGTGATTTAGATATTAGCTATTAATCTGATAACATCTTGCTATTTTCCTCTTTGAATATAGATTTGGATGTGGTCGTCTGTACTTCACAGTTTACACATACAGATCCAAGATCCATGGTCAACTAGCATAACCTGAGCCCTGAACTGAGGGGTCAACTACAAAATGTAACAAAGTTGATCAACATGTTTGTAAATGTTAGACCAGGTGTGTCAATGACCTGAAGTGACAGTTAGACCAGGTGTGTAGACCAGGTGTGTAAATTACCTGATGTGACAGTTAGACCAGGTGTGTAAATTACCTGATGTGACAGTTAGACCAGGTGTGTAAATGACCTGTTGTGACAGTTAGACCAGGTGTGTAAATGACCTGTTGTGACAGTTAGACCAGGTGTGTAAATGACCTGTTGTGACAGTTAGACCAGGTGTGTAAATTACCTGAAGTGACAGTTAGACCAGGTGTGTAAATGACCTGAAGTGACAGTTAGACCAGGTGTGTAAATGACCTGTTGTGACAGTTAGACCAGGTGTGTAAATGACCTGTTGTGACAGTTAGACCAGGTGTGTAAATGACCTGTTGTGACAGTTAGACCATGTGTGTAAATGACCTGATGTGACAGTAAGACCAGGAGTCTGAAAGTTCTGGTGTGTTTATGGATCAGATCAGGATGTTGCAACTAATGGTGATGGATGAGACCGCTCAGGATTGTGCTGCCCCGGCACGGCCTCACACTAACACCCTCAGCCAAGGCCTGTCTGGGAATCATCTGTCCCTGTTAGTAAACACTGGTTTGGCAAAGAAAGAAGAGGACAGAGAGATGAGAGAGAGAGTGGGGAACGGACAAGAGAGAGAAAGACAAACAGACAGAGGGCCATAAAGGGAGAACAGGGTTGAGAGCAAGATTGGAAGTGAGAGATTGAGAGAGATGAGACAGGGAATGAGAAAAATGAGAGACGTATGAGAAAGCGGGAGGACATTAAGCGAGTTACTGAGATGTCAACTCCACCTTCATGTGAAAGTATTGGAGGAGAGAAAAATGACAAACAGATTTAGAATAGATTAGATTCAACTTTATTGAACAGTGTGAGTACAGTACAACGAAATGCAGTTACATTGTACTGTTACAAGTGGAATGTGTAGATGTACAATGAAGGCAAATAGGGGAGGGCAATTTTTTTAGGTATTAAGTGTATGTATGTACACGTGTGCAATATGTTTGAATAGTTGTGTGATGTGGCAAATGCAAGAACAAATGGCAATTCTGACTGTGCAATCAAGCAGGTTGGAGGTTTGACCTCGTCTGTAATGCAGGGATAGCAGCAATGAGGTTCCCGGGGTAGACACATACCTGTGACAACTCAAAACGTCCTTATCAGACTTTGCAAGGCAGTGTCAGAGTTGTACAAAGGGAGTAGTGCAACAAGGTCCCTGAGAGGCGGGGGGGGGTTAGTGATGGGTCACAGAGTTCAGCAGGGTTACACTGGATGGAAAGAAACTGTTCCTGAGCCTGCTGGGGTAAGAACATAGAGACCTGTACTGCCTGCCTGATGGTAGGAGGGCAAACAGTTTATGGGATGGATGTGAAGGGTCCCTGGTGATGCCGTGCGCCCTGCGCAGACACCGTTTGCTCTGGAGGTCTACGATGGCTGGGAGGTGGGCACCAGTGATGTGCTGGGTGGTTTTCACCACCTGTTGCAGGGCCTTCTGGTCAGCTACGGAGCAACCGTTAAACCACACTGTGGCACAGTTTCTCAGAATGCCCTTGATTGTGCAGTGGTGGAAGTTCACAAGGATCTGGGAAGACAAGCGGCCTTCTTCAGCCTCTTTAAAAGGTACAGGCACTGTCTTTGACCAGGGTTGAGGTGTTAAGGGTCCAGGAGAGGTCCTCGGAGATGTGGACACCCAGGATCTGCAGTTTGTGGTCATTTTCAGCCATCTTTTCAGGTTGGCCCTGGATGAGCTGTAGGCCTCTGCATCACCGCATCTGAACGCAGCGTTGCGGGGCTTTAGCAGTTGTTGGACCTCTGTTCATCCAAGGCTTCTGGTTGGGGAAGGTTAGATTATGGCTGGTGACATTGTTGGTGCAGATGTTGATGTAATCCAGAACGGAGGAAGAATGTGTTTCAATGTCTGTATGGGAGTCAAGGGTGGCTTGAGTGGCAAACAAACTCCAGTATGTGTGTTGAATCTGGTGCTGTAGAAGTGAATCTGACCCTTCTTGCCACACTTTGATTGACTTCACTGATGGTTTCACACGTTAAATGAGGCATAAATACTTGGGGATTAGGAACAGTGGAAGGATATCAGACTGTCACAGATCGGGGGGGGGGGGCTTTGTAAGTCTCCGGAATGTTTGTATACATGTGGTTTGGTGTATTGTCCCCTCTGTTTTGGTGGGAATTGGGGGGGGAGGAAATCAGATTGGAATGGTTGAAATCCCCTGCAATCACAAAAACACCATCCGGGTGTTCGGTCTGCTGTTTGCTGATGCAGTTCTTTCATTGCTAGCTTAGCATTAGCATCCGGGTATGTAGACTGCAATAACAACAAAAGGTGTAAACTCCCGAGGCAAGTAAAAAGGCCTGCATCTAATCATCAGGTATTCCAGATTGGTTGAACAGTGACTCCCAGTTAGTGTTTGTACACCATGTTTTGTTTACATTAATGCACAGGCCACCTCCTCTGGTCTTACCACAGCCTACCTCCTCTGATCTTACAACAACCCACCTCCTCTGGTCTTACCACAGCAGTGGGGATTTCTTTAAGACTGCAAGGGAAGCTCGGCTTCCTCTATAATGTCAAAAAAAAGAATGGTAAAATAATCCTGCAGGGTGGCTGGGCGATCCCTTAGAGATAGGGTGAGAAGCTCGGTCACCCGGGAGGAGCTCAGAGTAGAGCCGCTGCTCCTCCACATCGAGAGGGGTCAGCTGAGGTGGCTTGGGCATCTGTTCCGGATGCCTCCTGAACGCCTTCCCGGGTCTTACCACAGCCCACCTCCTCTGGTCTTACCGAAGTCCTCTGCCGTCCAATCAGCCCTGTAGACGTCACACCCTTCTAGCTCAATTACGTTGTCATGTATGTTGTTGTTAAGCCACGGTTCATGAGAAAATCATGGCGGTGCAATCCATAATCCATTTTTGTGAGATGATTATTTTTGTTCGCCGGTGACCGCACGTTGGCTAGATAGTGAAGGCTGTATAGAGTGTGTGCTAGGCTGTAGGCTGTATAGAGTGTGTGCTAGGCTGTAGGCTGTATAGAGTGTGTGCTAGGCTGTGGGCTGTATAGAGTGTGTGCTAGGCTGTGGGCTGTATAGAGTGTGTGCTAGGCTGTAGGCTGTATAGAGTGTGTGCTAGGCTGTAGGCTGTATAGAGTGTGTGCTAGGCTGTGGGCTGTATAGAGTGTGTGCTAGGCTGTAGGCTGTATAGAGTGTGTGCTAGGCTGTAGGCTGTATAGAGTGTGTGCTAGGCTGTGGGCTGTATAGAGTGTGTGCTAGGCTGTAGGCTGTATAGAGTGTGTGCTAGGCTGTAGGCTGTATAGAGTGTGTGCTAGGCTGTAGGCTGTATAGAGTGTGTGCTAGGCTGTGGGCTGTATAGAGTGTGTGCTAGGCTGTGGGCTGTATAGAGTGTGTGCTAGGCTGTGGGCTGTATATAGAGTGTGTGCTAGGCTGTGGGCTGTATAGAGTGTGTGCTAGGCTGTGGGCTGTATAGAGTGTGTGCTAGGCTGTAGGCTGTATAGAGTGTGTGCTAGGCTGTGGGCTGTATAGAGTGTGTGCTAGGCTGTGGGCTGTATAGAGTGTGTGCTAAGCTGTGGGCTGTATAGAGTGTGTGCTAGGCTGTAGGCTGTATAGAGTGTGTGCTAGGCTGTAGGCTGTATAGAGTGTGTGCTAGGCTGTGGGCTGTATAGAGTGTGTGCTAGACTGTAGGCTGTATAGAGTGTGTGCCAGGCTGTGGGCTGTATAGAGTGTGTGCTAGGCTGTAGGCTGTATAGAGTGTGTGCTAGGCTGTGGGCTGTATAGAGTGTGTGCTAGGCTGTGGGCTGTATATAGAGTGTGTGCTAGGCTGTGGGCTGTATAGAGTGTGTGCTAGGCTGTGGGCTGTATATAGAGTGTGTGCTAGGCTGTGGGCTGTATAGAGTGTGTGCTAGGCTGTAGGCTGTATAGAGTGTGTGCTAGGCTGTAGGCTGTATAGAGTGTGTGCTAGGCTGTAGGCTGTATAGAGTGTGTGCTAGGCTGTGGGCTGTATAGAGTGTGTGCTAGGCTGTAGGCTGTATAGAGTGTGTGCTAGGCTGTGGGCTGTATAGAGTGTGTGCTAGGCTGTAGGCTGTATAGAGTGTGGGCTAGGCTGTAGGCTGTATAGAGTGTGTGCTAGGCTGTGGGCTGTATAGAGTGTGTGCTAGGCTGTGGGCTGTATAGAGTGTGTGCTAGGCTGTGGGCTGTATAGAGTGTGTGCTAGGCTGTAGGCTGTATAGAGTGTGTGCTAGGCTGTGGGCTGTATAGAGTGTGTGCTAGACTGTAGGCTGTATAGAGTGTGGGCTAGGCTGTAGGCTGTATAGAGTGTGTGCTAGGCTGTGGGCTGTATAGAGTGTGTGCTAGGCTGTAGGCTGTATAGAGTGTGTGCTAGGCTGTAGGCTGTATAGAGTGTGTGCTAGGCTGTAGGCTGTATAGAGTGTGTGCTAGGCTGTACTGAGTGAATTAACTGATAAATATTAAGTAAATCACTGCAATTTGCAAGAACTTGGTAGACGCTGAGCCTTGCAAAGTACACGTTCCTTCATCTGGGTCTTGACTTCATGAGAAAATTGAGAAAGGAGGAGATTAGGTGAGTTAGTGAGATGACAGCTCCTCCTTGCAAAAATGCAATCAACATAGCAACTACCAGCCCAAACCAACAACCAGCCCAGACCAACTACCAGCCCAAACCAACAACCAGCCCAAACCAACAACCAGCCCAAACCAACTACCAGCCCAAACCATCTCTGTCAATTTCAACTTAAGCACCATTGGATTTTGTTGTTTCATAAATTCATGAAATCTCACTAATAAACTTTGTGCTTGAGATAGTATAAAGACCTATAAGATAATATAGTTTAGATTCTATGGAGGCATATTGTAGTCTATAGTCTGAATATGCTGTAGTCTTTTACTATAGAGTAAATAGAGATATAATGTAGACTATAGACTGTAATGTCAAGAGAATTTGTAAATAAACATGGACAAAGAATCACATAATCTATCAAGCAAAGGCACCAGTGCATCACAACCCATAAGGTGCCATTTCAAAATCCCTTAACTGGCAAAGGGGAGGCATGAACATCCCAATGGAACAATGCTAATTCCTGAACGCTTCTATGCAATTATAGATTTCCCTGAACACTGTCATGGAACTATACATACTGTATTCCTAGAACTATGAAGTTATGGTCTTTTCTGGACATTCCTATGGAATGATGGTATTCTCAAAACACTGAATTACAAAATTTCCAGGACAAATCCACTTACGTTCCATCAGATGACTGTTATTTAGTCTAGAGTCACGCCTCATGCCAGAGGAATGGGCCACAGGGGCTCGTATTCACGAAGCGCTAGTCTAAAATCAGGTTCTCCAGTTGATTCATTATTGACACAAATCACACACTGGAGTACCTGCCAAGACACACCTTGTTAATGCAAGCCCAGATGTAGAACTTTCAGGAGACAGCGCTGGGGGCGTAAACGCTGGGGTTTTGATAGACTGGAGACAATGACAGAAACGTTTGTTTTCAGAATTAGAATCACATTAATTCACCAAGTGCTTCTGTACATACTCCGAGTACAAACGCATGTCTGGTCTGGGAATAGGCTGGAACTTCATATTAAAAATTCATATAAAAAATAATTTGATGTGATTCAATCCGGTTCTAGGTAATTCTATGGAGTTCTCTATGGTTCTGCTTTATTTTACATGGTTCTACAAAGTTTAGCATTTTCATACATGGCTCTATGCATTTCTACAAGGTTCTTCGTGGTTATATGTGGTTATATATGATTCTGCATGGTTTTACTAGGTGATTTTTGCCTGGCGACTTAAACCAAAATTAGTTCTCAACATATTTATGTCTGACACTTCTTCCCTTGAAGAAAAGGTATGTTGTATAAAACAATGTCCCCAGTGATTGGATTGTCTCCATACGGGGTTGAATCCAGTGTGAAAGGTCCTAAGCACGGCCCTTCAAGACTAAGTCACACCATATCTGGCTCATGGGGCTCATGGGGCCAAAAGGGCAGTGTAGCCGTGTGCCTTGCACTTCCATTGGGCAGCCTCCTCCTCGAACTCACTGGCTGCACCTGTTTTATAGGGGCATGGAGACAGGTAATTACTTCCCCAGGTGTCCCCAGTTTGCCCTGATTTCCCCTCACTCACACTCTATGTGGGCCCACTGCTGGGTCCTAAGCCCTGTCTCATGCCTGTCCTGTCACACTAATGACGCTGGGTTTCCTCCTTTGTGATGCTTTGCCAGGCCTTTACTGCAGCTGTCTTCAGTTGTTTGTGGCTCTTTCTGCCTTAAGTTTTGTCTTCAGCTAGTGAAATCCATGCTTGATAGGGTTGAGATCAGGTGATTAACTCGGCCATTGCAGAATATTCCACTTGTTTGCCTTGAAAAATCTTTTTCAAGTGTGTTTTGGGTCATTGTCCATCTGTGAAGTGAAGTGCCGTAAAATCGAAGAATCGAAAAGACAATACATCCCTATATACTTCAGAATGTATCCAGCTGTTTCTGTCACATCGTCAGTAAACACTAGTGCCATTGGAAGCCATGCATGCCCATGCCATCACACTGCCTCCACCGTGTTTTACAGATGATGTGGTATGCTTTGGATCATGAGCCGTTCCAAGTCTTCTCAATACATTTTCTTCCCATCATTCTGGTACAGGTTGATCTTACTTTCATCTGTTCAAAGAATGTTCTAGCAGACTCTGGGCTGACTTTTTTAAATGTGTTTTGACAAAGTCTAATCTGGCCTTTCTATTCTTGAGGCTTATGAATCGTTTGTACCTTGGTGGTGAACTTGGTGGCATTTGGTCTCGTGAAGTCTTCTCTTTATGATAGACTTGGATAATGATATGCCTACCTCCTAGAGAGTGTTCTTCACTTGGCTGGATGTTGTGAAGGGGTTTTTCTTTACCATGGAAAGGATCCTATGATCATCCACCACTGTTGTCTTCCATGGACGTCCAGGCCTTTATGTGTTGCCGAGCTCACCAGTGTGTTCTTCTTTTCTCAGAATGTATCAAACGGTTGATTTGGCTTCTCCTAATGTTCCTGCTATCTCTCTGATGGATTGTTTTTTTGCGGCCAAAGGATGGCCTGTTTCACTTGCATTGAGAGCTCCGTTAACCGCATGTTCTGGGTTCAGAGCAACAGTTTCCAAATGCAAATGCCACACCTGGAATCAACTCCAGACCTTTTACCGGCTTAATTGATGAATAAATAATGAAGGAATAGCCCACACCTGTCCATGAAACAGCTTTTGGAGTCAATTGTCCAATTACTTTTGGTACCTTGAAAAAGTTGGGCCTACATATTAAAGAGCTGTAATTCCTAAACCCTTCCTCCAATTTGGTTGTCAATACCCTCAAATTAAAGCTGAGAGACTGCACTTTAAGCCCATATTCATCATTTTAAACCAATTAATTCCATACCTAACTGTATATACTTATTACTTGTAAATACGTGTACATTTTCTGCCCTCTTCTATTTGCACTTCGGTAGATGCTAACTGCATTTCATTGTTCTGTGCTTGTACTGTTCAATGACAATAAAGTTGAACCTAATCTAATGGTTGAGTTGTTTTAAATAAAGCCACGTTTACATAAACAAATAAAAGACTGTTAAGTCAACTTCATTTTTCAGTATAACATACTATTTAGAGTTGAATCAATTTCCAGTGTTGTAATATCAACATCAAATGTTGTTATCTTAACTAACAGAAGACAATTGACTTAAATTTGGGTTAGGGTTAGGTTTCCCTTTTTTTTGATTTAACAACTACTTTGGAATATACACACAAGCACATCTACATTGCTTTATTCATAAATGTATACATAATGATGTATAATAATCATAAAACTTACAAAGGTTGACGTTCCCTGTTTATCTGATTTGTTGGGTTTAAAAAAAAAAGAAAGTTGAGTAAACACATAATTCATAGTTTTTTTTAACTTGATTGTTTTAAGTTAAAACAATGTAATATCTTGTGGTTCTCATAAATTGACATTTTTAGTTAGTAATCTTGCTCTAATTGATCTAACTTATTAGTTCTGTTGTAAAAGTTTTTGCCAGCTAAACCTGATTTTATACATTTAGAAATGTTGGTTAAGTTGACCTAAACTCACCTTAATATTATGAATACTTTTGCACATTAGTCAACTTGACTAAAATGTATTTTCTATTTTTGTTATTTCATAGGGTACAAAAGTGACACATTTTGCAGAATAATTTTTACAGTGCATAAATACATTAATGACTGATGTATTCTTCAAGCCTGAATAATGTCTTCCATTCTACAAATCAACTACAGTGGGCTTCCTTTCAGTTCTTTGTAGAACCATGTTGTGTCATGTAGATCTTTACAGCCACAAACAGTCACGCAACATCACCATCACATAATATTTCTATGTGATTGATTGTAACAGTGTTGTAAACTTGTAGAGGTTGTGATAACTTTGTGTTGACGTTGAGATCCCAGATGGGAAACAGCACCTGGTTGTTTTAGGAGTGCTTCCATACATGTATTCATGTCACAATGAGCAGTTAATGTACATAGAGATACAAAGAAAACACTGTTCTGAACAAAGACGCTAGAACCACAGGATCCTAAAATTGGATCCAACATCCATAATATAGAAAAGAACCATATGGTCCTAAACTTAGGAACCCATATGTTCTATACCATAGAATGTAACCATAAGGTCCCAAACTTAAGAACCAATATCCTCCATAACATAGAATGGAAAACCTTAAGGTCCCTAAGCCATAATGATTCATGTGCAAAACAGTGCCATCCTAAATAGACCAGAAAGAATAATGTTCTGGTCTTTGAGCCTTTGTAAAGGTGTGTGTGTGTGTGTGTTTATAAATCTGTTATACCATTTTAAGTATTTCCAATCAGCGTCTTGTAAAGCACGGATGAGACACATAGCAGACCATATGTGCCCTCCAAAATCATTAAATGAACCAACCATGTTCTTCAGACAACAAAACACAAGCATATGGAACTACGCTATGCGTGTTTAGTGTGTGTGTGTGTGTGTGTGTGTGTGTGCCTGGCAGAGTTGTGTAATTTCTAAGGTTCTCTGACCTCTGGATTCTGCAATGCACTGTTTATGCGGTTCACACAGGTCTTAAACAAACACACACAGACTTGTATACACAGATTTTCTTCATTAGGACCAAGTGCTCAGCATAGACTAAATAAACACTGAGTCCACTGCCTTTCTGCACTCATCCACCACCTTCCTGCACTCATCCACCGCCTTCCTGCACTCATCCACCACCTTCCTGCACTCATCCACCACCTTCCTGCACTCATCCACCGCCTTCATGCACTCATCCACCACCTTCCTGCACTCATCCACTGCCTTCCTGCACTCATCCACTGCTTTCTTGCACTCATCCATTGCCTTCTTGCACTCATCTGTCCCCTACCTGCACTCATCCACTGCCTTCCTGCACTCATCCACTGCCTTCCTGCACTCATCTGCAGGTTTAGAACATTTCTGTGTTTGTCTGTCTATACTTCTGATGACCAGAAGGGACAAGTGTGGTGTGTGTGTGTGCATTTTATATCACTGCCCCTTTTATTTCCTTCCCAAAAAAGTCGAAAAATAAGGTTTTGTGTGAGGAAAAAAAGGGTTAAAATTAAGAGACCACAAAAAATCTAACCCTTCTGTTCCTCACTCAAACTTTCCTTTTCAACTTTTTTTGAAAGGAAAGAAAAAGGTGCAGTGATCTCTGAATTCTTTCCGGAGCTGTATATACAGTACAAGTCAAAAGTTTGGACATACTTACTCATTCAAGTTAAGGTGCAATTTTTTTTAACGTTTTCCAAACGTTTGACTGGTACTGTACATTGTTATCCTGGCCAGGGTCTGCTCTAAATTATTTGATTTGTGGCTCCTTAGCAGTCTAGAAGCAGCCCTGGTCATTGTTGTGGCCCATGCTGTTGTAGGTGTACTGAAATGCTTGTGATTTGGCTCATAAACCACAAACTTGGCAAATTAGATCTACTATCTAATTTGAGTCACAAAATGTAAATAAACAGTACATATACATTTTACTTGTGAAACACAACACGTACTGATTATATGTGCGTGCGTGTGGTGGCGAGAGAGAGATGGAGTGTGAGCATTAACAAGGGCTTTAACGTGAAGATCACAGTGCAAGACAAGTGACCTGTTTTAATGGTTTGATGGCCTGTGGGTAGAACATTTTGTGATCTCACTGTCCTGGTTATGATCTTGGGGGACTTTGAGACATCATGTCCTGGAGGCCAGTTAGCGTGCCCAGGTGTTGAGTTGAGCACTCCTCAGGGCTCTGAAGTGCTATATGGAGACAGACAGCTCTGTTGTTGTGGCGGTCGGGGGAAATTATATGAACATGTCTTTACCAGAGAGTTTTCAGACCAAGTCAGGCCCTATGTGATGAAGATTTTGGCCGTCTCTATAACCACCCTTGCCAGGAAGGTGTGTCCAGCAGGGTGTCCAGGAGGGTGTGTCCAGGAGGGTGTGTCCAGCAGGGTGTGTCCAGCAGGGTGTGTCCAGGAGGGTGTGCCATCTCTTCCGTCTCCTAAAGTTCACAGTCAGTGTCCCAGAAATTGACAAATCTAAATGTTCTGGATCAGAATGGACACCTTAGGTTGTGAAGGATGTTTTTGTCTGTCTCCGTATGCTAAATGGGTGGGTGGTCTGTGTCTTTCTGTTGTCCCAGTGAGCCTAACATGTGTGTGTGTGTGTTTGTGTTTGTGTGTGATTGTCTGAACTCGGCCCAAGTTCAGAGGACATGTTATAAACAATATTCTCCCTGGGCTTTATGATTCAATTGAAGTTCTCATCTAATTTAATGTTTTCACGTTTAACAACGGAGTCCAAAATAAACCCAACTACAGTTCAACTAAACGAACATAATTCCTGTTTGCGTGGGAACAGGCTCTTTTTCACCCCAGACATGTGGACAGTTGGAGAGCGGCCAGCCAGGTTCCCTGATTAAACGGTTTTAGGGAAAGGCCGGGATTCAACTGACACTAAGCGTTCCATGTAGGGGATGCTCCAGCACTAAGTAGGGAACACTGCAGCACTAAGTAGGGGACACTGCAGCACTAAGTAGGGAACACTGCAGCACTAAGTAGGGGACACTGCAGCACTAAGTAGGTGACACTGCAGTACTAAGTAGGGAACACTGCAGCACTAAGTAGGTGACACTGCAGTACTAAGTAGGGAACACTGCAGCACTAAGTAGGTGACACTGCAGTACAAAGTAGGGAACACTGCAGCACTAAGTAGGGGACACTGCAGCACTAAGTAGGGGACACTGCAGCACTAAGTAGGTGACACTGCAGTACTAAGTAGGGAACACTGCAGCACTAAGTAGGGGACACTGCAGCACTAAGTAGGGGACACTGCAGTACTAAGTAGGTGACACTGCAGTACTAAGTAGGTGACACTGCAGGGAGATTGATAACACCTGAACAAAAGCACATCCACAGGTGTAACATACAACCCTTTATCAGAGTTGCTAAGGGATACAGTACAGAGAAAGAAAGTGCATTGGATGTATACTCGAAATAAAGACACCTTGGAAACATAACAAAGACAGGTTTTAATATATCCTGGTCTTCTTTTAAACACAGAAAACTATGCAAGGGGTGTGTAGACTCACTTTCAGATGGTAATGAGGTCAAGCTGATGTGGTAAATAATTAATGATACATTAATAATGCGTTTATATTCCTGTGTGAATGTATAGATAACACTGCCCTAGAGAGGACATGAATGTATAGATAACACTGCCCTCGTGAGGACATGAATGTATAGATAACACTGCCCTAGTGAGGACATGAATGTATAGATAACACTGCCCTCGTGAGGACATGGATGTATTGATAACACTGCCCTCGTGAGGACATGAATGTATAGATAACACTGCCCTCGTGAGGACATGAATGTATAGATAACACTGCCCTCGTGAGGACATGAATGTATAGATAACACTGCCCTAGAGAGGACATGAATGTATAGATAACACTGCCCTCGTGAGGACATTAATGTAAAGATAACACTGCCCTAGTGAGGACATGGATGTATAGATAACACTGCACTAGTGAGGACATGAATGTATAGATTACACTGCCCTAGTGAGGACATGAATGTATAGATAACCCTGCCCTCGTGAGGACATTAATGTAAAGATAACACTGCCCTAGTGAGGACATGAATGTATAGATTACACTGCCCTCGTGAGGACATGAATGTATAGATAACACTGCCCTCGTGAGGACATGAATGTATAGATAACACTGCCCTCGTGAGGACATGAATGTATAGATAACACTGCCCTCGAGAGGACATGAATGTATAGATAACACTGCCCTCGTGAGGACATTAATGTAAAGATAACACTGCCCTCGTGAGGACATGGATGTATTGATAACACTGCCCTAGTGAGGACATGAATGTATAGATAACACTGCCCTCGTGAGGACATGGATGTATAGATAACACTGCCCTCGTGAGGACATTAATGTAAAGATAACACTGCCCTCGTGAGGACATGGATGTATTGATAACACTGCCCTAGAGAGGACATGAATGTATAGATAACACTGCCCTAGAGAGGACATGAATGTATAGATAACACTGCCCTAGAGAAGACATGAATGTATAGATAACACTGCACTCGTGAGGACATGGATGTATAGATAACACTGCCTTCGTGAGGACATGAATGTATAGATAAAACTGCCCTAGTGAGGACATGAATGTATAGATAACCCTGCCCTCGTGAGGACATTAATGTAAAGATAACACTGCCCTCGTGAGGACATGGATGTATTGATAACACTGCCCTAGTGAGGACATGAATGTATAGATAACCCTGCCCTCGTGAGGACATTAATGTAAAGATAACACTGCCCTCGTGAGGACATGAATGTATAGATAACATTGCCCTCGTGAGGACATGAATGTATAGATAACCCTGCCCTCGTGAGGACATTAATGTAAAGATAACACTGCCCTCGTGAGGACATGAATGTATAGATAACACTGCCCTCGTGAGGACATGAATGTATAGATAACACTGCCCTAGTGAGGACATGGATGTATAGATAACACAGCCCTAGTGAGGACATGAATGTATAGATAACACAGCCTTAGTGAGGACATGGATGTATAGATAACACTGCCCTAGAGAGGACATGAATGTATAGATAACACTGCCCTAGTGAGGACATGGATGTATAGATAACACTGCCCTAGTGAGGACATGGATGTATAGATAACACTGCCCTAGTGAGGACATGGATGTATAGATTACACTGCACTAGTGAGGACATGGATGTATAGATAACACTGCCCTAGTGAGGACATGAATGTATAGATTACACTGCACTAGTGAGGACATGAATGTATAGATTACACTGCCCTAGTGAGGACATGGATGTATAGATAACACTGCCCTAGAGAGGACATGAATGTATAGATAACACTGCCCTAGTGAGGACATGGATGTATAGATAACACTGCCCTAGTGAGGACATGGATGTATAGATAACACTGCCCTAGTGAGGACATGAATGTATAGATTACACTGCCCTAGTGAGGACATGGATGTATAGATAACAGCCTTAGTGAGGACATGAATGTATAGATTACACTGCACTAGTGAGGACATGGATGTATAGATAACACTGCCTTCGTGAGGACATGGATGTACAGATAACACTGCCCTCGTGAGGACATTAATGTACATTACAGCAACATCATCAACATAATAGATCATAAACAGACTAAAACCTGTCTGTGTTTATGTAGGGGGCTGCGTAATGAGGTGTGAAATATATCATGTAGGTCGTATTTTCAATGTGTTAAACATTAACATAAGAGTGTGTGTGGCTGTCTTTGTGTGTGTATGTGTGGGAAGCCGAGAGGGAGAGAAGAGTGATGCCTGGAGGTCAAAGGTCAGGAATGTCTTTACTCTATCTTGGTAATCTCTGGGGTTATGAAAGAAACACTGACCATCGGATTGATGTCATATTGATGTAACTTCCAAACCTCTGAGTTTTGTTGAGCATTAAGAATATTACAGAGATCTCCAGGGAATCAAAGCTATTTTAATTTTTATTATTTAAAGGACTTACATTGATTTAAGTAGCCTACCACAAAATCAGCCCCACTGCCAGTCTCTTTAGCTGATGTGACACATTGCATGAGTTTTAAGGAATGTAGCCAAGTAGATTTCTACAAAGATCTTCTGTATTAGGGATTTTGGGACTTTTCCATCTGTTCCATTCGGCTTGAAAGCTCAATGAACTTTATATGACATCTTGAGAGCTTTCTGGAGAGATTGTGAGAGCCTAACTATCTTGGCCTATGGGCTTCATACCTGTTGAACATTCACTGACGTAATCATCTTTAGCGGTCAGCAACACCACACCTTACATAATCAGAATCAAACCAGATCCTTACAGAATCAAACCAGGTTCATACCAAATCAAACCAGATCCATACAGAATCAAACCAGCTGGTAAACTGAATCAAATCAACTGGCATACAGAATCAAATCAGCGGGTAAACTGAATCAAATCAACTGGCATACAGAATCAAATCAGCAGGTAAACTGAATCAAATCAACTGGCATACAGAATCAAATCAGCGGGTAAACTGAATCAAATCAACTGGCATACAGAATCAAATCAGCGGGTAAACTGAATCAAATCAACTGGCATACAGAATCAAATCAGCGGGTAAACTGAATCAAATCAACTGGCATACAGAATCAAATCAGCGGGTAAACTGAATCAAATCAACTGGCATACAGAATCAAATCAGCGGGTACTGTATACATTATCAAAACCTTTTCTTTACTAATATCCCCACCCCGATAACTCACCACCCCCATGTAATCACATGTATCATTTTTAGGGCTGATCGAAATCTGAGTTTTTCTTCTTTATCTTACGTGATAATAAGCTGGATCTTCCCCGTTCAGATGCTACCTAAAGTATTTGTGTCAAAGGCCATGAATTAGTAGGTCTTAGGAAAACATAGAGCTGTGTGTGAGAAAGACAGTGTTTGTGTATTTGTGTGTGCGAGTGTGTTTGTACATGCTATATCTCAGTAAATGTGTGTGTTTGTGTTCGGTAGGGTGATGCTGATGGAAGACGTGTCGAGAGTCTGGCTTTAAAGGGGCCAAACCACTTCACCTGGACACCTTCCACAGGTAAGCCCCAACATACACAAACACACACGCACACACGAACACACACAGCTGTGCAGATGTTATGTTGATGATATAAAGAGAGATCAACTCCCAGAAATCTAGTGGTCAATCGTTATTGCAATAGACCCATGTCTCTACATTAGCAAGTTAATGATGTCTTTAGTGAATGGTGTCCGTAGTGAATGGTGGCTGTAGCGAATGGTGGCTGTAGTGAATGGTCTCTGTAATGAATGGGGGATGTAGTGAATAGTGGCTGTAGTGAATGATAGCTGTAGTGAGTGGTGGCTGTAGTGATTTGTGGCTGTAGTGAATGGTGTCTGTAATGAATGGTGTCTGTAGTGAATGGTGTCTGTAATGAATGGTGGATGTAGTGAATGGTGGCTGTAGTGAATGATAACTGTAGTGAATGGTGTCTGTAGTGAATGGTGGCTGTAGTGAATGGTGGCTGTTGTGAATGATGGCTGTAGTGAATGGTAGCTGCAGTGAATGGTGGCTGTAGTAAATGATGGCTGTAGTGAATGGTGGCTGTAGTGAATGGTGGCTGTAGTGAATGGTGTCTGTAGTGAATGGTGTCTGCAGTGAATGGTGTCTGCTGTGAATGGTGGCTGCAGTGAATGGTGCCTGTAGTGAATGACAGCTGTAGTTAATGGTGGCTGTAGTGAATGGTGGCTGAAGTGAATGATGGCTGTAGTGAATGATGGCTGTAGTGAATGATAGCTGTAGTGAATGATGGCTGTAGTGAATGATGGCTGTAGTGAATGATGGCTGTAGTGAATGATGGCTGTAGTGAATGATAGCTGTAGTAAATGGTGTCTGTAGTGAATTATAGACGCAACTCTTTACTGTGCCCAGATGGACGTGGTAACTTCAGTTTGGTGGCTATGGCAAGACATGTTGTTGTTGTTGTCATTTCTTACAGGACGTGAGCCCATGAGGTCGTTGCCGCTGGCACTCCTGCTGATCGGCGTCCAGGCTGTATTGAACATGGGAGGGGCCCTGGGCCAGGTGGCAGCCAACCACAGCTCAGAACACCACACAGCAGCCAATCACAGAGCAGATCAGCCAGCCCACTTCACAGAGTCTCCACAGCATCAGCCTGCAGCAGGCAGGGAAACACCTCAAAAACCCAGTCAGAAGATCAGATCGGCTCACAGGACAGCCTTTCTACCCCAGGACAGGAACTCTTCCCTGGGTCACTCTGAGACAGAATCCTCCTCCACGGACTCCATCCCCGAGGTGGACCCCAAACTGTTCAACAAACGGCACTTCCGCTCCTCACCCCGCGTCGTCTTCAGTGACGTACGCCCCACCCATCACGCCCTGGGTGTGGGGACGGGGGAGGAGGAGATCGATGGGGTGCAGGGGGGCGGGTTTAGGGTGAAGCGCATGGCTGGGGTGCAGCACTTGAATAGAGGGGAGTACTCTGTGTGTGAGAGCAAAAACATGTGGGTCAACCTGACCAAGGCCACAGACATGGCCGGCAACGAGGTGGACATTCTCCCGGAGGTTAAAATAAACAACTACAGGATGAAGCAATACTTTTATGAGACGATCTGCGACACGGACACACCCCCGGAGGGAGGGGCGAAGGGCGGTGCCAGTGGAGGGGGTGAAGCTAGGGAAGGAGCCGGGGGGGGCGTTGTCAGAGCGGCCAAGGCCAAATCGGGGTGTCGCGGCATCGACAGCCGTCGATGGAACTCGTACTGCACCAACTCACACATGTACGTACGCGCCCTCACCAAGTTCAAGGAGCTGACCGCCTGGAGGCTGATACGCATCAACTCAGCCTGTGTGTGTGTTATCAGCCGCAAGTCCTGGAAGCATTGACCTCTCACCTGTATGATTATGGACCACGAGCCACACACACACACACCCCATGTTTTCAGGGCTAACATGTTTTTATTTAAAAACCCATTTTCCTGAAACTCTAAACCTAACTTTAACCTACCCACAATAACCTATCTTTTATGCCTAAACCTAACCTAACTCTTACCCCAAGCCCAACCTCAGCCCCGAACTCTAAACCTAAACAATAAGGATTTGAAGTGTCAGGACATTTCTGTGAATTCTGATCCTGAAATAACTAGTGTATACAAACAGACAGACACACACACACACACACACACTAAAGCATTATTGCCAATAAACTGCCCAGAAGTCCCACTCGGACACACGCATACACCCCCCCCCCAACCTCCTGAATACTCTAAGTTATGGGGACAGCATGTCATATTTATAGTTTATACTGTCAGATATGAATATATATATTAAATAAGTGTACATATACAGTGGATATAAAAAGTCTACACACACCTGTTAATATGCCAGGTTCTTGTGATCAGACAAAGATAAATCATAACATAACTTTTTCCACCTTTAATGTGACCTGTAACGTGAACAATTCAATTGAAAATGAACTGAAATCTTTGAGGGGGAAGAATTACACATCTTGATGTGGCAATATTTGCCCAGTTTTCTTTGCAAAAGCGCTCCAAATCTGTCAGATTGTGAGGACATCTGTGCACAGCCCTCTTCAGATCACCCCACAGATGTTCAATTGGATCCAGGTCTGGGTCCACCCTGACTAAGGCCCTGGTTCCAGCTGAAGAAAAACAGCCCCAAAGCATGATGCTGCCACCACCATGCTTCACTGGGGATATGGTATTCTTTGGGTGATGTGCAGTGATGTGCAGTGTTGTTTTTGCGCCAAACATACCTTTTGGAATTATGGCCAAAAAGTTCAACCTTGGTTTCATCAGCCCATAACACATTTTCCCACGTGCTTTTGGGAGACTTGATGTTTGTTTTTGCAAACTTCAGCCAGCCTTGGATGTTTTTGTAAGAAAAGGCTTCCGTCTTGCCACCCTACCTCATTGCCCATTCATATGAAGAATACATGAGATTGTCTTCACATATAGCACACAGCCAGTACTTGCCAGAAATTCCTGCATTTCCTTTAATGTTGCTGTAGGCCTCTTGGAAGCCTCCCTGACCAGTTTTCTTCTCGTCTTTTCATAAATTTTGGAGGGACGTCCAGTTCTTGGTAATGTCACTGTTGTGCCATATTTTCTCCACTTAATGATGACTGTCTTCACTGTGTTCCAAGGTATATCTAATCCTTTGGAATTTATTCTGTACCCTTCTCCTGACTGATATCTTTCAACAATGAGATCCCTCTGATGCTTTGAAAGCTATCTGCGGACCGTAGCTTTTGCTCTGAGATGCAACTAAGAAAATGTCAGCAAAATCCTACTGGAACAGCTGAACTTTATTTGTGATTAATCAGAGTCACTTTAAATGATGGCAGGTGTGTAATGACTTATATTTCACATGAGTTTGAATGTGATTGGTTAATTCCGAACACATCCACATCCCCAGTTATAAGAATGTGTGCACACTGGTGCAACCAGGTTATTGTGAGGTTTTTATTTTTCATTTTTCCCCCTCGAAGATTTCAGTTTGTTTTTCAATTGAATTGTTTACATTATAGTTCACATTAAAAGTGGAAAAGGTTCTGACATGATTTATCTTTGTCTCATTCTTTTACAACACAAAACACTGGCATTTTAACAGGGGTGTGTAGACTTTCTATATCCACTGTACATCATGACATCAAGATATTGTTGTGTTGTTGTTGTTGATGATGATGTTATTTATTTATTAAACACTTCTGAATATGCATGGGTCTTTCTGTACCATGCAGAGGATACTTGTTTGGGTGTGTGTGTATGCTTGAGTGTGTGCGCACATTTGTGTAAAATAAAGGTGGAATCACGGCTCGGCTGTGCTGGCCAGCGCTGACCCAGCAACATACACACACTGTCCTGGATAAGAGATGGATCACCACATTGCTCCTGGGAATGCTGGCATTCCTGTCACCTCCAAGACCTCGAGGTGATGATGTAAACAGAGCTGTAAGGAATGGCGTTGGGAAAGTTGTGATCTCAGCGCTGTCACTGGTGAAGGGGGAGCAGTGGGGAGCAGTGGGTTTGGGGGTGGGGTGGTAAGGTGGAGGAATAATGAGAGAGAGATAAAAGAATTCAGGGGGAGGGAGGGCAAGAGGGATGAGAAAAGGCAATATGGCCTCACAGTATTTAGTAACATTGTGTACGTTTCATTTATTATGTGAGTTTACATTACTTTACAGTTTTTCACATTTGCAAAGATACATTTTTTGAAACTTTCACCCATTTTCTCAAGAATTAAACACAGATCAAAATCTTCAAACTACATTCACAAAATCCCGGACTCTTCTGTCAAAATCAAACATTCAAAACCATTTAATCTGCTCTCAAAATCAAACAATGAAACACACAGCTAGTCAATATAAAAACACTACAGAGCATTAATTAGACACAACATACATTTTTTTTAACACAACACCCAGGGCATGTAGTTCTAGATTTAAAAAAAATTATAAATAGTAAACACATTTTGCAATAAAAAAATATAATAATCACTACTTTAGTTCAGTGAATATATTGAACACTGTAAGCACTGCAAGTAATACAGTACTGAATGTTTGTATATTCACCGGTGGCATAAACATACAGTAGTACACTACAAAAGCCCAATGACCAAAGAAAACTCTAAATGAAAAGCACATTACAATAAACTGAAAAATCAAAGTCAGTGAGTGATTAATTCTGCCTCAGCATCATGTCTTTATGCTGAGTCCGGCCAGATGAGTTTGCTGAGTCCTTGTCCACCACCTCTTACACATACTCTTCCTCCTCGTCCACCACTTTATACACATATTCTTCCTCCTCATCCACTACCTCTGACACGTACTCTTCCTCCTCGTCCGCCACCTGTGTCCACTGAACTGAGTAATATTCTGAACAACTGGTTTGATCACATAATTAGAAACAAGTGTGCACTAGTTTGTGTCACTGTGTGTAAACGATGACAACTGCGTTGTAGTTGTGTTTAACTTTTGCCCCCCTGTATACCATTTTGCAACACAAGTGCATCAGTACGAAATCTGATTTAGTAAGTAAGAATGTGTTCAGAGTTCTGCAAACAGAGTGAATGCAATTTTCAAATGGTGTCTAACTACCTGAAATTGTTTTAGGTTTTGCCAAAAGACTGATTCAAGAAATGGGTTTGGGCCACGGAGAATTTGGTTCAGAGAATGGGGTTTAGTATTTTAGCAATTCAGAATTTTTTTTATATGATATGTTTTATATTACATGGGGTTACATTAAGCTAGCAGGGTGAATAATAGTGGAATAGCACTTTCACATTCTGTTAGGAATTTTCTTAATGGATTATTAATTTTACAAAACACAGGAAATGTTAAAAATTTGCAAAACATATACTATGCCAGGAATTCGCTAAACAGGTTACATGTTACAAATTTGGAAACCATATGTTGTGAATTCCAAGCTTAAGTTTAAGACTAGGTTTGGGGGTTATGTATTATCCTTAGGGTTAACATTAGGGTTAGGTACTAAGGTTCAGGTTAGGCATTCATTACAAATGGTTAGGTTAAGGGGCAAAGTATTGGAAAGTGTTAAAAAATTATACTTTTGTCTTTCCATGGAATCAGAATGAGATTCAGGCCATTTGCAAGGATCTGGCAAATTCTGTTTAAACACAAGGGGGCTGGCCATCGCCCTTAGTGGTCGTGCAAAATTATTTCAGGGCCCCAGATTGACATATCTCATACTGCATCTGTTCTCTAAAACAGGCAGGAAAAAGGAGAGAGATAACATGGAGATGGAAGAGAGGAGAATGGATAGAAGGAGCAGGAGGAAAGGATGGTAAGAGTAGGAGAGGATAGAGACAGAGAAGCAGTGAATAGATAGAAGGAGCAGGAGGAGATGATGCGTAAATGATGGAGATAGAAGGAGGAGTAGTTGAAAATTAGAGAAAGGGAGGAGGACTAGAGCATGGAGAGAGGGGAGGAGTAGTTGAAAATGAGGGAAAGGGAGGATGAGTAGAACATGGAGAGAGAGAGAGGCTGATGAACAATTTAGGATGAGGAAAGTTTAATATAGACGGAGACCGCACACACAGCAAGGCAAGTCGTTTACCTTTGGTTAAGACATCCATCATCCGATATTAAGGTCCGCTGTGTCAGACTGAACAGCCAGCAAATACGTGATCATGTTCTGATGTCATATATACAAAGGAAAGGCTGTTGACAGAGGGAACACTCCAGAGGTCATTGGGTAAATGATACTCTCTTAGAAAAAAGCATTCTAAAAGGGTTCTTCAGCTGTTCCTATAAGTGGACCCTTTATGGTTCCTGGAAGCATCATTTTTGGTCCATGTAGAATCTTCTGTGGAAAGTGTCTTGTATGGAGGGACAAATGGTATTAATAAGACCCCAGGGGAGATCTTCAAAGGGTACTTCTATAGGGAGAGTTAAAAAAGGAACAGGGGAACAGGTGAGCCTCTGGATATGCGGCGGCTACCTGCGACATTAATGCCAAGAAAACTAGAGACAATTACATTGTTAAGATTAACCCTTGCTGACCGCAGGTGCAGTGTAACCATTTGTAATGGGGGATTGATGATCGCAGGTGCAGTGTAACCATTTGTAATGGGGGATTGAGGATCGCAGGTGCAGTGTAACCATTTGTAAAGGGGGATTGATGATCGCAGGTGCAGTGTAACCATTTGTAATGGGGGATTGATGATCGCAGGTGCAGTGTAACCATTTGTAATGGGGGATTGATGATCGCAGGTGCAGTGTAACCATTTGTAATGGGGGATTGATGATCGCAGAATGTTTTCAGGAGAGATGCAAAGGCAAATGCTAACAGCTTTGTAGTGTGTAGGAGCTCCTTTTAAAGACACTGACAGTGGACAGAGATCCAAAGACTCCAGACCCACACGAACACATCTCTCTGACCACTGAAACAAGGTTTTCTTGAGTGGACTACTGTATTCTTCCACCTCAAAAAAAACATTACAGGAGTGGACAAAGTGCAGTTCTTTCCTGAACTGACTTTTGCCAATAACGAATTCGCAAATTAAAATACTCTCACTGCTAAGCTTTGTGGTTGTTCAACTAGCAGTAAAAATGTATCCACTTATTGTAAGTCGCTCAGGATTTAGCAGAAGAACATCTGCTAAACTGCTAAAACGTGTTATCTTTGCAAATAGTTCTGGCAGACACTGTATCTTCATATCTTAACTATATGGGTTAAACAACATGGGTTAAACCATTTTCCTCCATAAAATGGAAAAAAGGTATTGGCACAATATCATAGGCTATGCAATTAATGTAATTAGGACACAACTTATGACCTGTTCTGAGCTGTAATCATCCAGTAATGTACAGCCTGCACATTCTCTGACACTTACGCTGTTATCTACATCAAACACACACATCTGATCTAAGTGTTAGGTGTAGATTTACCTAAAACCGTTTCAACAATGTCTCTGTTCAGCCTTCAATCCACGCCTAACCCTAACCCTAGCCACCTCTCCCCTCTAGTGGCCTTTAGCCTTTACTACAAGTGTTAAATTAATTCAGCCACTGGATGGAGCTGTTGACCCATAACCACAGCCGTTCCCAGCTCAATCTTCATCTTCAAGTCAAATGTTCCCCCTATTTAAATGTTCATGCTCCTCTAAAAACACTTTTTAAAAAGGTGATCTCACCTTGTCTTAAAGTGACCACGCCCTCTCTCAGTCAGATCACCACCAATCACAATCAAAATGAAGTTCAGGTGTGCATCAGGTCATTTAGAGAGTGGGGGTAAACTTTTCTTGCTCTTTTAATAGATAACGATATGTTTTCACTCTTACTTTGTCTCCCAAACCAGTTTGGTTTGCAAGGTGGGACTTTTCAGATGGAGATGAGTCAGAAGGTTTGTTGGATATGATGCAGTTGAACAGGGTCACAGGAAACATGATTATGCGATGATTAGAGTCAATAATGTTGATTGCACAACATGCTTGTTGCAATATTATCAGTTGCAATTTCTGTTATCACACAATGGGCCCTTTGAAGGTCTATGTGAAATTCTTCTCTCCTCTCATCCTCTGACCTCTCTTCTCTCCTCTCATCCTCTAACCTCTCCTCTCATCCTCTAACCCCTTTTCTCCTCTCATCCTCTAACCTCTTTCCTCCTCTCATCCTCTAACCTATCTTTTCTTCTCTTATCCTCTAACCTCTCTTTTCTCTTTTCTCCTCTCATCCTCTAACCTCTCTTTTCTCTTTTCTCCTCTCATCCTCTAACCTCTCTTTTCTCTTTTCTTCTCTTATCCTCTAACCTCTCTTTTCTCCTCTCATCCTCTAACCTCTCTTTTCTCCTCTCATCCTCTAAGCTCTCTTTTCTTCTCTCATCCTCTAACCTCTGTTTTCTCCTCTAACCTCTCTTTTCTCTTCTCATCCTCTAAGCTACCTTTTCTTCTCTCATCCTCTAACCTCTCTTTTCTCCTCTCATCCTCTAACCTCTCTTTTCTCTTTTCTCCTCTCATCCCCTAAGCTCTCTTTTCTTCTCTCATCCTCTAACCTCTCTTTTCTCCTCTCATCCTCTGCTCTCTTAAGCTCCCCACTCCTGTTCTTCTACTCTCAGTAGACCCAAATAAAATTACAGACAGAAACACAGATGAACAAATGAATAGACAGAGATGTAAATTATCATTTGAATTTAATTGATTGACAGAGAAAGTGACAGACAGAGTCTCCAAAATGGCCGAGGGTTCATTAGAGCTGGAGGGTTCAACAGAGCTGGATGGGTCACTAGAGCTGTACTTTACAGTCAAAGGTTTGGACACACCATTTCATTCAAGGGTGTCTATTTTAAATATTTTCCACATTGTAGAATAATAGTGAAGACATCAAAGCCATGAAATAACACTTATGCAAAGAGAAATGCAAAAGAAATACAAAATGACAGTCCGTCATTATCTTAAGACATGAAAGTCAGTCAATATGGAGTGCAGCCTCAAAAACAATCAAGTATTATCATGAAACAAGCTCTCATGAGGACCACCACAAGAAAGGAAGACCCAGAGTTCCCCTGCTGCAGACTAGAGGTTCATTAGAGTTCCCCTGCTGCAGACTAGAGGTTCATTAGAGTTCCCCTGCTGCAGACTAGAGGTTCATTAGAGTTCCCCTTCTGAAGAGTAGAGGTTCATTAGAGTTCCCCCTGCTGCAGAGTAGAGGTTCATTAGAGTTCCCCTGCTGCAGAGTAGAGGTTCATTAGAGTTCCCCTGCTGCAGAGTAGAGGTTCATTAGAGTTCCCCTGCTGCAGAGTAGAGGTTCATTAGAGTTCCCCCTGCTGCAGAGTAGAGGTTCATTAGAGTTCACCTGCTGTAGAGTAGAGGTTCATTAGAGTTCCCCCTGCTGTAGAGTAGAGGTTCATTAGAGTTTCCCCTGCTGCAGAGTAGAGGTTCATTAGAGTTCCCCTGCTGCAGAGTAGAGGTTAATTAGAGTTCCCCTGCTGCAGAGTAGAGGTTCATTAGAGTTCCCCTGCTGCAGAGTAGAGGTTCATTAGAGTTCCCCTGCTGCAGAGTAGAGGTTCATTAGAGTTCCCCTGCTGCAGAGTAGAGGTTCATTAGAGTTCCCCCTGCTGCCGAGTAGTGGTTAGAGTTCCCCCTGCTGCAGAGGTTCATTAGAGTTTCCCCTGCTATAATAATAATAATAATACGCTTTTCAGGGACCCAAAGACGCTCTACAATAGTAACATGGAACAGAAAACAAACAGAAACAAAATAAATACTATGAGAAAACAATGAAGATTGAGTTTGTGGGATTTGGCATGGCCAAGGGTAGGCGATGTTGAACAGATGAGTCTGCTGCAGACTAGAGATTCATTAGAGTTACCATCGTCAGAAATCTGCAATTAAGTTCACCTCTGATGGCAACCCATATAAATGCTTCACAGAGTTCAAGTAACAGACACATTTCAAGATCAATTGTTCAGAGGAGACTGTGTGAATCAAGCCTTCATGGTAGCATAAGAAGAGACTTGACTGGACCAAGAAACATGAGAAATTGACATTAGTAGAGTGGCAATCTGACCTTTTTCCAAATTTGAGATTGTTGGTCACTGTGGGGAGTTTTCTCAGCAGCAGGTTCTGGGAGAGTCAAGATCAAGGGAAAGATGAAGGCAGATGCTTGATGAAAACCAACTCCACTCAGGACTTGGGTGAAGGTTCTCAACTCTAAGCAAAAAGCCAAGAGAAGGTAAACTGGCTTCTGGACAAGGAAATGGTGGTGTTAGAGACTTGAACCAATCAAACAGATAGCTGGAGAGTCCTGAACATGGCTGTGCAGCAAAGTTCTCCATCCAACTTAAAACTTGAAATCTGTTTCTGCCACCAAACCTTTTTACTCCCAAACTCAGTTTCAGGATATTTCACAATTATCAATATATTTATAGTGAAGAAAGGCACTATAAGCCCATTTCAATGATTCAATCACATCAGAATAAAACGAAATGCAGTGCCGGTAAATATGTTTTTAGCCAAATGGCAAATGTTGCCGATTAATTTAGCTTTCATCAAAATACGTATTTGATTAATTTGTAGTGATCTCCTACAAGCTGCAAATTAATTTGCCGAGTAGGTTTTGCTTTTTAAAGGAAATATTTTCTGAACAGGGGTGGGCTCATTTCCAATAACTAGCAGACAGCGATGTCTAAAATGCTGAAAGAGAGTCGTTTGCGAGGATTGTTGGCGAGCTTATGGTCCGCATGCGCCGGCGATCTGTTGAAGACCCCGCACTATTTAATGGTTTAAGTGTCAGCACCGTCTGGGGGGGATCAAGAAAAACCATCCTCTGATCAAACCAGGGAGCAGAACTGGACCACCCTCCCCGCCTGCCCACCACCCCGACTGCTGCCCCCTGTCTCTGGATCGAGTTTAAATCTCTCGCCCAACCACCCCCCTCCCCTAGACTCTGCGAAAAGGGGCGGTCTGGAAACATAGTGAGCAGAATCCTCCGGTGTTTTGCTCTGGTCGGCTGCCGTTAATGACATCGCTTGGTGTTCCTGAAAGCAAGCGTCGTGGTGTACTATTTCCAAGGAGAAAGTAGATCAACAAATACCGATTTTCGTTTTGTAACTTATCGTTGAATTTAGGAGCCAGAATGGGGAAAGTAGAAGGAGGGATGAAATGTGTCAAATATCTCCTTTTCATCTTTAACTTCATTTTCTGGGTAAGTCACAATACAGTTAATTTCATTATAGGTTTTGAAGATGGAGATTTAGTGATTAAATTAAGCCGTCTGTTATGAGGCTGCAATGCTGTTATCTTCATGCCGCCTACAGCAAGTGCATGTTGCATCGCCATGCTGATTTCCTTAGCAGCGGAATTCTCGACTGGTGTTAATTTTTGCAACATTTCTCACAGAATAGCATTACAGCGGTTGTTTTTGACGGTTGATTTTAGTCTTTACCTCCCCCGTCCTTAGCTGTTTTTACCTTTTATACATCTTGTGTGGTCAATAGCCTAATTTGCAGTGGCGTCGGCATGGAAAGGTTAGTAGATTGAGTTTTGGCACTCCGGACTCAAATCACATTTTCCACTGAAGGAAAGTCTGCCCCTTTCCCCTGGTTTCATTGGCAAAGTGTGTTTTTGTTCGGAAGGAGAGGAGGTACTTAAGTGGGGAGGGGTGGGGTGCTGTAGTTCGCTGTCTCTGCCTCAGTGATATAAGTCAGACGGGTTAATCATTGACAAACACATCAGGTACTGAACAGCGGACATTCAAATGACAACTACTCGTGTAAAGTCTGTTTATTTTTTACTGGGTTTGTATATTCTTACAACTCAATGCAGCTGCATATAACAAGTAGGCTACTTATGGGGTCCCTTGGACGTTACAAGCTGTAACCAAGGCGCGCGGGTTACTGAATGAGCCACGAGCCGCAATAAATGTGAGGTCAAACCGCGCCTAGGAAAATGACAAAAAAAAAAATTCAGGTTTTACTATTTCAGTGGAAAATAATAAAAAATGTAAAAAGATTGATCACTGCTATTTGTTTAAAATGCAGTGGTATTTTCTTTTTTACAATGTTATAAATTATTTAGTAGCCTAGTTGAAAACATGTTTTTTCCTTTGCCTAGCCCAGCTGTAGTCTGCACCACTGCTCAGCACCTTAACTGCTTCAGTTTAAACAACGCCTCCATTACCATTGGGCCCGTAAAACATGTGCCAGTGACACTTCACAGACAGTGGGTAATTTTGTTCAGAACCCAGACGTGTGTGTGTGTGTGTGTGTGTGTGTGTGTGTGTGTGTGTGTGTGTGTGTGTGTGTGTGTGTGTGTGTGTGTGTGTGTGTGTGTGTGTGTGTGTGTGTGTGTGTGTGTGTGTGTGTAAAATCAAGGTCTAACCAGATGTTCCCACAAAAATAGTTAAACCTGACAGTTTGGTCCCCAGAATGTTTTCAGCCAGTCCCAACCAGAAAAATGCTATTTCTGTCTTAGGGGTTTTGTTTATGGTATAACTAACACTTCAGGTTTTCTTTTGAGTCAAGCTTTAGGGCTTGGCTATGTTTAGGCAACAGTTAGGGTTAGGTTAAGCTTATGATAAAGGATAGGATTAGGGGATAGGGAACATGGGTTTCTGGTATTATTTTCCCCCACTGATTTTTAGAAATGATTTTCCCCCACTTAAATATTTTAGGGATTTACCTGGTTGTGTCTACCAAACTTTTGCTCATCTGCCTCAGTCGATCCAATGTACATTGTGAGAAGGCCTTAATGAAAACTCTAGTGGACTGATCTATGCTAGTCTGAGAGTTAACGTAAATGTTTAGTAGGACATATAGCAGCCTAATAATGATAATCTCAATCCCTCTTGATCCTGGATGACCCTGAGATTGAGATTAAAGAAAACCCTGTCTCTGGAATCAGCCTCCTCTCTTTCCTTCTCAGTCTCTCTCTGTCTCTCTTTCCTGCTCTGGATTCAGCCTCTCCAGAACAACCTTTTCTCTCTCTTTGTCTGCAAGAAAACGAACACAGTGTTAGTGTGTAGGGAAGTTCCTTTGTGTGTGTGAAATTTTCCAAACCAGCATCTGTCTGGTAGATCAGACAGTGAGCAAAGAGAATGGAGCCATTGTGACAGAAGGACAATGGCATAAGCTAGATCTGTCTGGCCCTGCTTCTACGTAGCCTGTCATAGAGGACTAAAACAGGTGTGTTATGGCATAGCATAGCGACTGTCATATGTTAGCTTTAACCTAAACAAAATTTTGTGCCGTAGGTGTAATCTGTAGCCTATCCTAGTTTAGCATTGTGGTTTGGAGTGGGTGTTAGCCTTAGCTTAGCATAGCTTAATAAAGTGCGTTTTCGTACTAGCTTAACCAAGTATAGTTTATTTAGTGGGTTTTTACTAAACTTTAGCCTAGCCTTAGCTTAGGCCTTGATTATATCCAAAGCAGGGTATAGGGATATATGTTCGCAGAGATTAAATTTGCATGTGATCCGTGCATTGAAACCTTAATCGGAAAATGCCTTTAAAAAGATGCATTGTCTATAATCTGCTTTCACATTGAATCCAGGAAATAATGGAGTGGGGTTTAACTCTAGCTTGGGGTTCGCATAGTGGAATGGGTTTAAGCTGTAGCCTAGCCACAACAAAGCCAAAAGTGCAGTGGGTTTAGATGTTGCCAGTAAAAATAGAATAAGGAAAATTATGCATTTACTGCTGTATGTCACTTCGGATAAGTGATGTACAATTACTTCAGTGTACATTTCTTATTGTTCGTGTTGACTAGCTGTTGCTTAGAACTGGGTTTTAGCCATTGCTCAGTGTTAGCCTTGTTGTACACTAGCTCAGTGGAGTGAATTTTACCCTCAGCGTAGCCTGGTTGTAGATTAGTTGAGTAGGTTTTAGCCATAGCCTTGCCTTATGTTAGCTTTATGGAGTGGGGTGTAGGCATAGCTTTTTCTTGCCATATCTTGGAGTAGGGATTAGCAAAAGCTTAGTTGAAGCCTAGCCATGGCTTAGTGGAGTGAAAAAGACGAATAATAACAACAACACATTTTCACTTGTGATCGTAGAGGATTGACATATTTATTTACAGTGTTTATTTCTGAGTGCTTGTATGTGTAAGCGCAAGATCAAGTTGTTCCCACGGTCACTAATATTCCATAGATGCCGCAGTCATATTGATGACTGTAAGTTAAACCAGATTAATGACTTTAAACTGGGGCTAATTACCGTTAAGTCTAAATTACACTATTGGGGTGTTGAAATATGACTGCATGGCTAAACAACAATCCCATCATCATCATCATCATTTATCAGATGTAATTTGACAGATGGCAATGTTGTCATTAGTTAGCACATTCCTTCAAGAATAGCTTGCTATGCTAACTTAAGATAGCAAAGATTTGATGGACTGCCCTCAAAATTAACTATTTGGTTACGTTATATTGCATTTCAAATTGATAATAAGGTTTAGCTACTTATTATTTGCCTTCTTTAGAGGTGGTATTGTGTTTTCAAGCCATAGCAATGCACTTTAGACCAAATCAGCTCCCATTGAGGATGCACTGAGTAGAGTTCTCCATTGATAATCAGCCCCAAAAGGAACGTTCAAAACTGTGCTGTGACAACACGTAAGATCTATGAATAGATCAGCAGACAGCGCAGGCGTTCAGCAGTCTAATAGCTTACAGGAAAATAGTTCAATCGTCACATCCCTAAGAACCAACGGGAGGAGGGAATAAAGAGTGTATGTGACCTCACTGTCTCCCTTTTTGATTCTGACCTAGATAAACAAAGAGGATAGTGCAACACGCAAGCACACAGCAGGTTTTCATTTACTAGAATATGGCCCCAGTAACAAACAAACACCCACACCCACAATTTAATCACTACTCATTTTGTATGAAGCACACCAGTCTTCTCTCATTCCACTCCTCATCACAGGGCTGCGCTCTCCTCTCATCCATGACACAGAAAGATGAAAATGAGTGGGGGAGGGGTCTGGTGGAACTGACTAGATGAGAGCATTGAAAGACCAGACGGCGAAGCAACTGGTAATCTAAAACGGTCTATAATGTACAGAGACACTGGATTAAAATAACATTATAATAGCCGGACAGGATGTCAGCCAGCTAGTTTTGACAGTAGACATGTTGCTGTGTTGTCATGGTGACTGTGGTAGACCATATCATGCAGACAAGCAGATTATTAACGTTTTACTACAACACTACATCAAGGGCATGCCTGCGTAGAAATAGAGTAACTAGAGTGGACCTGAACCCTCTAACTCTGCCAGTTTGGTCCTGTTGCACTGGCCTTTCCATCCATTGTATTTCTATGCAGCTCCATAACTCTACTAACACAAACAAATGGCTACAGCTCTCTCTCTCTCTCAAACATAAGCTGTTGAATACATGCGCTCGTGTTCTTGCATGTCTCTCACCAGCAGAGAATGCAAAAGCCATTTTAGGAGATAAAAAAAAAAACACTCACACAGACTCACTCATTTCTCTCTCTCTGTCCCACACACAAACACGGGTCCTTAACTTAGTCTGTCGGAAATGGAGAGTTCTCTGTGGGCTGAATCCCTGACCCCTACACAGAGACCCTCTGGACTGAGGTCGCTGGCCTCGTGTAGCCAACAGCCAAACTCTGTATACATGGTGCGTGTTTGAGCATAGCTTCGTCTGCGCACAGCCATCATCTGTGTACAAGGCATGGGTATTTCTACTGTGCACTCAGAACCCAGGGCACCTAAAGACTGTTCTAATGACCTTATAGAGTCATCTGAGGGGAAGCCCCTCCCCCATAAACTCCTCCCTCTTAGAACCCCCCTCTCCCACTTCTTCTCTAAATGGACAACAGAACAGTTTTACTGCTCGTGGAAATTCCTCTCATGGAATACCATTTAACTACACTATTAAAGTCTGTCAATAAAGCACCCACTAAAGCAAAGCCCCAGACATGTATTTCCACTGTGTCCAGAGATATCCTGCCTAATGAACCCCAGCACAGAGACTAGGACAGACATGTGGTAGTTCAAAGTTGGTCATTTGCAAAAACAAGTTACAGCAATGAAATGCTTGGTTTTCCTACTCCCGACAGTGCAGTTAAAGGTTAAAAAGTAACAGTAATTTTAATTTAAAAAAAAAATCAGAACACAATCAGTAATAACGCTATACAAAAACACATCAATAATAATAACTATACAGTGTGCTTTGAGGGAGATGTAAAGGTTCATTCATCCTTCCTCTTGGTCACCATTTGTGGATAGGGTGCCTACGTTTGGCTGTTTTATAGAGGGTTCTGTTTCAATGGAGGTGTGGAGTGGGAGGAGGATGTGGAGTGGGAGGAGGTGTGGAGTGGTTAACAGGGCATCTGGAACAAAGCTGCATTGTAAAGTTGTATTGATTCCGTACCCCATGGGGTAAAATGCTTCAGTTTCTAAACACATATTGTAATTCTAATGATTACAAAATAAAACAAAGGAATAGAGCCCAAACGATATCGGTTGACAGTTTAAAAAAAAAAAATTATCGTCCGACATCAACAGTTACCGATATATCTCTATCGCCTATTTATTCACTGATATTGACTGAGATATTTGTTTGCAATTCAGATGTAGTTTGTGGTGTTTCAGTTATTCTTTATTTGTTCTGACGGGGGCGGTGTTTCAGTTGATGTAAGCTTGCACTCTACAAAAGGACATTACCCACAACCTTAAAACTGTGGGAGGGAAGAAAACAAACTGCTTCTAAGATGAGTTTAAATAGAAGCTTTACAGTGTAAAACAGTCCCCCAATATGACATTTACATGAATTTAAAGTGGCATTAAAAGGTGTTTATGGTTTAGCTACCTAGTTGTTTGGACAAAGAATGGATGCTACACGTCTGATGCTATGGCCAAACAGTGGTAACTATGATACTCTAGGTACTGTAGTTAAATCTTTCCTGAAATTGCAACGATAAGTAACCTACTTCCTTTTAGTAAAGAACCTGCAAGCTCTGGCATAAAAATATTTTTGGAGACGTATACTGTAACATCCCCTTTGAATTAATGTTGTGATGTACAGTAAAACTTGCGTTTCCTTATTTGCATGATGGTTAGCTATATAACAGATGTTAGCTCTGTGAAACTGGGGAAGTGTGTTTCACAGCGTTCACTTGGACTATACTACTATAATTTCATCACAGCGCTAACGTTAGCTAAATTATTCCCAAATTCAGCCAAATGCATGAGGAAGGCTACTTGAATAGGCAGTGGCATAAGGTAGTCATGGCTAGATATGTTATATACAAATATTAAATAATCGGTAATTCATGCAGAGTACAGTTGTTTGTTAATTTCACTATGAGAATATGCTTTGGTGGAAACATTAATGCTTTGCTTAAATTTGCAAAAACTTTAAATAATGACAACATACCAGGCTACAAGCAAAAGTGTTAGCAGGTGGATTCACACAACAGGGTTAGGGGAGCCATGGCTAGCATTCACATTTGATGGGTTTTTGGAGTGAGACTGGGGCGCGGGACACAAGGACAGATATTCTCATTTCCTCACATCCATTGTACTAACAGATGTGTAGCCTACTAATGCGTTTTTAAGCTGTTGTTAAACTAGTACCAAGTAAACACGATTGACGACATGAATGCCAACTCTCCAATGATATATTGAAAAAAAGTGCTCAGGTCAGATCCTAGCTTGTGAGTACACCTCTGACACTGCTGGCATCGTATCCAGTCTGTACCGCTAACAGAGTAGAGCTCATTACAAAACAAGCATTCTACATCCCCTTCTTTTAACGTGTTTAGTGTTTTGGAATCTGGAACCACTTTTTTTCCCCAAGGTGCCACAACTTTCTTCAGTCTCATAGGTTTCTTTCTCTTATCTTTTTTTTTTTCTTTTCTCTTAGTTTTTCTGCCCTTTTCTCCAGGAACCTCTTGTGAGGTGAAG
The DNA here is from genome assembly GCF_011004845.1 of Esox lucius. Classification (NCBI taxonomy): domain Eukaryota; kingdom Metazoa; phylum Chordata; class Actinopteri; order Esociformes; family Esocidae; genus Esox; species Esox lucius. Next base: position 36,035,378 of record NC_047580.1, read on the forward strand.
CTGTCAGGATTTTAGCTGACTCACCTTTTCTTTTCCTAGGCCTTGGCACTTGAATCCTTCATTTATTTCACTTCAGACATTCTACCAGTGAGGTTGCTAGCTACAGTGGATATAAAAAGTACACTACACACCCCTGTTAAAATGCCAGGTTTTTGTGATGTAAAAGAATGAAACAAAGATAAATAATGTCAGAACGTTTTCCACTTTAAATGTGACCTATAATGTGAACAAGGGGGGATAAATGAAAAATAAAAACCTTACAATAACCTGGTTGCATAAGTGTACACCCTCTTATAACTGGGGATGTGGCTGTGTTCAGAATTAACCAATCACATTCAAACTCATGTGAAATAGAAGTCATTACACACCTGCCATCATTTAAAGTGACTCTGATTAATCACAAATAAAGTTCAGCTGTTCCAGTAGGATTTTCCTGACATTTCTTTAGTTGCATCTCCGAGCCAAAGCCATGGTCAGCATATAGCTTCCAAAGCATCAGAGGGATCTCATTGTTAAAATATATCAGTCAAGAGAAGGGTACAAAATAATTTCCCAAGAATTAGATATACCATGGAACACAGTGAAGAGAGTCATCATCAAGTGGAGAAAATATGGCACAACAGAGACATTACCAAGAACTGGACATCCCTCCAAAAGGCGAGAAGAAAACTGGTCAGGGAGGCTTCCAAGAGGCCTACAGCAACATTAAAGGAAATGCAGGAATTTCTGGCAAGTACTGGCTGTGTGCTACATGTGATGACAATCTCACGTATTCTTCATATGAATGGGCTATGGGGTAGGGTGGAAAGACATCCAAGCCCGGCTGAAGTTTGCAAAAACAAACATCAAGTCTCCCAAAAGCACGTGGGAAAATGTGTTATGGGCTGATGAGACCGAAGTTGAAATTTTTGGCCATAATTCCAGAAGGTAAGTTTGGCGCAAAAACAACACTGCAGATGACCCAAAGAACACCATCCCCACAGTGAGGCAGGGCAGCATCATGCTTTGGGGCTGTTTTTCTTCAGCTGGAACCGGGCCTTCGTCAGGGTGGAGGGAATTATGAACAGTTCCAAATACCATTTTGGCACAAAACCTTCAGGCGTCCATTAGAAAGCTGAATATGATGAGGAAGTTCACCTTTCAGCAAGACAACGACCCAAAGCACACATCCAAATCCACAGAAGCATGGCTTCACCGGAAGAAGATTAACGTTTTAGAATGGCTCAGCCAGACCCCACACCTGGATCCAATTGAACATCTGTGGGGTGATCTGAAGAGGGCTGTGCACAGATGTCCTCACAATCTGACAGATTTGGAGCGCTTTTGCAAAGAAGAGTGGGAAAATATTGCCACGTCAAGATGTGCCATGCTAATAGACTCCTACCCAAAAAGACTGAGTGCTGTAATAAAATCAAAAGGTCCTTCAACAAAGTATTAGTTTAAGGGTGTGCACAACCTTTTTTTCTTTTTCCCCCTCAATTTGTTTTTCAATTGAATTGTTCACGTTATAGGTCACATTAAAGGTGTAAGAAGTTCTGACATGATTTATCTTTGTCTCATTCTTTTACATCACAAGTACCTGGCATTTCAACAGGGGTCTGTAGACTTTTTATATCCACTGTAGGTGACTGGGGGTTGGCTATCTAGTTATGTGAGAATAGGTAGGCTATTTTACCTCATACTTTCTGCTTGTGAAGTGGCTACTTGGCTAAATAGGCTAGCCAATCTAAATTACATCTACAAACAAATGATCAACCACAAAAATGTAAATACAGCTCTGGAAAATAGTAATAGACCACTGCAGCTTTTTCTTTCCTTTCCAAAAAAGTCGAAAAGGAAGGTTTTGAGTGAGGAATAGAAGGGTTAAAATGAAGAGACCACTGCAAATTGAACGCTTCTGTTCCTCACTCAAAACTTTCCATTTCAACTTTATTGGAAAGGAAAGAAAAAGGTGCAGTGGTCTCTTATTTTTTTTCCGGAGCTTTATATATTTTTTAAATGATTTGAAACAATCAGATTACATCTACAACTTCTAAATGATAAAAAATTTGATCAACTTACTTCAGAATTGCTTTGATGAAATTACTTCAAAATGTGTGATGAAACATTGGAAATGTGTAGTTGATTAGGACTCGTGGCAGAGGAAGTGTTGAAAAAAAGAATGGTGACATTTTGAGTTACATTGGGTGGGTGTCTTGCCCCATGTTACTCTACTTCTAATACTTATCTTAGATTTGTTTGAGCAAATCATGATCTGATGTAATTCTAGAGAACCTTTTGAGCTGTCAGGTTCCAAGCCTGAGAAGCTGTGCTTCCTATACAATATCCTGCCAACACTCAAGTGGCTGTACTAATGACTGTAAAGCTAAACTGAGATTTGAGACCAATAAAGGAAAATACAGACTTCGTATATTGTTGCCTTGCTGGTGTCATTTTTTATTTTTTTTACTTTAATGTTCTTTTTATAATTCAGTACATTCCATTGCATGGAAGAAGTTGTTACAGAGTAACAAAGAATGAATAAAGAATGACAAGAATTTAATTTAATAAATTGTTTTAATTTAAGAAATTAAATTCTTGGTATATTTGTAGGGGGGTTTAAAGCACATTCCATGCAAAAAAAATGAATATTTTTCATTTCAGCTATAATAATAAAAAAATCTGCAGATATAATTGGTATCAGTAAATAGTTTCACTCAAAAATCGTAGTGGGTATCAGGTACAAAAATCCCACAGCGGTCGTGCTCCGCAAAGGAGAGGTTCACTTAAGTACAAATTATACATTTACATAAAACAATAAGACCGGTGTTAGACTCCTGAAGTGGAATAGTCTTAATCTGTTTAAGGCATATTTACCCTACTATAGTTTTACATAAATATGCCAGACTTTTTGAGATTAGCTGTAGCAATGAGATTAGCACTGGTTTTATCATGTGAACAGGTGAACATGTAAATTCTCAAGCATCAGCTTCCTCTGTAACGTGGAGCACCTTCCTCACAGACACCGGCTGTTGTTAACGGTGGTGTGATACAATACCTTGGTCCATTTGCTTTGGTGACACATGAAGTCACATAGGAGGCAGGAGGATGATTCTGGTTGTTATTGAGTTGTGGGTAAACAACCCGAAGCTGTGCTAGCGGAATAAATAGGTTCATTGGCTCTTGCTAAGTAATACGCTAAAATTAAATGGATGAAGATTCTAAAATTAAATTGCTGATGCTCTTTAAAGTCACTAAAATATAGTTGTAGGGGTCACTCCCCCCAGAAGAGAGTATTTTTTGTCTTACCAGATCTGTGAGCTCTGCGTAATCACCTGGGCAGAATGTTATGCATCTCTAAGGGCCTGTTTCAAAGACAGATTAAACCTAGTGTAGGACTAAAAAACAAGCTCAGTGGAGTTCATTTTTTAGTCCTAGACTAGGCTTAATCAGTGTTTTAGTCCTAGACTAGGCTTTATCAGTGTTTTAGTCCTAGACTAGGCTTTATCAGTGTTTTAGTCCTAGACTAGGCTTTATCAGTGTTTTAGTCCTAGACTAGGCTTTATCAGTGTTTTAGTCCTAGACTAGGCTTTATCAGTGTTTTAGTCCTAGACTAGGCTTAATCCGTGTTTTAGTCCTAGACTAGGCTTAATTCGTGTTTTAGTCCTAGACTAGGCTTAATTCGTGTTTTAGTCCTAGACTAGGCTTAATCCGTGTTTTAGTCCTAGACTAGGCTTAATCCGTGTTTTAGTCCTAGACTAGGCTTAATCCGTGTTTTAGTCCTAGACTAGGCTTAATCCGTGTTTTAGTCCTAGACTAGGCTTAATCCGTGTTTTAGTCCTAGACTAGGCTTAATCCGTGTCTGTGAAACCGGCCCGTAGTGTATTTTGTGATTTCTAGCATTTTTTAGCATCTTCCCCTCTGATTTAAGCCTACACCAGCACTTTGGTCTGTACCCAATCTCTTCGGTACATTTTTCATTCCTAGCGATTTAAGAAAGTAGAAACTATATTCTGCATTTTAAACTTTCAACCACAGTGTGCTCAACTTTTTAGACAATCAAATCAGTTAGTTCTATAGAGGGTTCAAGTCTTTAGACAGTTAGACCTATTAGTTCTATAGAGGGTTCAAGTCTTTAGACAGTCAGACCAGTTAGTTCTATAGAGGGTTCAAGTCTTTAGACAGTCAGACCTATTAGTTCTATAGAGGGTTCAAGTCTTTAGACAGTCAGACCTATTAGTTCTATAGAGGGTTCAAGTCTTTAGACAGTCAGACCTATTAGTTCTATAGAGGGTTCAAGTCTTTAGACAGTCAGACCTATTAGTTCTATAGAGGGTTCAAGTCTTTAGACAGTCAGACCTATTAGTTCTATAGAGGGTTCAAGTCTTTAGACAGTCAGACCTATTAGTTCTATAGAGGGTTCAAGTCTTTAGACAGTCAGACCTATTAGTTCTATAGAGGGTTCAAGTCTTTAGACAGTCAGACCTATTAGTTCTATAGAGGGTTCAAGTCTTTAGACAGTCAGACCTATTAGTTCTATAGAGGGTTCAAGTCTTTAGACAGTCAGACCTATTTGTTCTATAGAGGGTTCAAGTCTTTAGACAGTCAGACCTATTTGTTCTATAGAGGGTTCAAGTCTTTAGACAGTCAGACCTATTAGTTCTATAGAGGGTTCAAGTCTTTAAACAGACCAGTTAGTTCCTTTGTTCCTCAAAATATTAACACTGGTGCTGATGAATACCAGACTAAACCATAACCGACTGAATGAAGTATCTAGGGCCCCTTTGCCATAGGTTACTAGTGAGGGCTTGTGGTTGTCAGTAGAATAGTAATATGTACACACACACACACACAACTGTAGCTGCCTGAAGTCAGTAATTGTTATGAGTGTGTTCAGCTGGCTGCACTGTGTCTCTGTGTGTGTTGATGGGCTGTTAATGAGAGAACTATCTAGTTGCTAAGACAGAGTGTCGGAACGCCCTACTAGCTAGATAGTGTCTTATCTCCTCTCTCACTACTACTGCTAGTAAAAGAGGAAGTCCTGTGACAATGGAATCTGAGGGCCGGCATCTCAGTCAGTCTTTGTCATCTCTTTTTTTTGTGGGGGGGGGGGGGGGGGGGGGGGGGGGGGGCGGTATTTCTGATGAACTTGAGTTTATATTTTAAAAATCTCTCTCTGTCTGTGTTGGCTGATTCTAGTTAATTGGCTCGTTGGTGCTCGCTGTTGGTTTGTGGTTGCGGCTGGACCCTGTGACTGTTGCCATGCTGAACGGAGATGGAGCGCCAGGGACCTTCTTCTACGGTGAGTTCACAGAGAGGCCTCGGGCCAATCCAAACGTAGGAGTTAGCCAACGGGACTAAAAGGCATGTGCCACGTCGACCAATGAGCATGAAGGAGAGACATGTCGTCAGCCAGTGGTGATGTCAAACCTTAATAAGCGGTAGGAGGTGTCATTTACATTGGAGATGTTGGTCATTCAGCAGATGCTGTTCTTCAGAACGCCTCACATTTAGGGCCGCTTAAAACTGCCAGAGAGCAAACAAAACAGAGAATAGTTTCCTTATTGTACGTAATAATATGCATGACTTTTCAGTTTACTTTGGCAGCGACTGCCAGATAACCTGTGATACGGTGTGGGCTGAGGTCCAAGGATATATAATCCCAGTTACTGGAGTGTTTAGGAGGAGCAGCGAGGACAATCGCAAGCGTTTCTTTTCCAAACAACCTAAAAAAGCCAGTGAAAGACCAGTATGTTTCACATTCCTAAAACATTGTCGAACCTCAGCTCTACTGAATGTTGGTCTTGTTATCTAACATTAATGTTGGGCTATACTCTGTTTAAAAAAAATCAGCAAGTAGTAGCCATCTAAGATCAAGCTGAAAGTGCTCCAGACATGGCCAATAGACATGGGCTTTCCAGCCATGAACCCCCATCTACCCTGCGGTCTGGTGAGGTTTCAGTGACGGGGGTTGTTGACATGTTTCCATCACAGCAGCCTGTGAATCACCTCCTCTGTCCTGGGGGGGAAGGAATATTCCTACCACGGCCTACACACACACACACACACACACACACATATATATATATATATATAACACACACACACAGTGCCATTTTTGTGAAGACCTTTTGAGAAGTAACAATTGGTTTTCTTTTTTTTTTAAATTCTATTTATCCAGCTGCTGAGCCTAAACCCAAACAGGAATCCTAAAATACCCATTCAGACAGTGGTGTCGAGGAGAACCGAGACAGATTGGGCTGTTGGGTTGGGCCATATGATACCACTGATTTCTTTTCTATCCAGTTCCAAGTAATACCAAAACTAGAACCCTGATTCCAATACCTTGAAGTGTTTGTGTACATAAAAGGTGAATTTGCCTGCGTTCTCTCCCATTCCTCAGATTGTAACTCAACGTGCTCTTTCATTTGGTTGATTTTCGTGCGTTTCAGCAAGAAATTGAAAGTTTGGCATTTGGAAGATCTGGTGGCGCAGCAGTGCAATATTAACTGGTAGAACAAGGATGACCTCTACTGTGGATGACCAAAAAATGTCACCAGCAGGAAGACAAAAACTATAACTGTCTGTTGGATGAGGTAAACTCTCCAGGAGGTGGGCGTGGATGTGTCAGACACTATCATCTGCAGAAGACTTCACCAGCCAAACTACAGAGGCGGGACTGTAAGGTGTCAAAACTGGAATTCCAAAAACACCCAGAGGAGTTTTTGGAAAAATATAAAACATTTTCACCTAGTGAATAGGCTACGAAAAGGCCTTACTCCAAACACTAGTTTTTATGTCTGGTGTATAGGTCCAGACTCGTAGTTTAAGCAAATGTATCGTTTGGCCACGAATAAGCCATGGAAAAACCGAGAAGAGATTTTAGAAGATTACAACGTCCTTTTTCCCATGTGAATGGGCTACTAAAAGGGTGTGTCATTGCGGATCTCTCCTGGGGGTTCTAGTGGGGCTAACAAGTTGATTTAAATGCCAGTGCATAGGTCCAGTCCCCTTTAAGCACATACACCATTTGTCTATATGTGACATGAATAAGGTATCGAACAATCAAGAGGAGTTTTTGGAAAAATAGAACTTCAGTTTTGCCTAGGGAATGTGATATTATCATACAGTGGGGAGAACAAGTATTTGATACACTGCCGATTTTGCAGGTTTTCCTACTTACAAAGCATGTAGAGGTCTGTAATTTTTATCATAGGTACACTTCAACTGTGAGAGACGGAATCAAAAAATAATAATCTGAAAATCACATTGTACGATTTTTAAATAATGAATATGCATTTTATTGCATAACATAAGTATTTGATCACCTACCAACCAGTAAGAATTCCGGCTCTCACAGACCTGTTAGTTTTTCTTTAAGAAGCCCTCCTGTTCTCCACTCATTACCTGTATTAACTGCCCCTGTTTGAACTTGTTACCTGTATAAAAGACGCCTGTCCACACACTCAATCAAACAGACTCCAACCTCTCCACAATGGCCAAGACCATAGAGCTGTGTAAGGACATCAGGGATAAAATTGTAGACCTGCACAAGGCTGGGATGGGCTACAAGACAATAGGCAAGCAGCTTGGTGAGAAGGCAACAACTGTTGGCGCAAGAGAGCTGGGACCACAGTCTCAAAGAAAACCATTTGTAACACACTACGCCGTCATGGATTAAAATCCTGCAGCGCACGCAAAGTCCCCCTACTCAAGCCAGCCCATGTCCAGGCCCGTCTGAAGTTTGCCAATGACCATCTGGATGATCCAGAGGAGGAATGGGAGAAGGTCATGTGGTCTGATGAGACAAAAATTTAGCTTTTTGGTCTAAACTCCACTCACTGTGTTTGGAGGAAGAAGAAGGATGAGTACAACCCCAAGAACACCATCCCAACCGTGAAGCATGGAGGTGGAAACATCATTCTTTGGGGATGCTTTTCTGCCCCGTATTGAGGGGAGGATGGATGGGGCCATGTATCGTGAGATCTTGGCTAACAACCTCCTTCCCTCAGTAAGAGCATTGAAGATGGGTCGTTGCTGGGTCTTCCAGCATGACAACGACCCGAAACACACAGCCAGGGCATCTTAGGAGTGGCTCCGTAAGAAGTATCTCAAGGTCCTGGAGTGGCGTAGCCATTCTCCAGACCTGAACCCAATAGAAAATCTTTGGAAGGAGCTGAAAGTCCATTTTGCCCAGCGACAGCCCCGAAACCTGAAGGATCTGGAGAAGGTTTGTATGGAGGAGTGGGCCAAAATCTCTGCTGCAGTGTATGCAAACCTGGTCAAGAACTACAGGAAACGCATGATCTCTGTAATTGCAAACAAAGTTTCTGTACCAAATATTAAGTTCTGCTTTTCTGATGTATCAAATACTTATGTCATGCAATAAAATGCCAATTAATTACTTAAAAATCTTACAATGTGAGTTTTTGGATTTTTGTTTTAGATTCCAACACTCACATTTGAAGAGTACCTATGATAAAAATTACAGACTTCTATATGCTTTGTAAGTGTGAAAACTTGCAAAATCGGCAGGTTATCAAATTCTTGTTCTCCCCACTGTATGTGTATTTTTAACATGATATTAATATAAAAAAAAAAATTTGAGCACGGTTATGGTCAATACCGGTTTTGCCACACCCCTAGTCTAGACAACACCTTTAAACTCAGTGGACAGCACCTCATCATGCAAATGTGATCCTTCTCCCTGAAATGCTTTTTCAAGAGCGTCCTGGTCAAGATGGGCAGCAGCAAGTCATTATAACAGAATTACAAACAGACATCATAAAACATAACATAAAAATAAAGTACTCTAAATAAAACCAAAAACAGAAATCACATTGACATTTTGTTATGTTTATGATTAAGGACTAGGATGTAAGGATTATTATATTTTAAGCATACAACATGTCCAGTCCTCACTTTGATAGCAGTGTTGCTCTGTGTGTCTGCTTTAGCTGGGCTTTGCACTTATGTCTCTGAGTGAATTACAGCATAAAGATCCTAACAATCAGTGAGTGGCAGTGGAGGATGTAGTGATGCCTTCATTCTTCGTGGATGGGTGTGAATGGCAGGAAACAGGTCTGTGGGTATAAATAGAAGAAAGAAACGATTATGCACTGTCACATTACAAAGAAAAAATGAGTGTAACTGTCTTGTGCTTTGTCTTTTACTTCTATTCTTCAACCTAGTCCAGGTGTTCCTCATTCAAATGGTCAACCAATCATACAGGCATTATTTGAATATTTTAATCAGGTGTTCTAGTTCAGGGCTGTTGTACTGAACTCTGGGTTTCAAAGAAACAAAAAGCTGTTTGTCTGCAACAACCAATGGAATTTCTTAGCCATCTCTGTGATCATATATGGTAACTCGTACTGCTCTGATCATCCATGGTAACTCGTACTGCTCTGATCATCCATGGTAACTCGTACTGCTCTGATCATCCATGGTAACTCGTACTGCTCTGATCATCCATGGTAACTCGTACTGCTCTGATCGTATATGGTAACTTGTATCTCTTCCAGCCAGAAAGTCATGTGGGTTAATGGTATGTCATACCCACTGTTACCATGGAATTAACTATGCAATGTTACCTCGTGTGATCTGGTTCTGTGGTGAGGGTTTTACTCAGTAACAGGCAGACAGTGGAGACTAGTGTTCAGTCCCTTGTAGACCATTCTTAACGAGGGGCTTAACGAGGGGGACGGGTTTAGACCATTCAGAAGATCAGAGGGGAGGGTAAGTTAGCAGCATGTTGGGCATTACTGTCCTATTGACATATTAAGGGCCATGGTAACAGGAAACATTATAGACCCATGCATGGAAATAGTATGTCCTTACGTTCCGTTCATTTGCTGTAACTTGGTACAGTAGTGCCCCCTGCTGGCAGTCCTGCCAAGTACAACCAGGTCTATTTGATAAACTGTGGGCTACCAGTCAGTCTTTGGTGATATTTACATGGTGATCCTCTCTCTGTCCTCCAGGGGTGTACATCCTGATTATGGCGGGCGGTCTGGTGATGCTGGTGGGATTCTTCGGCTGTTGTGGGGCCGTCAGGGAGTCTCAATGTCTTCTGGGCTCGGTGAGTGGGCTGACCTCGAGGTCACTCTGTTCCTGTTTAAAAGCACCAGCTGATGTTGGTTAATTGTAATTCTATCCATGTGTATAACCTTTATTCCAAACCAAACCTTGGAGCTGAAAAATTATTTGAAAACCTTTACCATTTTAAAACAAAATACAATTTTATTATCCCCATTCTTGGTCTATCGCATTTCCCCCAAACCACGTAATTTCAGTCAGAGAACAGTCAACTGTAGGCTGCTTTTTGTTCCAGTTCTTTGCCTGCCTGCTGGTCATCTTTGGAGCAGAGGTTGCTGCTGGTGTGTTTGGCTTCATCAACAAAGACAAGGTACCCAGAATGCTCCACTGCATCGCGCCTGTTACATCCACACCTGTCTCTATCTGCCAGTCTTCTAAATGCAGATCGACTTGTAGGTGTGTGGCGCCCTCTGTTGGCAGATGATAACCCATCACTTCCGTCTTCATCTTGTCTGCTTGTTTTCTCATAGATTGTGAAAGATGTTCAGAACTACTACATCAAATCATACAATGACGACAGTAACAGCACCATGATACACAACTCCTACCACAACGTTGTAAGTACACTAATATTGAAATATGGTGGAGAAAATAAATATTCGTACAAACAAGACGATTAAAGATGAAAAATGCAAAAGGGAGACAATTGTACCTTTGTTGTGTCCTTAATGCGTCTCTCTCTGCCCCCCCCGCCCCTCTCTCTGCCCCCCCGCTCCTCTCTCTAGCTGAACTGTTGTGGAACCTCTGCTAAACCCTGTAGTGAGTCCCCTGCTGATACCAAGGTGGGGTTGCTGATAGTTACCAGGTAGCCATCATCATCTAACTTGTGATTGGGCTTTTTCAACTTTCCTCTTCCTGTGTGCAGAACTGTGAGACCGGCATCGAGGAGTTCTTCAACAATAAGCTCTACGTCATAGGCTATGTGGGGATCGGTATCGCTGGAGTCATGGTGAGCACAGACCACCGGACGGACAGACCACCAGACACATAGACCACCAGACAGACAGACCACACAACAGACCACCAGACGCACAGACCACCAGACGGACAGACCACCAGACACATAGACCACCAGACGGACAGACCACAGAACAGACCACCAGACGCACAGACCCCTAGACGGACAGACCACAGCACAGACCACCAGACGCATAGACCACCAGACGGACAGACCACAGCACAGACCACCAGACGGACAGACCACCGGACGCACAGACCACCGGACGCACAGACCACCGGACGGACAGACCACCAGACGGACAGACCACCAGACGGACAGACCACAGGACAGACCACCAGACGCACAGACAACCGGATGACCAGACAGACAGCTGTACTGTAAATGAATCTCTAGTCCAGGGTCATATGGTTTGTGTGCGCTACATTGTTTAAGACCGATAACTACAGGACGGTTGTCTAATGTGAGGTTAGTCATGTTAGGATTTTAAGTTGCGTAGATCACCTAGTATAACTACTCTGAATGAGATGTCTGCTTTAAATAACATTTAAAATGTGGAGACAGACACTACAGTATAGTATAGAATGTAGTCACACTAGAGGGGGTGATGTTAGACCCACACCAAAGGGGCTAATATTAAAATGTCAACAGACACCAGAGAGGATAATGTTAAAACAGACAGACACTAGAGAGGGTAATGTTAAAATTTAGACAGGTGATAGAGGTGTAACTGTCCCTGACAATGCATCAGAAGGAACAAAAAGACCTCATATTCTTTCTCTCTCTGTAGATCATAGGGATGGTCTTCAGCATGGTGTTGTGTTGTGCCATTCGAAACAGCAGGGAAGTAATCTAATCCAACACATCTCCTGGCCCGGGAGACTTCCCCCATCTCTGCACCACCTCCACTTGCAGGCTCACATCCTGCTCCACCAACCTCCACCTCCTTTTCATGTCACCTCCACGCACCCAACCAGGTGGACCACAGAGACCACAGACAGGCCAAACAGCCTGTTGAAAATGCAACGAATGTGTGTGATACATCAGCAATTGTGTAAAATAATAAATGTTGTATAATTACAGGTTTTACACCAATAGTCTACCCATAGAGGGGCTAGGCGTATTCTAAGACTACTGGCTGATTCTAACACACAGACAGACAGATACAGATATATACATACATGCATGCATGCATGCATACATACATACATACATACATACATACATACATAAATAGTTTCACATACTTATACCCTCCTGTGCCTTGTGAGTTCAATCCCAGATACACCACTGGCCCACTGGTTCTGGGTTCATTTTTTTTGTTTCCACTGGTTGTGGGTTCATTTATTTTTGTTCCACTGGTTGTGGGTTCATTTATTTTGGTTCCACTGGTTGTGGGTTCATTTATTTTTGTTCCACTGGTTCTAGATGCATATGTTTATTTAATTTTTTAGTTTTTTTTTCTGATTGAAATTGGTTCTGGCTTCCATTGGTTCTGATTTATTCCCAAAGTTAGACGGTGTCCTTATTGTAAATGTGGTATGTATTTGGTATATAACAGCAGGTTGGCATCAGGGTTAGTTCTTTAATCGTGCCCTATCCCCTAGAGTGTACACTACCCCTGCCCAGAGTGGGTACAGGGAGTGTGTTAGTAAAGACCACGGGATCATCCCAAATGACAGCCCTAGTCCCTATATGTGGTGGAAAGTAATGCATTGTAGACTGAATAGGGTGTCGTTTGGGATGTAGTCAGTGAATGATCTGTAGTCGTCATGACAATGCTGTCCTAAAGCTTGTTCTGTGCCTTTTATCTTTTTGATCCAAAAAAAAACATTATCGACCAATCAGTGGCCAGAAGCAGAGTTTCTGCTCTTAGGAATGCCTACTCTTCTGGCATCTACTTTCCTGTACATAATACCGAAAGGTTCTGAAAATGGAAAGTTCCAGAAGTCATATTGAAAGTTCCAGAAGTCATACTGAAAGTTCCAGAAGTCATATTGAAAGTTCCAGAAGTCATACTGAAAGTTCCAGAAGTCATACTGAAAGTTCCAGAAGTCATACTGAAAGTTCCAGAAGTCATACTGAAAGTTCCAGAAGACATTCTGTTGTTTTGAGGTCCTGCACGTATCAACTACCACTATTGACATGGCTATTGATGTTGGACACGTTCCTGTGCTCGAGTGCCATGTCATGGATGGACAGGTTTCTGTAACATGTTTGATCAGCTGTTGGGTAAATTACTATATCCAGACGTTGTTATTAAATACCTGTGTTTGGTGCCAGAAATTGATCCCCGCATTGGGATCCCAGCAGCCTGTGATGCATTTAATCACCCAGTGGTTGAGTCCCATCATATTATGGCTGGATGACACACTGAACACGATATCCATGGGTTGCCAGATTTAGGACGCATCTGTGATGTAGTTGCTCTGGAATACAACTGTTATGACAGCCAGCTGTGTAGGTCTGACGTCCCAACCAGTAACTGAACTCAGTAAAGGAGGACAATGTTGTACGGTATCTTCATTAAACCAGCGACTGGTAGCTCCAGCCCTTGTGGCCTGATTTGGTTTGGTGTTTTCCCCAGCCCTACTGCTAACAACTGGTTCAGCTGATTATATTCCAAACTGAGGACAATGACCCACTTGTTTTGGTAATCAGTTGTGTTAGCAGGAGCTGGAGTCCCTATCCCTGTTCTACATTTACAAACCTGTTACAGTGGAGTGGTCTGTGATTGTGTTAATTTATTTTGTATTTTAACGTCTGATGTCATTTTAGTTTAGATGGCATTCCAAGCCACTCAGGAAGATTGTTGTTCTGTTTGATTAATAAAGTAATTTAATTTTTTTTCCCCACTCTCTGTCTGTTTGATTCTGTCTGCCTTCTTTCATAAGTGTTTTATCACACTCACCATTCAGTTGTCCTGATTCAGGATTTAGGCTGTGATTGGCTATTTAATGTCTAGCAGATTTACATTTTGAGGCAGTCTTTTCTAATTCTGGATGAAACAGGTACATTTTCTACCAATCTGATTACCTGATTATCATAGATTGAATTATGATTCCTAAAAATCCTCTAATTAAAATGATTAAATCACACATTGTTCTGGAGTACCAAAGGCCTAAAATACCTGATTAGGAAGGTAGGTGTGACTGAGAGTGAGGTTGGTTTTCTGATTATTATAGCAGACAAAGCTGAGCTAGTGAGGTTGGTTTTCTGATTATGAATGTAGAGGAAGCTGTGATAGTGATGTTGGTTTTCTGATTATGAATGTAGAGGAAGCGCCCTGATCATAATGTCATCCTGTTTTTATACCCAGTTCCAACATGAGGCCTCTGATCAAGTCTGCTCTCTGATTGTGCCTCTCATTGCTCTCATGTCAGGAAGTCCTCTTCCTTTCCTGACAGCAGCAGACAGGTGCTGGCCGGCCAACAGCTGATACAAGGATTGTCCCCAGTAGAAATGCAGCATGTTGCCCAGGAGGGCAGGGGGGCTGATCAGTAGATATGCAGCATGTTGCCCAGGAGGGCAGGGGGGCTGATCAGCCTGGGATCTGGTTACACACTGTCTGCAGTGCACACACTTTCTCAGGCAACCCAAGACACTCAGCACACGGGTGGCATGCATGGGCTCTGGCTTAACTCTGCCTCAGATGCACATTCAACTGGGCTACAGGACAGCCACATTTCCTAAACTGTCTGAAACACCAGAAACCTGGTCCATACATCCATAGAGCTAAGCAGAACTGATCCTTAAAATTAAACAGAAGTGTTCTGCACATTTGTGAAACTAAACAGGACGGGTCCTTAAAAATAAACCAAAATGTTCCATACATCCATAGAACTAAACTGAACTGATCTTTAGAACAACAGAAATTTTCCATACATCCATAGAACTAAACTGAACTGATCTTTAGAACAACAGAAATGTTCCATACATCCATAGAACTAAACTGAAAAGATCTTTAGAACAACAGAAATGTTCCATACATCCATAGAATTAAACTGAATGGATATTCAGAACAACAAAAATGTTCGATACAGAACTGATGCATAAATCCATCAAACACCAACAAGGATTCTGTTTCATTAGTCTTTATTTTGTGCTGAGGTGTATGTTTGGTTTGTTTTTACATTTCTTGTGCACATAAAGACTTGCATACAGAGACGTTTGTGAATATATAAAACGTAAAAATCGACCTCCCTGTAAAATCAACCTCCCTGTTAAATCGACCTCCCTGTTAAATCGACCTCCCTATTAAATCGACCTCCCTGTTAAATCATCCTCCCTGTGAAATCACCCTCCCTGTTAAATCGACCTCCCTGTTAAATCGACCTCCCTGTTAAATCGACCTCCCTGTAAAATCAACCTCCCTGTTAAATCGACCTCCCTGTTAAATCGACCTCCCTATTAAATCGACCTCCCTGTTAAATCATCCTCCCTGTGAAATCACCCTCCCTGTTAAATCGACCTCCCTGTTAAATCGACCTCCCTGTTAAATCGACCTCCCTGTTAAATCATCCTCCCTGTTAAATCATCCTCCCTGTTAAATCGACCTCCCTGTTAAATCATCCTCCCTGTTAAATCATCCTCCCTGTTAAATCACCCTCCCTGTTAAATCATCCTCCCTGTTAAATCGACCTCCCTGTTAAATCGACCTCTCTGTTAAATCAACCCTCCCTGTTAAATCACCCTCCCTGTTAAATCGACCTCCCTGTTAAATCGACCTCCCTGTTAAATCGACCTCCCTGTTAAATCGACCTCCCTGTTAAATCTAGAGGACATGTCATTCCCATGGAACCCATTCTAAAAATGGAAAGCATTCAGTTGAATTCCAGTCTTTTCATGAAGTACGCTAAAATTATAATTAGAATGACCCTGCCAAAATAGGCCAAGATACTCAATGTGACTGAAACTTCATTTCAAATCTGAGTTTTTTTTTTTATTGTTCAGGTCCCCTCCAATTTTCCTAAACTAATCAATGTAATCCACATGTCATTAGAAACTTTATATCACAGACATAATTTGTGTTACAAGTAGTTTTAAAAGGACAAATTCATATTTTCCTGAGCGACTTTTTAAAATCCATTTACAGTGTCGCATGCAGTGAAATTCAAATGTGGTTTACTTTCTGAATCGACTCCCACCTGGTCCTGGAGCATGCAGGCATAGTGGAACTGGAGGGTACTCATAGGCTTTGATATTAATTAATATAGGCACATTATATTTATTAAAATAGGCTGTAATATTTCAATACATTATATTGTTAATGTGGGCAATTATATTTCAATACATTTCTATGATTAGGGCAGTAGATTATAGTCTTTTATAGTCTTTTTTTATTTCATTAAACATGCAGTGTATAGCCTCTAGGGTAAATGAGTTAGGCGTTGTTGCTGCAAAGGCTTTGTAATTAATTTAAGTTAATTCGATACAGCCTACCTTTGCTTTGAAAATATAATATTGCCCTAATGAATTTAGGCTACCTACAGGCATGCTTCTGATTGATTTTAGATTTTGTAGGCCTAAATATTGTTATTTTTACACCTGCATACATTTGAAATGTTGAGTGTTCATCCCATACAGGTTTTATTAATCTATGCTAGCAGTCTGCTGGACTCCTGTTTTATCCAAAAGTATGAACAGGCAGGGTTGTGTATGGTACTGTTAAAATGTCATCCAGTCCAGTCACTGCTAACATGTCCATATACAGTTACTAGCTTGTTACATAGGTACTTTAATCGGTTACTTAATTTTGGGATTACCTAAACTCAGTAATTGAGTAACTATCCATTTTAAGAGGCCTTATGAAAAGACAAGAAGGATCCATTCAAATCCTCCCCCTTTAAGTAATCATCAACTTTTTCAAAATAACTCTATCTCTAATCTGATTACAAAATGGTTTGCTGTTTGTGTAACTGATTTCAGTTACAGTTTTCATAAGCAGATTACATGTAATAATTGACCATGTAACCCAGGTTGTGTGAGTGAGGGTCTCTGTTACAACATAGTGGCTGTTTTTAAACAGTAACTAACGCCTCATTACACCTATGAATATTCAGTTGCCCTAACGGGCTGCTGTTCGGAGAACTGAAAATTACTATCACTTTGAGAGACAAACAAACATACATTATAATTTGGATATATTATAATGTATATTTGTAAACACAGTATTTACAAACACATTATTTTAAACCATAATAAAAAACATATATAATGTTCAAGTAGAGCAACTTAAATTTCTTTAACTCTGCCTAGATAAACATTGTCTGATGGCTAAAATGCCAATATTGATTACGCTGTAACACATTCTACACAATGCTAACATCGCTAGATATGCACATGTTGCTAAAAGTCTAGTCTGAGGGTGGGTGAGAATTGTTTCCTGCATACAGAGAACCCCACTGGCACCATTTTCACTATACTTGGTAAATAATGCGTCTTGCCATAGAGAAATGGCCACCCTAGTAGATTTTCTGTATTTTTTATATTGTGACAAAAGCTTACTACATTACTCCTCTGGCACCCGATGATGATCTGCAAAATAAAACTATATGGGGCATCTATTGATAAATTTCCCTGAATGCAAAAACATTTTTAGATTAGTAATAACAACATAATTGACCAATAAACATTGATGTGGTCATGTTCTGGAAAAATACATGAATAGGAATCAGTCAAACCAATATTGTAACAGATTTCAAAACTGTCAAGACAACATATGCAAGAACATTCATATTGACCACACAGTGGCACTATGACTGATATGTTTGTATATCCCTTGTTCAGTAAAACTAAACTAAAATTACATTTGGCGCACATGCTCAGGTTTTCTGACCCTCGCTAACCAACGTGAACCCTCAGACACCACAGGAAATATTTTGGCTTAACTAAGGTGAATTGTAATTGAGATCCGGCACTGACAAAACTAATTTGAAATTGTCCAAAGGGTGTTGGGCAATATCTGTGAGGGTCAGTGTGTCTACCATTACCGTGTTCTAATTTATTCACTCCTCCACGGTTTAGTAACATACATAAATCCTTGGCTTGTGTCACAGTGTAACAAGACAGTTAGATTAGTGTTATCAACTTACAGGGAATGATATGGTAGGGCTGGCGATATGAGATATGGGGGAGTTTGACCTCGAAGTGGACAGGGGCAAAGGGACACAGAGTCGTGGCAATTTGGCCGAAGGATGTTGAAAGGAATAAGGTGAGGAGACAGGATCCTGGTTGAGGTTAGAGCTAAAGTTTGGATTGAGGGAATGACCAGGGTTTTATATTAGGCAAAGTTCGGGGGAACTGCTGGACATTAGAAACCCTCATTGAGGGAATACCTACAGCACTGTGCAAAAGCCTTAGTCACATGAAAGTCATTCTAAGGCCATTCGTTTGGGTAGTAAGTGTTTTCATTAAAATACATATCTATATAACATATACCAATACATGAATATAATGAATATTATTCCTTTTTACACATACACACTATCTGAATTAGTTTGACTTTCAGGTGTCTAGGACTTCGGCACAGTACTGTATGTGACAGAATGCTGGCGCACTGACAACTGCTCCCTGCAGTTTCATTCACAGCCTTTCAAGTTAGCCAGTTACATATGCTACCACATGCCGGCATCCATCTTGGATCTCCATGAACTCTCTAAGAGCAACAGGTAGAAAAACAACAAAATGGCCTCATTGACCACCATGATTAACATAGCATCTCTGTGCTCTCAAACAGTTCACCTGCGATGAATAAACCAGTGAGCATGTGGTTGAGCTCTGATCCTAGCTGCAACAGGTGCTGTCCTTTATGCAGAGTACAGGTCGAAGGTCGTGTTTCCCAGTACGAACTCTCCCACTCCAATCAGATACATAACTTGAGCTATACCAAACAGTGGAGCAATGACCAAGGCTCTACAGCCAGCACCCTTCAGGAAGGCCCCCGGACCCTCCTTACGCAGAATCTTACTGTCAGGGAGAGAGAGGGAGAGTCAGAGTGAAGGAGAAAGAAGGAGAGAGGAGGAGAGAATGGAGAGAGAGAGAGAGAGAGGCAAGATTAGAAGTTAATCTACTATAGTACATAAAATACTATACTATAGGACATAATAGTATAATGCACAGCATAGTATAATACAGAATAGTACAGTATAATAGAATGTAGTATGGTACAATATAGTACAGTGCAGAATAGTATAGTATAGGGCAGTATAGTAAAATGTAATACACTGTAGTGAAATATATTACCGTATAGAATAGTACAATATACTGTAGCATAGTACAGTATACTACAGTAAGAAATTGTACAGAATAAAGTAATACAGGACAAACTGAAGGGTAGGAGTCTCGAATGCTATTCGAATAAAAACTGTTAAATGGGTAAAAAATACTACTTACTATTGTTAATACTTTGGCAAAATTGCTTTTTTTTAGTACATGGCCAATATACCATGAGTAAATGTTGTGTCCTAGAAACAATATCACACCTATAATTCCTCATTACTGATACACAAAATAGCAGCGTCATCTTATTACCTGATACAGTCCACCACTCCACTGTATGTCTCCTCATTAGCTCCTTTACTCAAAGACTGGAGTCTGGTCTTGATCACTGGAGAGAGAGACAGGACAGAGCATTATCATTATGACTGGAGATAGACAGGACAGAGCATTATCATTATGACTAAAGAGAGACAGGACAAAGCATCATCATTATGAATGGAGAGAGACAGGACAAAGCATCATCATTATGAATGGAGAGAGACAGGACAAAGCATCATCATTATGAATGGAGAGAGACAGGACAAATCATCATCATTATGAATGGAGAGAGACAGGACAAAGCATCATCATTATGAATGGAGAGAGACAGGACAAAGCATTATCATTATGAATGGAGAGAGACAGGACAAAGCAGTATTATTATGACTGGAGAGAGACGGGACAGAGCATTATCATTATAACTGGTGAGAGACAGGACAGAGCATTATTATTATGACTTGAGAGAGACGGGACAGAGCATTATCATTATAACTGGTGAGAGACAGGACAGCATTACCATTATGACTGGAGAGAGAGACAGAGCATTATCATTATAACTGGAGAGAGAGACAGGACAGAGCATTATCATTATAACTGGAGAGAAAGACAGAATAGTGCAATATCATTATAATTGGTGAGAAAGACAATATGACGAGAGTGAGAGACATAATGTAGCCATTTCATTATCACAGGGGAGGGAGACACATTTGACTCTTAATGTACAGGTTGACCAACTCACCGTCGCAGGGGTTGACAGCCACTGCAGCAGTAGAGCCGGCGGCACAGCCCGCCAGGAATGACCAATAAAAAGGCACGGTGGTGTCTCCTAGCGACCGCTGGCCCAGCTGGTTGAGGTGTGCGAAGAGAGGGAAGTAGACTACGGAGAAGGGGATGTCCCTGAGAGGAAACAGGAAGTGAACACAGTGTCCTCTCACTGTGGTTTCATTGGTGTAACTTCCACTCATCTGACATTAAAGGCCAACTCCTGCATTGATGTTTCACTGTTCTCAGAGGGAGGAGGCAGCCTCAGCCCTTCTCAGTGGGGAGCTAAAGTCATAATAATGACACATACAACCAGTTGTTCTCCCTGAATAGCCAGACTGTCACCAGCCCTTTTCCTGACTGTGTCAACCCCCTGCTCCTTCTCCACCTGACCGTGTCAACCCCCTGCTCCTTCTCCTCCTGACCGTGTCAACCCCCTGCTCCCTCTCCTCCTGACCGTGTCAACCCCTGCTCCCTCTCCTCCTGACCGTGTCAACCCCTGCTCCTTCTCCTCCTGACCGTGTCAACCCCCTGCTCCTTCTCCTCCTGACCGTGTCAACCCCCTCCTCCTTCTCCTCCTGACTGTGTCAACCCCCTCCTCCTTCTCCTCCTGACCGTGTCAACCCCCTGCTCCTTCTCCTCCTGACCGTATCAACCCCCTCCTCCTTCTCCTCCTGACCGTGTCAACCCCCTGCTCCCTCTCCTCCTGACCGTGTCAACCCCCTGCTCCCTCTCCTCCTGACCGAGTCAACCCCCTGCTCCTTCTCCTCCTGACCGCGTCAACCCCTGCTCCTTCACCTCATGAGCGTGGCTCCCAGACCTCGGTACAGCCCCGTCACACCCTTGGTGGCCAGGAGCTCCCGTGCGATCTGCATGGCCGAGGGCCGGACCAGCGAAGGGGCATTGTAGGATCTACTCTGGACAGCGATGGTATTGCCCATCTGTAGACATGGAACCAGGGAGGGCATCACTCTCTGCTGGGCCACTGGGAGAGACAGAGGAGGGTTATGACAGGGAACCAGGGAAGACATCGGTGATATTTGACCTATACCAGTCATAGACAAGGTGATATTTGACTTGTACCAGTCATAGACAAGGTGATATGTGACTTGTACCAGTCATAGACAAGGTGATATTTGACCTGTACCAATTATAGACAAGGTGATATTTGACCTGTACCAGTTATAGACAAGGTGATATTTGACCTGTACCAATTATAGACAAGGTGATATTTGACTTGTACCAGTCATAGACATGTTGCTATTTGACCTGTCTGTACCAGTCACTGTCTAGTTGACATGACACTGTCTAGGTGACATAGGATCTGTACCACTCATAGACTGGGTGATATTTCACCTATACCAGACATTGACTAGGTGACATATGACCTGTATCAGTCAAAGATAACATGACTTATACAGTAATAGACTAAGTGACATATGACCTGTACCATTCATAGACTAGGTGACATATGAACTGTACCAGTCATAGACTATGTGACATTTGACCTATACCACCCATAGACTAAGTGACATATGACCCTTACCATTCATAGACTAGGTGACATATGACCTTACCAGTTATAGACTAGGTGACATATGAACTGTACCAGTCATAGACTATGTGACATTTGACCTATACCACCCATAGACTAAGTGACATATGACCCTTACCATTCATAGACTAGGTGACATATGACCTTACCAGTTATAGACTAGGTGACATATGACCTTACCAGTCATAGACTAGGTGACATATGACCTTACCAGTCATAGACTAGGTGACATTTTACCTATACCAGTCATAGACTAGGTGATATTTGACCTGTACCAGTGAGAGACCAGGTGATATTTGATCTATACCAGTCATTCATAGACTAAAACTATCCTGATTTTTAAGTATTTATTTTTTATTTTTTTTCTATGATGATTGACTAAGATCTTCTGGTGATCTGTATGGAAATGTGATCCTTCCTTGATCCATTAAAAGCTCTAGCCAATTGACAACTTCATCCTGATGCATTTCTCCAGGCAGAGACATTTGTTTCCAATAATTGTGATTTCTTTGAATCCAGTGTGTTTGGAGCCAACATGGCACCCAGTTTCCTTACCCAGCCTGCCTGCATCTTGCAACTGGATCTTTAGCATCTCCATAGGAGTGGTGATGACGACCTGACACATCCCTGCTCCACATCCGGCCATCATCTCCTTCAGCACTGTCAGTTTGCCCCTGAAAAACATCAACACAGTGGGGAGTCAAACAGCTCTAACAAACAAATATATTAATTGAATAAGACTGTGTGTATGTGTGTGTGTGTGTGTGTGCATGTGTGTGCGTGTGTGTGTGTGTGTGTGTGTGTGCGTGTGTGTGTGTGTGTGTGTGTGTGTGTGCGTGTGTGTGTGTGTATGCACTAACCCATCGTTGCTAAGTCGGTGTCGAAGGAAGTCGTTTGCTGCTAGTTTGATGGCCTTCTCAGGAGTCACCAGAGTAAGGTTCACTGCAGCTCCTACAATAACACAGTATTAGATAACACACACACATACACACAATACTGGCCTTACACACACACACACAATGCTGGCCCTACACACAAACACACAATACTGGCCTTACACACACACACACACACACAATACTGGCCCTACACAAACACACAATACTGGCTCTACACAAACACAGAATACTGGCCTTACACACACACACACACACAATACTGGCCTTACACACACACACACACACAATACTGGCTCTACACAAACACACAATACTGGCCTTACACACACACACACACCAATACTGGCCCTACACAAACACACAATACTGGCCTTACACACACACACACAATACTGGCCTTACACACACACACAATACTGGCCCTACACAAACACACAAAACTGGCCTTACACACACACACAATACTGGCCCTACACAAACACACAATACTGGCCCTACACACATGCAGCTATATCTCAGTCTTACCTCTGTACATTCCGAAGTAGCCTTCAGATCTGACAGTCTTAATGAGGCAGTCCATCCTACAAATAAACAAATAGAAAGCTAAGCCATGCCTTTGTCACTCCCAAATCATATTAGATTAGATTCAACTTTATTGTCATTGAATAGTACAAGTACAGTACAACGAAATGCAGTCTGCATATAACCAGAAGTTCAAATAGAAGAGGGCAGAAAATGCAAATATACAGCTCCAGAAAAAAGTAAGAGACCACTGCACCTTTTTTTTTCCTTTCCAGAAAAGTCAAAAAGGAAGGTTTTGAGTGAGGAACAGAAGGGTTAAAATTAAGAGACCACTGCAAATTGAACGATTCTGTTCCTCACTCAAAACTTTCCTGTCCAATGTTTTTGGAGCTGTATGTATGTTACAAGTGGAATGTATAGATGTGCAATGAAGGCAAATAGAGGAGAGCAGAAGTATTAAGAAGTATTAAGTATAATGTGTGTAATAGTTGTTGGGGTACAAATGGCAATTCTAAATGGCATTCTAGATGTGCAGTCCAGGGAAATTGAAGGAGTCAGGTGCCACTGAAATGCAGAGATAGCAGCAGTGAGGTAGATGTGTGTGTACAACTGTAGAAATGCAAGCATGATGGCAATTCTAAATGTGCAAGAGACACATAGGCCCCGCTATCCCCCACATTCAACCTGGACCGCTTCTCAGTCCACTGTCGAGTTCCTGGAGGTTCTGTTGTTATTGGCAACCTGAGCCATGATCACTCACATGTTCCGGTAGATCTGCTGTCCACTGCGTTGGTTCTGGAGGCGTGTCTTAGCGAGGTCGATGGGGAACACACAGGTCACACCCACAATACCTGCTACCCCCCCGTTGATCAGCTTGGCTGGGAGGCTGCACACACACACACAGACACACACACACACAGACACACACACACACACAGACACACACACACACACACACACAGACACACACACACAGACACACACATACACCCAGACACACACACACACAGACACACACACACACACACAGACACACGCAGACACATGCACACACAGACACACACACACACACAGACACACACACACAGACACACACACACACACACACACAGACACACATATAGTAGGTTTAGTTGCAGCTTTGACAGAAGTGATTTGTGTAACAGCTGTGAGGATGGAGAGCAGACTGCAGATATAAAAAAATGTATAACGAGTTGCTCACTAACTTCACTAAAGAACATTGACAGGTTTCTCCTTCCTCATGACACACGTGTCTCATTCAGGGAGAGATGTCTTTATCAAAAGCAAATTCATCCACTGCATATTTTTTTGTATTGTCTGCTATGATGCCAATAAACCATGCACAGGGCATTTAGCATACTTTGGATTTAGAGAGAGCTCTCTGATTTAAACTATAAATGGCATGTTCGGCTATCAAGTGTTGAACTATCATGAACTATCTTTCTCAAAACACTGTTCTGTAGAGGCCAAGGCTGTTACAGTGATCCAATGTCCCCAGAGAACACGGATTTGTTTCAAGCCGGATCCTGTTTCAGCACACTCCTTCCTCAATCTCTCCCACTTTCTCTCATTTGTCAGTAAAGCATAGAAATTGCCCAAATTTGTCGTTACATTAAAAAAACTGACAAGAACATCAATAAATAATTAAATAAAAGCCATATTGCGTGTTGTTTCATTGAGAATGGAATGGTCTGTGGCTGTCAGTTCACCTTGATGAAGCCGATACAATGCTTCTCTTTGGATCAATTGGACCGACAAGCAGGAAGTTGGTATAATCTTGTTTCTTATAATTATCAGTATCTTAAAAAAACAATTTTGATTAGTATCTATTGCTTTGTAACACCACAAATGACACACAACACAGCTTTGGAGTAGTTACAAGGTTTGTCTTTGCTATGGAGAGAAGCCAGAAATATTTTGGACACAAAACACCCTGCGTTGCTGGGTAAGTCTTCATAAACCCCATCCCCCACCCGTGACTTCATACCTTACATATCTGCTTGAACCTGGACATTCTGGCATGTCAGTCAATGGACCAAGAGAAACTAACCCATAGTTTTATTTTCTTTAAACAATTACAATCGTCAGCTAACTTGCCACTGCTACCTTAAAATGTATGAAAGAATGAAGAGATTTGGAGCATGTTTAAAAAGAACTCATGTTAATTCAATTCCACTTATGGATCGATGTTAATATAAAGCAATTTGGCCATTAGACTGAAAGGAAATAAGGATTGCTCACACACCCTGATGAGTTTCTCTTGGTTTGTATGCTACTTTCAGAGTGACAAACCATCAAGTAAAAAAAAGTGGAATTGTCTTTCATCAGACCCACTCAGGAATACTGGTTTTCCTTTTCAGAAGTTGTCAGAAATGTCCGCCATTGAAACCAGGCCCTAATCCCTTAAGCAGAGTCACTGCTGCAGTACAAGAAAATGGTGAAATCGGAGTGATTAACATCACTATTCTTAAGTCAATGTTCAGGATCCATTCTTGTACAGAATTGAACTACTGATATTGCTCAATGGAACATTTCAGGTTGACATGAGTGATACAGAGCAAAAGGAGAAAGGCAAAAGAGGGAGAAGATACAGAAAGAGTGAGAAAGAAGAGAGAGACAGAGAGAGAAACAGAAAGAGACAACATACTTTATCTGTTGCTGTTGTGCCATGGGTCTGCTAGTCTGGCTGGATAAGAGGAGAGGCTGGTTGGCTACAGACAGTTGGTGGAGGCGGGTCCTGGAGTAAGGGTGGCTGGCTAAATTAAGGTTGGCTGGCTGGTCCTGAAGCCTGAAGGAGAGGTCTGTTGCTGGGCGGAGGGTGAATGGCTGGTCTTGAAGCCTGAAGATATGGCGTGTGGCTTGGAGCGTTGGGAAGCTGGGTGCTGACCGGGTGGCTGGGACAGGGTGACTGAGGAAAGCAGAGGGAGACAGGCGCAGACGGGTTTATATACTGTCTCACAGAACCTGCTGGAGGCAGGCACGCAGAACTACACATCCCCATATGAAGCCAGCCTCCACCCACCCATCAACTCCTGCACCACAAAAAGAGAAAAGCACATAATGACAACACCATACATACAGTAACTTGTAATATTCTAAATGCCTTTATCCATTTAAAACTTGTATGAATTATGTGCCTAGTATTTCAGATTTGTTTCCTTTTGTTGTTTGTTATATCTATCTTGTTTTCAACTTGTTCTAGTGATTACTGAGAATGACTGAGGGAGACATTTATATGTGTCTGTTGAAAATCAGTTGAAAATCTACACCCCACATTTTACTTCCACATTCACATGCCATACTTTGAGTTGCATTTTTTACTATTCCTAAAATTTATTATTTATAAAAATACAAAACGGAATTATTATATCTTGATAAGTCTCCACCATAAAAGCAATCCTACATCAGCTCTGGTGTAACCAATCCTCTTCTAAGTCTGTTTATTATAGTCTGGTTACTGTAATCTGTTTACTGTAGTCTGGTTACCGTAGTCTGTTAGTTATAGACTGGTTACTGTAATCAGTTTACCATAGTTTGGTTCCTGTGATCTGGTTAAAGCAGTCTGGTTACTGTAGTCTGGTTACTGTAGTCTGTTTATTAGTCACATTTCAGTAGTCTGTTTGCTTTTGATTAGATTAGATTCAACCTTATTGTAATTGCTGGTGTCTTTGGCAAACTTGACAATGGTGTTGGAACTGTGTACAGGAACGCAGTCGTGGGTGAAGAGGGAGTTCAGGATAGGGTTCAGCACACAGCTTTGTGGAACGCCAGTGTTCAGGATCAGGGTGGAGTTGTCTAACCTGACAGACTGGGGTCTGTTGGTTAGGAAGTCCAAAGCCCAGTTGCAGAGAGGGGCGCTGATCCCCAGGTCATGGAGTTTGTTGACCAGCCTAGAGGGGATGACCTTGTTGAATGCTGAGCTAAAATCTATGAATCGCATTCTCACATAGGTGTTGGTTTTATCCAGGTGGGTCAGGGCAGAGTGTAAAGCTGTGGAGATGGCATCCTCTGTTTATTATTGCCTGGTTACTGTAGTCTGGTTACTATAGTCTGTTTACTGTAGTCTGGTTACGGTAGTATGTTTATTATAGTCTGGTTATTGTAGTCTCTTTATTAGAGTCTATTTATTATATATTCTGTTTTTCAGTTATAAGCCAAGTCTTATTGTTAACGTGTCTGAGCTTTATGTTATTTTGTTAAGTAGCTGATTATACATTTTTATCACATTAATTTATCTCACAAAAGCAAATAGTAATTGGTTTAATCTCTCTTCTGTAAATACCCATGGGTTGGATGTGTGTGTGTTCATGATATTGGTGGTTTGATTACAGACTCACTGCCTTGTTCTGGACGAGCTGAACTATTCCAGGCTCTGCTGTTGTGGCTCCCAGTCATATGACTGGGCAGTAATCAAGATAAGATAAGACATTTGTTGTATGTTTAATCCAGTAATTTCAAGGTTTAAGGCATAACATTTATGGAGCGAATTGTTCTAAGTACCATGCCCTTGGTGTTCAGGACTAGTTTATTTTTAACCACTACTGACTATAGTTCCCAGATTAAGGTTTTAGTCACTAGCTGGGGTCGCTGAGGTTCATCTTTTTGAGACTTCAGCATGTGTACATGCTGGTTTTGATTAATGCTGCTGGTAGTTCGTTATTTTCAAACTACCCTAGTTGGCTCACTTGTGGAACTTGTTTTATGTTGGAGAAGCCGTCATTAACTAAAACCTTCTGTTAGATGAATAAATCCATGATATAACAGAGGGTGTGAAGTGAATAATATGAAAAGACCACGAAAATCTAATAGAAAAATTCCTACTATCTCATTATTATCATTATAATATTGTACCTATTTGTGTTTAATGCTCTTCTATCCAGGCATGGAGAAATCACATTGTATCTGGTCAAACGTTTCCTTTTTACATCTAGCTGAGAGCCATTTGAAGGCTGACTGATAGGCTGTTGGAACCAGTAAAGGCTGCCTTGCCCTGTTAGGCATTGGAGTGACCTTCACCTCCTTCATTGTTTGGGGACAAACACTTTTCCTCATGGCTGAGTTAAGAAATAGAGCAGATAGGAGTGGCTGTGTGAACTGTGGGCTTCTATCAAAATCAGCCTCTACAGTCAAGCATACTATTCATGCTAAATTTAACTGTTTCGGCGAAACGTGGTAAAATGTGTTTTGTATTCAAACATGCAGGCGAATGCTAGACTGTCAGTCATGTTTAATTATGTTTCTTTTTCTATGTTGTTTTCTAAGTCTGAATGACGATCTTTTAAATATATCGGTCATGTTAAAGGTGGCTGCAGTATGACAAAACCAGGAGTTTTCCAGAGGTGGGATTTTCAAATGATGCGACTGGATTAGAATTAGTTTTGCATCAAATACTATAAAGTATGTTAAACTAATTAATCATGTCATACCCTGTAGATAGAGTTTACAAGATCAGGAAAACCACAGGACCTCCAATCCACTCTGACACCTCTGACCCCTCCCTAAAAATTTAATTAAATACTTTATAGGATGGAGAACACTGACTTTTATTGTTCTTTTATTGTTTAATGTGCATCACAGAGAAAATAAGAGAATGCAGAGACCCATAGGCTGGATTATTCCTATGGACCTATACATTATTCCTATACAGCCTGTTAATCTGTGTTTCCTGCTTCTCAGAAGTAATACTCATGGTTTGTTTGGTCCAAGGCCCAGGTGGAGGAGAATATAGGTTGGCTGTGTCTGAAAATCCATTTGATAATAGTACACCTACAAGTATTCACAATGATAGTACACTCACAACTATTCACAAGGATAGTACACCTACAAGTATTCACAATGATAGTACACTCACAACTATTCACAAGGATAGTACACCTACAAGTATTCACAATGATAGTACACTCACAACTATTCACAAGGATAGTACACCTACAAGTATTCACAATGATAGTACACCTATAACTATTCACAATGATAGTACACTCACAACTATTCACAATGACAGTAGACCTACAAGGATTCACAAGGATAGTACACCTACAAGTATTCACAATGATAGTACAGCTACAAGTATTCACAATGATAGTACAGCTACAAGTATTTACAATGATAGTACACCTACTGTTCACAATGATAGTACACCTACAACTATTCACAATTATAGGACACTCACAAGTATTCACAACGACAGTACACCTACAAGTATTCACAATGACTGTTTATCTACAACTATACACAATGATAGTACACCTACAAGTATTCACAGTGATAGTACACCTACAACTATTCACAATGATAGTACACCTACAAGTATTCACAATAATTGTTCATCTACAAGTATTCACAATGATAGTACACCTACAAGTATTCACAAGGATATTACATCTACAACTATTCATAATGATTTTACATCTACAAGTATTCACAATGATAGTACACCTACAATTATTCACAGTGATATTACATCTACTGACTTTAACAGTCAGTTAGACAGGTGATCAGTTGTGTGGTCAGTGGTCTTCAGGTGGTCACGTTTCCCAGTCACTTTGTTTTCCGCCCTGTGGACGTGGGCCAGTACAGGGGTGGGAGGGGCTGGTCCTGGGGCAGGCAGCGTGGTCCTGTCCTGCGTGGGGTGGGGCTTATACTGGGGCAGGGAGCTGGTGTGGCCTGGGCCAGACAGGGGGAGGGGCGTGGGGAGGGGTCTGGTCCTGGGTGGGGAGGGGCTTGTCCTGGGGCAGGGGGCAGGGGTGTCCTGGGCCTTGTGGACACAGCGGTGGGCGTGTCCATCACAACGTGTACAGTGGCACCGGTGGACCTCGGGGAAGTAGAGGAGCGGGCTGATGTGTAGCGGGCATCCCGGCACCCGCGCGGCGCGATGCACCAGGGTGTGGGGCATGCAGCCTCGTTGGATCAGGTAACTCCGACCCACACGCCCTTTCACATTGGTGTCCTGACAGAGAGGGTTGGGGTTGGAGGTCAGAGTTCAGGGAAAATGGGTGAAGGGAGAGAGGAGATGGATTAGCTTCTGTTGCTTAAATCTCACCCACGTTTCAGGAGTGTGAAGGTGTGTGTCTAACCTGTGTGTGACAGAAGGTGTGTGAAGGTGTGTGTCTAACTTGTGTGTGACAGAAGGTGTGTGAAGGTGTGTGTCTAACCTGTGTGTGACAGAAGGTGTATGTCTAACCTGTGTGTGACAGAAGGTGTGTGTCTAACCTGTGTGTGACAGAAGGTGTGTGTCTAACCTGTGTGTGACAGAAGGTGTGTGTCTAGCCTGTGTGTGACAGAAGGTGTGTGTCTAACCTGTGTGTGACAGAAGCCGCTGCAGATGGTGGTGTTGATAGTGACACACTGGTTACAGCCGCTCTTCTCTATGTGCAGGGTGTAGTTCTCAGTCATACACCCACACATACCTCCACCCATCAAAACACACAGCAGCAGCCACATCAACACACACATTTTGGGATGCAACACACACACACACACAGACACACACAAAGAGACACACAGAGAGACACACAGAGAGACACACAAACAGAATAAAAGGTGGTATTTAGTTGTCCTGTGACTCTCCCATATAAATGAACTCGAACATCTCGATGGGAAACGCTCTTCTCTCCTCTCTGTGTCAGTGCTTCATTCCTCTTTCATCTCTAGATCTCAGTTCAGAAGGCTCTCTGGGTAATGGTGGAAGGCTCTTGTAGCATCTGGTGCAGTTTAGTCCTTGTAGACTCTGTTGATGTCAAACAGAGGTATCCAGAGGAGTCTGTCAGGGTTTGATATGGTTTTGTAGGCTCAGGTAGTATCTGGTAGTTTCTGATATACTCTGGTAGCATCTGGTAGTGACTGGTAGTTCTGATAGGCTACAGGCTCTGGTGGGGGTCGGTCCGTAACCACACTCCTTTATAGAAGCTCCTAATCCCCCTGGATCCCCTGGTTGTTATCAGCTGCAGCAGACAGCGGACGCCAGGATTCATTCACCGGCCTGGCGCACAGACAACGTGCTCAGCGAGGAACGGGCAGGGGCTGTATGTGTGTGTGTGAGAGTGTGTTTGTGTTGGTGTATGTATATGTTTGTGTTAGTGTATGTGTGTGTGTGTTGGAGTATGTGTGTGTGTTGGTGTATGTGTGTTTGTGTTGGTGTATGTGTGTGTGTGTGTGTGTTAGTGTATGTGTTTGTGTTGGTATATGTGTGTGTGCGTGTGTGTTGGTGATTGTGTGTGTGTTTGTGTTGGTGCATGTGTGTTTGTGTTAGTGTGTGTGTTGGTGTATGTGTGTGTAGGTGTATGTGTGCTTGTGTTGGTGTATGTGTTTGTGTTAGTGTGTGTGTGTATGTGTGTGTGTGTGGTTTACAAGGTGAGTCTGTGGTCACATTGTTGTTAGATAAGAAGGATGTGGCGTTGAGGTTGCTTTCCTGTCTGTCTGACCATCACGCTGATAAAGACTATATTGCCTTAAAACTCTCGGAGGAATTGGATTTCAAGTACAATTATAAAATACACGTTAGTTATACAACCTGCCTTATGCAATGGACGGCCTAAACTACAGTTTGTTGTTTACCCAGGTCACTGCCTATAAACATCAACATCTACTTCCTGGGCTTAGCTTGACATGATCTGGGTCTTCATGATGAAACGTGTATTACAAAGGACATGAACTGTCTGTGCGTATGTGTTTGTATGAAAGTGAGTACTGGTTTAATTGAAAATGGTTTTGTCCACTCATAAAATATCTATGAGAAGGGGAGTGGACAGGTAAATATGTTTGTCCACTACCCATAAAATATCTATGAGAAGGGGAGTGGACAGGTAAATATGTTTGTCCACTACCCATAAAATATCTATGAGAAGGGGAGTGGACAGGTAAATATGTTTGTCCACTACCCATAAAATATCTATGAGAAGGGGAGTGGACAGGTAAATATGTTTGTCCACTACCCATAAAATATCTATGAGATATATCTGATCTGAGTCCTCTCAGGCACTGATCAGTCCACGTTGCCATCTGGGGGCCTTAGGGACTCAAAATCACCTGGAATTGGTTGTTCTTTCCCCTTTCATATGGAGGGTTCAGTTGATGGTTCAGTATAACATCACAATCTATTCTTCTCCAGGCACCGTCTGGTTTGGGTTAACAAGCCAGCAGGGAAGAGCATGGACCTGTCTGTCTCTCTGTCTGTATGGTTAAAGTCAGCCAGCAGGGTAGAGTATGGACCTGTCTGTCTGTATGGTTAAAGTCAGCCAGCAGGGTAGAGTATGGACCTGTCTGTCTGTATGGTTAAAGTCAGCCAGCAGTGTAGAGTATGGACCTGTCTGTCTGTATGGTTAAAGTCAGCCAGCAGGGTAGAATATGGACCTGTCTGTCTGTATGGTTAAAGTCAGCCAGCAGGGTAGAGTATGGACCTGTCTTTCTGTGAAGTTAAAGTCTCACATGTTCCTTTCCCATCTCCACGGGAAATGGTGGGTATGCTCAGTGCCTAATCCTTTAAATCTCCCAGGATTCCCCTTATCTCTCAAGCTGCCATGTGACCTCTGAGCCATGCTCACCCAGCTAACAGCCAGACACACCCTCCACCCAGCCAACAGCCAGACACACCCTCCACCCAGCCAAAAGCCAGATACACCCTCCACCCAGCCAACAGCCAGACACACCCTCCACCCAGCCAACAGCCAGACACACCCTCCACCCAGCCAACAGGCAGACACACCTTCCACCCAGCCAACAGGCAGACACACCTTCCACCCAGCCAACAGGCAGACACACCTTCCACCCAGCCAACAGGCAGACACACCTTCCACCCAGCCAACAGGCAGACACACCTTCCACCCAGCCAACAGCCAGACACACCTTCCACCCAGCCAACAGCCAGACACACCCTCCACCCAGCCAAAAGCCAGATACACCCTCCACCCAGCCAAAAGCCAGATACACCCTCCACCCAGCCAACAGCCAGACACACCCTCCACCTAGCCAACAGGCAGACACACCTTCCACCCAGCCAACAGCCAGACACACCCTCCACCCAGCCAACAGCCAGACACACCCTCCACCCAGCCAACAGGCAGACACACCTTCCACCCAGCCAACAGGCAGACACACCTTCCACCCAGCCAACAGGCAGACACACCTTCCACCCAGCCAACAGCCAGACACACCTTCCACCCAGCCAACAGGCAGACACACCTTCCACCCAGCCAACAGGAAGACACACCCTCACAACAGCCAGACACACCCTCCACCCTCACAACAGCCAGACACACCCTCAACCCTCACAACTGCCAGACACACCCTCAACCCAGCCAACAGCCAGACACACCCTCCACCCTCACAACAGCCAGACACACCCTCCACCTTCACAACTGCCAGACACACCCTCAACCCAGCCAACAGCCAGACACACCCTCCACCCTCACAACAGCCAGACACACCCTCCACCTTCACAACTGCCAGACACACCCTCAACCCAGCCAACAGCCAGACACACCCTCCACCTTCACAACTGCCAGACACACCCTCAACCCAGCCAACAGCCAGACACACCTTCAACCCTCACAACAGCCAGACACACCTTCAACCCTCACAACAGCCAGACACACCCTCAACCCAGCCAACTGCCAGATACACCCTCCACCTTCACAACAGCCAGACACATCCTCCAGGGGTGGAGGAGGGTAGGGGTGGGCAGCAGGGGGAACTCTACACCCAGAGAACAAGCCCTGTATCTGGGTCAAGGGGAAACATGAGCAGCCTCTTGCTCTGGAGGGCTGCATTGCTAAAGCCTTGCCCTCAACAGTTCACTGAAAGGACTGTGTTTAGGTTGTGTGTGTGTGTGTGTGTGTGTGTGTGTGTGTGTGTGTGTGTGTGTGTGTGTGTGTGTATATGTGTTCAGGGTGGTTGTGTGTGTGTGTGTGTGTGTGTTTGTAACAAATCGTCAGCTAAAGGATATGAGGTTTGACCCCATGATGACCCCATCGGTCCATCCTGGAGAAGCGTGGAACCTGACAAGACATCATCTTAAACATTGATGCATCAGTGAGGATCCATAGCACTGATAGAATCTACTGAGCAGAACAAGTGGCAGTAAATGTCCTGTGTTGGACTGTCTTACAGGGTTGCAAATCACAATTTCCAACCTGACTTTGTGTCTTTGACAATAATTCAATTTGCTCCCCTAGGCAGCAGTGTTGTATAATGTGACTTGGTCAGACAGTTGTATTTATCCAAGGCATTGAGTTAAGTACTGTCAAGGTTGAAGTCAATGTGTAGACCTCTCCTGTCCCTCTCTCCCCATCCCCCTCAATGTGCATGGGGTCAAAATATGTTTGGGTCCTGTCTCAAGCTTACTCATCATAGCTTCTGCTGATTAAAACATGTAAATGATTGGCCTTTTAGTGGAGATGGTATTTTCAGGCATGTGTTTTACTACTGGACCATTTCTGAAGTGCAGCAGCCTTTTAATCTAATTTCATTCCTGCCTGAAGGAAGTGTTATGCCAAGAACAAGATGCTTATAATCACATGTGTAATAAAGATTATTTAAAATGTCTGCAAAATAAAACACTTTATTACTTTATCAAAAAATGTCAACCCCACAATTTCCCACAACCAAACTTGGGCTCGCAATCCTGAGGGAAGAGGGGCAGTACAATACACCAGCTTGATGCCAGTGACACCTTGCATGAGTTTGTGGATGAGGCAAGATTCAACTTCACAAAGTGAATAGTAACATTATTGGCCAACATGCATTCGTGGACATCCCTGGCCAACGTGCGTTCGTGGACGTCCCTGGCTAACGTGCGTTCGTGGACGTCCCTGGCAAACATGCGTTCGTGGACGTCCCTGGCCAACGTGTTTTCGTGGACGTCCCCGGCCAACGTGTTTTCGTGGACGTCCCCGGCCAAAATGGGGGAAATGTTACACTTTGTGCAGCCATCTGCAACCATGGACTCCTTCCCCACCATGCTACTGTTGGCCCCTTTAACACTCAACGTCTTCTGACTTTTCTGGATGGCCTACGGGAAGCTCTTTTCCAACATGCCCAAAGAGAAGTTCAGCCTTGTTATGTTGTTGTTTGGGACAACGTACGCTTTTATC
Source organism: Esox lucius (assembly GCF_011004845.1). Lineage (NCBI taxonomy): Eukaryota > Metazoa > Chordata > Actinopteri > Esociformes > Esocidae > Esox > Esox lucius. Next base: position 36,070,799 of record NC_047580.1, read on the forward strand.
ATGCGGTTCTGGTCTGGAACTGGTTCATGAATGTGTTCCTCCATGCTGTTCTGGTCTGGAACTGGTTCATGAATGTGTTCCTCCATGCGGTTCTGGTCTGGAACTGGTTCATGAATGTGTTCCTCCATGCTGTTCTGGTCTGGAACTGGTTCATGAATGTGTTCCTCCATGCTGTTCTGGTCTGGAACTGGTTCATGAATGTGTTCCTCAATCCGATAGAGGAGTTCTTCTCAGCATGGCGGTGGAAGGTCTAGGACAGAAATCCCTCCGTACAGAACAACCCTCTCAACCATGGAGGAAGCTTGTGGGGACATTGCTGTCCTGCTAGGGATGGCTCAGGCATTCCAGGACATTTCCCCCCGCTGTTTGGCTAAAGAAAACAGCCTGAGACGTTGATGAAAATCTCTGGCCTGTCCCTGGTCGGAGACGGGATGCAGACGCAAAATATGCTGTTATTGCTGTTACATTACTGTAGCGTATTCTAACTCTCTTACCCAGGTGAATATGCTTTGTTTCTTTCCTGGTTTTCTTAGGCTTCATAGTTTTCCGCAAATTCCATTTTGGCAAATTTGTGTTGGTGACTTACAGTACATTAATGTAACCACTATAGTGACAAGCATGATTGTTCAACAGGCAATTGCAGTAATGTACTGTAGAATGCTTGAATGGAAAATAAACATCCTGTAAGAAGGACACTTGTAGTATTAGTGTAACTGTATGATTCACATCGTATCAAAGCCATGGAGTGGAACATTATATGGACACATGTTAGTAAACCTTTTTTTTGTTCACCACAATCAGCGAAGAAAGTCACTGTCGCACTTCTGCTGGAGATGGAGTACCCTACAAGAGTAAAATACCAGGCAAGCCTAGTTCAGCCGGCCCGCAATAGAAAATGTTGCCACCTTGAAATTCAAACCCAGGTCACCCACATGAAAGGCTGTGTCACGACCACAGAGCTGTATATTTGCCCGGTGTCAGTATATCCTCTTGAGGCTAAAACCGTTCGTAGCTCCGCTTCTCTAACCACTACGCTATTTAAGGTTTACTGAGGCTCTCACTCTCTCAATCTAGAGACATTCGCTCCTCTTGGCCGGCTCAGGCAAAAAATAATAATACTATTAACATCCTGCTCAGTAGGTGGCAGCATTCGACTTTTATTTGGAGGTCTTTCGCCTCAGAAGAAGAAAGGGGACGTAAGAAAATGCGGAAGTAGACGTTGGAAAAGCTTGTTTTGATCGCTATTTTTCCTCGTTAATAAAGTAAAATTAGCTGAATACGCTACTGTATAAAAAAAATGGCTAAACTACAATCGTTTTTTGTGTTTTTAAATAAACGCTTAACAGAGGCTGCTCTTGATATCTTCGTAACAGTCGAGAGAACGGTATTGGAGTACCAGGAAGAGAATGATCGGATGCGAAGTATACTGCAAAAAACACCGGAGATACGGTTGTGTAAAATTGGTTCGTATGACGATCTGCTGATAGCTAGATGTAGCAATGGATTTACTTTTCAGGATTACAATGATTGCCATTTTTAAGGACAGTCTGTAATGTAGACCGTGAGTGTATTAAAAAGTATTCAGACTATCAAAACGAAAAAGCTTGCAAACGATTAAGCTACAGACCTCACGCAAGAAAAGTTACTTTACCGTTTCCAATTTTAAAATGACCCAACACTGTGGGCAGACTAATGCATGGTCAATGTAAATAGTAAAGGACCGTTAATGTAAGGCTTTAATTGGGATTTTGGTCAGGTGGCTGCGATGGCCATTGCAAAAGTTTGTTTCTGTGGTCCGTGAATCATTTTCGTGTGGATGTGGAGGTAGCCTATGTTTTGGATCACTGTTCTGCTGAAAAATCCGACCTCGACCCAGGTTTAGCCTCTTGGCAGCGGTAGACAGGTTTTTGACTAAAATGTCCTGGTACTTAATGGAATCCATGTTGCCATTGATCTTAACAAGGTTTTAATAATTTAACTAATAATGGAGATGGATATTTTAAGGCATGTAGCGATATTTTCATAGCCAATTACTGATTTGTCAAGATCAAGAACCTTTTGTCTCATTTCATTTGTGGTTTCTCTGGGCTTTCCCGTTTTGATGGATGATTAAGGGAGTTTACCTTGTGTGTCACCTCAGACTCAGGTGAACTTTGAAATATAATTTCTTAACTGGACTGAACATCAATTTGATTTTGTTCATAAGATTTTCTTGGGCTGACAATAATTGTGCCATGCATTTTTTTGATAAAACTATTATTTCTTATGAACATTTTTGTTTTTAAATTCACTCAATTAAAGGTAATGTTTTTGTATAAGATCAAGCTAATTAGCAACAATAACCAAAATCATATTTACCTAGAGTGCCAATAATTTGGGAGGGCACTGTAGATCTGAACAAGATGAATGAGAGAGAGAGAGAGAGAGAGAGAGAGATGGTCCGATTCAAACAATATGGAAAAGCAGAAGTAGCCTTTTCAAAATGCTTAAAAAAGTCAGTCAGATTAAAAATAACACTGTCCACAAATAGAAGATTGATGCTGTCATTACAAATTATGAAAAGTCATTGAAATTATATAACTCTACTGTACATACTCTCTGGAATCCACAGATATGTTCTATAGAATCTTTAAATAGTGTAGATATATATTACTGATATACAGTTCTGCTCTCTGTCAGTGTGTGTAATTTGGTGCTAGATGACTACCAGATGCTGACCAAACACTTAACCGGATTTCCTTCTGTCCCTCCATGAGGTGACCTTTAACTACTTTTCATCAGATGCAGATATATTTTTGGGTATTACACTGTGTTTGCCGTATTCAATTTGCGTAGTTTTAAGGTGTCAGTCCTTTTTGAAAACTGTACATTCTTGTTATTTTTTATTGAATTCATGTTTATTTCTATTCTAATGTTATCTACTGAATAATTAACTCTGAACTCTATTTTTTCAGGAATTATTTAAATGTATTTCTTTATGTTCTATATGTGTATAAGGTAACCGCTGCTCCTTCTCTTCAGACTCTGTGTCGTTCTCCGTCTCTGAAGAGGAGGTTCCACCTGAGCGGCAGCAGGAGGACTCAGAAACCACACAAATTAAAGAGGAACCAGAGGAACTCATGATCAGTCAAGAGGAAGAGCAGGATCAAGGGCCCTTTGACAGCAAGGACTCCATATTTACTCCTCCGTGTGTGAAAAGTGAATGTGATCAGTGGGACCCACTTCACAAAGCCATACTAACTGAGTATCCCACTCTCAGTCAGTCCAAAACGTCTAAATTACAGACATTTCATGTGTTTTTAAAAGATTTTTTCACAGTGTCTGCTGCTGTGAAGATTTTTGGGGCAGTTGAGAAAACAGTAGCGGAGTACCAGGAGGAAAATGAGCGCCTGCGGACTCTATTATCTAGAATGGGTTTGTATCTACATCTAATAATATCTACAGTTCAGCTCAACTGTTTTGACTTTCAGGCTTCACAATTTTAAACAATTTAACATCTTTAAAATTTTTACCTCTTCAACTGTTGTCTTGCATATGGTATATTGCCCACTTTAAATGAAGCAGTAGAGGATTCAGCTATACAGGATTTAGGAACTACCTCAGCTTTAACATTTTTGTTTTTTACTGTTGTTTAAAATGGTAGATGAAACTGAAAGAAAAAGAAGGTCACAGAGATCCATGCCAATATATCTGATTGGAAATTGCTCTCACCTCTGCTCCTATTTTCTTTCTCCCAACTCTGAAGAGGAGGTTCCCCCTGAGCAGCAGCCCTGTGAAAAGGAGTGGGGTCCCATTCCAGGGCAGGAGAACCCAGAACCCACACAGATTAAAGATGAACAGGAGGAACTCAGGACCAATCAGGAGGAAGAGCAGGATCGAGGGGTGGAGCCTGATATCATAGAATTCATAATCCCTCCTTCCTATGTGAAAAATGAATGTGATCAGGATGATCCACTCTACTCTCTTCCCCAAGCCCAGACTGTGGAGAACAGAGAGAGGGAATTTAAACCAGGGGATCTCAAAACTTTTCACACTGTAACCCACCTAGAATTACTGGACCTTTCCTGCGACCCCCCAGATAATCTAAACAAAAAGATCTTAAAGCAGAATAAAGAGACTCACAAAGAGAAGTCTTTTAGCTGCGATGACTGTGGGAAACACTTCAGTCAGAAGGGGGCCCTAAATAGGCACATTGTGATTCACACAGGAGAGAAACCATTTAGTTGTGGTGACTGTGGGAAATGCTTCAGTCGGAAAGGCTCTTTGGGAAAGCACATACTGACTCACACAGGAGATAAACCGTTTACCTGTAGCGACTGTGGGAAATGCTTCAGTCGCAAGGAGCACCTAACCTTGCACATACGTACACACACAGGAGAGAAACCATTTAGTTGTGGTGACTGTGGGAAAAACTTCTATCACAGACAGACCCTGAAGCAGCATGAACTGACTCACACAGGAAAGAAGTCTTTCAGCTGTGTTGACTGTGGGAAAAGCTTCAATAACAGACAGACACTAAATCAGCATAAACTTACTCACACAGGAGAGAAATCGTTTAGTTGTGATGACTGTGGGAAATGTTTTAGTCAGAAGGGGACCCTGAAGTCACACACACTCACTCACACAGGAGAGAAACCATTTATTTGTGAAAACTGTGGGAAAAGCTTCAGTCAGAAGCATCACTTGGAGCGACATATGCTAACTCACACAGGAGAGAAAGCATTTAGCTGTGGTGACTGTAAGAAATGCTTCAGTCGCAAGGAGCACCTAGTATTGCATATGCGCACCCACACAGGAGAGAAATCCTTCAGCTATGGTGACTATGGGAAAACTTCTTAGAGGAGAGAGAGAATAAGAACAATAAACAAATTGATAAGCTTAAGGGGCTCATGGACAACCTGATGAAATGTAATGATTAGGGGTCTCATGGACAATCTGGGGACATGTAATGATTAGGGGTCTCGTGGACAATCTGGGGACATGTAATGACTAGGGACAACCTGGGGAGAGTTGATGCAAGAACCCACACCAGATTCCAAGAAGAAGATCAACCATCATGATTTTGGGGCAAGTTCCAATTTTGTGAGTTAAGGATTGGGTCAGATATAAAGCTGGGTATGAACCTGTAAGGGGCTACTGGAGTAAAATACAGTCACACACAAGGATGAGGGGAGTTGGTCAGAAGAGGTATAATGAATGTGGAAACTAACATTTAGGAAGATGAGGTGATGTTGGAGTTAGTGATGGCAATACAAGGCTTCATTTCCATTCTTCTAGCAGCAGGATATTATGCTAGCAGCGCTAACTCAGGTTTTCTTTTTCAAAATAAAAGCCGTCATTGAAATATATAAGGCAATATAGTTAGCAAACTAGTCTGTACATTTTGTTTCATGTCTGTTCCAATATTGTCAGTTTATTAATATTTTACAGGCTATATTGTTAACTATATTGCTGTATACATTTCAGTGATGGCTTTTATTGGGATATAAAAAATATGAGTGCTGCAAGCATAATATCCTGCTGCTAAAATAACGCTAATGAAGCGTTTGGCCATCACAAGTTGGAGTATAAAGGGAATGTCAGAGACAAAAGGTGTTTCATGTTCAGGAGCTGTGATGGATTTACATTTGTGTGTTGTTTATCCATTTGTATTCTTATAATCAAAGCTTGATTTTTATGTTCTAACATTTATTTATTTACCTATTGGTGGTCTGTGAATATATTTATGAGCAGCGTGGGGTTAAGAGGTCATGTACTCTTGTAGTCTTCAGTCGGCACAGCCAGAAGAGGACTGGCCAGCTTCTTTCTAGGTTTCTAGCCCGACCAGGGAGCTTTTCTTAGCCACTGTGCTCTAAGGTTTTCCATCCATCCATCTTCTACCGCTTATCCGGGGCCGGGTCGCGGGGGCAGCAGTCTAAGCAGGGATGCCCAGACTTCCCTCTCCCCAGACACTTCCTCTAGCTCTTCCGGGGGGACACCGAGGCGTTCCCAGGCCAGCCGGGAGACATAGTCCCTCCAGCGTGTCCTAGGTCTTCCCCGGGGTCTCCTCCCGGTGGGATGGGACCGGAACACCTTCCCAGGAAGGCGTTCCGGAGGCATCCGAAAAAGATGCCCAAGCCACCTCAGCTGACCCCTCTCGATGTGGAGGAGCAACGGCTCTACTCTGAGCTCCTCCCGGGTGACCGAGCTTCTCACCCTATCTCTAAGGGATCGCCCAGCCACCCTGCGGAGAAAACTCATTTCGGCCGCCTGTATCCGGGATCTTGTCCTTTCGGTCATGACCCAAAGCTCATGACCATAGGTGAGAGTAGGAGTCATTGTTTATTCCTTGTGATATTGGGCCGGGTCTCTATTACCAGTTTGAGACATCTGCTGATATGAAAGAGGGCTTTATAAAATGCATGTTATACATTAGATATGTGGGACTTAATTCAGCTTGAGACAGGGAGAACAGAATTTAAGTTTTATATGTAAGATCCGCTTTCTTGTTATTCAAATGTAATGTTCTCATGTGTTGAAATAACTGTCTATTGTGAAGTCAGGGACAAAATGCCAGAAATATCATATGCAGTAAATCTGCCACTATGTTCTTAATACATTGTCTATAAAAGGTATTCACCCCTTGGACTTCTCCATCTTTAATGTTTTTACATTCCCTAGAATAGTTCAATGAGAAATGTATGTAGGAAGACAGGAGACTAAGCTGGTTTTCAGGCTTTGCAGAGATTAGGCTGAAACATCTACCAGTGTTGAAGAGACCAGCTTTCTGCCGGGACACAACCCAATAACTGCTTCATCAACAGGTTGCAAAAGTTCTCTCAGCCTTCCCATTCCTAAGTAGTGAACAAGTTAAGATTGATAATATCTCTAACCAGAATCTCAATTAACATACATATAGCTGCCAAACCTTTAGTTTCATTCTTACTGCATAGATGTCGTGTGCCATGTCACAAGAATTTCATTTTTCAGAATGACGCTGTGTTGTTTGGTGCATTTGATCAATAAACTCTCAACTTGAACCATCCTTCTTTCCCTGAGGGATGGGACGATGTTAGAATGCTCGCTTGTTTTTTCTTCCACTTCTCTACTGCTGCTCCTTGTCTATTGTATGTCTCCTTGCTGTTACAAACCATAAATCTCAGGAGTAAAGCTATTTCTAATACCTGTAATGCAATTGTATCCAATATTTACATACTACACTGAACAAAATTATAAACACTTTTGTTTTTGCCCCCATTTATCATGAGCTGAACTCAAAGATCTAAGACTTTCTCTATGTACACAAAAGGCCTATTTCTCTTAAATATTGTTCACAAATCTGTCTAAATCTGTGTTAGTGAGAACTTCTCCTTTGCAGAGATAATCCATCCACCTCACAGGTGTGGCATATCAAGATGCTGATTAGCCACCATAATTATTGCACAGGTGTGCCTTAGTATCTGGTGATCACACCAGATACTGACTGGTTTTCCGACCACCCCAATACAGTGAAACTGCACATTTTAGAGTGGCCTTTTATTGTGGCCAGCCTAAGGCACACCTGTGCAATAATCATGCTGTCTAATCAGCATCTTGATATGCCACACCTGTTTTGTTTTACTACTGTTTTGTTCAGTGTAGTATGTAAATATTGGATACAATTGCATTACAGGTATTAGAAATAGCTTTACTCCTGAGATTTAAGGTTTGTAACAGCAAGGAGACATACAATAGACAAGAAGCAGCAGTAGAGAAGTGGAAGAAAAAACAAGCGAGCATTCTAACATCGTCCCATCCCTCAGGGAAAGAAGGATGGTTCAAGTTGAGAGTTTATTGATCAAATGCACCAAACAACACAGCGTCATTCTGAAAAATGAAATTCTTGTGACATTGCACACGACATCTATGCAGTAAGAATGAAACTAAAGGTTTGGCAGCTATATGTATGTTAATTGAGATTCTGGTTAGAGATGTTATCAATCTTAACTTGTTCACTAATAGGAATGGGAAGGCTGAGAGTTGTGTGTTGCATTTATAATTTTGTTCAGTGTATATACATTTTTACTTTAATTAGTTAACTCATTGAAATAATCTTTAAACACTTAAGATCCTGTTCCACCATTATCTTTAGGGAATTATTTTAATTTCAGCTACAAAATTATGGTTGTTTCTGGAGAAAAAAAGGAAATTAATGGATCCTTTCAACCGTGCAATTCGTTCATTTCTAACCACAGCCTATCCACTAAACCTGAAGAGGTTACATAACAACTGGACTAGTAATAGTAGGTAAAGAATAAATACTAGTTGATTTCCAGGAAATAAGCGTCTAATAAATGACTAGCATGTATGTTTAGTGATGCTAAATTCACCGGGGGTCGCTGTGTTTTGATTAAGTGGTTATTCTGCGGTTACGAAAAGAAGACAATACGGAAGTGAAAGTGTGGTTCTTTCCGGTTCTTTTGTGGTTTCTGCAATCACGGCATGTCGTCCGTTTTGCATCTCGTTGGGCATGGCTTATACCTAGGTATAGTGCACGCTGAGGCGAGCTCATTGCTCCTCGTTTACTACTGTTGTTTATTCTTTGGTTTTTAAGGCCAGGTGTTTTGTAAAAGCACTTTGTGACAACTGCTGATGTAAAAAGGGCTTTATAAATAAATGTGATTTATTAATGTACGAGTTTTTTTTTTTTACCAGAGGATAAAAAAAGTAGCGATGGTGTTAAGTTGTTAAATGTATAGCTATAGCCAGATTTAGCCAGCTTTGATAGAATATAAAAGTAATATGCTACCAAAAATATGTAGCAAAATGATATACATTTGATATACCACATCACTCACATGAAAATGTTTTGTATGATTTCTAAATTAAATCTACATCTTTAACTATGTGTTATTGGTGTATCTCTGTTGCTGCCATATAAAATACCGTTACGCTGACGAGAATGGAACATGCGCACTTAGTTAGGTTCCGCCCTCGCGTGAAATGTTGTGTTTTTAGAGGGATCCGTTGTTTTATTTGTGATCACCATTTTTTCCTAGTTGACGAAGCCAACCCAAATACATCATCAATCAAACCCTTTATAACTAGAACCATGATCTATCTGTGGACATATTAGCTGCATATCCAACTCATAATTAACTGAAATGGCTGAACTCCTATCGTTTCGTGTGTTTTTAAATAAGCGCTTATCCGCGGTTGCTTTTGAGATTTTCGGGGCAGTTGAGAAAACGGTAGCGGAGTACATTAAAGACAATGATCAGCTACAAAGAAAGCTGCGGGTCACCCCGCAGATGCATCAATGTAGGAACGGTGCGTATGGAGATCTACTGATTGCTACTTATAGAGCAATTGACATACAAACTGTTGACTGGGTACCCATCTGTTTTATCATAATGTGGTTATATTCAGTTATATATTAAATTCTTCAAATGATACATGAGTTCAAAAAGCACCTATTGATGAAATCTAAATCATTTTAGGGATTCTGTATATGGACGGTTGTAAAAAGCACGTCCTTTGTGCTCGTTTTGATCTTCGGCCGAAACGCTTGAAAAGTCATTCATTTAATACGTACCAAGTATACAGGTGCATCAAAATTTTCCTTCCGTAATTCAATTCCAAAATTGACACCATATCAATTTTTTTGGGGGGGGGGGTGCCATTCCATCTATCAGATGTAACCCAGAGCTAGCACACCTGAATCAACTAATTAACAAGCCCTTACCTGCTGAATCAGGAGCTAATTCAGGACTAAAAGTAAATTGTGAGATGGCAGGGGGGGTCCCCAGGAGGGGGTTGAAGACCTATGATCTAGATTCATTACACATGAAGTGAAACATTTCAAGCCTTTTGTTTCAATCTTGATGATTATGGCTTACAACTCTTGGAAATCAAAAATTCTGTTTCTCAAAATATTAGAATAAAACAATTATAGGCTTAATACAGAAATGTGGACCTGAGAAGGAATCTCATCAGCTAACTCAAAATCACTTGCAAAGGTTTCTTAAGTATGTTAATTTATGCGCTCAATACTTGGTTGGGGCTTCTTTTGCACGAATTACTCCGTCAGTGCTGCGTGGCATGGAGGCAATCAGCTTGTGGCCCTGCTGAGGTGTTATGGAAGCCCAGGTTGCTTTGATAGGGGCCTTCAGCTTGTCTGATTCTCTATGGGGATCAGGTAGTGATGGGCAGAATGATGCTTTCTGAAACACTGAGAAAATCGAAACATTTGTGCCAAGGCTTTATGGAACTCTCAAAATATTAACTCGACAATTACATCTGCCAGTTAGAAATTAAAATCAAATCAATGTTCATACAGATATACAGCGATCAGCGATAACATTATGACCACTGACAGGGGACTTCAAGCAACATGGATTATGTGCCTCTTCACTCTTCCGACAGACTCTGGTACCTTGATTTCCAAATGAAATGCAACATTTACTTTAATCTAAAGAGAGGACTTTGGACCACTAAGCAGCGGTCCAGTTCTTTTTCACCTTTGCCCAGTTAAGACGTTTCTGATGTTGTGTCTGGTTCAGGAGAGGTTTGACTCTAGGAATGCAACATTTGTAGCCCATTTCCTGGACATGTCTGTGTGTGGTGGCTCTTGATGCACTGACTTTAGCATCAGTCCAGTCCTTGTGAAGCTCCCCCAAGTTCTTGAATTGGCTTTGCTTGACAATCCTCTCAAGGCTGCGGTCATCCCTGTTGCTTGTGCACCTTTTCCTACCACACTTTTCCCTTCCAGTCAACTTTCCATGAATATGCTTTGATACAGCACTCTGTGAACAGCCAGCCCTTTCACCTTCTGTGGCTCACCCTCCTCGTGGGGGGTGTTTATGAGTGTCTTCTGGACAACTGTCAAGTCAGCAGTCTTCCCCATGACTCTGGTTGTGTGTACTGAAGGCTCAGGGAGAAAATTAGCTGATTAGAGCTCTTCTCAGGTCAACAATTTTGTATTGTACATTTTTATTCTAATATTTTGGGGTACTGGATTTTTTATTTCCATGAGCTGTAAGCCACAATCATCAAGATTGAATTATTTCACTTTATGTGTAATGAATCTAGAATATGTGAAGGTGTCACTTTTTGATTTGAATTATGGAAATCTTTTCACAATATTCAAATGTTTTGAGATGCACATGTATGTTTGTCTAGGATATGCAATACAAGTTATTATTACAGGTGGATGGGGACCTTCAGCAGTGACCATGACATCTGCAGACACTAGTTCACTATGTACGTTCTCATAAGATTTGACTTTTATACAACACATCACGTGACTACAAAACCAAAATTACCTTTTTTTTTTAAGTAGCCATTTTTCCATCCACGTTTCCAGAATTTTTAACCCAATCTTTATCCTTTCCCCAATTCAGTTATAGCCAATTGCATCTACAGCCCTTCCTCATCTCAAGTTGATGATTGCAACAAGCTTTCCTCATAGGCATCTGCGTCCAGCCATTCTGCATTTCTCCACACAGCTCTTCCTACTAGGAAGTTGCGCGGGTGATTGGGAGATGCTGTACAATGTTTTTGTTGAGTGAATTAATGCAAATATCTTGACAACTTAGACCATATTCTGTCAACTTACACAAGTATCAAACACCAAGCCAGGGTAGACCAAACAAAACACAGACCTTATTTGCAGTGGTTCTGAGAATCCCCTATGTAAAAAGTGAATGATGGAATAACCTGAAGAGCCACTTTTTTGTTTCGTGTTTTCAGGTAATATCTTTCTGCTGTTCTTGGGTGTTTCATTTTCTTGGATTCCTATGGCAGGCTGCGCCCAGCTTCTCTTGTCTGTGCATTGAACCGGGTTCACGTTACAATGTACTCCCTATTCATGCAATCTTGCTCCGCAACTGGTCAGACAAATGCGCAGTCTATAGCATGTGGGATGAGAACCCATCTCCTGTCAGATATTTCAATACTTTGTCTGAGATATTCTCTCAGCTAGAAACTGCCGGGCATGAGTGTTATCAGTGTTGTTTGCTAGCGATCGTCTCTGTGGGTTTACTCACTCTAGTTCGCTGGCTACGATCCATCGCAGAACCTATCCAGTGAAATGGCTACCGTTTGTTCACTCTCGGGTTGTGTAAGGGTGAATTGGCTTCCATGGACATCTTCTCCTCTCCTTTTCGCCACTCTGCGGGCCCTCCTCTGCATGGTTCATGGTTTTGGCCTCTTCCGCCAGTAGAGTCCGTCAGATGCCTGACTGGACCATTTGGCTGAGTCCTAGTTCACTGGACCAGTTGGCTGAGTCCTGATACACTGGGCCATTTGGCTGAGTCCTGGTTCACTGGGCCAGTTGGCTGAGTTCAGTTTTAACTGGGTCAGTTGACTGAGTCCTGGTACACTGGGCCAGTTGGCTGAATTCTGTTTTAACTGGGCCAGTTGGCTGATTCCTGGTACACTGGGCCATTTAGCGGAGTTCTGTTTTAACTGGACCAGTTGGCTGAGTCCTGGTTCACTGGGCCATTTGGCTGAGTCCTGGTTCACTGGGCCAGTTGGCTGAGTTCTGTTTTAACTGGGTCAGTTGACTGAGTCTTGGTTCACTGGGCCATTTGGCTGAGTCCTGGTTCACTGGGCCATTTGGCTGATTTCTGTTTTAACTGGACCAGTTGGCTGAGTCCTGGTACACTGGACCAGTTGGCTGAGTCCTGGTACACTGGACCAGTTGGCTGAGCCCTGGTTCACTGGGCCATTTGGCTGAGTCCTGGTTCACTGGGCCAGTTAGCTGAGTTCTGTTTTAACTGGACCAGTTGGCTGAGTCCTGGTACACTGGACCAGTTGGCTGAGTCCTTGTACACTGGACCATTTAGCTGAGTTCTGTTTTAACTGGGTCAGTTGGCTGAGTTCTGTTTTAACTGGGTCAGTTGGCTGAGTCCTGGTACACTGGACCAGTTGGCTGAGTCCTGGTTCACTGGGACATTTGGCTGAGTCCTGGTACACTGGGCCAGTTGGCTGAGTCCTGGTTTACTAGGCCAGTTGTCTGACCGCAGAGCAGACAGCAGCAGTCACAGCGTTGCCATCCTCGCGGGGTGCCGGAGGCTTGTTTTCAAGGGCAGCTAAATTGTAGGCTTTCTGCAGCCGTCCTGCTGCAGTTGTGATACAGCCTGTTTGGCAGGCGCGCCAGATCAGGACCGACTACTAGAATGCATCGTCGTGTGTCAGCTAGAGCCAGTTCATCAGACCACCACCTTTTTCTTTCCTTTCCAAAAAAGTTGAAATGGAAGGTTTTAAGCGAGGAACAGAAGGGTTAAAATGACCACACAGCTGCTCAGTGAACATAATTCACCTCTTAAGTCACAATGTGTGAGAGAGTGGGCATGTTGGTTTGGCAGTGAGTAGTTCTCTGCTGCTGTTTCTTCAGAGGAAATGGACCAACAGCAGTGACCACGGAAGCTCCTTTTGGCCCTCCCACTTCTAGCTCTCGCCTAATTAGAAACCTGCAACCCATGTCTTTATTTCAGGTGGGTCTGTTTGAAGTCTGTGGTTTATCAATAAACTCTGCTCCTCCTCTCCAGACTCCCTGCAGTTCTCTGTCTCTGAAGAGGAGGTTCCACCTGAGCGGCGGCTGGATTGGAGCCCCAGTCTGGAGGAGGAGGACCCAGAACCCACACACATTAAAGAGGAACAGGAGGAACTCTGGATAAATCAGGAGGAAGAGCAACTTCCAGGGCCTTTTGATAGCAAGGACTCCATATTTACTCCTCCGTGTGTGAAAAATGAATGTGATCAGTGGGACCCACTTCACAAAGCCATACTAACTGAATGTCCCACTCGATTGAAAACATCTAAATTACAGACATTTAATGTGTTTTTAAATAAGCTTTTAACCACGTCGGCCACTGTGAAGATTTTTGGGGCAGTTGAGAAAATGGTAGCGGAGTACCAGGAGGAAAATGAGCGCCTGCGGACTCTACTGCAGTTCACCCCGGAGATAGAATTATCTAGAATGGGTTTGTATCTGTTTGTTTCCTGTGTGTCCATGTGTGTATGTTGTTCAGGTCTAGTATGTGTGCATATTGTCTTGGCAGTCGAAGCTGTGCTGCCTTGAGGCACGGGTACAGTGTGTTCTGGACAGGAAGTGTCATAGTTCAGTGTGTTCTGGACTGGAAGTGTCATAGTTCAGTGTGTTCTGAACAGGAAGTGTTATAGACAGGAAGTGTCATAGTTCAGTGTGTTCTGAACAGGAAGTGTCATAGTTCAGTGTGTTATAGACAGGAAGTGTCATAGTTCAGTGTGTAATGGACAGGAAGTGTCAAAGTTAAGCATTTTATAGACAGGAAGTGACATAGTTAAGCATGTTATAGACAGAAAGTGTCATAGTTCAGTGTGTAATGGACAGGAAGTGACATATTTCAGCATGTTATAGTTAGTTATGTTAACCTGTTTTCCATTGTACCATGAGGGCATGAGTGAATGACAGGAAATACATAGCTATCTGATGTCAGACTGAATTCGCCACAAAGACCCAATGAATCTAACACATTTCTCTACACTCTGCTCCTCCTCATCAGACTCCCTGCCCTTCTCTGTCTCCGAAGAGAAGGTTCCACCTGAGCGGCAGCAGGATTGGAGCCCCAGTCTGGGGGAGGAGGACCCAGAACCCACACACATTAAAGAGGAACAGGAAGAACTCTGGACAAATCAGGAAGAAGAGCAACTTCCAGGGCCCTTTGATACCAAGGACTCCATATTCACTCTCCCCGGTGTGAAAGGGGACTGTGATCAGGAGGAAGAGCAACGTCCATGGCCTTTTGATACCAAGGACTCCATATTCACTCCACCCGGTGTGAAAGGGGACTGTGATCAGGAAGACCCACTGTGGTCTTTGACTCCTCCCCCAGCCCAGACTGTGGAAAACAGAGAGAGTGAATCTACACCTTTTAACACTGTAACCCAACAAGAGGTACTTGACTCTCCCCGTGACCCACCAGCTAATCAAACCAATGCCTCAAGTCACAGCTCAGAGAGACACTGTTCCAAACCCAGCTTCACATGCAGGAAAGCTCACTGCTGCCGTGACTGTGGTGAATCAGTTCCTATGAAAGCTCACTGCTGCCGTGACTGTGGTGAATCAGTTCCTATGAAAGCTCACTGCTGCCGTGACTGTGGTGAATCAGTTCCTATGAAAGTGGACCTGCGGAGGCATGGGGGTCTCCCTAAAAACAGGCCAGTTGAATGTAGCTTCTGCAAAACACACTACAGCTCCACCTGTAAATTGAAGTCCCATGTCAGACTGTGTCACATGGAGAAACTCTGCACCTGCCCGGTTTGTGGAAAGACAATCAATAGAGGAGGACTGTCCAGGCACATGAAGATCCACACAGGAGAGAAGCCATTTGTTTGTGGTGAATGTGGGAAAAGCTTCCGTCGCAGATCACAACGAAAGCGACATACACTGACTCACACTGGGGATAAATTATTTAGCTGTGGTGACTGTGGGAGAAGTTTTGGTCACAAACAGAACCTAAACCGACATAAAATTACTCACACTGGAGAGAAACCGTTTAGCTGTGGAGAGTGTGGGAAATGCTTCATTCACAGACAGGATCTTGAACGACATAAACTGACTCACACAGGAGAGAAACCATTTAGCTGTGGTGACTGTGGGAAAAGCTTCAGTCTAAAGAGGACACTAACGCAGCATAAAATGACTCACACAGGGGAGAAACCATTTAGCTGTGGTGACTGTGGGAAAAGCTTCAGTCAAAAGGGGACCCTAACAAAGCATAAACTGACTCACACTAAAGCACACCATTTACCTGTGGTGTCTGAAAGTCTTCATAAAAAAAACGACCCTGAAGCAACATAAACTCACCCTGATAGGAGATAAATAATTTGGCTGTGGTGAAAGTATTCTTTTATTTTTCAGTGTTGCATATTAATTTTTAAATCTCTGCTCTCCAATTACTGAGTTACATTGTCAAAACCTTTGTAATTAATTTTTAAGAACACATAATACCTCGGCAGTATTTGAAGATGTACTGTTAGATACATTGCCTTGTAAAAGTATTCAGACCCCTGACCAATGCTCTCATGTTACTGAAATACAAATAGCACATTAAAATGTCTTTTTTTTTTATATTAAATTTTTCAAACTGAATTTTTGCAGGTTGACATTGGTTTTGTTTGGATACATTTGTAAGAAAAATAAAAAACTAGAAATACCAAGCCCCCATTTTACACAGATGAAAGACATTTCCCTGACGAGGAAACATTAATCTTCACTTTTCGTAGCTGATGGGTCCGTGGTTGGTCCCGGGGTGTCGGCCAGGACCCAACAGCAGACAACAACATGAAGTTCACATCAGAATTTGTACGATTTAGATAAATTCAGGCTGTTTGGGTTTGTTCATGAGTGGTGGTTCAAAAACAACAGAGACAGTGTTATTGACATGGCAGTAAGAACAGACCTGTCATACTAGCAACTGACATGGCGGTTGACAAATACATTGTATATAGTAAATACAATGGGGAGAACAAGTATTTGATACACTGCTGATTTTTCAGGTTTTCCTACTTACAAAGTATGTAGAGGTCTGTAATTGTTATCATAGGTACACTTCAACTGTGAGAGACGGAATGTAAAACAAAAATCCAGAAAATCACATTGTATGAATAAATAATAAATAATTAATTTGCATTTTATTGCATGACAAAAGTATTTGATCACCTACCAACTAGTAAGAATTCCGGCTCTCACAGACCTGTTAGTTTTTCTTTAAGAAGCCTGTTCTCCATTCATTACCTGTATTAACTGCACCTGTTTGAACTCATTACCTGTAAAAAAGACACCTGTCTATACACTCAATCAAACAGACTCCAACCGCTCCACAATGGCCAAGATCAGAGAGCTGTGTAAGGACATCAGGGATAAAATTGTAGACCTGCACAAGGCTGGGATGGGCTACAGGACAATAGGCAAGCAGTCTCAAAGAAAACCATTAGGAACACACTACGCTGTCATGGATTAAAATCCTGCAGCGCACGCAAGGTCCCCCTGCTCAAGCCAGCGCATGTCCAGGCTTGTCTGAAGTTTGCCAATGACCATCTGGATGATCCAGGGGAGGAATGGGAGAAGGTCATGTGGTCTGATGAGACAAAAATGTAGCTTTTTGGTCTAAACTCCACTCGCCGTGTTTGGAGGAAGAAGAAGGATGAGTACAACCCCAAGAACACGATCCCAACTGTGAAGCATGGAGGTGGAAACATCATTCTTTGGGGATGCTTTTCTGCAAAGGGGACAGGACGACTGCACCATATTGAGGGGAGGATGGATGGGGCCATGTATCGCGAGATCTTGGCCAACAACCTCCTTCCCTCAGTAAGAGCATTGAAGATGGGTCGTGGCTGGGTCTTCCAGCATGACAACGACCTGAAACACACAGCCAGGGCAACTAAGGAGTGGCTCCGTAAGAAGCATCTCAAGTTCCTGGAGTGGCCTAGCCAGTCCCCAGACCTGAACCCAATAGAAACTCTTTGGAGGGAGCTGAAAGTCTGTTTTGCCCAGCAACAGCCCCCTGCAGTCTGTATGGAGGAGTGGGCCAAAATCCCTGCTGCAGTGTGTGCAAACCTGGTCAAGAACTACAGGAAACGTATGATCTCTGTAATTGCAAATGAAGGTTTCTGTACCAAATATTAAGTTCTGCTTTTCTGATGTATCAAATACATATGTCATGCAATAAAATGTATTACTTAAAAATCATACAATGTGATTTTCTGGATTTTAGTTTTTGATTCCGTCACTCACAGTTGAAGAGTACCTATGACAAAAATGACATGCTTCTACATGCTTTGTAAGTACGAAAACCTGCAAACACAAAATGACAACAACAGTCGATAGAAGACAAAATCACCAACCAATCGAGGGCTGGATTCACATTCTCCGGCATCAGGAGGAACCCAGGGCCCATTGCATCAACGTAAGGTTTGACGATGGGTCTGAGGATTTCATCCCGGGACCTAACAGCAGTCAGGGTACCTTTGGCTCACACGTGGAGGTCTGTGCAAACCTCAAAGGATATGCCTCCCCAGACCATCACTGACCCACCGCCAAACCGGTCATGCTGGATGATGTGGCAGGCAGCACAACTTTCATCACAGCATCTCCAGACTCTCATGTTTGTCGCATGTGCTCAGTGTGAACCTGCTCTCATCTGTGAAGAGAACGGGGCACCAATGGCGGACCTGTCAATTCTGGTGTTCTCTGTTGAATGCCAATCGAGCTGCACGGTGCTGGGCTGTGTGCACAGGTCCCACTAGAATCAGAATCAGAGTTTTATTGCCAAGTAAGTTTCACAACAAACAAGGAATTTGTTCTGGCCATTGGTGCAACAATTAATACAAAAACAATAAGGAAAGTAAAAACAAATAAGAACAGTGGACAGAACATACATATAGTCGATGGAGCATTAATAATTTACTCAAGAAAATATGTTAGTTGCAAGATATTGTCCTGTTGAGGGTTGTGTGTGTATGTGGGGAGGGTTTTCTTTGTACTACTGGACTCTGACACTGCCTTGCAAAAGTCTGATAATAGTTGTTTTCTGTTGCTACAGGTACGTGTCATTTTTACAGTTGTTTCATACTCAAGTCTACCTCGGGGGCCTCATTGCTGCTATCTCTGCATCCCGGTTGCAGATGCTACCTTTCTTCTTCAATTTGCCTTATTTGGATATCTAGAATGCCATTTAGAATACCATACACTATACTTAATACTTACATGTTCTGCCCTCCTCTATTTGCCTTAATTGCACATTTAATATTGTCATTTGTACTGCATTTGCCTTCATTGCACATCTATACAGTTGTGCTCATAAGTTTGCATACCCTGGCAAAAACTGACATTTTGGCATTGATTTAGCTAAATACATTTATTTTATCTCCTCCATGAACTGCCACCTTAACGTGGTGGAGGGGTTTGAGTACCCGAGTGACCCTAGGAGCTATGTTGTCTGGGGCTATATGCCCCTGGTAGGGTCTCCCAAGGCAAACATGTCCTGGGCGACGGGTCAGACTAAGAGCGGTTCAAAAACCCTTTAATGATGGAAACCATTTTGAGGACTGTGATGTCGCCCGGTATGGCGCAGCCGGGGCCCCACCCTGGAGCCAGGTCCGGGGTTGGGGCTTGTATGCGAGCGCCTGGTGGCCGGGCCTTTCCCCACGGGGTCTGGCTGGGCTCAGCCCGAAGGAGCGACGTGGGGCCGCCTTCCTGTGGGCTCACCACCTGCAGGAGGGACCATAAGGGGTCGGTGCGTAGAGGATTGGGCGGCAGTTGAAGGCGGGGGCCTCGACAACCCGATCTCTGGACACGGAAACTAGTTCTAGGGACGTGGAACGTCACCTCGTTGGCGGGGAAGGAGCCTGACATTGTGCGTGAGAGGTTCCAACTAGAGATAGTCGGGATCACCTCTACGCATGGCTTGGGCTCTGGAACAACACTCCTTGAGAGAGGATGGAGTCTTCACCACTCTGGAGTTGCCCATGGTGAGAGGCGGCGGGCTGATGTGTGTTTGCTTTATAGCCCCCCAGCTTTGCCGCCATGTGTTGGAGTTTACCCCGGTGAACGAGAGGGTCGTTTCACTGTTGTTTGTGCCTACGGGCCGAACGGCAGTGCAGAGTACCCGACCTTCTTGGAGTGACTTCAACACCCACGAGTTGACTTCAACACCCACGTGACACCTGGAGGGGCGTGATTGGGAGGAACGGCCCCCCTGATCTGAACCCAAGCGGTGTTCAGTTATTGGACTTCTGTGCTAGTCGCAGTTTGTCCATAACGAACACCATGTTCAAGCATAAGGGTGTCCATCAGTGCACGTGGCACCAGGACACCCTAGGCCGTAGGTCGATGATCGACTTTGTTGTCGTTTCATCTGATCACCACCTGGTGGTGAGTTGGATCCGATGGCGGGGGAGGAAGCTGGACAGACTCGGCAGACCCAAGCGTACTGTAAGGGTCTGCTGGGAACGTCTGGCCGAGTCTCCTGTCAGAGAGATCTTTAACTCCCACCTCCGGCAGAGCTTCGACTGGATCCCGAGGGAGGCTGGAGATATTGAGTCCAAGTGGACCATGTTCTCCACCTCCATTGTCGAAGCGGCCGCTCGGAGCTGTGGCCGTATGGTCTCCGGTGCCTGTCGAGGCGGCAATCCCCGAACCCGGTGGTGGACACCGGAAGTAAGGGATGCCGTCAAGCTGAAGAAGGAGTCCTATCAGGCCTGGTTGGCTTGTGGGACTCCTGAGGCAGTTGACGGGTACCGGCAGGCCAAGCCGACTGCAGCCCGGGTGGTTGTGGAGGCAAAAACTCGGGCCTGGGAGGAGTTCGGTGAGGCCATGGAGAAGGACTATTGGCTGGCCTCGAAGAGATTCTGGCAAACCGTCCGGCGCCTCATGAGAGGGAACAGTGCCCTACCTACGCTGTTTACAGTCGTCGGGCGGTGGAAGGAGTACTTCAAGGATCTCCTCAATCCCGCCATCACATCTTCCATTGAGGAAGCAGAGGCTGAGGGCTCAGAGGTGGACTCGTCCATCACCCGGGCTGAAGTCACTGAGGTAGTCAAGAAACTCCTCAGTGGTAAGGCATCGGGGGTGGATGAGATCCGCCCTGAGTACCTCAAGTCTCTGGATGTTGTAGGGCTGTCTTGGTTGACACGCCTGTGCAACATTGCGTGGCGGTCGGGGACAGTGCCTCTGGGATGGCAGACCGGGTGGTGGTCCCTCTTTTTAAGAAGGGGGACCGGAGGGTGTGTTCCAACTGTAGGGGGATCACACTTCTCAGCCTCCCCGGGAAAGTCTATGCCAGGGTTCTGGAGAGAAGAATACGGCCGATAGTAGAACCTCGGATTCAGGAGGAACAGTGTGGTTTTCGTCCGGGCCGTGGAACACTGGACCAGCTCTATACCCTCTACGGGGTGTTGGAGGGTTCATGGGAGTTTGCCCAACCAATCCACATGTGTTTTGTGGATTTGGAGAAGGCATTCGACTGTGTCCCTCGTGGCATCTTGTGGAGGGTGCTTGGGGAATATGGGGTCCTGGGTCCTTTGCTAAGGGCTGTCAGGTCCCTATACAACCGAAGCAGGAGCTTGGTCCGCATTGCCGGCAGTAAGTCAGACTTGTTCCCAGTGCATGTTGGACTCCGGCAGGGCTGCCCTTTGTCACCGGTTCTGTTTGTAATTTTTATGGACAGAATTTCTAGGCGCAGCCAGGGGCCGGAGGGTGTCAGGTTTGGGGACCACACGATTTCGTCTCTGCTCTTTGCAGATGATGTTGTCGTGTTGGCCCCTTCTAACCAGGACCTTCAGCATGCACTGGGACGGTTTGCAGCCGAGTGTGAAGCGGTGGGGATGAAAATCAGTACCTCCAAATCCGAGGCCATGGTCCTCAGTCGGAAAAGGGTGGCTTGCCCACTTCAGGTTGGTGGAGAGTGCCTGCCTCAAGTGGAGGAGTTTAAGTATCTAGGGGTCTTGTTCACGAGTGAGGGAAGGATGGAACGGGAGATTGACAGACGGATCGGTGCAGCTTCTGCAGTAATGCAGTCGATGTATCGGTCTGTCGTGGTGAAGAAAGAGCTGAGCCGCAAGGCGAAGCTCTCGATTTACCAGTCAATCTACGTTCCTACTCTCACCTATGGTCATGAGCTTTGGGTCATGACCGAAAGGACAAGATCCCGGATACAGGCGGCCGAAATGAGTTTTCTCCGCAGGGTGGCTGGGCGATCCCTTAGAGATAGGGTGAGAAGCTCGGTCACCCGGGAGGAGCTCAGAGTAGAGCCGTTGCTCCTCCACATCGAGAGGGGTCAGCTGAGGTGGCTTGGGCATCTTTTTCGGATGCCTCCGGAACGCCTTCCTGGGAAGGTGTTCCGGTCCCATCCCACCGGGAGGAGACCCCGGGGAAGACCTAGGACACGCTGGAGGGACTATGTCTCCCGGCTGGCCTGGGAACGCCTCGGTGTCCCCCCGGAAGAGCTAGAGGAAGTGTCTGGGGAGAGGGAAGTCTGGGCATCCCTGCTTAGACTGCTGCCCCCGCGACCCGGCCCCGGATAAGCGGTAGAAGATGGATGGAATCCTCTCCAGGTTGCGGTTATCCCTATTGTTTTTACACTTTTCTACCACATCTCTTCCTTCCCTTCGCCACTCTATTAATGTGCTTGGACACAGAGCTCTGTGAACAGCCAGCCTCTTTAGCTATTACCTTTTGTGTCTTGCCCTCCTTGTGCAAGGTGTCAATGGTCTTCTTTTGGACAGCTGTCAAGTCAGCAGTCTTCCTCATGATTTTGTAGCCTACAGAACTAGACTGAGAGACCTTTAAAGGCCTTTGCAGGTGTTTTGAGTTAATTAGCTGATTAGAGTGTGGCACCAGGTGTCTTCAATATTGAACCTTTTCACAATACTCAGATTTTCTGAGATACTGAATTTGGGGTTTTCATTAGTTGTCAGTTATAATCATCAAAAATAAAAGAAATAAACACTTGAAATATATCAGTCTGTGTGGAATGAATGTATACATTATACAAGTTTCACTTTTTGAATGGAATTACTGAAATAAATCAACTTTTTGATGATAATTAAAATTTTCTGACCAGCACCTGTATTAAGAACTAAGGGTATGCAGACTTTTGAACAGGGGTCAGTTTATTTTTTACTTGATGCCATGTTTTGTTTTATGATTGTGCCATTCTGTTATGACCTACAGGTTAATGCGAATCCCCTAAGAATTTTTTTTGCACAACTGTATGTGGTAACAATCACTCCTGACTGTTATCACTGTGTAAATGATCCCTCCTCACTGTTATTAATATGCGGTAATGATCACTCCCTAATGTGCACACTATCTGGTCAATTCGTGCCGTTAACATTGTGGTAATGATCGCTCCTTACTATTGACTCCTCCCACACCATCTTCCATCAGTTGATGTAGAAAGAGACTGAAAGTTAATTTTCAGAATAACGGTTTATTCACAAATGCATGTACCCTCATGACAGCGATGAACAGTATTCTACAATGGAAATACTGATTGATCTATCATTAGTATCAATAAAAACCCATCAGGTACAGAGTTTGGGATTTTAGATGTCCCACATTTCCCAGTTAGTGCCTGACACAGTCACCAGGCTCGAGACAGAGAGATGTTCTTCTGTATATGTTGACCACAATACAGAACATAACATTTATAAACCATAACATGTACAGAGGTACAATATGCGAGTTCCTAAAGCATGAAAGCAACATTACAATCTGTTTATAACAGTTCTTCTGCCTCAGTGGCCTTTATCAGTTGTATCAGTCTTGGCCCAGAGAAACAGAGCAGCAGTGACAGAGCAAACTGGAGGTGCATAATTAAACCAATGACCATCCAGTTCCACCAATATATCAGGGCCAAATGTGGCTATTATATTCAATTGGCTAATGGTCCTGTTCTATCAGTCTTTCTGATAGTCCCTCTATAGAGCCAATACATGAGCACCCTCTAGTGTTGATTTCAGGGTACTCCTCAGCACTCAGTCTTCAGGGTACTCCTCAAATGAGTTCAAAACAATTTCTCCCATTCACAAAATGGTTTTTCTATTTCTCACCTGTGTGAGTCAGTTTATGCTTCTTTAGATGATGTTTGTACATGAAGCTTTTGCCACAGTCACCACAGCAAAATGGTTTCTCTCCTGTGTGTGTTTGTTCATGCTGCTTTAGGTGATGTCTGTACATAAAGCTTTTACCACAGTCACCACAGCAAAATGGTTTTTCTCCCGTGTGAGTCAGTTTATGCTTTGTTAGGGTCCCCCTTTGTCTGAATTGTTTGCCACAGTCAGCACAGATAAATGGTTTCTCTCCTGTGTGAGTCATTTTATGTTGTGTTAGTGTCCACTTTAGACTGAAGCTTTTCCCACAGTCATCACAGCTAAATGGTTTTTCTCTTTTATGAGTCAGTTTATACTGTTTCACGGTTCCCTTATTACAAAAGCTTTTCCCGCAATCACCAGAACTATGTGATTTCTCTTCTGTGTGAGTCGGTTTATACTTTGTTAGGATCCCCTTCTGACTGAAGCTTTTCTCACAGTCACCACAGCCAAATGATTTATCTCCTGTGTGAAACGGTTTAAGCTGGTTTAGGTTCTTCAGGTTGGTCACAGGGTCACATTCCCTTTTCACAGAGGGAGGGAATATGAATTCTATGATATTAGGCTCCACGCCTTGATCATGCTCTTCTCCTTTACTGATTCGGTGTTCCTCCTGTTCCTCTTTAATCTGTGTGGTCTCTGGGTTCTCCTTCCTCAGAGTGGGGCTACAGTCCTGCAGCTCAGGGGAAACATCCTCTTCAGAAACGGAAAGAGAGAACTGCAGGGAGTCTGAAGAGGAAGAGCAGAGTGTAGAGAAATGTGTTAAAGACCAAATAAAACTATATGTATGAACATCTGAGTGCAGATGTACATCTGCTGTCATTCAGGTATTCGCTTTTGAATGTATATAAACCTAGCTCACAGGCCCAGACCACTGAGTGCTAAAGTGCGTAAAACACTCCAGTTTTCAGCAGCAACATCCACTACTGGGTTCCAAACTGCCTCTGGAAGCAATGCCAAGCCAGGCCAAATCACTCAACTATCAGTACCTCACCTCCCGAATGTGCTTGGGGCTGAATAGAAGCAAATCCCTGCAATGTTCCAACATCTAGTGGAAAGCCTTGCCAGAAGACTGGCAAGGCTGTTCAATGAGTCCAAATACCTTGGGCAATGACGTGTTACATTGACCATTACACACCCGTCAAAAGGTACATCTACAATTGGTTTCTTGCTCTGCAAGAACGCAATCCAAACGTGTATCTTAATTCCTAAAGTATTTTTAATTGGGGAGGTAGAAAAGTCAGGGCTAAATGTATCCATTAAAATCATGAATCTTACAATATTGATCACCAAAAAAGCTAAATAGCTTATTAAATAGGACCGTAATTAGTGTATTTAAATACAAACCTATTCTACATAATTTTATCTCCGGTGTGAGTCGCAGCATTCTCCCAAGCCGGTCGTTCTCCTCCCGGTACTTCACTAACATTTTCTCAACTGAGCCAGAAATCTCCTGAGCAGCAGACGTGGTTAAAAGATGATCTAAAAACCTACTAAACATCTGTAATTTAGATGCATTCAGCGGACTGAGAGCAGGGTATTCAGTTAGTTGGGCTTTGTGAAGTGGGTCGTCTCCTTCAGAGACAGAGAACTGTCCCAGACTTGGGGTCCAGTCCTGCTGCTCAGGGGGAACCTCCTCTTCAGAGATGGGGAACTGCAGCGAGTCTGGAGGAACACAAAGGAGAAAATCTATAAAGCACAGCTTTAAGACCCACTGAAAATGAAGACATGATTTATAGAGATTGAATGTCTATGCAGTGACCTTTGTGTTTTCTGTGTGATTTCTGGACCTTCATGTTGATGGATAACTAAGGGAGTTCAGCCTGTGTCACCTCATATTTATACCCCAGTGAGACAAAATGTCATGGATGACTACCTAAGAGTTCCCAAAGACTCTTGTGAACTTTAACAAGTAAAATCATAAATCAGAATATACAGCAAAAAAATAAATAAGGGAACACGGAACCATAACAGCATAACACCAAGTCAATTAAACTTCAGGGATGTCAATTTGTCCAGTTGTGAATCCACTTTATAACCACACAGATGTTTTTTTTTGTGAGTTGGACAAGAAATCTATCAACAGCAAAAGAACAAAAAGTATCCCACCCAAACTACATAACGTTCTCCTACTGATACGTAAAATGTATCTTTTTTGAAAGAAACAAATTAATGAATTTTTTTTCTGGATCCCTAGTTTGCATATTACCGTATTGGTCATGCATGAGCTTAGCATGGCTGTAGAACAGGCTGCAAAGTTAAAGTGAATTTCAGCTTTCACTGCTATTTGATCAAAGCGAGGTGACTGCTACCTGGACATCTGTGTTAGTATAGGATTTATTCTTTATCCTGTGGACTAGGCTTTCTTGACCAATTCACATACCCCCAGATAATTGCGATATGCTTGAGATCTTAGACAGGGCCATTCCATAATCCTCCATTTCTTCTTTTTGAGACATTCTTTTGTATCTTTGCGTGTGAGTTTTCTTTCATTGCCCTATTCCAAGATCTATGTTAGGTTCAGCTTTTTGACAGATGGCCTCACATTCTCTAGAATTCTCAGGCGCAACATGGAATTCATGGTTGACTTCCTGATGGACAGGCCCAGAGGTGGGCACATAACCATAATGCCACCGCCTCAATGCTTCACGGTTGGTAGGAGGTAATTCTGTGTTTTGTTTATGCAAAACATGGTGTTTGACATTGGTGCCCAATAACTCCACCTCTGACCTTCTGTTCCAGTCAAAAAGCCTCAGCATGGGCTTCTTCCTCCCATGTACACTATTTTTGTGCGGTCTCTTCGACAGTTGACTCAAACAATGCACTCCCATACTATCACAGACACGGCGTGCATAATTCACCAAAATAATTGCACATTTTGATTAATCAGAACAAAATTAGTAAGTGGTAGGGCAAAAACTAAAACATGCAACCCTTGGGGTTCCCAGGACCAGGATTGGGAAACACTTATCTACCTAGTCAGCTGAACATATACACCTTGTAGATTCAGCACCCAATCTATTAAGAAAAGGTCTATTATGTTTATATGAAAGAGGTAGAATGGTCAAGCCCCAGTTCTCATTTATGGCACTGAGATGAAGTGTGCCCAGTTTCAAATTCCTGGGTGTTCACATCTCCGAGGACCTCAACACATCAACCCCGGTCAAAAAGGCACAGTGGCGCCTCTACTTTCTGAGGAGGCTGGAGAAGGTCCATCTGTTCACCCAGATCCTTGTGAACTTCTACCGCTCCACAAACAAGAGCATTCTGACTAACTTTGCTACAGTGTGGTTTGGCAGATGCTGCATGGCCGACTGGAAGGCCCTGCAATGGGTGGTGAAAACCATCCAGCACATCACTGGTGACCAGCTTCCAGCCATCGCAGACCTCCAGTGCATCACTGGTGCCCAGCTTCCAGCCATCGCAGACCTCCAGTGCATCACTGGTGCCCAGCTTCCAGCCATCGCAGACCTCCAGCACATCACTGATGCCCAGCTTCCAGCCATCGCAGACCTCCAGCACAAGCGGTGTCTGTGCAGGGCGTGCAGTATCATCAGAGACCCTTCACATCCAGGCCACAAACTGTTTGACCTCCTACCATCAGGCAGACAGTACACGTCTCTCCGTTCTCGCATCAGCAGGCTCAGGAACAGTTTCTTTCAATCTACTGTAACCCTGCTGAACTCTGTGACCCAACAATAACCATACACCCCCTCCCCCGCCTCTCAGTACTGCCTCTCAGGGACATTGTTGCACTACTCTCTGTGTACTACTGGACTCTGACATTGCTGATAAAGTGCTGATAAGTCTGATAAGGACGTTTTCAGTTGGTGTATGTAACCTCATTGCTGTACTTTCAGTTGCACGTGCTACCTTGCACCTTCAATTTGCCTTAACTGCACATTTAGTATTGCCATTCGTACTGGCATTTGCCTTCACTGCACATCTATTCAGCCCACTTGTAACATACATTGTATGTAATTGTATCACTTGTAAATATTCTGCCCTCCTCTATTTGATTCATTGCACATTTGGAATTGCCATTTGTACTGCATTTGCCTTCATTGCATATCTATACATCTCACTTGGAACAGTTAAATCAAACATCGGGTCTCGACGAATTAAAATTAAAATCTTAACTGTTCATTGTGTAATTCGTGGAGAACAAAATGACATAACAACGGTCAATGGAAACCAAAATCACCAAGGTTTGAGGGCTGGAGTAAATAAATTGAAATCAAAGGCTGTTTCTATTTGCACTTCTGGTTCGATGCTAACTGTATTTCGTTGTACTGTACTTGTTGACATAGTTGAATCTAATTTCTAGCTGACCCCAAACTTTTGGCCGGTAGTGAATATTAATAAAGTATACTAGGGATTAATTATATTAATCCATTGTTTTTTTTAAGTGTAAAGATGTCTTCAGCACTCACCGAGTTCATGTTGTTTCATGTAACTTCGCGGAATATTTTCTTTCATGCATTCCACTAACATTTTCTCCACTGCCCCGAAAATCTCAAAAGCAGCCGCTGTCAAGACCTCATTCAAAAACATACGAAACGACACTAGTTCTGACATTGTGGTCGACTGAGAGCTAACACAGAAACAGATTGAACAAAGAGCTAGTTATATGTGGCTAGTGATGGGTCGATCGATTGAAACGGAAGCTCAGACGCACCGTTCAGTTTTCCACCAGATACAGATTCGACAATCCTTTTTGTTGTTGATTCGACATAACTGTGCCCAAGATCGTGCGTGCCTGTGACAACAAAACGTGACTAATGACGTCCGAAGCTTCGTTGGATATTTTTTAATGCTTCCATTTAACATAAACCATATACAAGATATAAACACAATATGCATGTCATACATAAAGCCAAATAAAAATAATGAAAATGTATAATGAAAAATCACCAAAAAGAAAAGCCAGACGATACCTGAACATTCCAGCTGCCAGTCTGATGCCACCCACCCCTCCACCCGATTGTCCCTGTCCTTGTCCAACATGCTTCTGACCTGGATTAGGTTTTATAGACTCTGGACACAACCCAAATGCATTTACAAATTATTACAACTTGAACTCTTAAAATGTTCACCTGGCACCGATGGAAGAGGACTGGTCACCCTTCAGAGCCTGGTTCCAATCTAATTTCGGCCCCTCTTAGGGAGTTTTTCCTAGCCACTGTCCTTCAACAATCTTTGGAGTTTCCGGCTGCATGTTTTGTAAACTGCTGATGTTATACCTTCATTTTGCACCTGTGAGTTTTATCAGTTTCTTTATTAAAGTATTTAGTAAACTTAATGAAAGTTTAAGCAGTTTATATTTGAATCCATTTTATCCATGTTTTCTAAATGTTTATATTTTTATCCATGTAGACTATCCACCACAGAAGTATCATCTGCACTGAGCAGAGTGAAAGCCCGCAAGGCTGTTGGTCCTGATGGCGTCCCCGGTGTAAAAATGGCTTTATAAATACAGTTGATTGATTGATCTAAATTCGAACCAAAATGTCCATTTAATAAGAGTTGCAGATCTTTCCAAAAGGAGGATCTGTGTATCATGTACATCCATAAAATAAGTGATCTATACTTTCTGCTACCAAAGAACAAAAGTTGAATTCTGCAAACTGACCAAAAAAAAATGGACGTAGTAACCGTGACGTCTGAAGACCCGTTTTGAAGCTCATTTTTGGCGGAGATGGCCTTGGCCATCTTGGCAGCGCGTCATTCGGTCTAACTCAGAAAAATGGCTTAAGAGGTGGGGGTGGGTGCCGCTGAGGTGCCTGGTTGCTGAAACAAGGCCCACCTAGCGCGACATTACCAAGTTAGCAAACGCTAAGAAGCTAGAATGAATGCTACCGGGTTGCAAGTGGTTTCTAGCCGTCGGTTGGTATCCAGTCACCATAACGTTACCAGCTTAGACTTTATAAACAAGTTAACCTGAAACTATACAACAAAACTTAAATGCTTAAAATACTTCAGCGTTTTTGAAATATATAAATGTGGCAATTTTGCAACTCTAGATTTTGTCGAGACGATAAAAAAATAGTTTGAGACTTGCAGATTGGATATTAGATCTTCACTAAGTTCAGTTATGAGCATAGACTGTATGGTTACGAGTCGTTTATTTGGATGTAACTTGAATTATGGCGTTATTTGTTAGTGACTGGACTAGCAGAAAGGAGAGAAACGGCTAGGAGTAACACGAATGACACACACCTGTCACTCAATATGCCACGCCCCCTAATTATAAGACTTAATATATTTTAAACGGATGAGTTATAATATATATTTTATAACTCATCCCCACCTCTTAAGCCATATATATATCAATTATATATATATATATATATATATATACTATTTATATTGTTTGCAACATACAGTGGGGAGAACAAGTATTTGATACACTGCCGATTTTGCGGGTTTTCCCACTTACAAAACATGTAGAAGTCTGTCATTTCTATGATAGGTGCTCTTCAACAGTGAGTGACGGAAACTAAAACAAAAATCCAGAAAATCACATTGTATGATTTTTAAGTAATGAATTTGCATTAATGTGATAGTTAAATGGAGATATTTCATTCCAGACCTCAAAGCATGCAGTTAGGTCCGGAAATAATTGAACGCTGACAAGTTTTGTTATTTTGTCTATTTACCAAAATACAGCTCTGGAAAAAATTAAGAGACCACTGCAAAATAATCAGTTTCTCTGGTTTTACTATTCATAGGTACATGTTTGAGTAAAATGAACAGTTTTGCTTTATTCTATAAACTACTGACAACATTGCTCCCAAATTCCAAATAAAAATATTATCATTTAGAGTATTTATTTGTAGAAAATAACAACTGGTCAAAATACCCTAAAAAAGATGCATTGTTTTCAGACTTGAAATAATGCAAAGAAAACTAATTCATATTCATTTTTCAACAACTAAATACTAATGTCTTAACTTAGGAAGAGTTCAGAAATGAATATTTGGTGGAATCACCCAGATTTCGTATCACAGCTTTCATGCGTCTTGGCATGCTCTCCACCAGTCTGTCACATTGCTGTTGGGTGACTTTATGCCACACCTGGCACAAAAATTCAAGTAGCTCAGATTTGTTTGATGGCTTGTGACCATCCATGTTCCTCTTGATCAAATTCCAGAGGTTTTCAATGGGGTTCAGGTCTGGAGATTGGGCTGGCCATGACAGGGTCTTGATCTGGTGGTCCTCCATCCACACCTTGATTGACCCGGCTGTGTGGCATGGAGCATTGTTCTGCTGGAAAACCCAATTCTCAGAGTGGGGGAACATTGTCAGAACAGAAGGAAGCAGGTGTTCTTCCAGGATAACCTTGCTCTTGGCTTGATTCATGCGTCCTTCACCTCACACTGTGGCTTGTAGGCCTCTCCAGGTCTCGGTCTAACCATTAGACAACCAGGTGTTGGGCAAAGCTGTAAATTTGACTCATCAGAGATGATGACCTTTGTCCATTCTACAGTCCAATCCTTATCGTCTTTTTCAAACTTCAGCCTGGCTCTTCTTTGCTTCTCATTGATGACTTCAGCCCTGCCCCTAGGAGCCTGTTTCGAACCATCCTTCACCCTAGCTTCTGTTTGCCATTCTTTTTGTAGGTCACTTGATGTCATCCTACGGTTGTTGAGTGACATTTGAATGAGTTGACGTCATCTCGGTCAATGGACAGATGCTCACTGTATCCCTCTGTCAATAAAGCCAGAATTTAACCCTTCAAGCTTTTATTTTCAACTCTTTTGTCTTGCTGAATAGTTATTTTTAAATAAAAATTACCTTTGAGGTACTACTTGCACTGTTTTTGCCATCCAGCTGGTACTATTGTAAGAGGGTAGTGATGACCACGGCAGTGGTTTCTATACTTTTCCTTGTTAAATTAGATTTGGTTCAGGTAATCACCTAGTCAGTACCTCATCTAGTGAAATGAGGTGTGCCTGTGTAGGAATTTAACAGACACTGGAATGGAATGGCTGCCATACAGATGCTGATTTAAGAGAAATTAGGAGTGGTAATTTCAAGTTACAGTTAAATCATGGGCTTAATATGGGCCAAAAGTGCAGTCTCTCAGCCTTAAATTGAGGGTATTCAAATCCAAATTGGAGGAAGGGTTTAGGAATTACAGCTCTTTAATATGTAGCTAATATGTAGCTTAATCTGTCCTCTTTTTCAAGGGACCAAAAGTAATTGTTGACTCAAAAGCTGTTTCATGGACAGGTGTGGGCTATTCCTTCGTTATTTTTCATAAATTAAACAGGTCAAAGGTTGGAGATGAGTCCAGATCTGGCATCCACATTTGGAAGCTGTTGCTGTGAACCCACATCATGCGGTCAAAGGAGCTCTCAGTGCAAGTGAAACAGGCCATCCTTACACTGTAAAAAAAAAATCCATCAGCAGGAACATTAGGAGTGGCCAAATCAACAGTTTGGTACATTCTGAGAATAAAATAACACACTGGTGAGCTCGGCAACACATAAAGGCCTGGACGTCCATGGAAGACAACAGTGGTGGATGATCATAGGATCCTTTCCATGGTAAAGAAAAACACTTTCACAACATCCAGCCAAGTGAAGAACACTCCCCAGGAGGTAGGCATATCCTAGCCTGACTGGAATTTCTCAAAAATAAGATTGTGTTTCACCACTGCTTTACTACAACTTTCTCTAATATTTTGGACATCAAGGGCAGAGCTTTATTTAGAGCTGGAGCATCATTATTTAGAGCTGGAGTATCATTATTTAGAGCTGGAGCATCATTATTTAGAGCTGGAGTATCATTATTTAGAGCTGGAGCATCATTATTTAGAGCTGGAGTATCATTATTTAGAGCTGGAGCATCATTATTTAGAGCAGGGGCATCATTATTTAGAGCTGGAACATCATTATTTAAAGCTGGAGTATCATTATTTAGAGCCGGGGCATCATCATTTAGAGTTGGAACATAATTATTTAGTTTCAGTTTCAAGTTTCAGTTTCAAGGTGTATTTGTCAAATGCACCAAACAACACAGCATCATTCGCACAATGAAATTCTTGTGAAACGCACTCAACAACTACGTAGTGAGAGTTACAGTAAGAAGAATATATAAGCCAGACAAAAAATTATAATAAAATTAAGCAACAATATACATAACTCCGTAACTCCAGCTATTTTTTGAATTGGATAAATAAACTATAAAAGAAAATTCCTGTCTGCACTTAATTAATTAATTAATTAATAACAACATTTGTAAAGATCCTATACCATACCATACCATCTTCTTCCGCTTATCCGGGGCCGGGTCGCGGGGGCAGCAGTCTAAGCAGGGATGCCCAGACTTCCCTCTCCCCAGACACTTCCTCTAGCTCTACTGGGGGAACACCGAGGCGTTCCCAGGCCAGCCGGGAGACATAGTCCTTCCAGCGTGTCCTAGGTCTTCCCCGGGGTCTCCTCCCGGTGGGACAGGAGGCGTTCCGAAAAAGATGCCCAAGCCACCTCAGCTGACCCCTCTCGATGTGGAGGAGCAGCGGCTCTACTCTGAGCTCCTCCCGGGTGACCAAGCTTCTCACCCTATCTCTAAGGGATCGCCCGGCCACCCTGCGGAGAAAGCTCATTTCGGCCGCCTGTATCCGGGATCTTGTCCTTTCGGTCATGACCCAAAGCTCATGACCATAGGTGAGAGTAGGAACGTAGAGTGACTGGTAAATCGAGAGCTTCGCCTTGCGGCTCAGCTCTTTCTTCACCACGACAGACCGATACATCGACTGCATTACTGCAGAAGCTGCACCGATCCGTCTGTCAATCTCCCGTTCCATCCTTCCCTCACTCGTGAACAAGACCCCTTGATACTTAAACTCCTCCACTTGAGGCAGGCACTCTCCACCAACCTGAAGTGGGCAAGCCACCCTTTTCCGACTGAGGACCATGGCCTCGGATTTGGAGGTACTGATTTTCATCCCCACCGCTTCACACTCGGCTGCAAACTGTCCCAGTGCATGCTGAAGGTCCTGTTTAGAAGGGGCCAACACGACAACATCATCTGCAAAGAGCAGAGACGAAATTGTGTGGTCCCCAAACCTGACACCCTCCGGCCCCTGGCTGCGCCTAGAAATTCTGTCCATAAAAATTACGAACAGAACCGGTGACAAAGGGCAGCCCTGCCGGAGTCCAACATGCACTGGGAACAAGTCTGACTTACTGCAGGCAATGCGGACCAAGCTCCTGCTTCGGTTGTACAGGGACCTGACAGCCCTTAGCAAAGGACCCAGGACCCCATATTCCCCAAGCACCCTCCACAAGATGCCGCGAGGGACACAGTCGAATGCCTTCTCCAAATCCACAAAACACATGTGGATTGGTTGGGCAAACTCCCATGAACCCTCCAACACCCTGTAGAGGGTATAGAGCTGGTCCAGTGTTCCACGGCCTGGACGAAAACCACACTGTTCCTCCTGAATCCGAGGTTCTACTATCGGCCGTATTCTCCTCTCCAGAACCCTGGCATAGACTTTCCCGGGGAGGCTGAGAAGTGTGATCCCCCTATAGTTGGAACACACCCTCCGGTCCCCCTTCTTAAAAAGAGGGACCACCACCCCGGTCTGCCAGGAGATCTGTAAAGATCCTGAAAAATCATATTAACAAAACATGCATCGCTATATGCCTTAAATTGATGCAGAGTTTTACGTTTATTGTGAGTCTCCATTAACAATAAAGTTCATCGACGAAGCTCATGGACATCAGGACATCGATGTAAAAAGGTAAATCATTGGGTTCCTGATGGATTATCCTTAGAGTTTTTTGGGGAAATTATTTTGGGAAATATTGAAAGAACTGATTCTTCTAATGTTTCTAGAATGCCTGAAAAACAGAGAAATCGTTTCCACAAGGCCTGATTTTATTGAATCCAAAGCCTGACATAGACAGTTTATCAACAGAAGATTGGAGACCCATCACATTATTAAATATAGATTATTAATTTATTGTGTTCATATATTCTAAATGACTTAAACAAGGCCTAACAAAATTATTAATGAAACACAGACAGGATTTATGAAAGCCCATCATATATCAATGAGGACAGTCAAAGTGGGGCCAGAGGGGTCAGATTCAACACACAGACTGGAGTTTGTTTGCCACTCAATCCACCCTTGACTCCCATATGGACATTGAAAGATATGCTTCCTCCGTTCTGGATTACATCAACAACTGCATCAACAATGTCACCACTCATAAACTAATAAAGACATTCCCCAACCAGAAGCCGTGGATGAACAGAGAGGTCAGACAACTGCTAAAGGAACATGACGCTGCGTTCAGCTGCTAAAGGAACATGACGCTGCGTTCAGATGCTAAAGGAACATGACGCTGCGTTCAGATGCTAAAGGAACATGACGCTGCGTTCAGATGCTGAAGGAACATGGTGCTGCGTTCAGCTGCTGAAGGAACATGACGCTGCGTTCAGCTGCTAAAGGAACATGACGCTGCGTTCAGATGCTGAAGGAACATGGTGCTGCGTTCAGCTGCTGAAGGAACATGACGCTGCGTTCAGCTGCTAAAGGAACATAACGCTGCGTTCAGCTGCTAAAGGAACATGACGCTGCGTTCAGCTGCTGAAGGAACATGGTGCTGCGTTCAGCTGCTGAAGGAACATGACGCTGCGTTCAGCTGCTGAAGGAACATGGTGCTGCGTTCAGCTGCTGAAGGAACATGACGCTGCGTTCAGCTGCTGAAGGAACATGACGCTGCGTTCAGCTGCTGAAGGAACATGACGCTGCGTTCAGCTGCTGAAGGAACATGACGCTGCGTTCAGCTGCTGAAGGAACATGACGCTGCGTTCAGCTGCTGAAGGAACATGACGCTGCGTTCAGCTGCTGAAGGAACATGACGCTGCGTTCAGCTGCTGAAGGAACATGACGCTGCGTTCAGCTGCTGAAGGAACATGACGCTGCGTTCAGCTGCTGAAGGAACATGACGCTGCGTTCAGCTGCTGAAGGAACATGACGCTGCGTTCAGCTGCTGAAGGAACATGCTGCATTCAGATCCAGCAATGCGGCTACAGTTCATTCAGAACCAGCCTGAAAAGGGGCATCCAGATGGCTAAAAATCAGCATAAACGGCAGATTGAGGAGCACTTCAACATCTCCGAACCCCAACGCATGTGTCAGGGCATCCAAGCCATCACAGACTACCAGCCAAAGACCCCTACCCCCACAGCCACCAGCGTCTCCATCACCGACAAGTTAAACAGGTTCTCACCCACTTCGACTGGGAAAACCAAGAGCCAGCCATTAAAGCTGAACTCCCCCGAGACAACCCGCCCTCCAGACTATTCTAATGTTTCTAGAATGCCTGAAAAACAGAGAAATCGTTTCCACTATGAAACAAGGCCTGATTTTATTGAATCCAAAGCCTGACAACGACAAAAATTGGAGAACCATCACTTTATTAAGTTACAACAAAGAGCCAACCATTAAAGATAAGCATGAAGGACAGTACTCATAGGCAGAGTATCCACACCCCCCTCTCCTGACCCTCTAACTAAAATCACCCAATGCTTCCAGAAGCTGTTCTTGTCCCAAACAACTCCCAGCCTCCCTCTATCACACTCCCACTCTCCCCTCTACCACACTCCCCCTCTCCCCTCTACCACACTCCCCCTCTCCCCCTCTACCACACTCCCCTTCTCCCCCTCCACCACATTCACCAATCAGGCAGCTAGTTCTAACCAAAGAGAGCAGAGCTCATGCTCATGTCCCACTCCTCCCCCCATTTAAACTGCTTAGACAACTGCCACATCGTCAACAACCTTGTCCTTTATTTCCACAGAGCACAGAATATACTCGGTGATGTGCTTTGGGTCCCTGCTATTGTGAAAATAGCATCTGCCTCATGTGGCCAGAGTGTATAGGCAGTTCCTGGATGACGATGGCACTTAAGCCATTGACTGGCCCTCACTGGCCCTTAGACCTGAACCCAACTGAGAACCTCTGGGACGCTACGTATTGGTGCACCCGACGCTGCCAAGCAGCACCACAGACTGACCTGGAGCTCACTGATGCCCTGTGCTAATGATCACTCCTTACTGTTATTACTAACTCCCTGTAGCACTGACCTTCATAAATCTACGGACGATGCCATCGCCCTGACGACACACACCGCCCTCTCCCACCTGGAAAAAGGCAACACATACGTGTGGATGCTATTCGTGGACTACAGCGCTATTGTGCTTGCTAAGCTCCTTCCCAAGTTCAGGACCCTTGGACTTAACACCTCCCTCTGCAACTGGATCCTGGACATCCTGACGGGCAGGCCCCAGGTGGTGAGAATGGGCAACATCACCTCCTCAGCACTGACCCTGAACACCGGAGCCCCCCAGGTAGATGAGACCGCTCACAGAGAAGAGGTAAAGAACCTGGCTACATGGTGTCAGGACAACATCTCTCTCAACATCTGCAAGACTAAGAAGATGATCGTGGACTACAGGAAGAGGCGGGGGGGGGGGGGGGTCATGCCCCCATACATATTGATGGAGCTGAATTAGAGTCTCCAACTTCAAGTTCCTTGGTGTGTTCATCAAAGATGACCTCACCTGGTCAGGCAAGCAAACTCAGCAGAGAAAACTGCCCAAAAGCAACTTTACTTCCTGAGGAGACTCAATAAATTTAGCATGTCTGTAAAACCTCTCACCAACTTCTACAGGTGCACCATGGAGAGCATCCTCTCAGGCTGCATTACTGCCTGGTACGGCAGCTACTCCGCTGCTGATCACAAGGCCCTCCAGAGGGTGGTGAAGTCTGCGGAGCGCATCATGGGTTGCCATCTCTGTGCAAGGCATCTACCTGCCTTAGGACAGCGCAGAACATCTTCAAAGACAACAGCCACCCTGGCGATGGTCTCTTCACACTGCTGCCTTCTGGTAAGTGCTACCAGAGCATCAGGGCACACACTTCCAGACTCACAAACTGTTTTCTCCTCAGGCCATGAGGCTCCTCAACCAGTAACACTGATCTATGATCATTCTGATTACACATGAACATTCCAGATGCTCTGATGTCTTTCCATGTACATTCAAAGTATATTATAATATTTTAATGTACCATTCATAGGCATATTCACTTATTTTATATTGATAATATTCAATACTCCTACCTATATTGTTCATAGTCCCCGTTACACAGTAAAATTGCTTTATATATCTCTTAATTCTTACTGCATAGATGTCATGTCATAAGCATTTTGTTGTGTTATTCTGGGCATTAGATAAATACAAATATTTTGACTTTGACTATCACTATGTGGTAATGATCAGTCATTACTGTTTTCACTATGAAGTAATGATAATGCCTCACTGTTATCACTGTGTTAATGATCCCTCCTCACTGTTATTAATATGCGGTAATGATCACTCCCTAATGTGCACACTATCTGGTCAATTCGTGCCGTTAACATTGTGGTAATGATCACTCCCCAATGTGCACACTATCTGGTCAATTCGTGCCGTTAACATTGTGGTAATGATCACTCCTTACTATTGACTCCTCCCACACCATCTTCCATCAGCTGATGTAGAAAGAGACTGAAAGTTAATTTTCAGAATAACGGTTTATTCACAAATGCATGTACCCTCATGAAAGCGATGAACAGTATTCTACAATGGAAATACTGATTGATCTATCATTAGTATCAATAAAAACCCAGCAGGTACAGAGTTTGGGATTTTAGATGTCCCACATTTCCCAGTTAGTGCCTGACACAGTCACCAGGCTCGAGACAGAGAGATGTTCTTCCAGTGGAACATTACATGTGCATATATAACAAACACATTATGACAACTACTGACCACAATACAGAACACAACATTTATGAACCATAATGTATAATAAGGGAGTTCTTAAAGCATGAAAGTAACATTACAATCTGTTTATAACAGTTCTTCTGCCTCAGTGGCCTTTATCAGTTGTATCAGTCTTGGCCCAGAGAAACAGAGCAGCAGTGACAGAGCAAACTGGAGGTGCAATTAAACCAATGACCATCCAATATATCAGGGCCAAATTTGGCTATTATATTCAATTGGCTAATGGTCCTGTTCTATCAGTCTTTCTGATAGTCCCCCTATAAAGCCAATACATGAGCACCCTCTAGTGTTGAAATATTCCCTACAACTCAAGAGTTTTTGAATTCAGTAGTATACTTTATTGACATCATAAAGCAGTTCTGATCTGAAGAGCAACCACCCATGTGTTGGTCTGCAGAACAACCGACTTCCAGACCTTAAACACACATTTTTAAACAGTACGGTTATCCAATGATATAAGGCCTTCCCATTATGCTAATTCCAGGGCGGATCCTTCCCCAGTCTTCCACCATCACAACCCTCTGGGATCCGCCCTACAAGCTACTTTCATTGAACATTGGTGGCGCAAGTTCTAGAAGCTTCATGAAAATAACTGAGCCATGGAAGCGTTCTTATTTAACATTTTGTGTCAAAGTAATTTATTCAATTCATTACAGAATTTTCTTTGAGGTCAAAGATTCTGTGATTTCCGAGATCAAGGAAACCTTGGAATCAACGACTCACTGTTTTCTGAGCTCAGTGAAATAATTAATCTTGCGGAGATTCTCATCCTCCCAAGTGCTTCAAAGACAAGCCACAGATCCTTCTGTCATCCACACACACACACATATATATATATATATATATATAGTTGCTCACTCAAGAGTACAGTAAAGAGAAAGACAGAGCACATCTGTTGATCTTTACACACACAGAAACCCAAACTGCGTACCTTGTTGTTCATCAAAAATAGTAATATGAGTCCCAAGTGAGCTGCTTAAATGTTTTACCAATTTAAACCCAATTGATTTACATGTGATTACATGATAAATATATTACATACACATACAGTGGGGAGAACAAGTATTTGATACACTTCCGATTTTTCAGGTTTTCCTCCTTACAAAGCATGTAGAGGTCTGTAATTTAATTTAATTTTTATCATAGGTACACTTCAACTGTGAGACGGAATCAAAAACAAAAATCCAGAAAATCACATTGTATGATTTTGTTATTATTAATTTGCATTTTATTGCATGACATAAGTATTTGATCACCTACCAACCAGTAAGAATTCCGGCTCTCACAGACCTGTTAGTTTTTCTTTAAGAAGCCCTCCTGTTCTCCACTCATTACCTGTATTAACTGCACCTGTTTGAACTCGTTACCTGTAAAAAAGACACCTGTCTATACACTCAATCAAACAGACTCCAACCGCTCCACAATGGCCAAGACCAGAGAGCTATGTAAGGACATCAGGGATAAAATTGTAGACCTGCACAAGGCTGGGATGGGCTACAGGACAATAGGCTACGTATTGGTGAAACTGACGCTGCCAAGCAGCACCACAGACTGACCTGGAGCTCACTGATGCCCTGTGCTAATGATCACTCCTTACTGTTATTACTAACTCCCTGTAGCACTGACCTTCATAACCACCAATTATTAGACAACGGAAGACGTTCAAGATGACGGTCAATCTCCCTCGGTCTGGGGCTCCATGCAAGATCTCCCCTCGTGGGGCATCAATGATCATGAGGAAGGTGAGGGATCAGCCCAGAACTACAAGGCAGGAACTGGTCTAAACTCCACTCGCCGTGTTTGGAGGAAGAAGAAGGATGAGTACAACCCCAAGAACACCATCCCAACTGTGAAGCATGGTGGTGGAAACATTATTTGGGGACGCTTTTCTGCAAAGGGGACCGGACAACTGCACCGTATTGAGGGGAGGATGGATGGGGCCATGTATCGCGAGATCTTGGCCAACAACCTCCTTCCCTCAGTAAGAGCATTGAAGATGGGTCGTGGCTGGGTCATCCAGCATGACAACGACCTGAAACACACAGCCAGAGCAAGGAGTGGCTCCGTAAGAAGCATCTCAAGGTCCTAGAGTGGCCTAGCCAGTCTCCAGACCTGAACCCAATAGAAAAATCAGTGGAGGGAGCTGAAAGCCCGTTTTGCCCAGCGACAGCCCCGAAACCTGAAGGATCTGGAAAAGGTCTGTATGGAGGAGTGGGCCAGACTTCTACATGCTTTGTAAGTAGGAAAACCTGCAAAATCGGCAGTGTATCAAATACTTGTTCTCCCCACTGTATGTATATTTTAATGTGAAATTACAACATGATTTTATGAATAACTTCTACAATGACTTCTGGATACTTCTCACTACTCAGTCTTCAGGGTACTCAAATGACTTCAAGACGATTTCTCCCACTCACAGCAAAATGGTTTCTCGGTTTCTGTCTTGTGTCAGTCAGTTTATGCTTCTTTAGGTG
This sequence comes from Esox lucius, assembly GCF_011004845.1. Lineage (NCBI taxonomy): Eukaryota > Metazoa > Chordata > Actinopteri > Esociformes > Esocidae > Esox > Esox lucius. Next base: position 36,111,724 of record NC_047580.1, read on the forward strand.
ATGTCTGTACATAAAGCTTTTGCCACAGTCACCACAGCAAAATGTTTTTTTCTCCTGTGTGAGTCAGTTTATGCTTTGTTAGGGTCCCCCTCTGCCTGAAGCTTTTGCCACAGTCAGTACAGCTAAATGGTTTTTCTCCTGTGTGTGTTAGTTCATGCTGCTTTAGGTGATGTCTGTACATAAAGCCTTTGCCACAGTCACCACAGCAAAATGTTTTTTCTCCTGTGTGAGACAGTTTATGCTTTGTTAGGGTCCCCCTCTGCCTGAAGCGTTTGCCACAGTCAGCACAGCTAAATGGTTTCTCTCCTGTGTGTGTTAGTTCATGCTGCTTCAGGTGATGTCTGTACATAAAGCTTTTGCCACAGTCACCACAAAAAAAAGTTTTTTCTCCTGTGTGAATCAGTTTATGCTTTGTTAGGGTCCCCCTCTGCCTGAAGCGTTTGCCACAGTCAGCACAGCTAAATGGTTTCTCTCCTGTGTGTGTTAGTTCATGCTGCTTTAGGTGATGTCTGTACATAAAGCTTTTGCCACAGTCACCAGGACAAAATTGTTTTTCTCCTGTGTGAGACAGTTTATGCTTTGTTAGGGTCCCCCTCTGCCTGAAGCGTTTGCCACAGTCAGCACAGCTAAATGGTTTCTCTCCTGTGTGTGTTAGTTCATGCTGCTTCAGGTGATGTCTGTACATAAAGCTTTTGCCACAGTCACCACAGCAAAATGGTTTTTCTCCTGTGTGAGTCAGTTTATGCTTTGTTAGGGTCCCCCTCTGCCTGAAGCGTTTGCCACAGTCAGTACAGCTAAATGGTTTCTCTCCTGTGTGTGTGAGTTCATGCTGTGTTAGTGTCCACTTTAGACTGAAGCTTTTCCCACAGTCACCACAGCTAAATGGTTTTTCTCCTTTATGAGTCAGTTTATACTGTGTCATGGACCCCTTCTGCAAAAAGCTTTTCCCGCAGTCACCAGAACTATGTGATTTCTCTCCTGTGTCAGTCAGTTTCTGCTTTGTTAGGGTCTCCTTCTGACTGAAGGTTTTCCCACAGTTGCCACAGCTAAATGATTTCTCTCCTGTGTGAGTCAGTTTCTGCTTTGTTAGGGTCTCCTTCTGACTGAAGGTTTTCCCACAGTTGCCACAGCTAAATGATTTCTCTCCTGTGTGAAACGGTTTAAGCTGGTTTAGGTTCTTCAGGTTGGTCACAGGGTCACATTCCCTTTTCACAGAGGGAGAGAATATGAATTCTATGATATTAGGCTCCACGACTTGATCATGCTCTTCTCCCTTACTGATTCGAAGTTCCTCCTGTTCCCCTTTAATCTGTGTGGGCTCTGGGTTCTCCTTCCTCAGAGTGGGGCTACAGTCCTTTGGCTCAGGGGACATCTCTTCAGAAACGGAAAGAGAGAACTGCAGGGAGTCTGAAGAGAAAGAGCAGAGTGTAGAGAAATGTGTTAAAGACTAAATAAATCTATATGTATGAACGTCTGAGTGCATATGTACATGTGCTCGTCATAAAATATCATCAAAAAGTTGATTTCAGTAATTCCAATAAAAAAAGTGAAACTTGTATAATGTATACATTCATTCCACACAGACTGATATATTTCACGTGTTTATTTCTTTTAATTTTGATGATTATAACTGACAACTAATGAAAACCCCAAATATTCAGTATCTCAGAAAATTTGAATATTGTGAAAAGGTTCAATATTGAAGACACCTGGTGCCACACTCTAATCAGCTATTTAACCCAAAACAACTGCAAAGGCCTTTAAAGGTCTCTCAGTCTAGTTCTGTAGGCAACACAATCATGGGGAAGACTGCTGACTTGACAGCTGTCCAAAAGATGACCATTGACACAAAAGGTCATTGCTAAAGAGGCTGGCTGTTCACAGAGCTCTGTGTCCAAGCACATTAATAGAGAGGCGAAGGGAAGGAAGAGATGTGGTAGAAAAGTGTACAAGCAATAGGGATAACTGCACCCTGGAGAGGATTGTGAAACAAAACCCATTAAAAAATCTGGGGGAGATTCACAAAGAGTGGACTGCAGCTGGAGTCAGTGCTTCAAGAACCACCACGCACAGACGTATGCAAGACATGGGTTTCAGCTGTCGCATTCCTTGTGTCAAGCCACTCTTGAACAAGACACAGCGTCAGAAGCATCTCGCCTGGGCTAAAGACAAAAAGGACTGGACTGCTGCTGAATGGTCCAAAGTTATGTTGGCTGATGAAAGTAAATTTTGCATTTCCTTTGGAAATCAAGGTCCCAGAGTCTGGAGGAAGAGTGGAGAGGCACAGAATCCACGTTGCTTGAAGTCCAGTGTAAAGTTTCCACAGTCAGTGATGGTTTGGGGTGCCATGTCATCTGCTGGTGTTGGTCCACTGTGTTTTCTGAGGTCCAAGGTCAACGCAGCCATCTACCAGGAAGTTTTAGAGCACTTCATGCTTCCTGCTGCTGACCAACTTTATGGAGATGCAGATTTCATTTTCCAACAGGACTTGGCACCTGCACACAGAGCCAAAGCTACCAGTACCTGGTTTTAGGACCATGGTATCCCTGTTCTTAATTGGCCAGCAAACCCGCCTGACCTTAACCCTATAGAAAATCTATGGGGTATTGTGAAGAGGAAGATGCGATATGCCCGACCCAACAATGCAGAAGAGCTTAAGGCCACTATCAGAGCAACCTGGGCTCTCATAACACCTGAGCAGTGCCACAGACTGATCAACTCCATACCACGCCGCATTGCTGCAGTAATTCAGGCAAAAGGAGCCCCAACTAAGTATTGAGTGCTGTACATACTCTTCATACTTTTCATGTTCATACTTTCCAGTTGGCCAGTTTTTTTGTATTGGTCTTAAGTAATATTCACATTTTCTGAGATACTGAATTTGGGATTTTCATTAGTTGTCAGTTATAATCATCACAATTAAAATAAATAAACCTTTGAAATATATCAGTCTGTGTGTAATGAATTAATATAATATAAAAGTTTCACTTTTTGAATGGAATTACTGAAATAAATAAACTTTTTGATGATATTCAAATTTTATGACCAGCACCTGTACATCTGCTGTCATTCAGGTATTCACTTTTGAACACATTGCAAGCAGAGGTCCAGTATGTCTGACAACACATCAATTCCAGTGTATCTGAAAACGCATCAATAATTTATAATTTAAGTTACAAAACTTCTTGGGCATCGTGGTCACATTTGTATTGCATGTTCACCCAGATTATGATGCCTGTCCAAAGCATCCTGTCTCAGCTCCTCAAGTCTGTGACTGACAGGAAACACACAGATGCAGTTTTTTGTGGATTTACTACCTCTTCCTTAAATGTATATAAACCTAGCTCACAGGCCCAGACCACTGAGTGCTAAAGTGCGAAAAACACTCCAGTTTTCAGCAGCAACATCCACTACTGGGTTCCAAACTGCCTCTGGAAGCAATGACAAGCCAGGCCAAATCACTCAACTATCAGTACCTGACCTCCCGAATGTGCTTGGGGCTGAATAGAAGCAAATCCCTGCAATGTTCCAACATCTAGTGGAAAGCCTTGCCAGAAGACTGGCAAGGCTGTTCAATGAGTCCAAATACCTTGGGCAATGACGTGTTACATTGACAATTACACACCCGTCAAAAGGTACATCTACAATTGGTTTCTTGCTCTGCAAGAACGCAATCCAAACGTGTATCTTAATTCCTAAAGTATTTTTAATTGGGGAGGTAGAAAAGTCAGGGCTAAATGTATCCATTAAAATCATGAATCTTACAATATTGATCACCAAAAAAGCTAAATAGCTTATTAAATAGGACCGTAATTAGTGTATTTAAATACAAACCTATTCTACATAATTTTATCTCTGGTGTGAGTCGCAGCATTCTCCCAAGCCGGTCGTTCTCCTCCCGGTACTTCACTAACATTTTCTCAACTGAGCCAGAAATCTCCTGAGCAGCAGACGTGGTTAAAAGATTATTTAATAACCCACTAAACATCTGTAATTTAGATGCATTCAGCGGACTGAGAGCAGGGTATTCAGTTAGTTGGGCTTTGTGAAGTGGGTCCTCTCCTTCAGAGACAGAGAACTGTCCCAGACTTGGGGTCCAGTCCTGCTGCTCAGGGGGAACCTCCTCTTCAGAGATGGGGAACTGCAGCGAGTCTGGAGGAACACAAAGGAGAAAATCTATAAAGCACAGCTTTAAGACCCACTGAAAAAATAAAGATTTTTTTTATAGAGATTGAATGTCTATAGAGTGACCTTTGTGTTTTCTGTGTGGACTTTCATGTTGATGGATAACTAAGGGAGTTCAGCCTGTGTCACCTTATATTTATACCCCAGTGACATGGATGACCACTTAAGAATTCCCAAATACTGGTTAACTTCAACAAGTACAACTGGAACTGGAACAAACATCAGTTATTGTTTTGTTATATCATTATCTAAGGGTGCAAGTAATTAACATTTATATTTTTACATTTTGAACAGATTTTTTTTTTTCACTTGTAATATTTTGAGCATGAAATTTCATTGTAATATTTTGAGCATAAGATCAAGCTGATAAAGCCTGTGAAAAAAAAATCTGTTGTTTCATTTTTACCCAAGGTGTCAATTTTTTGAGGACTGTATGTCACAATTGTTCTAGAAAACTTTTCACCACACAGATGTTTGTTTCTATAATAAAGACCACCACAGGGGCCGGTAGGGGGTACGGGGACGGACAGACAGGGAGTAGGGCTGTTTCAGGGGTACGGGGACGGACAGACAGGGAGTAGGGCTGGTTCAGGGGTACGGGGACGGACAGACAGGGAGTAGGGCTGGTTCAGGGGTACGGGGACTGGCAGACAGGGAGTAGGGCTGGTTCAGGGGTACGGGGACTGGCAGACAGGGAGTAGGGCTGGTTCAGGGGTACGGGGACTGGCAGACAGGGAGTAGGGCTGGTTCAGGGGTACGGGGACTGGCAGACAGGGACAACTGATTTAGTATTAATATTAATTTGCTAAAAGTTTGCCTGCATTGATTAAACGTCGGCAAAGAGAGGAACAAAATGTAAACTCTCCGAATTTTTTGTGAAGATATTAAGTAATTAATGTTAAGGGATATTTCACTAAGGTCTAAACTAGCAGGTTAATTTCCACCACTCACGGACAACACCCACCTTCCGTTTCGATAAATTGGGTAACATACTGTCGCTCTCTCTTTTCATTTTAGGAAACCAGATTTGTCTTTAGTGAGCGGAGAAATCCTTGACGCTCCACCGGCACACCACACTCACAATTCACTGTCAGCATGTGCCGTTGTAGTCAGGGTAAAAGGGAGAGTGGTTGTAGGGGTTACCACAAGGTCACCGGGGGTCGGCTAGGGAAATGAGTGCAAGGGAACGTAACCTCAGTGATGAATACAAATATTAATGTTCAAATAATCTGACTCCATATTGTTTGTAAACTTACGCAAACCTCAATGACCATGATATGCTGGAAGTTCTTAGAAAAGGTAGCTAATCTTTTGTCACAAACCAAACATTTAAAAGATCATATGTTTCACGGCATACGTTATCCTAATGCTCCTCATCAGTCAAGTCCAGAAGACAAGGGACGGTGTAGCAACCCAGAACTTAGAGACCATCAGTCTGGTCACTTCAATTTAAGTGCCCATAAGGTGTAGGTCGTTTAACACGAACCATACAGTAAAATGGCATGTGTTCCGAAGTCTAACAGAAAGTTAAATATGCCCAACCGCTCAGAGATGACTTTAAGGTCATGTGTTCCTGGGCTTAACCAAACTGCTTAGAAAATTCCAGGACTCAGGGACTCCAAGTCTGGTCGCTTAGTCTTTCTCATGTGTGTGTAATTACCAGTAGCCCGACGAGCTTGAGCATGGAGATGAACGAGGAATGCTGTAGTAATCTATATTCCAAAGTAAAAATGTATTCCAATCAAGTAATAGTTACAATACATAATATGGTTACATACCAACACGGTTTAACGTCCTCCCAACTAGTCTAACAGTCTAATTATACCATAAGTATTCAAGACACTATAGCACAAAGGTATGCTAGGAGCTTCTGTTAAAGATAGACTCCTGAATATGACAACAACACAACGTGTCGGGAGGTCTCTTTAACGATGACAAACTCAAATAACTTTTTGGAGACATGGCTATTTATCCTAAAATCAGACATATCTTAAACACTCCCCCAAATAGTCATTAGCATTAATTTACCTTGGTGAACACAATGAACACAAAGGACAGGAACTGTCCCATTTAATCAATGCAAAATTATCGAATGTTGCCGTCTGACATGTAACAAGGATACTCATTTCTATAATGTTCTTGTGAAGTTTGACCCAAAACCCGTCCAGTACAATAAAGAATATCAGCCTATTCTGCCCTTCATGGGGAACAGGGAAAATCCAAACACTACAGATGTCCACAATATAATGCATTTAGTTACATTCCAGATTGCTCAGTGTTTCACATCTCTCCAGGTGAGCTCAGGAGGGTGGGGCTGATGGCTCACACCTGGTGTTCCAGATCTTTGGAGAAGCAAATGTTACCCAGGACACTGATTAACATCACCAAGGGTCTGTTGGAGACCTCCCCCCAGAAGACCTCCCCCCAGAAGACCTCCCCCCAGAAGACCTCCCCCCAGAAGACTATCCCCTGTGGATGTTTCGTCTGCACTGAGCAGGTTGAATGCATGCGAGGCTGCTTGAAAGATTGGTTCTGTCCCACCTTAAGTCCAGCCACCACCCAACAATGGATCCCAACAAGATTGCCTACCGGACAAACAGGTCTACAGAGGAATGCTGCGTTCTGAGCTCCCTCCTGTACACCCACAAATGAGTTCCTGTACACCTATCCAACATCAGCGACGAGTTTGCAGACGACACCACGGTGGTAGGCCTGATCAGTGACAATCACAAGTCGGCCTACAGGGAGGAGGTCAACTGCCTGGTGGCATGGTGCACTGACAACAACCGGGCCCTCAACGCAAAGAAAACCAAGGGGCTCATTGTGGATTACAGGGAATCTAAAGGCTGCAGTCACACCCCAGTTCCCATCGATGACACTGAGGTCCAGCTTCAAATTCTGGCATTTCCACATCTCCAAGGACCTCTCCTGGACCGTCTACACCTCAACCCCGGCCAAAAAGGCACCGTAGGATGTTACAAGTGGGATGAATAGATGTTCGATGAGGCAAATGCCAGTACAAATGGCAACACTAAATGTGCAATTAAGGCAAACTGAAGGTGCAGGGTAGCATGTGCAACTGAAATGCAGGGATAGCAGCAAAGAGGTTCCCGAGGTAGACATGTACATGAAACAAATGAAAACATCCTTATCACACTTTGCAAAGCAGAGTAGCGCAACTTGGTCCCTGAGAGGAAGTACCAGGGATTTTTATGCATATAAAACTCAAATGCGGCTGCCTTCCCAAAATCTCGCACTGCCTCTGTGTGTCGGCATTGTAAAACAGAATTTTGCTCTCATTCGCTAAATAGCCTACCAGCGATATACTGCAGCGAATGTGACCGTGATGCCAGATGGGTAGGTTTCCCCCACAATTGGGCTATTTTCAATTCGCTTGGGCAGGTCGTTTTACAGATAGGGTTGTATTTGCGCAGATTTCACAGTTTACTGTCAATGATCTGGCAAACCTGCATTCAGGACGACACCAGTCCGGACGTCGCAGAGGTGAGTAACATCAGAAAAACCAGTGGAACCTAGTTCTTATACACCCAAGCATGTCAAAACAAAACTTAATACCAAAACTACATCCAATTCACATCACATGTATTAACGTTTCAGATGACATCTAGTAGAATCACATTTTTTCAAAAGAGTTCCTGAGACAGACAAAATGACTGGTGAACAGATGATTAGATTAGGGTATTTAGGCAACTGTCCCCAACAATATTATATAATGTAAAATATACAATTAACATATTTAAGTCACAAACAATATAAGAACGTGAAGACGCTGAATTAGCGGAAGCAGCACAGCCAAGTAGCTTACAGCTGAAGGGAGTGGAGAGAGGAGGATAAATGATGTGGCATCAAGGCAAGGATGGAGGTAAAACAATGCTACAAGGCTGTAATATATACAGGCCTACAGCTCTGATGCGTTTTTAATGCAAGTCAAACTAACATGAACATAATATAACAACGAAAATAGACAACAATAATATTGACTGTGATTAATTATAAAGCTTGATGAGTAATTTCATATTTTTACGTGATTCCTAGATCTTCTAATAAACATGGTTTTGATGCTCAATGACAACATTTTTCAGGTGGCTTAGGAAAACCGCTAAGCAGAAACTACAGGCTGGATGCACTTAAATCCAATACAATGGCTACTAGTCATCGACAGGCAGAGGAGAACAAAAAAACATGAGTGGGTAAAAACCTACATATGTAAAAAATAAAATACCAAAGATAAAATATGTAACATGTTATGTGAAGAATAGATGTATTGCTTGTCTTTTGGTTGCTATTGTATTAGATTGGACATTGTAGTGTACATTAGCTGGACATGGACAACAGGGCAGATTTCACACTAAAATAGTTCTCTTTTTCAAGTGGCCAGATATTATGGCGTGGTAGCGGGGGTTTGGGTGCCACTTTAATTTTCAGCCAGGAAAAACCTTGAGAACTAAGTGGTGGGTGGGTATGGTTAGCTCACAATGACTTTAATGTCATTTATCAATAACAATAAAGTTTAATCTAATCAACTTCAAAAGCTTATTTATCCAAGGCACCGAATGACACAGCGTCGTCCTGCACAAGGACATTCTTGTGTTGTGGCACACAACTACTACGTAGTAAGAATTAAACAATGTATAAAGCAAATATATAGCAATAATACACAATGTACACTAGCAGCAATTTCAAGAAGAGTAGGATGGGGAATATGGAAAATATGGGAAGAATATTTTTATATTACGGATATAGCAAGTATGGCAATAATATAGATAACTATGTAAACTAGCAGCATTTTTAAAAGATCTAAAGAATCTAACCTTTCATTGCTTCTTTATTTAGCACAAATGTTTTCTGCTGTGCTAACATGATTTCAAAAGGGTTTTCTTATGGTCCTTTAAAAATGATAAACTTGGATTAGCAAACAATGTGGTCTCTTCGTTCCAACACCAGCAGGCTCAGGAACAGTTTCTTTCCAGCTACTCTAACCCTGCTGAACTCTGTGACCCATCACTAACCACACCCACCCACCACATAGTGCCACCAATCAGGGACCTTGTTGCACTACTCCCTTTATACTACTGGACTCTGACGCTGCTTTGCGAAATCCGATAAGGAAGTGTTCAGTTGTACATACGTCTACCTCAGGAACCTCATTGCTGCGATCCCTGCATTTCAGTTGCACATGCTACCTTGCGCTAATCTAAAAACCAGAAAAGGAACCAGGCAAGCCTAGTTCAGCCGGCCCGCTACTAGAAGTGATGAATGTTATTAACAGAACTAAAGTGTACTTTTGTACAAAGATTACTGTAGATGGCTACCTAATAGCTATACAATAACTATAATGAAAACAATGACTCCAATCACTCCATGGCTGGTTCATTTCTTTAGAAAACAATAACAATATAAAAAAGGGTCACATAATACAATTATTATTTTAAATATATGCGATTCATGGTATAACAGAGTGGATATAGATTGTTGTGCAATGGCTGAAAAGTACAGAGTGGATAAATATTTCTGAGAGACAGAAATTGGAACATCCGAGAAGGGAATTGAAACGAAGTAAAAATATTGTAGGTGGGGAATGTTCCACATCTGTATAGTCTCCAAATGCAACTTTTAACCCAGCCATTACAATTTTGCTGAAATAACATGGGTAACAGAATGTTTATTAACGGAACTAAAGTTAAATTACTGTAGATGGTCATCCATACAATAACAATTGAATAGCTAACCAATATGCAATGTGAACTACAAGGAAATTGAAAGCATTGGCTGAATCTCAAATCGCATACTACAAGTACATACTTCATGGATGAGGGTGAAGTACATACTGTTTTGTAAGCTAGTATGCCAATATTGGGGCCAATTGGGACATACTACCTAATCCAAAAATGTTATCTCGACATTAGATTACTTTGTCACACATTAAAATCAAGCCAAATTTTAATACTTAGCTTGACATCATTAATCATTGTCTTAAACTGACTAACATTTCTTATGAAGTTTACTTCCACCACAAATAGCATCTATGAACTATATGGCTTTTATTAGCCAGAAATAGGCCTACTAGTATCTACTAACTTACTACTTGGAATAGTCATAAGAATTTAGCAATTACTAGCAAGACTGAAGATTAAGTTTACACTGCCAAAGCCATTTCATTTCATGGCACAACAACATTCTTGAATGACATTGATACAATAACTATAAATACAGCTGACGATAACAGACTTTTTCATCAAGTGAAAAGACTATAGGATCCTGGAAACCCCTTCTCTTTTACAGGGCAAGGGGCTGTGGTCTATATTACCCTAAAAAGCATGAATGCATACTTCAAAAATCCACTAGTAAACAGTTTAATTTTAGGCTTACTATAAACGTAGCTACGGCAGCTTCTAGCAAGCAAAGTTTGTCTATCTTGAACAAATCCTAATGCATACTTTGTTCTATCTGTGGCGAGGATCGAACACCGATCGCACACAAGGCAGCCCACTACGCTATTTAACAAGGAGAAATCAGTCAGTCACCCCCTCTCCATGGCCCGCTCCGCTAACGTGGCCCGGCAAATAAATCTAATCTCTCAGGGACCTTGTTGCACTACTCTCTTTGTACTACTGGACTCTTACAATGCTAATAATGTTCTGATAATTCTGATAAGGACGTTTTCAGTTGTTATGTGTACATGTCTAACCCGGGAACCTCATTGCTGCTATCCCTGCATTTCGGTTGCACATGCTACCTTGCACCATCAATTTGCCCTCATTGCACATTTAGAATTGCTCTTTGTACTTGTACTTGCCTTCACTGCACATCTATACATCCCACTGGTGAAACACATTAACAAACATTATATTTAATTGTTTCATTGTTCTGCCCTCTTCTATTTGCATTTCTGGTTAGATGCTATATGCATTTCGTTGTACTGTAGTTCTACTTGTTCATTGACAATAAAGTGAATCTAATCTTATGTGCCATTGGAACACAGGACTGAAGGTTGCTGATAATGGGCCTCTGTACACCTATGTAGCTATTCAATTCAAAATCAACTGCTTCCATTACACGGTAAATTCCAACAGTAACAATGTCTACACTGTATCTCTGAGCAATTTTTTGTTATTTTAATGGACAAAAACAGCTTTTCTTTCGTGAACAGTGACATTTATACCTGACCCCAAATATTTGAACAGTACAGTTCTGTAGTATACATTAATAAAGCATACTTGTATTTAATTAAGTTTAAAGATGTCTTCAGCACTCACCGAGTTCTTGTTGTTTCATGTAACTTCGCGGAATATTTTCTTTCATGCATTCCACTAACATATTCTCCACTGCCCCGAAAATCTCAAAAGCAGCCGCTGTCAAGACCTCATTCAAAAACATACGAAACGACACTAGTTCTGACATTGTGGTCGACTGAGAGCTAACACAGAAACAGATTGAACAAAGAGCTAGTTATATGTGGCTAGTGATGGGTCGATCGACTGAAACGGAAGCTCAGATACACCGTTCAGTTTTCAACCAGATACAGATTCGACAATCCTTTTTGTTGTTGATTCGACATAACTGTGCCCAAGATCGTGCGTGCCTGTGACAACAACACGTGACTAATGACGTCCGAAGCTCGGTTGGATTTCATGCTGTTACACGCTGCTCCTAGGGGGGCAAGATGGCGTCGCTGAGAGGAGACTCATTACAATAATTAGACAATACTATTTTTATTGGTTGAAACATATACCGGTTTAATTCACACTGTAATAATAAGATCTTCTATGGTTCACTCTGTGAGAAGATTAAAAAGATAATATGTAAATTCAGTAATCCTATAATGTCTGGGGACTCCAGATGATTCTGCTGACAGATTTCCCCCCCAGAAATGACCATACCCTCCAGAACAGCAACATATCCTCTGTCTGCAATGACCTCCGTGTGTTTGGTAAATGGAGATATTTCATTCCACACCTCAAAGTGTATACTTGGAATATTAAGACAATGACTCTGAAATCTAGAATAGACCTTTTTCTAATTTCCTTTCTCTGTTACAGCATGTTCTAGACAGCCCGTCATCTGCTCCTTTTTCAGAATAGTTGCTGATCTCCAAGGCCTTGCAAACTAACCAGAAATCTAATGCAATTAGATGGTTTTGGAAGTTAAATAACATCACATTAACAAGTATTAAGTATATGTATCTACAAGTGGAATGTACAGATGTGCAATTAATGTGAATGCACTACGTATGGCAATTCTAAATGTGCAGTGGAGGCAAATAGAGGAGGGCAAGTATTAAGTATATATATATGTACAAGTGGGATAAATAGTTGTTAATTAGGGTACAAGTGGTAATTCTCAATGGCATTCTGAATTTGCAATCGAGGCAAATTGAAGGAGTAGGGTAGCAAGTGCAACTGAAATGCAGATACAGCAGCAATGAGGTTCCCGAGGTAGACATGTGTGTAATAAAAATGCAAGTACAGTGGCAGTTCTAAATATGCAATGAGGGCAAGTTTAAGGTGCAAGTCGGCATTTGCAAATGAAATGCAAGAATAGCAGCAGTGACACGCATACAACTGAAAACGTATCAGTTACTGACCTTATCAGATTTAAGGCAGTGACAGAGTCCAGTAGTACAATGGGTGGGTGTGTTTAATGATGGGTCACAGAGTTCAACATGCTTTCATTTGAACAAAACAGATTTCTTTAGCAAAACATCCTCTCCTCCCATATGGCTCTGGGCATGGTATTACATGGGAGTTATTTAAATTCAATATTAGATGTATAGCAATCAAACGAGAAAGGAATTAAACAACTGAGGAACCTCAGAGAAAAATCCAATGTGTTAAATATTCTCTCTCTGAATCCGTTGAAGCTGATTTACAAACCCCACTGTTAGACTCATTATTTAGAGCTGGGGCATCATTATTTAGAGGTGGGGCATCCTTATTTAAAGCTGGGGCATCATTATTTAGAGGTGGGGCATCCTTATTTAAAGCTGGGGCATCCTTATTTAAAGCTGGGGCATCATTATTTAGAGATGGAGAATCATTATTTAGAGCTGGAGTTTCATTATTTAGAGCTGGAGCATCATTATTTAGAGCCGGGAAAAGGGGTCTGTGTTATACCATAATCAAGTGGATTGAAAAATCATATTTACAAAACATGCATTGCTATATGCCTTTAATTGATACAGAGTTTAAAGTTTATTGTGAGTCTCCATTAACAATACAAGACATCAGCGAAGCTCATGGACATCAGGACATCGATGAATAACGGTAAAATCGTCAGGTTCCTGATGGATTATCCTTAGAGTTTTATGTATATTTTTGGGAAATAGTGAAAGAACTGATTCTTCTAATGTTTCTAGAATGCCTGAAAAATTAGAAATTGTTTCCACTGAAACAAGGCCTGATGGTCCAAAGCCAGAAAACTGAAAATTGGAGGCCCATCCTTTATTAAATATTGATTATTAATTGATTTTGTTTATTTATGCTAATAGACTTAAACAAGGCTTAAATAAAATCTTACCAGAAGTTCAAACAGAAGTATTAAGTATATGTTTATTACCAGTGGAATGTATAGATGTGCAATGAAGGCAAATCCAATACAAATGGCAATACTAAATGTGCAATTAAGGCAAATAGAGGATTACAGAAAATATACAAGTATTCAGTATAGTGTATGTTACAACTGGGATAGTAGTTGCGTGAGTACAAATGGCAAATTCTAAATGGCATTGTAGATGTGCAATCGAGGCAAATTGAAGGAGTAAGGTAGCATGTGCAACCGGGATGCAGAGAGAGCAGCAACGAGGTCCCTGAGGTAGATGTATGTGTAACAACTGTAAAAATGCAACTACAATGGCAATTCTAAATGTGCAATGAAGGCAAATTTAAGGTGCAAGGTGGCATGTTCAACTGAAATGCAGGGATAACAGCAATGAGATTCCCGAGGTAGATACATACCTGTGACAACTGAAAACTACTTATCAGACTTTGCAAGGCAGTGTCAGAGTCCAGTAGTACAAAGGAAGTAGTGCAACAATGTCACTGAGAGGCGGGGGGGAGGTTAGTGATGGGTCACAGAGTTCAGCAGGGTTACAGTGGATGGAAAGAAACTATTCCTGAGCCTGCTGGTGCGGGAACGAAGAGACCTGTCCCACCTACCTGATGGAAGGAGGGCCAACAGGTTGTGGCCTGGATGTGAAGGGTCTCTGATGATGCCATGCGCCCTGTGCATTTTTAAGGGTGCTGGAAGTCGCAATTTTCTGCTGAAATGTGATTGGCTGTCTTACAGACTGCCCAATAAGCTTTTAAGGTTTCACCAACAAGCTTTGTTATCCTGGAAATTATGTTTCTTGCACAACTTTTCTCCCCACAGATCTCTATTGTCGAATAACAGAGATATAACTGTAAGAAATAGATCATGATTCTTTCCATCTTGGCATGAAGAAAAAAAACAAATTGTAATAATTGTAATAGGAATATAATGTATTCCTATTTTCTCACTTTGAGACTATTTTTCATTGGAATACTGATTTGAAATAAGTAGTTTTATTTATCCTTCTTAATTCATAATGATATGTTTCTTTTATTGCTTAATATCGTATTGGTCTGTATTACGATGAAATTGTAATCTTTGCTTGTTTTCGTTTATGGTTTGTATTTCACTATCATTCATTAAGATAAAAAAGGAAATATAATTTATAAATAGGTCCCGCCCACTTCTAGCTCCTGATATGGCGCCACTGGCTCACTGCTCCCCATTAAATAAACAAACCTAGTTGCAATCTTATGCTCCATAGCTCATCACCACTCTTTAATACTGGGTAATTCCACTAGCTGACGGAAACAATGAGTCATTCCAGCTTTAGGTCAGCATAAGTAAAACATTTAGGGAGAAGAGTTCATGTAATAGTCAGAAAGTGGATTTATAGAGCACGATGACATTTATTCACATAGATATTCTTCCGGGGAACATACATGTATGACCCATTACTAGAATGAATTAAAGTAATACAGAAAGTAACACTGATGAATCCACAGAGTGGAATATGGTTACAAGGGAATAATGTGGAGTTCATTAAGAATGAAAGCAACATTGCAGGTCTGTGTGTAACACTTCTGCCACTGTGGCAGTCTTGGCCCAGGTAAATTAACAAACTATTATCAAGCCGAATGGCCTATGTACATTTAATAAACAACTATGTCTGCTGTGAAGGTGCTGTAATGTAGACATCTTATTGTACATCACCCCAAAGGTGAACTTTAAACTTCCCCTAACAACAGGTTTCCTGTGACTGGTAATCAGAGAGCAGCAGTAACAGAGCAAGCTGGACGTAGGTTTTATAATATATCAACCCAATGTCCATCCAGTTCCTCTCCTTCAGAGAAAAACAATATATCAGGGCCAAAATCTGGGTATTATATTCAATTGGCTGATGGTCCTGTTCTGTCTCTCTGATTGTCCATCTGTAAAGCCAATCTATGAGCACCCTCTAGTGTTGACTCCAGGGTACTCCTCAGCACTCAGTCTTCAGGGTACTCCTCAAACGAGTTCAAGACGATTTCTCCCATTCACAGCAAAATTGTTTCTCTGGATCTCTCCTTTGTGAGTCAGTTTATGCTGCTTTAGGTGTTGTCTGTACATATAGCTTTTGCCACAGTCAGCACAGCGAAATGGTTTCTCTCCTGTGTGTGTTAGTTCATGCTGCTTTAGGTGATGTCTGTACATAAAGCTTTTGCCGCAGTCACCACAGCTAAATGTTTTCTCTCCTGTGTGAGTCAGTTTATGCTTTGTTAGGGTCCCCCTCTGACTGAAGCTTTTGCCACAGTCAGTACAACTAAATGGTTTCTCTCCTGTGTGAGTCAGTTTATGCTGCTTTAGATTCCGTCGTTTACTGAAGCTTTTCCCACAGTCACCACAGCTAAAGTGTTTCTCTCCTGTGTCAGTCAGTTCATACTGTGTTAGGGTCCCCTTTTGACTAAAGCTTTTCCCGCAGTCACCACAACTATATAATTTCACTCTTGTGTGAGTCAGTTTATGCTTTGTTAATGTCCCCTTCTCACTGAAGCTTTTTCCACAGTCATCACAACTATATAATTTCTCTCTTGTGTGAGTCAGTTTATGCTTTGTTAAGGTCCCCTTCTCATTGAAGCTTTTCCCACAGTCACCACAGCTAAATGGTTTCTCTACTGTGTGAGTAAGTTCATGCTTTGTTAAGGTCCCCTTCTCACTGAATCTTTTCCTACAGACACCACAGCTAAATTGTTTCTCACCTGTGTGAGTCAGTTTATGCCGCTTTAGGGTATATCTGCGATTGAAGTTCTTCCCACAGTCACCACAGTTAAATAGTTGATCTCCTGTAAGAACCAGTTTATGCCTGTTCAGGTTCTGTCTGTGACTGCATGGTGGGTGGTGGTCAAGTTCCATTGGGTCTCTGCTTATGACTGCGCTCTGGCTGGAGGCATTGGTTTCATTATTTGGAAGCTCACAAGGAAAGTCCAGACAATTTAGGTGGGTCATATAATACGTTTTATGATCCCCTGGTTTACATTCCCTCTCTCTGTTCTCCACAGTCTGGGCTTGGGGAAGAGAGCAGAGTGGATCATCCTGATCACATTCACTTTTCACACAGGAAGGAGGGATTATGAATTCTATGATATCAGGCTCCACTGCTCGATCCTGCTCTTCCTCCTGATTGGTCCTGAGTTCCTCCTGTTCATCTTTAATCTGTGTGGGTTCTGGATCGTCCTCCCCCAGACTGGGGCTCCTCTCCTGCTGCTGCTCAGAGGGAACCTCCTCTTCGGAGAGAGAGAAGGGCAGGGAGTCTGGAGAGGAGGAGCAGATTGTAGAGAAATGTGTTATAGATTAAAAGTGTTCCTGAGCCCATGCAGTGATTTCCACTACAGAATCATGTCTGTTTTTAATGCAGTGATTTCCACTACAGAATCATGTCTGTTTTTAATGCAGTGATTTCCACTACAGAATCATGTCTGTTTGTAATGCAGTGCCACCTGAGGGCCAGAAGATCACGGCCATCCAGTAATGATTTTCGGCCTTGTACCTTTTTTTAATGATAGTATGTACCGTAGAGGATGAGATCCCAAAGTCTTTGCAAATTTTACACGGGGAAAACGTTAATCTTAAATTGTTGCACTATTTGCCTGTGCAGTCTTTCACAGAGTGGTGAATCCCTCTCCATCTTTACTTCAGAAAGATTCATCCTCTCTGGGATGCTCTTTTTATACCCAATCATGTTACTGACCTGTTGCCAATTAACCTAATTAGTTGTGAGATGTTCCATCAGGTTTTGTTCTTAGCATTACACAACTTTTCCAGTCTTTTGTTGTCTCCGTCCCAACTTTTGAAACCTGTTGCTGTTATCAAATTCAAAGTGGGCATATACTTTTCAAGAAACAATAAAATGTCTCAGTTATAACATTTGACCTGTGGCTTTTTAAATAGTAATTAGTGTCTGTGTATAAAAAGTAAATGGGTTTTTTAGCTCTCATGTGGATGCACTGAGCAGGCTAGATACTGAGCCATGGGGAGCAGAAAATAACTGTCAAAAGACCTGTGTAACAAGGTAATGGAACTTAATAAAGATGGAAAAGGATATGAAAAGATATCCAAAGCCTTGCAAATGCCAGTCAGTACTGTTAAATCACTTATTAAGAAGCGGAAAATTCAGGGATCTCTTGATACCAAGCCAAGGTCAGGTGGACCAAGAAAGATTTCAGCCAAAACTGCCAGATGAATTTTTCAGGATACAAAGAAAACCCCACAGGGAACCCCAGTAGAAATACAGGCTGCTCTGGAAAAAGACGGTGTGGTTGTTTCAAGGAGCACAATACCACAATACTTGAACAAAAATGAGCTGCATGGTTTAGTTGCCAGAAAGAAGCCTTTACTGCGCCAATGCCACAAAAAAGAATATGCCCGACAACACCTTGACACGCCTCACAGCTTCTGGCACACTAATTTGGAGTGACGACACCAAAATAGAGCTTTATGGACACAACCATAAGTGCTATGTTTGGAGAGGGGTCAACAAAGCCTATAGTGAACAGAATACCATCCCCACTGTGAAGCATGGTGGCTGCTCACTGATGTTTTTGGGGTGTGTGAGCACAGGGAATCTTGTGAAAATTGGTGGCAAGACGAATGCAACATGTTATCAGAAAATACTGGCAGACAATTTGCATTCTTCTGCATGAAAGATGTGCATGGGACGCTCAGGGACTTTCCAGCACAACAATGACCCTAAACACAAGGCCAAGTTGACCCTCCAGAGGTTACAGCAGAAAATGTTGAAGGTTCTGGAGTGGCCATCACAGTCTCCTGTTTTTAATATTTAGCTACTCTGGGGAGATTTTAAACGTGCGGTTCATGCAAGACGACCAAAGACTTTGCATGACCTGGAGGCATTTTGCCAAGACGAATGGGCAGCTATACCACCTGCAAAAATTCGGGGCCTCATAGACAACTATCACAAAATACTGTAATTGATGCTAAGGGGGCAATACACAGTATTAAGAACTAAGGGTATGCAGACTTTTGAACAGGGGTCAGTTAATTTTTTTCTTTGTTGCCATGTTTTGTTTTATGATTGTGCCATTCTGTTATGACCTACAGTTGAATGTGTATCCCATAAAAAATAAGACGTGTTTTGCCTGCTCACTCATGTTTTTTTTTTACAAATGGTACATATATTACCAATTCTCCAAGGGTATGCAAACTTTTGAGCACAACTGTATCCCCCCCCACAGAAGGCGTAAGCCCCAACAGCCACGATCTGTCACTGACTTGGTGAAATACGGGAAATGTATGGGCAAAAGGAATGCCCTGTCACATGTAAAATATACAGTTGTGGAAAAGCCAAGTCAACTGACATGCAGACTTTCAGGGACAATGGGATGAACTTAGTGGACATTTTCTCTGCTGCTGTAACAGCAGAGCTCATTGCGGTCGTGCTATAGTCCTGTCGTAGCCCCAGCGTTTTAGCACAATATTCTGAGATGCATGGTGGCTGGTTTATTATTGTCTCTAGAGGGATACTTCCCAATTTATATCCAACATGCAAAGATTTCTAAATTTTTCTAAACTGTACAGGACTGACTTCACACATTTGGTTTTTAAGGAATTTGGCTGATGACAGAATCCTCATCCTTTTGCTGAGAACATAAGATTTGTTTTCCCAGGAGATTTTGGTTATTATTTCACAAAGCTCCATTCAGCAGTGAAGGGGAGAAATGCATTCCTTTGAAGAGCTCTTATTCTAACACAAGCCCCGCTGTCCAATGACTCAGAGATTTATGAACCATGACACATTTCAATTATTTAAATGTTAAAAAGTTTAAATGTTAATCATAGAAAATACAAACATAGATATGATTCTATTTCAATACAAACCCATTCTACATAATTCTATCTTCGGGGTGAACTGCAGGAGTCTTCGTAGCCGGTCATTTTCCTCCTGGAACTCCGAAACCATTTTCTCAACTGCCCCAAAAATCTTCACAGCGGCAGTTGGTGCTACAAGCTCTTTTAAAAACACATGAAATGTCTTTAATTTAGATGTTTTGGACTGACTGAGACTAGGAAATTCAGTTAGTATGGCTTTGTGAAGTGGGTCCCACTGATCACATTCACTTTTCACACACGGAGGAGAAAATATGGAGTCCTTGCTATCAAAGGGCCCTGGAAGTTGCTCTTCCTCCTGATTTGTCCAGAGTTCCTCCTGTTCCTCTTTAATGTGTGTGGGTTCTGGGTCCTCCTCCTCCAGACTGGGGCTCCACTCCTGCTGCTGCTCAGGTGGAACCTCCTCTTCAGAGATAGAGAACTGCAGGGATTCTGGAGAGGAGGAGCAGAGGTTATTGATAAACCACCGAATTAAAATAAACCCACTGAAAATAGAGAAAAACTCTGATCTAAGTAGCCACGCTGTCTGGAATCTCCTACAACATCCCTATAGGGGCCTGAGGTCAAGCAGTTGGTCCGTTAGTACAATTATTGGATTGTGGCCATTATACTTGCTTGCAAACTACCAACTTTAATGTCTCACAAAATTGAGTAAATATACAGTGGATATGGTGTTTCCCTTAGATCTGTTTTCAGAGGGGGAGGGATATACAGTGGTTGTTGTGTTTCCCCTAGATCTGTTTTCAGAGGGGGAGGGATATACAGTGGATGTTGTGTTTCCCCTAGATCTGTTTTCAGAGGGGGAGGGATATACAGTGGATGTTGTGTTTCCCCAAGAACTGTTTTCAGAGGGAGGGGGGTGCTGCAATTTGAATATTGTCACTAAAAATATATGTTGGACATTTCACCAGGAATATTTATTCAAAATATTTGTCTTTCAGGTTTAGCGAATGCAGGATTACTACCTTTACTAATTGCAATTAATTGAATCTTTCAATTTAAAAATACTTTCTTTCCAACACAACAGGCTTAAATGATTACGCCAGTTATTCTTCCTCATCATCACACAGTTGTTCTTCGTTTCAGTGCAAAAGTCATGTCAGTGCACATTATGTTTCTACTTTTTTAAATAGTCAAAGCATGTGACCAATACTTGTCTGCTATTCATGTCATCGTATTCAGGTTTCAGTGTGAACCACCCACCTATGAGGTCCTCCTCTCCCTCAGGCAGCAGGTGCCTTCTGCAGGGCCTGGACCCAGCAGTCAGATTGGAAGTCTGCTGGTTCTTCCAGAGACAGAGACACGCTGTGTGACTGTCATCCACTGGGGCTTTAAACACGTCCTGTAGGACCAAACACATTTCCATTAGAGAATTAAACATCTAGTATTTATTAATGAACCAATATATTCACTACTTTCAAATGTATTAACTTGTTATATGTTTTTTTTTGTTCTTCTTCTTTAAAAAAAAAGAAATTTGTTTAATCCACTCAAAACCACACATTCCAACCACACACCAGGCCCTACTTGGTAAAGGTCTCAAATAGTTGTTTATCTGGTAGACTATGCACATCTGAAATACGTTTTAAAGAAAGGTCACTTAAAACACATCACTCCATCATTGGACCTATCTTCAGACCCGACGCACTACGTAACTACAGGGTAATTAGAAATTACATATTTTTTTATATTTTATTTTTAAAACAAGGTGGTATTGATTTTTTTTTATTGATGTTTGAAAATATATGTTACCCAACGTATTTACTTTTTATTTTACCCACTAACACAAATGAGGTTTCACCTTGTGTTTCTCGGAGTGGATTACCTCCAGAGACCTTCAACAACAGAGATTTAAAAGGCTATTTACAGTGTAATGGACATCCTGTTTACTCAAAACCACCAATAAACAACATTTCGACGAGGACAAAGAGGTGCACAGTGCGGGCCAGCCTAAACAATACCTTGCTAAATTGTACTAACGTTTGAGTTCGGCATTATAACTATTCGCTAAGTCAGATAAGAATACTGTTTGAACGAGGTTTAGTTTTGTTCAGTTGGTCTTTCTCTTCACGAGTATGCTGCTAGGCTAGGCTAGTTATTAGCCAGCCAAGTAGTTAGCACTAGTTGGCTAGGTATGGTTGCAAACATGTGTACGATTGACTAAGTAGCTAGCCTTCATATGCTACTGTGAAGGGATCTTTGAGGACATGCATACGCTTGTACTACTAACAACAAAATACAACAACTTACCTCCGGTGTAGAAGGCATGTTGGAATCCGTGATCCCGTGTGCAGGGGTATAAAATGAGATCTCTCAAAAAGGGAGAAAAAATAAGAATCCAGGAGGGAAATGGTGATGGCTAGAAAGGATACAGCTCACGTCAAAGTGACGACATACTCTAGACCTGGGTTAGACATTTCATCCAATATCTAACTAGCAGACTACTTATTTTAACAAGTTGCCCTGTATAGCAGGAGTCATTAAAACGTGTCATATAAGGTTTATTACGACGATGAGCTGATGTACGTGATATGCGAATTAGGTCACGTTTATACCCCAAAGATTCAATGACTTCTAAATGACCAAAGGACCGTGTTGCACAATAGATGTTTTATAATGTCGCGGGTGGGATCTAACGGAGCCGTTCAAATATTTATTTCGAGTAGGATTGCGACGTGCAGGAAATAACTTGTTAATGCAACTTTAATGATGGCAACCACCTGTCTTCCTACTGAGTCGGGAGGGTCCTTCCCGCTTGCTCAAATTATTGTGCCAGTCTTCATTAGTCTAATATATTGTTCTTAGTTTCTCAACTGTGTGTAATGCTCACGTCATCTGGGTTTTTAACTGTTTCGTTTGAGTTGCCAGTCTCACCAGTTCTAGCCTTAACAACTGCATTTTGTGCTTTAATTCAAAAATAATATGTATTGTGCCTTCATTCAGACTCCTTCACTTTCTCCACATAGTGTTGTGTTATAGACCTAATTTATAATTGCGTTTATAAGTATACTTTTACCATCAGTAAAAATCAGTAAAAAACACCCCATAATGACAAAGCATGTTCATTCTTGACAGTCTCTAGAACTTAATTGGAGTCCACCTGTGGCATATTCCATTGGTTGGACATTTAGAATGCTACACACCTGTCTATTGTAGATGTAGTGATTGTATGAGTTAGTGAACTGTTGTAAGCTGTTGTAACCAATGTAGATGTATTGATTGTATAAGTTAGTGAATTGTTATAAGCTGTTGTAACCAATGAAACAAAATATTAAATGTTTGTAATATGAGCTGAAACTGAAGGAGCAAGTAGGAGAATAGGAAACCCTGTTTAAGCGGTTGCCGGGGAGAGAAAGATTTAGTATGTCTGTCTTTTGAGAAACAGGTCACAGGTCAGAGACACACACACATAGTCTGACAGGCCAGACAGAAACCAGGAGGAGATAAGAAGATGTTTGCGTTTATCCTTATAAGGAATAGAACTGGAACTGGACCAATAGCACACTTGATTTGTGAATTTAACGCCTCTATCTTTTTGGGCGTAGTAGAAGTATAAAAATGATGTTTTGACTGTTGATCCTTAGACATTGTGCGGCGACACTTGTCTCCAAAAGCTTTTGTAATAAACGGAGTGTGCGGTATGATAATTGACCTGACTCCTGGTTTTTTATTCTCCTTTCCAACAAACCAACTCGGGGAAGTGTTAGACTTCAACACTATAGAAGAGAGACCTGATCTAGAGCACACAGGAGCTCAGAGGGGCCAGTTATCATCTTTTAGAATAACAACGACCCAAAGTACACAGCCAAAACAATGCTAGAGTGGCTTCCGGAGAAATCTGTGAATGTCTTTGTTTTGACCAACCAAAGCCCGGACCTGAACCCCATTGAACATCTGTAGGGAGACTTGAATATTGCAGTTCACAGATGCTGCCCATTCAGTCTGATAGATAAGATGATCTACAAGGAAAATGGAAGAAACAAATCTAGCTGTGTAAAAGCAGGTAGAAGCAAACCCAAGAAGACTCACTGCCAAAGGCATTTCTCCAAAATACTGACTACAGGGTCTGAATACATATGTACATGAGATATTTCAGTATTGGGTTAGGGTTAAGCCATATAAAAAAATATTTTTTGGGGTGCTGTGTTCTAGCCAATTTTTTTTAATCAATTATAAATGATGTCTATAACACTAAATTTGGAGGAAGTGAAGGGGTCTGAATACTGTGAGTAGAAGGGTTGGTAACAAATCCACCTTTTCTGTCTTCTATCTTTTTTCTTTCACTCAATGTCTTTAATCTCCAGCTAATCAACAAACTGCTTAATGATCTTTGTCTGGAGGTCACTGTATCTCCCATCAACAAACTGCTTAATGATCTTCGTCTCAAGGTCACTGTATCTCTCATCAACAAACTGCTTAATGATCTTCGTCTCGAGGTCACTGTATCTCTCATCAACAAACTGCTTAATGATCTTCGTCTCGAGGTCACTGTATCTCTCATCAACAAACTGCTTAATGATCTTAATCTCGAGGTCACTGTATCTCTCATCAACAAACTGCTTAATGATCTTCGTCTCGAGGTCACTGTATCTCTCATCAAAAAACTGCTAAATGATCTTCGTCTCGAGGTCACTGTATCTCTCATCAACAAACTGCTAAATGATCTTTGTCTCGAGGTCACTGTATCTCTCATCAACAAACTGATAATGATCTTTGTCTCGAGGTCACTGTATCTCTCATCAACAAACTGCTAAATGATCTTCGTCTGGAGGTCACTGTATCTCTCATCAACAATCTGCTTAATGATCTTTGTCTCGAGGTCACTGTATCTCTCATCAACAAACTGCTAAATGATCTTTGTCTCGAGGTCACTGTATCTCTCATCAACAAACTGATAATGATCTTCGTCTCGGGGTCACTGTATCTCTCATCAACAAACTGCTTAATGATCTTCGTCTCGAGGTCACTGGATTTTTCTTAGTCTGCAAGCACTTCTGTTCCTTGGGAAAGCAGACGGTCTCAACCAGGGGCGAAGCTTAGCTTTTGCACTAATCCCACCCATTTAAGCTCTGGTCTCAACTCCTGCAATACAAAGACAAAGGGACTTTTATTTTATATATAACAACATTGACTTTTCCTTAGTTATTATGACCAAAGACTTTAAAGTAGAATTTCAAGATGTTTTACTGTATTATGTTTTACATCTGTTCAAGCTGTGCTCCATGGCTTTTCCATTAAGATTTAGGGACTTTACAGAGGAGACTTACTGTTAAGAATGACCAAACGGTTCCCTCAAATATATTGGGTTGTACATTTGTGGCTTGTGTCCTTACTACACATCTCATACAGATGACTTCACCTCGAGAATGCAAAATCATAGCCCTATGTAATAAATTATAAATAATGGCAAATAACAATAAAAAAAACCCAAACCTGTCAGTTGTAATACGTACAGAGACAGAAATATGTGTTTCTAATGTGGTCAAAAGTCTCTAAGGAGGTAAAAAGTGCAGCTCTGTATCCACATCATTTTGAGGCTGTGCACATACAGCTTATAGAGAGAAGCCAGGTGGAAACAGAGCTTCACTTTTGAACCTCCTGCAAATGTATGGCCACATTAGAGACACATATTGGCCTCAGATCATACAGACCCACAAAGAATAATATTTGTTAGGCGAAATTCTGCAATGGCCCATAACAGCAGCACAATAATAAATAAACTACGTCCATCCCATTTATTCTACATTATATCTTCTACCTTGTCATTCTAACTATTTATACATTTTTTACATCATTGTACATAAGACACTCAAAAATCTTTTTGAAAGTGTATTGTCTAATGACAGTTGAAACGTGTT
The DNA here is from genome assembly GCF_011004845.1 of Esox lucius. NCBI lineage: Eukaryota > Metazoa > Chordata > Actinopteri > Esociformes > Esocidae > Esox > Esox lucius. The sequence continues at coordinate 36,137,199 of NC_047580.1, forward strand.
AATTTCATTTTGTTTTAACTTTTGTTACTTATTATTTTCCACTTGCTTTGGCTATGTAAAAAACAGGTTTCCCATGCCAATAGAGCCCTTTGCAGTATGCTGTCCATTGAATCATGGCCATGTTCCAGTTTGAGAGTCCTGCAATGTAACAAAACCTCGTTGTAACGTGTGTTTTTAATGGACACAGGCAGGGAGAAGAGACGTAGGGGTTGTCCATCATCTGGTTGGTAGGTCCTGACAGTTCCCCTTTCTGTTTTGTAGACAAGCACCATAATGTTGTTGTGGTTGGAGAACTCTGTTTTGCTCAGGACTCTTTGTTTTTGATGTTCCTGTAGAATCAATAAAATTTATTTATAAAGCCCTTTTTACAACAGCAGTTGTCACAAAGTGCTTTACAGAGACACCCGGCCTTAAACCCCAAGGAGCAAACAACAGTAGTGTTGAATTTCAGTGGCTAGGAAAAACTCCCTAAGGTCGAATTTTAGGAAGAAACCTAGAGAGGACCCAGGCTCAGAGGGGTGACCAGTCCTCTTCTGGTTGTGCCGGGTGAGATATTAAGAGTCCAATTGGAATAATAAATACATTTCTCTGGGCTAAATCCAGAGTCTATTTGATTTTAGACTAGGTCAGAAGTATGACCAGGTGGACAAGGACAGGGACAGCAATGGGCCCCCCAAACCAGGTAATCCGCAGGTGTGGACCAGGACCTCATCTCCTCCTAAAATGTAAAACTGGAGGAAACTGAGAAAAGTTAGTCCCCCAGCACAATAATATAGCAGCGTAACACGTAGAAGATCCGTGATGTTCCTGTAGAAGATTTGTGATGTTCCTGTAGAAGATCCGGAATGTTCCTGTAGGAGATCCGGGATGTTCCTGTAGAAGACCTGTGATGTTCCTGTAGCAGATCCGGGATGTTCCTGTAGAAGATTGTGATGGCAATTTCTAAAGTCCAAACTATTTACGAAAATGGTAGGTAAGACAGAGGAAAACTCAAATGCACAATAATCAGTTTATTCTTGCAAGGAGAGAATACACAGGTTACAAAGTAACAATGAATAATCTCTAAAGTAAAACAGGACAAGCATCATCATTTAAAGAAGAGTAAAAAGGGGTGTGGTAATATGTGTGTCAATAAAACACATTCACATGGTAAACCTTTTCAACCTTTTAGGAGCCACAATGTCTGGACACCCAAGGATAGACCCTAAAAGTGTTATACAGATTAACTAATTTACGAGTAACTAATCCACTAGTGCCGGTCAAGGATGATGTTCAAGGATGTCTCCCTGAGACAAACACCAGACCCCACTCTACCTACATTCCTTTACTTATCTAAACATGGGGACTCAGTCCTTTAATCAGTAAGAACACATCAGTGTAAGAAATTTCCCTGACAAGATCCACTATTCACATCACATGTATGATTTTTACTGTACCACCAATATAAATGACCAGAAAACATCTGCAGTTAATGTTTTAATTAATTTTTCTACAAAATTGTTCAGAGTGCCTGAGATGTTCCTGATTTAAACTTTCCTGATTAAAACTTTCCTGATTTAAATGGTCCATCTACCAGTCTATGTTAAATCATCTGGTTTTAATGGTAAATATTTTTTATTACACTGATTCAACAGTATGTAATTTATACTAAATATAGTAGCAGTTATGTAATGGTGAAGGGAGGGATCCATGCCTGAAGCTGCGTAGAGAAGTTAAACATCAAGCTGAATGAGGAGCAGCTATTGGCAACTTTACCAGTAACAATGTTTGAGAGGACAGCTGACAGAAAAACATACATCTCCGTAAAAAATTAAGAGACCACTGCATCTTTTTTTTCCTTTCCAAAAAAGTGGTCTCTTAATTTTTTCAGGAGATGTATTCAGTATCACACAACATTCTTAGCCTTGTCTCTGCCTAGCTGAAGTTATGGGAGTTATAACCACTGTTGTATTTATAGAACGGCTGAAATTTGGAGAAGGTACAATGTTTTTTTGATGCTGACCACTTTTTCTAGTAAAGGCTCGGACCACAGACTTTCAGGAATTCACAGATTTTGCAGTGGAACTATATTTATTTATGCTTATTCAAAGAGAAATCAACTGAGACATGGGTCTTTATTACGACCGTGCCATGTATCAAAGCAATAAAAACACTTAACAATATCATTTTCATTATACAATAAAAAGTTAGTTGATCAGATGTTTAAAATATTTGACAGGTACCAAAACTGCAACTTAATGTTAGTCTGCATGAAATTCCCAGAATGCGAGGCATAGTATTTAAAAGCTGTTTTGCCAACTCGGTTTGGACTTGTGGCTCTCTAGGAGTAGCCAGTATTGAGAGAGCTTTTTAGATAAGACAGTTAGGACTTTTTTGTCAGCCAGTCTTATGTACAAATATCAACCAATGTCGGGCACTTCTAGAAGTTGACGGATCATATCCAACTGATGTATATAAAGACAATGATGTGTGAAACATTTCACCAGATATAAAACCCCAGGCTGCATGACAGATGGTATCTAGAGGTTTCAGAACTGACACTGAGGCATGAATGTACAGCACATCACCATAATCTAGTAAGGACAGTAACTTGGACATGTATTTCTATGTTGAGATGACAGAGCTTCAGCTTCTTCACCAACTCACTGTGTGTTTATTAAAAGACAGATATTCATCACACAGAATTCCAAGATATTTTAGGAAGACGCTTTCAGTAAAATAATGTATTGTTGTTTTAGGATTGTTATAGGATCATCTAAAAGAGGATTTTGTGACCTAGGAAATATCATATGCTTTGTTGCTTTTCCATTTAGAACCAATCTGAGTCTTGAGACCATTCTGTAGTAGTATAAAATTAGACTGCATGGGTGTAACTGCTTGGACAAGAGTGGGGGCACCAGTATATATTACGGTGTTATCAGTATAGAATTTAAACTACATCATCAATTCTCACTTTATTACAGATACCATTTATGTATAGAGTAAACAATAAAGGGCTCAAAATTGAACCCTGGTCAACTTCTTTTTGGAAACTCAGATTCAATCCCATTAGTTACTATAGCCTGGGTTTTATCCCTGAATGTAAATTTGAAACCATATGCAGGTGTATGTATCCAGGTCCAATCAAGACAGATCAACTTTATCAAAAGACTTCAACAGGTCAACAAACAGGGCAATGCAGATGGGTTTTTTATCCAAGATAATATAATTCACCATCAAGAAACTGTAATAAAAGAATCCCCAGGTATGAAACCAGATTGATATCTGTTAAAAATTTAATGTTTTGTTAAAAATAAAGCAACTGTATCCTTACCAATAGCTCTAGATTTTTTGCAACTCAGTTGGGACTCTGTACAATTGTGAATAAAAACAGAATACAACATAGATGACATATCAAATGTTTAAACTGAGAAAATGTATCACTTTAAGGGGAAAATAAGTTGATTTTAAATTTCATGGCATCAACATATCCCAAAAAAGTTGGAACAAGGTCTGGGGACTGAGGAGACAAGTTGCTCATGTTTATGAATAGGAATGTTGTTCCATTCTTATCTAATACAGGCTTCTAGTTGCTCAACTATCTTAGGTCTTCTTTGTCGCACCTTCCTCTTTATGATGCGCCAAATGTTTTCTATGGGTGAAAGATCTGGACTGCAGGCTGGCCATTTCATCCTTCTTCTATGCAGCCATGACATTGTAATTGATGCAGTATGTGCTCTGGCATTGTCATGTTTGAAAATGCAAGGTCTTCCCTGAAAAAGACAACGTCTGAATGGGAGCATATGTTGTTCTAGAACTTGGATATAACTGTCAGCATTGATGGTGCCTTTCCAGATGTGTAGGCTGCCCATGCCACACACACTCATGCAACCCCATACCATCAGAGATGCAGGCTTCTGAACTGAGCGCTGATAACAACTTGGGTTGTCCTTGTCCTCTTTAGTCCGGATGACATGTCGTCCCAGTTTTCCCAAATGTAATAATAATAATAATAATAATAGAAATAATAATAATAACGACATTCTTCTTCTAAATAACAATAAACGTCATTAATAATAAATATCATAAAATAATAAGACGACTATTACAAATTGTCTTGCATTTATTAATGTGAATAAATTGTACTCCACTTCACATCATCATTTTTTATTCCGCTTTTTAAACTGCCAAATGAAACAATTTTATTTCTTTCTACCTCCCTGGTGATCGTCTCAATCTCCACTTCAGAGAAGTTTCTCTTTTTTGCCGTCTTCCGTGTGTCCATGGCGTAAAATGAGGGCGTGGGGGAAGTGGAGACTTGAATATATAGGGGCATAGGCGCCGATTTATGTTTTCCTCCGTGGGTGCTCATAGGCGCACGCCATATATATATACTCACACCTATATATACCTATATATACCCACCTATATATACACCTATATATACATATATAAACGCACTACGCACACCTGTTCATTTACTTATTAATAAAGCCGTAAAGTAGATCTTTCAAAATTGACCACTTATCACAAATACAGGATTGGACATGAAAAGTTTAACTGACATGTAGGCCTAACCGCGATCAGTTCGTGGGAAATTAATGTTTTGCGCTATTATCTAAATATCGATTAAAAAAAACGACACATATAGTTTCTGGGAGTTTCTCCCTAATTTCTGCTACGAGTTTTTGATAGTGGTAGTTTTTGATAGTTTGATAGTTTTTTTTTTAGGTTAGAATCCATTATTCCTATAGGCTAATTATTGTTTATTTTATGAATTTAATAAAGAACTCGTATTAGCATATGTCCAAACGATCCAGCTACTTTTGTGTCCATTCGTTTTTCTTTTTTTAACCGTAATTGAAAAACGAAAAATGAACGGTTGTTGTAGGCTAAAACGCAAAGTTGAACACCAAAATTTGCTTATGACTTTTTGCCCCTTTATTAAACATTTAAAATATTTTACTGGTTTTCCAAGGCCAAATTAGAACCTGGATTTGATACATCGACATAACCAATCACAGTGTGACAGACGCTTTACATATCACCAACGGCAAGTTTAATTTTAAATGAATGTAGCCTACTGGCGGACTGGCGGTCTGGCACACGTGGGTGCTCGTGCTCGGTATTTTCGTGGGTGCTCGCTATTTTCCGTGGGTGCTCGAGCCCCGGAGCACCCACGGTATTGGCGCCTATGTATAGGGGCGTGTTATTCTAATGACGGTCGTTTTCAGCCGCGGCATTTATCAAGGGCAGGTATTGCGTACACCTGGATTTTAAAGGTACGCACAGCTTCATAAATCAGGTGGTGAGAGGAGTGTAAGCAAAATCTTACGCCAACATATACACCTGTTTCTACGCAAGAATGATAAATGAGGGCCAAAGGGGTGTATGCCAGGTGTACGCTGGAAATTTGGTGTACGCACTTTTGATAAATGAGGGCCAATTTGTACAGTGTCCCAACCTTTTTGGAATCGGGTTTGTAAAATCCCCACCATTATGCAGTGGGAGCTCATGGGCAATTTTCCAAACGTATAAAAACAATCCCAACAGCTCAAAAGGCAAAGAAATGATTCCAGTTAACAAAAGATTTTATGAGTTTTTATGGGTTACATTTTATGGGTTAAAGCCAATGCAGGTGCCAATCAGTGACGGTACTAGTTTTGTCCAAGGATGCAACACACCCCTACTCACTGAATCCATGTCTCAAGAAACAATGTTATGCAATCTGTGCTGCAACTATTGTGCTCAAGAGTAGCCAAATAGCCCTTTATTAAATGATGTTTTCTGTTTGTCCTTAACTTGTCTTGTCCTTGTATGGTCTTTCCTGTTCTTGTTTCAGTTAATCAGTATTTTCCTTTCACATGTGTTTAGCCCCCAGCTGTTTCTGTTCTCCTCGTTAGTCTGTGTATTTAGTTCAGCCATTTTCTCCTTGTTGGTCATTGTGTGTGTCATGTTTTATGTGTTCCTGAACTCCTGAGTATTTCGTAGTGCCTGGCACACCGTTTGTTTTCTTTGCTTTTGTGTTTATTAAAAAGAAATGCCTCAAATCTCTGCAAATGCTTCCGTCTCCCTCTTTGAAACGTGACAGAATGACCAACCGAACCCAAAGGAGGCAGCAGAATTTTCACCTGTGTTTAACTCCCATGCCTGGGACAGGCATTTAGATCCTTGATTACAGTATTGCGGGTAATATTTCAAAGGACGCATTGTGCTTCTGTTGTTACACATTTTGTACTTTAAAACCACAGAACATGAAAATGTACATGTAATGTGTAAAGATGTCTATCAACTGCATTAGATCTTCATAAGGAATATTGTGATCAACATCAGTGTTTTAACTACATTTAGATGTGAGATTTACTTTTTTCATGAATTACCCATTAATAAAGGGGTACTCAACCTCCAGTTGAAGGGAACATTTTTAAAATGGGGTAACAGGAGGAGGTAATGCTACTTTAACGCATATATTCTATATGGAACTGGGAAAAACTTGTCTTGCTTCTTTGTGTAGCTTTTATTCTGGAGAGACACAGCATATCAGTGTGTGAGAAATTCAAAAGGCAGCTTGCCCATGTCTGCTTCTTGAGCACAGGCTCACTTCTGCAGGAACCATGCGACCAAGAGCATCCGTGGACTAAGTGGCAGAAAAACATTCCACCAGGTGCCTCCATAATCCTTTCACTCAAGTTCATCCTCTCAAAAATATAGAAATTAACCATGTAAAAGGGGCACATTCTCACTCTGTTACAACTGAGTGGTAAGTGACCGGTATGCAGTTCAGGTCCTGTTTTATATCAGCCACGTCTCTGAATCCATGAGCCACTTCTGATGATGAACATGGGGTTTTATGGAATATGAAATTGGTGACACATTGGGGTATGCACCATCCCGAGTAAGATGAGATGTTTAAAATGAATGTTCCATCTAAAAGGTGACATGAAATTATTAGTTCTACCATGATTTGGCCAATTATACTGAAACCCCAATCACTCTATTTTAGGTTAGATTTATTGACATAGATAATGTATTGACACATTGTGCCTTTAGGCTCTCTGTAACAGGTGAACAAATTTGACTAGTATTTCTTGTAACGATTGTACCACCCCTAAAATGACTACCGGACTAACCTGTCCACATTAAAAGTGTTCTGGACACTACGGTGGACAGTGCGTACTGATATTAGTTTCTACATTTGTATTCAGAGTACGATTGATTATAGCAAAGTCATGTGAACCAATGTCCTTGTGGATTGCCTTGGGCTAATCAAAGCTACTGAGTAGTCTAATAAAAATAATATTGACAGTCTTCAGGAAATGTGCTGCGTTCAGACCACATCCACACCGCGTAAGCCGATGGTTCTTGGGAGGTCCAACTTGCGTTTGCATTTGAAATTCTCGCGGGACCTCTCTTGAGTCAAATAGTTCCAAGTTAAGTGATTCCACCAAAGCGAACGACACAGAGATCATGGACTACCTCGACAGCAACGAGGAGGGGTCCTCTGATGGTAGTTGCGTTACAGACGAAGACTTTAGCTTCGAAAAGGAGGACAAGGTGTCTCCATATGACGACGCGTAAGTAGATATAACCAACGTTTATTGGACAAAGACAGAATAAATCCTAATACTTTGGCCATTTTGGAACAGAGTTTGATTTTGAAATTGGTGATTGTTTCTTTGTTCACACTGCAGATGAATGGAGACATTGTCCTCTATATATTCGGGGTTCATTGGCAGACTACAACCCAAAAAAATGTGTTGCCACCAAATGGTTGGCATGGAAACTTCAAACGCAGTACAAATGACTAAATATGTGCAATTGTGCAATTAAGGCAATGTGCAATTAAGGCAATGGAGGAAGGCAGAAAATGTACAAATGTATTTAGTATGTTACAAGTGGGATAATAGTTTGCGAGTACAAATGGCAATTCTAAATGGCATTCTAGATGTGCAATCGGGGCAAACTTAAGAAGTAACCGGTAGCCTACATGTATCCGAAAAAAGGCCCCAGGATCAAAAATAGCGAACATTTCCTTTAACAATTATTGGTTAGTGGTATTTTTTCAGCAGCGAATTCCTCCTCAAATAGGACAAATAATACGAGGGAGGTAGGAATCCCTTTTCATGCATCAGTATGCTAATAGTGTTGAAAATCAATACAATATACTTAGTTTTAGGCTAAGTAAACTTAGTATCAGAATTATGTTTAGTTTTTTTAATTGACGGTCTCAGCTTGCTACGATGAATTGAATTAGTGTTGCACACTACGTAGCGTTGAACCCCCAGGTATCGGCATATCATACACCGGTTTATAAATAACCTGTCTTCTTATACAGAGTGGACATTTTCATAGTTAAATTTAGTCAGTTGTTTAGTGACATGGTTAAACAATGCACGCAGAGCGTTGTTAGATATGTGTTCTGCATAGATAATCCAAAGGGCAAGGCAGGTAAATCGTAGTCCAGGCAGGCTTAGTCTTGTAGTCATAGAGAAGGCAAAGCTTCAACATGATCAGACAATTACTGGGCGAAACTTCTTCAATAGTAACAGGCTTAGTATGTCTCACGAAAGGAACTGATACTGGCCACTGAATAAATAGGTGCGCAAAATGAAGACTAACTACAAACAGGTAAAAACAATCAGAACAAACAGAACTGGCTACATTCAAGAACCAAAGCAAAACGCAAAACTGAACAGAACAGAACCTCACAGTGTCTGTGACATCAGTATTTGTGGAACACTGTATTTCTGGATAGCAAACACCACCCCTTTTTCATAGGAGCCTCAATGCAGTAAATTCCAAACCATAATTTTTTGCAATCAAGTTACTAGAGTTATTCGATTAATCGTGAGACAGGTCAAGTGAGGCTACTGATGAAGTTTACATGTATGGTGTCATGCTCATATGGTTTGGTTCTGTAGTATCAACAGCGCTGGACAGTGTGTCTAACAGTTATTTTCCTGGCATGTACTGGAGTTGTAAGCTATTTCTGAACATTATCTCTGCACCCTGGGTGTGTATATTAGACCCTTCTTTGCAATTGTAACCGAAGGTATAGGATCTGTTTCAACCCAAACTGTTTTACTGTAGATAAACATATGGAATTTCTTGTATGCATCTGGTAGGAAAAATGCCTCTGTCAGTCTGTGCTGTGACACCAAAGTTGTAGAGCCCTCCAGGGAACTGAAAAGGTGTTTTAGAGCCCCTGGAGAACTCTACATCTTTTCCAAAGGTGCCACTTGTGCTGCTATCAGTTAGTGGCACAAGAACATGATGTGGTTGCAAACATCTTTAGATAGATATATGGCCTGTGTCCCATAAGGAACCTGCATTGCATACAGAACTACTATAATAAATTACTAGCCATCTTTCATACTGCATGTTCTCTTGTGTTTTTGAACTGAAAAGAAAAGAAAGCACACTTATTACAAAGTGCAACATATATTTACTGCAGATTTCATAGTGTCAGTGCTGCAAAATCCTCTAGAAATGACAGGATAAATAATGTTTTATACTACAGCCTACCTCTGAGGCATACAATGAAAAGGGATAGCAACGACTCCATCCTCTGCTTCTAGGAGGGCTAACACTTAACTTTTAGTGTTTAGCTTGCCTCTTTAAAGTGAACTGTACATCAATTATATACACTATATATGTATAACATAAATTACCTTTTGAATGGACATGCTAAACCTCAGTATGGCCTAAGAGGATGAAAGGATGGTCTTCCCTTTCCAATTATGCAGGCATACGCTATTTCATATGCTATTTCACACTTTAGTGAAGAGGATGGTGTTGGATTCTGTCCACTTTTGATCACTGAACAAAATCATAAAACCATAAAGTCAGGCGAGAACTTTGGCTATTTGCATGAGTAAAAGATGTTGATCTTACAATGTTTAACATGTATTTTATGCCAGAACCCATGAGCTGGTCCATATAGCCACCATTACTAACCCTAACCCAATCAGCTTGGAGTTCCTAGCTTGGCAGAGTGGGGCCTGTCTGTGATGGGGAAAAAATATGTTAATTCTCCATAGTTTCCATGGGTCTATTCACTGAGGCCCATAACAGTCACATAGGCTACATATTTACTAGCAGGATGTATGGACAGGATGTATAGACAGGATATATAGACCAGATGTGTGGGGCCCATCAGCAGTGTTGGGGTAACGTTACAGTTCCCTCATTTAGTTACTTAATTTAAGTAATCCCTTACTAGTAATTTTTTCATAAATAACGAGTTACCTAATTTACCTCAATGCAACCTATGTAGCTTTACGTTGCGTTACTTTTCTCTAGTAGCACGTGGCAACAAAGGACGCAAAGATGGCAGCACCAGGGGCCTCATGTACAAAGTCTTGCGTTGAATTCATACTAAAACATTGCCTACGGACAAAGCTATAAATGTGCGTAAGCACCAAAAAAATCTGATGTATGAATCTCTGTGTACGCAGCATTCCACATACATTCTCTTTGTACATCCCAATTAACGCGAAGTTGAGCGCACATGCTTGAGCACCACACCACACCCTGTCTCCTCCCTCAATTAAATTAATTTAAATATGGTAATTAGTCCAATTTGTCAAAAGAAACCTGCAAAAACATGGCTAAAGCAAGCAAGAAACCAAATTTCACTGAAAACGATTTAGAGGTGCTAATATCAGAGGTAGAAACAAGAAAAAATATTTTATTTGGAAATCTGTCCTCTGGAATTAATAACAAAAGAGAGAAAAAAGAGTGGGCGAGTTTGTCTGATGCCGTCAACGCGGTGGGATCTGAGAGTTGCACCGTAAATGAACTGAAGAAGAAATGGTCAGACATAAAGGTGGAAGTTAAGCGGAGAACTGCTGCGCACCGACAAAGTGTGGGCAGAACAGGCGGTGGTACAGGGACCGATGAACTTGCACCCTTTGATCAGAGAGTTGCCTCTATTGTGGGAGACACGTTAATCTCTGGAATCGTATCCGCTGATGTAGGAGACTCAGATATACTACAGGACTGCCAGCAAGGTGATTCAGATTTATTTCCTTAACTTTGATATACATAGCCAGCCACCATTTAATTTTAAAATGCATGCAATATAGCAAAAAGTACACCAGAGATTTTACGTATCCACTGCTTTTATTGCAAATGCGTGTACCCATTAATAAGGAACAGACTCAAATGACTGTTAAGATGTGCCTGTATTTATTTGGACTTAGGAACCGCAGGAACGTCCACTGGCACGCACTCAGAGTCCGCACCACCTGAGCAGCCAGAGCCCATTCAGTCCAGCGTCTCCCGTGTCTCTAATGTTCCCCCCAGTGCTGAAGCCCGTCCATCTGGCCGTGTCTTGACGCATGCTGTTCTGGAGTCACAACAGCTAATTGTTAGGACCATTGAAGAAATGAACAGTCACCTGACGCACTCACAGAAATAAGCCATTCATTAAAAGAATTGGTCAAAAAATGAACTTTGTGTCTGAGTACCATTTATATTGTCGCAATTACACGTTGACGGGCCTGAATGGCTTGTTGATTGTGCTGCACATATACTGGTCCTGGGTCAGGGTCATCTGGCGGTGCCCCCACCTCACCAAGGGGTATGCCATGCCTGTGTGCGACATTGTGCAGCACTCCACAGGCCAGTATGATGCGGAAAACCTTGTCAGGGCGGTATAACAGCATCCCCCCGGTCCTGTCAAGGCAGCGCCACCGACATTTCAGCTGCCCAATCGCCTGCTCCACAACTGACCGAGTGCGGGAATGGGCATCATTGTATCTGCGCTCTCGGTCAGTTTGTGGGTTGGTGAGGGGGGTTAACAGCCACGTCTTTAGTGGATAACCACTGTCTCCTGATGGGCAGTAATAATAATTACAGACACAAAAAATGTACTTTTAGATAGAACCATACATTTAAATGCATAACTTACCAAGTAGCCACCCATCGCGCACCCTGCCAGCTTGGAGTCTCATCCCAACCATGCTGTTTGTAAGGATATATGAATCATGGGTTGACCCAGGCCACCTTGCCACAATATTTGTTAGGCGCATTTGTGCATCACATATAATCTGCACATTTATTGAATGAAAATGTTTCCGATTCACATATGCAAATTCTTCTTCAGATGGCGCCTTTATAGCAATATGTGTGCAGTCGATCGCTCCGATTACATTAGGAAAACCGGCTATCGCTGCAAATTGCGCTTTGATGTTTGGCTGGTCACCTGCATCGTATGGGAACGTTATGTACCTGGTAGACAAGCGGATGATGCCGTCCCATACAGGTGGCATTGCACGGCTCAAACACGACTGGCTTATTCCTGAGCGGTCTGCCAGTTCTCTTTGGAAAGAACCGGTTGCTAGGAAACCAAGTGTAGTAAGCACCTGTTAAGGAACGGGTAATGCGTGGCTCCTCACTCTCTCTCTTTCCAAATTCGGACCCAACTCAGCGCAGAGCTCCAAGAGTATAGCCCTTGGAAATCTGAAACGGCTGATAAGCCAGTCATCATCGTGGGCCAGAAAATCACTGTGGTCCCTAAAAACTTGTTCTCTCCGGATTTGTCCATTGAAAATGTCTTCTAATAAAGCCAAAGCTGCCATTGCTAGACGGGTTGTATCAATTTTCACATCCTTTATATATGTTCTTACTTAATTGCATAATTAATAGAATATTTTAATAAGACTTGTGTGACAATAATATGGCAAATAATTTATCAATTACAAATTATAAGCAATATCTGACAGGTGCGATAGAACAGTTCGTAGTGTAATGTTTGCCACTTCACTTTATTGCCTCTATGATTCGCCAACGGACAAAAATCACAAAACTGTACGTACGCCAGGCCTGAAGTATTTGCTGGGATCAACTCGCCTGTTGGGAACTTGTCCAAAGTTGGATCAGAAATCATTCTCTATTGGACAACCAAAGTTGATCCCAAATCATCCTCCATTATTTCCAGACAAACGATTGTTTAATCCGAGTGAACACGTCGCTGCCACTTCAGAGCTACATTAACAAATGATTAAGGAGGACACTTAAATAAAAATGTATTGGGCAGCGGGGCTTGTTTGGGATTCACAAGAACACGCGTTCATTCCGTTAATAAACGTTGTATATGGGAGATGTTAAATGTGGATTAAACGCGATTTCAAAACAGATTTAGTAATTATTCACCTCTGAATAAAGGCATGAAACATTAATGGATTATGCACAGTTTTGCAAAGAGGTTTCAAATTGCAGTTTTTGTTTGAGAAGGTATGTTTATCAGCGTACAATGCCACATCTGTTATTTTTGTTCTTCATTGTTCGCCAGAATGGATCTATCTAGTATATTAAAGTCTGCACATAAAAGCTGTATAATAAGCCTGGCCTGAAAATGTGGAGGCACTTGTAATACAAAATATTTTATTGATTTAAGAGATTCTTGATGAAAGAACTAAACGCAAATGTTATTTGGCATTATGGTATATGATTACTTGAGATAATAGATGACAGGCAAAAAGTCTGAAAAAGCCTAAATACAATAAGAATAAATAAAACAGATGTGTTGAATATTGAGTTTTTGCCAATGTACAGAAAAAAACAGACATTGATCTCCAATGGGCGATTACACGAAATATTGATTAAATTGATCAAATAAACCTAAAGAGAAATATATTTTTCTCTATATTAATTTTTACTTCTTTTGGATGGTTGAGCATGCACCGGATCAATTTGGCCTGGGAACGGCTGTTTCTTACTGTTGAACACGTCAGGAGTGTTAGAAGACAGGAGTGAGAGACTGAATTTTCTAAGCAGATAAGGGGTCAATTTGACCATAATGACTTAACAGATTGTACATCACCGCACTGGATGTGTGTGCTGGTATTGACTGAATGAATTACATGATTGTTGACATGTTCATATTTATCTTTATAGTCTTGATTGGGAAGTGGAGGACTCGAATGAATCAGCTGGCGACACTCCACCCAGAGTCAATCAAAGGAAGAACAGTGAATCTGACAACAGTTTGGACACATCTGAGTCCCCAGAAGAACCATGGTTTGAAAACTTGAATAATACATTTGTAGATTACATTTATTTCTAATTGAAATTAGTTAGATGTCTACTTATATATTATGAATGTTTTGTGGGTTATATTTGAATCCACGCAGAATCTATTCAATGTTTTTTAATGTGTGTAGAGTATACATAGGATGGGGGCAAAAATACAACAAACTATTTTAAGGAAAATTTCAGAACATGAATAAAACAAACTAAACAAGATGGGATCAGTGCAGGTTAGATAGACAATACATAGCCGTAGTTCAAGCAAATTGGTGTTACACTAAAGAAAAATATAAAGGCAACAAACTCTGCTATATTTTTCAGCTGGTGGGATTGCCTTGGCAATGTAGAAATGCTCACCAACAGGGAGGGAAACAAATTTGTCCACAAAATATGACAAATAATATCTGTGTATGGAACCTTTGTGGGATCTTTAATCTCAAGAAATATGGAATGAACACCTCACATGTTGCATTTATATTTCTGTTCAGTTTAATTACTTTGAAACTGAATCATTATAACTATTGTTTGTCTTTATAGTGTTGGAACTGAAGATGAGAAAACCTCACATCCAAATCAACAATGTAGTCTGCCAGCTAAAATGGCAAAAAAGACCCAATCCCCACTTAAAAGAAAGCTGGCCTCATCCTCTAAGAAGGCCAAAGTACCACAGCTCTCAACCCACAGAAAAACCCCTCCCTTCCCATCAGAGTCAGAGGAGCCATCCCAGCCCTGGAAAACCAAGGACGACCCTGATGAGGAGGGTCCAACATATTTGCGGTTTTGCCCCAGAAGACCCCCTGGATCACAAGTAGATCCTTCATCTGTTTTCTCACCGTTAGAACTTTTCAAAACCTTTTTTTCCAAGTCCACTGTCAGAACCCTCTGTGAAAATACAAACAGCCATGCAGCTAGAAACATCTGTAAGGGCAAGAAATTTAGTTGGACAGATATTACTCCAAAGGAGTTTTACAAATTTCTTGGGTTGGTCCTTTTCATTGCGCAGATTAAGGCAAGAGCTATCAGCGATTACTGGAAAAGAAATTCAATCTTCTCAATTCCGTTTCCAGGAACTGTAATGAAGAGGGATAGATACAGAATCATATCGTGGAACATTCACATGAGTGATCCTGATGAGGATGTTATCAATGATCGTAAGAAGGGTACCCCCGAATATGACAAGTTATTCCGTCTAAAACCATTAATGGATGAGATTCGTCTTGCTTGTATGGCATCATACCACCCACACAGAAACGTGGCTGTAGATGAACGCATGGTGGCTTCAAAGGCAAAAAATGGGTTGATTGAGTACATCAAGACAAAGCCTAATAAATATGGCTTCAAGTTGTTTGTTTTAGCTGATTCCAGCAATGGTTACACAGTGGATTATGCTGTGTATATAGGCAAGAACACATTCCCCTTTTGTTTTGGAATTTGTTATGATGCAGTGATGTCACTTGTTAAGCCATCCTTTCTTGGGTCTGGTTACCATGTGTACCTGGACAATTACTACTCCAGCCCAAAACTGTTCAAGGACTTGTTTGACATTAAAATGGGAGCGTGTGGTACCATGCGTGAAGGCAGACAGGGTTTCCCAAAATCTACAGAAAATGCCCTAACCAAGAAGTCCCCAAGGGGAACTCTGCGATGGATCAGGGAGGGTTCTTTACTGTTTGTGAAGTGGAAGGATGCCCGGGACGTGTTAATGGGATCCACCATTCATCAAGTCTATGGAGGGGAGACCAGTAAACGAAAAAAGAAGATTAATGGAAAATGGTCTGTTGAGTCCATTCCAGTTCCAACAGCGATTTCACAATACAATAAGTACATGGGAGGGGTTGACTTATCAGACCAGCTGATCACATACTTCTCAGCACACCGCAAAACAAAAAAGTGGTACCGCACATTCTTCTACCATTTTGTGGACATTGCTACGACTAACAGCTACATCATTCACAAGGAGATGTGTAAGGCCAACAACATGAGGCCAATGACCCACAAGGAATTCATGGAGCAGCTTGTTGCCCAGCTCTGTGAGGTGTCTCTTGACACCAAGGCCAAACCGAAGAATACTGGACACACGCCTGTTCCCATCAAGGTTGTGGAAGAAAGAAGCCAGAGAGTTTCAGGAGCACGATTGCGATGCAAGTTGTGCAAGACATCAGGCCGGGGTTTGGACACTCCCTGGAAGTGCAATGAGTGTGGGGTGGCACTCTGTGTCATTCCACACAGGAACTGCTTCCACAATTGGCACACCCTTAACCAAAAGGCACACGCTCCTGTAGAGTTTCAGTCTTCTGATTCAGAGTGAAGTTACATGAAACTAGCATGTCCATGGCAGGTGTGGGCTGCTGTTAGTGCATTTCTGCTAATGACTGGGTCTTTCAATAGTTTTTAAGTGACTTGAAACAGTTGCATATTCCTCCTACTGTAGGCTAAGACAGGATAGTTTTTTTCATTTTGGCTGGAAAAAAGACTTTGGAAAGAGAGCTTTTCAGTGTTTGTTTTTCTGTCCAATCAACGGTATCAATCAATGAAATAGATTTATCAAGCCCTTTTTACAACAGCAGTTGTCACAAAGTGCTTTTACAGAAACACCTGGCATTAAACCCCAAGGAGCAAACAGTAGTGTTGAATTTCAGTGGCTAGGAAAAACTCCTTAAGAAGGCTGAATTTTCGGAAGAAACCTTGAGAGGACTCAGAGGGGTGACCAGTCCTCTTCTGATATTAGTGGACATTAACAGATTTTCTTTCTCATCTCAATGGTGCAATGCTATTATTGGTTGAAAAAAAGTGTCAAGCCCCGGTCATAACAAAGATACCTCTCTGACTGCTCCCTACTCTGGCGGCAAAGGATTGACTGGGTTCACTGTGGTTACTCCCCCGGTACAAAAAAGTAATTGCCCTTTATCTGCTGCAGATTGTGTTCTTCCACCAATTTGAGAATCATACAATAATGTTAATGCAGAACAGTGTGTTAGTAGAACAAGACTATGTATGTTTGTGTACAAAGAAGGCAGTGATATGTTTCCTATAGTTTAATGAGGCAATACATTTCATTTGACTAAAATATAAGGGTACTTAGTTGACTAAAGTGGCTCGTTGTTTTTGTCATTTTGACAGTAACTAGACTTTATTATTTTTAAAATGATATAAATGTAAAAAACCTTCTGATATTTTAGTCAAAATGACAAAGACTAGACTACATTTTAAAAAATGGTGCCAAAATTAATGGTGCCAAAATTATTTTTGGGGCAGGCTTAACATGCATCATATTGAGAACACCATCCCTACAGTGTTGGCAGCATCATGCTATGGGGATGTTTCTCTGAGTCAGGGCATGGAAAACACGTGAAAATAGAGCTCAAAATGGATGTAGCCAAATACAAAGAAATCCTGGAAGAAAACCTCCTGAAGTCTGCAAGAGACATGGGACTTGGGTTGCTTAAACAACAGGGTCAATGACCTGGAGATGCCTATTCCAAGCTAAGACCTCAATCTAACTGAGATTTTGTGGAATGAGTTCACAATTGCTGTTCACCAGCAGCAACTTGATTAAGCTTGACCAATGGGCAAAAAATGCTGTGTCAAAATGTCAAGCAGGTAGAACTTTTTCCAAAAAAACTTGTTGCTGTAATTGCTGCCAAAGGTGCCTCTATCAAATATTGACTTTAAGGGGTGAATACTCAGGCAATCAATAGTTTTTTTATTTGTTTTTGTAGTTAATTTAGAACAATTTGTAGATATAATTAATCTCATTGACAGATATGGACTTTTGTGTTGATCAGTGGCAATAACCCCTGAATAAATCCATTTCAAATTAATGTTTTTACTCCACAAAATGTGGAAAAGTCTGGGTGGGTTGAATAATTTTAAGTATGTTTTTAGAAGTTGGATGACTACTATTGCTAACCATGTGTGATGATGATGGGAGGCTATTGTTACTTCCTGTGCATTTTGCTCATGTTGGGATGCTACTATAAGCTATAACAAGCCCGGTCGTTTGATAATGTTGGGAAGCTACTACTAACAGTGTTTTTATAATGTTGAGAGTTTATTATTCTTTATGACTTTTAGTAATGTTGGGAGACTTCTATAAACTTAAACTAGCCATGTATGTTATAATGTTGGGAGATTACTAGCTATAACTAGCAATGTCTGAGTAATTGTCAGATATTTTAATAATTACATACCAGTTAATTTTTAATAACCATGTAACTTAAGCTGTATAGCAGCTACTCTGTGGTATTTTAGAGTAGTTATTTCTTTTTTCTTGTCACATATTGATTTATGGTTGGTTGATGTCATATGGTGTGACATAAAAGTTATTGTATCTAAAATGGAAATGGGATATTCTTTTCTTAAGAAACTCAATATCATAATTATCATTAATATCTTAAGGTCCAGCATTTCGTTATGAAAAATCATTACATAATCCTCTTGCAAAGTCAGACATCTGTTCTCAATCTTTCAATGTATTTTATTGAAACACAATTCCGATAAACCCTGTTATAAATCTGACAAAATGCTTGTGTCTCTTGCTGATATAATTTGAAATGTGTTCCATTGAGCTTTTTTGATATATTACTAACAAATCCTTTTTTGGACACAATGTTGAATGTCACACCAAATGATATGCTGTGGTTCTTCATAGGATTGTATTATATTATATGGATTGTATGTATTATATGCTTTTAACATTCAAACAAAAACTATTTAAGAACAATAACACAAAGCTGTGAAACATTGTGCCACTAAACATTGGTTATCGGACACTGGACTAGTGAGGGATTCACTATTACAGAATAGCATCTCAAGTAATTGTTTACAGTAAATTCTGTTGAATATTAACTACTGGTAAGTACACTGCCTGGCCAAATATGGCAATGGATTTAAATGAATAAATACTTGGAAGTGCCTATGATTGAATAATTACTGCAGTGATTAATGTTTCAGTTGGCCACAATTATTTTAAACTTAACTGATGCAGTGAGTAGCTTCTCATTTCTTAAACAACCACGTTGGAGGATGCATTCCGTGGTCGTGGAAAATATATTTCTGTGTTTCAGAAGGGTGAGATTATTGCCCTGCATCAAGCTAAGAAAACTACAAAGGAGATTGCTGTAATTGGGTTAAGAACTGTCCAATGCATCATTAAAACCTGGAAGGATAGTGGTGAATGGTCAACCTTGAAAAATCTTGAATGGGCGTGATCAGAGATCACTTAAACAAGTCGAATTGTAATAAAACTGCAAACTCCCAGCCATGTTTAATAGAGAAAGTAAGAGCATTTTCACATGCACAATACTACGAGAACTCTAAACTAAACAGCTGTGTGGCCACAAGGAAACCGCTTGTTAGTGAGGTAATCAGAAAAAATGCATTAATCAGTGTGTTAAGATTGGTCTCTGGAGTGATGGAAAAAGGTTGTGTGGTCTAATGAGTCCAGATTGACCCTGTTCCAGAACGATGGGCACATCAGGGTAAGAAGGGAAGTGCATGAAGCAATGCACCCATAATGCATGGTGCCCACTGTACAAGCCTCTGGAGGCAGTGTCATGATCTGGGGTTGCTTCAGTCGGTCGGGTCTAGGCTCCGCAACATTATGTGGCAATAAAATGAGATCAGCTGAACACCTGAATGTACTGAATGACCCTGTTATCCCATCAATGGATTTTTTGTTCCCTGATGCCTCAGGCTTATTCCAGGATGCCAAAAACAGAGAAAAACAAGGAGAAGGAAAGCCATAGGACTGGGCCTGGCTCCTCCTCCAGCTAACCACGGAAGCACATGGCTGTTATGAATTGTTTTACACCATTCCTCTAATACAGGGAGACCACTGGCAATATGCAGAGAGTAGCAATTCCAGCTAGCCTGCCAGCCAGTCAGCCAGCCCCCATTGCCAGCCCGGCCCCTCCTCTGTCATTTCTGAATTTGAGATGAGGATCCTACAATACTAGATAAGCCAAAACCTCCACAACACCCTCACTTCAGCCCCAGACAGATGATGAGGATAAGCTCTTCCTCGGGAGCATTCTACTCACACT
Organism: Esox lucius; assembly: GCF_011004845.1. NCBI lineage: Eukaryota > Metazoa > Chordata > Actinopteri > Esociformes > Esocidae > Esox > Esox lucius. The sequence continues at coordinate 36,157,256 of NC_047580.1, forward strand.
AAAAGGTAAAATGTAACATTCACAGAGTTAGGTACAGCCAGCAGTTGTGTTCATGTTTTAGTACTATTGTTATACATGATACTAATAAAATATAACTTCAAATTGCTTTTGTTTGTACCCAAGTGTTGTCCACACTGTATACTTAAAGTCATTCATTAAGCTATATAGCTACAGTGTCATTTTGGATCCAACATGTGCGCTGACAGTGTTCCCATAAACAGCACTGCCTGGTCGTCATTGTTATGGTAACGTATGTTTCAGTGTAGCTCCACCCACCATGCTCTCTGTCCACTCAAATTCAAGAACCACATTCAGCCAGTAGAAATGACAAACATGCATTACAGCCAACCCCCATTGGATTACTTGATCAAGGATTATGGGTATGCATAGTAACAAAATTAAATATTAGTCCACAGGACAAATATACTACAATAACCTGTTCTCATTAAGGACTGGGCCTCAACAGAGGATGACAAAGCATAAAGGTTATATAATGATAAACCAAATATGTTCCTACTAAACCATAACTAATTAAGGTAAGGGCCGATCTGGGTTTATGTTTGTGCTTGTTGCAGACAATGCAGTGGGGTTTCTGATGGTGGGTGTATTTCAGAAAGCAGGATCAACAAACTGAGTTCAAACCCCAACTCTGTGTTGAATGACTGAGCTGTCAAACTCTAGAGTTAATGGTTTCAGAACAGGTGGTAACAATTAGTTCAGTCAACTCTGAGTTAATTTAACCCTGAGTAAAGCATGTGCACGAGGAGATAGAAAAATGTAAGAGTAGAGTAGCAGCAGCAAAAGAACATAGGCTAGCGTGGCAGAAAATTGCTGACCGAGTAAATGTGTGAGTATTAAATGGAAAAAAGAGAGAGGTTTTATCTCGACTGTTCCCCTCGTTAAATATTTGTAATGCGTGTTGGTGTGATATCAAGTTCAAAGTTCATTTCTCAAAGGCACCGAATAACACAGCGTCATTCTGAATGATCTTGTGGCACACAACATCTAGGTAGTCATTAAGAAAGAAATAAAGCAGAAATATAGCAATAATATACATAATGGTCAGTTTGGCATGGAAGCAGGACACACACGCAGAGGTTGTCATGGGCGAACGTAGTTTAATAAGTTTTGCCAAGAAACAACAGGCACAAACAGCAGGAACAGGAAACACTAAACACAAAATTACCAACCAGAAACACTGGGGCAAAAGGACAGGCTGCGCATAAGAACAAAAGACAAACATAACAGGCTACATTCAAAACCAAAAGCTCACCCAAACAGAACCTGACAATAATGTAAACTAGCAGCAAATTTAAAGATAGTCTGAGGGGGAGAATTGAACAATATGGGCAGACGTTATTATAAATATAATATGCCTATGAATGGTACATACAAAATAATATTGTAATGTACATGGAAAGACATCAGAGCATCTGGAATGTTCATGTGTGATCAGTATGATCATAGATCAGTGTTGCTGGTTGAGGAGCCTTATGGCCTGAGGGGAAAAAAACTGTGAGTCTGGAAGTGCTCCGATGCTCCGGTAGCGTCTACCAGATGGCAGCAGTGTGAACAGACCATCGCCAGGGTGGCTGTTGTCTTTGAAGATGTTCCGTGCTTTCCTAAGGCAGGTAGATGCCTTGCACAGAGGGGAGATGGCAGTCAATGACGCGCTCTGCACACTACCACCCTCTGGAGGGCCTTGTGATCAGCAGCGGAGTAGCAGCCTAGCAGGCAGCAATGCAGTTTTTTACCAACATGTCAAAATTCTTGAGTCTCCTCAAGAAGTTTAGTCACTTTTGGGCAGTTTTCACTGCTGGTTCGCTTGTCTGGACCAAGTGAGGTCAACTATTTATGCAGGAGCAACCCAACAGGCAACTGAAAATGAAATAAAAATATACTTCAAACCGGAAAAGTATAATTTCACTACAAGCAACTGTGATACTGTTGAGACTCCCCTACCATAGTAAACACCTTTCAGTGGCTACATTAAACATCGTTCAGTAGTAAGTGAAGATTCCTAAGATTCCTTTCTTTGTTGGCCTACCTGCACATTCATGTTGTAGAAAGACTTCCCATTCACATAATGTCCTTCATTTACTGAAGGAGCTGTGGTAGGAGTATGAGTACATATGCAGCCAATCACACCTGGAAACCTTATATATATTAACTGATTAGTGCTTCTCAAAGTCTCAAAGCTTCATACTAAATCAACTACTGTTTAGACTGATACCTGCCATTCTGTGGGATTCTTCTGTGATGGGTCTTTTGGGTCAGTATCACCGAAATATGCTCAGTATCACCGAAAACTGCAACACAAAGAATTTGTTCCGAACTAAGAGCATGTCCACAATGTGTCATATGAACGATATGAGGGCTGAGAATATTATTCAGATAAATCAGCCCCTGCAATCAAGCCGGGCATCAGCCCCCCCCCCACCCCCACATTTTGTTTCTCCTTAAACACTGCAAATGGTGTATGAATTACCTACTAGCAATGTTGCCGTAGCAACTGACTCAGTGAAAGGCCGAACTGGCTCTTTGAAACCGTGAACCCAGAGCTTCTATCAACTCTGAGTCAACTAAAGGTTTTCACTAAACCCGTGTTCTGAAATACCCTGGACGTGATGGATTAGGCTCAGGTGATCTGCGGGAAACAGAATAATACTCGTCTAGGTTTGTTGTGGGTGGCCCGTTTGTTTAACAGAGCTCAGCACACACTACACCACTTGGTCTGGAAGGAAATTAGAATGCATCATAATTTGTCTGTGTGTGACCGGTAGTTGTCAGTCTTCCTGAGGAGTGTCTTCCATCTGGCCATAAAAACCTGCCAGACGAAGTGCTACGGACAAGGTTCTCCCATCAGAGTTATGTCACAGGGCCAAAAGGGGTGTGGTAATTAGATAAGAAATGGATTTTAGAATAAGGCTTGGTCAAAACACAATCTGAATGCACTGCAGTACCATGACAGAGATGGTAAAGAGACCTACATTATTTACTATCATGTGTGAAAGAGACCTACATTATTTACTTCATTTGTGAAAGAGACCTACATTATTTACTTCATTTGTGTGAATTTGCTATTAGGTATTATGTTAATTATGTATTTTGACTGGCGTTCAGACACCATAAAGAGTAGCTTTCACTTACCTAATAAAATACAAGCACTTTTGTATAAAATGCCCAATCTTTTCCACTCTAATGCAAGAACTTTCACGTGCTAGCCATGTTGCGGAATTCTCAATGCATCTTTTTTATTAGATTATTAGACAGATTCAACACTAGTGTTGCTGCGGTTGCCTGTAACTTCTACTGATTTTCGACGGTTTGGTTTACAGAACCCTGGAGGTGACATTGAATGTTTGTTTTTATAAAACATGCTCTCATTATTGCCGGACCGCATAAGCGGAGCCGGCCAAGAAGAGCAAATGTGACTGACTGACCGGCTGGCCGACCTTTATTAAATAGCGTAGTGGTTGGAGAAGTGGACTTGTGAACTATAGGTACCGAGTTCATATCTCCTCGCAGGCCTGAAATAAAACAGTTTATGTTGCGACAATTTCTGGCATTGAAAAGTGCATCTTCAGTCTCGCTAGCAATTTCTCCATTTTTCTCTCCCCGGCAACCGCTTAAACAGGGTTTCCTATTCTCCTACTTGCACCTTTCATTTTAGCTCATATTACAAACAATTAATATTCTGCTTCATTGGTTACAACAGCTTATAACAGTTCACTAACTTATACAATCAATACATCTACACTAATAAGTTGTTAAAACGGCCATTGGCAAAAGCCAATGATGGTGGTAAACTTAAAAAGAAACGTTGGTCAGTTTAACACAATCCTCAATGCTGAAACGTGTAATACCGTGGTGTAGTGGTTAAAGACAGTGCCCCTGACACCGAGCAAATGTACAGGTCCGTAGTGAAGTGGTTAACTTCGCAGGTTTTCACATGTGCGATCTAGGTTCGTGTCTCGAGAAACATATTTCTATTGCGGGCCCCCTGAACTAGGCATGCCAGGTTTCTTGTCTAAACTTGCTCTGGTTTTTATAGATGAACTTTCAGGATTTTCAGGATTTTGGTTCTTATGCACAACATTAGATGGAAAGTAAATTTCTATAGACTACACATTTTTACGTTGGGTCTTTATTTTGTCATGTGTCCTTGAACTTCCTTGTCCTTTTGTGTCCGAAATATCTATAGAACGAGAACGCGTATTATTAAAAGAGAACACGTTTTGTAAATCTAATTAAATCTTATTGAATGTCACCTCCAGGGCTCCATATTTGTTAAATCCACTGTAAAACACCAAAAACACTTTGCACTGCCTCTAATGGGCCGGAGCACTTCCATTGCGCAGCGTTTCGGTTAATGATTCGTTTATGTTAAGGCTGTTGTGTTGTAAGTAATTGAACACATCGTCTTATGTGTGTCATTTATTTTACTGTCGTGTTAATTTTGTTTAGCTGCATCACTGCATGGTAACTTGGTTAATGTTGCCCCTTTTACCCGTGAGTAATACCGACTCCTGCACACTAGATGGAGCGTTGCAACTGATTTTCTTGCGGACCACCTTTATAACGTAGAAGAAAAAAAATGAGCCTTATTAACCCCAACACAAAATTGCGCGCTACAATCCATTTATTTCAGAGAAGAGGAAGCGTGCTACAATTTGTTTGCGGACTAGTTACCGCGGAAGAAGGGGAAAACAACTGATAAAGATAGATTAGATTGTTTTTAAGTGATTCCACAATGGCAAGCGACACAGACATCATGGATGACTGTGATAGCGACGAAGAAGGATCCTCTGATAGTAGTTACGTTCCAGACGAAGACTTTAGCTTCGACAGTGAGGAAGAAGTGGATCCAGACGATAGCACGTAAGTGTAAATAATCTTCATCCCTGTATTTACGTTAACATAATCTGGAATTATTTTAACATCGTATTTTTTATGTTATCTCTCGGGTTGTTCTGTATACTATGTTTTGGATGTTATGTTGAATAAGCAAAGTAAATTCCTTTCCTTAATATGTGCGCCACTAGTGACGATTGGAGAGGTTATTTTATTTAAATTATTCTAACGAATCCACAATTTTTCTTTTACCGAATATAATCGGTTAATTCGTATATTTACGAAATTGTGCCATTTTGTAACAAACATGTATGCCCAATTCCAAATTAATCTCCACATTCCGCCGTCCATCTCCGCATTCCCGCGCTCCACCTCCATTTATAAAAGCGATTCTGTTGGTTGTTTTCAGTCATGTGGTTGCACTGACTGTTCTGCCCGCCAGGCATTGTTAAAACATGGCGGCTACACTGGGATTTCTATGGAGCTATACTGCACCAGCCGGTCAGTATTTCTACTTTTACAACCTGTGAGTGTTTAGATCACCTCACAAAACATGAAAAACAAAGGTATACAAACACACTGCAAGTCTTAAGCACTGGTGACACACATACAACACCCGCTGCGTAATCGTTAAAACAGCGACATCCCTGCTGGAGCTGAAGGGGATGTGTACTTACTGTACCATGTAGAGAATCCATCCCCTTACCCTGCTAACAAAATGAAAGCATACAAAGGTACAGACCGCTATCTGTACATTCGACCAGGCTGGATCAATAATGCAGTTGTTTGGGAGGTGAAAGAGCATACATTATTCATTGTCAAAGCGAAGTTGAGTGCTAATTTACCTAAACTACCATTGGTTCTATGGATGGTCAGAGTAACGTAGTGCAGCCGAAAACCAGTCAGTATCTGTTGTGACCACCATTTGCCTCTCGCAGTGCAAAACATCTCCTTCGTATATAGTTGATCAGGTTGTTGATTGTGGCCTGTGGAATGTTGGTCCACTCCTCTTAAATGGCTGTGCGAAGTTGCTGGATATTGGCAGAACCTGGAACTCGCTGTCGTATACGCTGATCCAGAGCATCCCAAACATACTCAATGGGTGACATGTCCAGTGAGTATGCAAGAACTGCGATGTTTTCAGCTTCCAGGAATTGTGTACAGATCCTTGCAACATGGGGCCGTGCATTATCATGCTGCAACATGAGGTGATGATCGTAGATGAATGGCACAACAATGGACCTCAGGATCTCGTCACAGTATCTCATTCAAAATGCCATTAATAAAATGCACCTGTGTTCGTTGTCCATAACACATACCTGCCCATACCATAACCCCACCGCCACCATGGGCCACTCGACCCACAACGTTGACATCAGCAAACCGCTCACCCACACAACGCCATCTGCCCTGTACAGTGAAAACCAGGATTCATCCGTGAACAGAACACCTCTCCAAAGTGCCAGACACCATCGAATGTGAGCATTTGCCCACTCAAGTCGGTTACGATGAACTGCAGTCAGGTCGAGACCCCGATGAGGACGACGAGCATGCAGATGAGCTTCCCTGAGACGGTTTCTGACAGTTTGTGCAGAAATTCTTTGGTTATGCAAACCGATTGTTGCAGCAGCTGTCCGGTGGCTGGTCTCAGACGATCTTGGAGGTGAAGATGCTGGATGTGGAGGTCCTGGGCTGGTGTGGTTACGTGTGGTCTGCGGTTGGATGTACTGCCAAAATCTCTGAAACGCCTTTGGTAGAGAAATGAACATTACATTCACAGGCAACAGCTCTGGTGGACATTCCTGCAGCCAGCATGCCAATTGCACGCTCCCTCAAAACTTGCAACGTCTGGCATTGTGCTGTGTGATGGAACTGCACATTTTAGTGTGACCTTTTATTGTGGCCAGCCTAAGGCACACCTGTGGAATAATCATGCTGTCTAATCAGCATCTTGATATGCCACACCTGTGAGGTGGATGGATTATCTCAGCAAAGGAGAAGTGCTCACTAACACAGATTTAGACAGATTTGTGAACATTATTTGAGAGAAATAGGCCTTTTGTGTACATAGAGAAAGTCTTAGATCTTTGACCTCAGCTCATGATAAATGGGGGCAAAAACAAGTGTTGCGTTTATAATTTTGTTCAGTGTATTTAACTACCGACCAGGGACCCTAAGAATAAACTACTTTAATAAACAACCATCCTATATATATATATATATATATATAAAAATACATTTTAGGAAAGTTACAGCTAATTTGCATATTGTGTTAATCAATAAAGTTACTACAAATTGCAGCTTTATCATCTTTTGATTCTGGTATCATTTAGATCAGTAATTTCAAGTAAACATTATTGTTGTCAGTCAATCAAATGTATTTATAAAGCCCTTTTTACATCAGCAGTTGTAAGTGCTGTTACGAAACACCCAGCCTGTTTTGTTTGTTCCGGTTCATTATTATTATTATTATTATTATTATTATTCTGGGAGAAAAGGGGTATATTTAGCAAATTCGGCCTCATGGTGGCGCTGTCACAAGCCTGCAAAGTTGCACTTTTTGCAAGCTCACCACATCCACCCCATTTAATGTAGAGTCTTGAAAATTGGTACAAAAGTTTCTCTTCACTATGACATTTTTTGTGGGAAGTCCACCATCATGGATTTTTTGAAAAACACCTAAAAATTCACTCCAGGTGCCAAATGTCTGATCTAGGCATACTTTGATATTTGGCGTCAATGGACTATGGTCTGTAAAAGTTAATTTAACACTGATCTTTATGGGGGGGCATCTTTATAGGTGATGTGCGTATATATGCACCCATCACCTACATGGATAAGGGTACAATTCTACTTGGTTCATATGGCAGCTGCACTGCCCTCGACCGTAAAGCACTTCAGAGGATGATTAAAACAGCAGAGAGCATTACAAGGTCTGACCTGCCATCCCTGCAGGATCTCTACACAGAGAGGTGTAGGAGGAGGAATCAAACGGATCATTACAGATCCCAGCCACCCATGCCACGGACTGTTTACCAAGCTGCCGTCAGGCAGAAGATACAGGAGTATTCAGTCCAAAACTAACAGGCTACGGGACAGTTTCTTTCCTCAGGCCGTAAAGCTGCTCAATTCAGGAACCCCTCCTCCCTTCCATCCATAGTCCCATACACAAAAGGTTCAATATTGAAGACACCTGGTGCCACACTCTAATCAGCTAATTAACCCAAAACACCTGCAAACGCCTTTAAATGGTCTCTCAGTCTAGTTCTGTAGGCAACACAAGCATGGGGTAGACTGCTGACTTGACAGCTGTCCAAAAGATGACCATTGACAACTTGCACAAGGAGGGCAAGACACAAAAGTTCATAGCTAAAGAGGCTGGCTGTTCACAGAGCTCTGTGTCCAAGCACATTAATAGAGAGGCGAAGGGAAGGAAGAGATGTGGTAGAAAAGTGTACAAGCAATAGGGATAACCGCAACCTGGAGAGTATTGTGAAACAAAACCCATTGAAAAATGTGGGGGAGATTCACAAAGAGTGGACTGCAGCTGGAGTCAGTGCTTCAAGAACCACCACGCACAGACGTATGCAAGACATGGGTTTCAGCTGTCGCATTCCTTGTGTCAAGCCATTCTTGAACAAGACACAGCGTCAGAAGCGACTCGCCTGGGCTAAAGACAAAAAGGACTGGACTGCTGAGTTCTGATGAAAGTAATTTCCTGTGGAAATCAAGGTCCTAGCCTCTTGAGGAAGAGAGGAGAGGCACAGAATCCACGTTGCTTGAAGTCCAGTGTAAAGTTTCCACAGTCTGTGATGGTATGGGGTGCCATGTCATCTGCTGGTGTTGGTCCAGTGTGTTTTCTGAGGTCCAAGGTCAACGCAGCCGTCTACCAGGAAGTTTTAGAAAACTTCATGCTTCCTGCTGCTGACCAACTTTATGGAGATGCAGATTTCATTTTCCAACAGGACTTGGCACCTGCACACAGTGCTTATAGCGGTTTATAGCGTGCAATGCAGTTCCGTATTAATCTCTTCCACACTTCAGTCATGAGTGCAAACTTGTCAGTGGTCAACCAGCATTGCCGGGTCTCCTTATCACAGCACAGGAAGCCCATGATTTCCCAATGTTGAGATGAAAAATGTGTTGCCCGATTGCTCAGACCAGAAACTTTCCATCCAATGATCTTCCCACAGTATGCAACCCTCACATAGAGAAGCGCAGTAAAGGCCTTGAACTCCACAAGTGAAACAACCCAGGTGGTTTTCTTCAATCGTTCTGGGCTTCAGCCACTGTACACTCTGATGTGCTGCAACATCACTCCATCACACAGACATAAAACCACAGACTGTTTTTCACAAATGTCGCGCCTTGCGTGTGGTGTGGGGCCCTTTGACTCTGATGAAATGCTGGACATGGTGTCTCCTGGTGCCTGTGCCAGACTCGATGGTAGTCCATGCTATGCCATCTTTCCCAGTCTCTGGTAGTGATGGTACTGCAACACACTTATGAATAATAAGAGAATAACTTTAGACTCAGCCTAGGAAATGCTCATACTTATCCTAACATTGTCAAGTTATGTAGGCAAAAGCTATTTTATTTATATATTACACACACAGTTGTGCTCAAATGTTTTCATACCCTTGGAGAATTGGTAATGTATGTAACATTTGTAAAGAAAATGTGAGTGAGCAGGCAAAACAGATGACTCATTTCTTTGGGGATTCACATTCAACTGTAGGTCATAACAGAAGAGTACAATCTTAAAACAAAACACGGCAACGTTGAAAAAAATTACCCCTGTTCAAAAGTCTGCATACCCTTAGTTCTAAATACTGTGTATTGCCCCCTTTAGCATCAATGACCGTGTGCAGTGTTTTGTAATAGTTGTCTATGAGGCCCCGGATTCTTACAAATGGTATAGCTGCACATTTGTCTTGGCAAAATGCCAAGTCTTTGGTCGTCTTGCATAAACCACACGTGTGAGATCTCCCCAGTGAGGCTCGATGATATTAAGGTCAGGAGACTGATGTCCACATGGACATTAATTGCAATTAAAAAGCCATAGGTGTGGGAAATTCGCCTTTTTTACTTGTGTGTATCTGTAACAAGGCCAAACATTCATTGGTTTGTCAACTTTTGCTCAGGGCAATATGGGTGTTTTCTGTTATCGTTATTATTTAAGGAGCCAAAAAGATGTGGTGATAAATGGCTTCATATGATCATTATCCTTAAATGTATTTTTTTTTTTTTTTTTTTTTGGCATGATCGGTCATATTTTCTAAATCTGTGCCAGAATTTCACAATTTCTGCCAGGGTATGCGAACTTATGAGCACAACTTAACCGATGCTGGCTTATTGTAGAAGCCAACGAGCTGTGTTTGGAGGAGATTTTGGAAAGCAGACATTTTAAAAGCCACTACTGACTAGCTGGACAGACGGTTTAAGCTTTTCTACTTTCACTTTTCAGTCTATAGCAGGGGTATTCATTTAAACTATCTTGCTTAGAAATTTCATTCGGCACTGCCTGCATGTTTCCAGTCTGCTTGTCATCAGCAAATCACTCGTTTGCTACACATTTTTGTTTGTTTCACGGCTCGTTACCAAGATTCCCAATTCTGTATTTTTTCCCACAAATTCCCATGCCAGTATTGGATTGGTGCTTCTCTACCAGTGCATAGCAGTTTGGTTTAAAACTTTAAACATGCTCATTAACCAGGAAACGGTTTACCTACATTTTTAAATAATGATACGTTGTGTGGTCTAATAACTAATCTTTGTGTTTGTAGTGTTGAGACTGAAGATGAAAGGACTTCACATCCAGATCAACAATGTAGTCTGCCAGCGAAGATGGCAAAAAAGACCCAATCCCCACTTAAAAGAAAGCTGGCCTCATCCTCGAAGAAGGCCAAAGTACCACGTATCTCAACCCAAAGAAAAACCCCTCCCTTCCCATCAGAGTCAGAGGAGCCATCCCAGCCCTGGAAAACCAAGGACGACCCTGATGAAGGTCCAAAGTCTTTGCGGTTTTTCCCTAAAAGACTTCCTGGATCACAAGTAGATCCTTCATCTGTTTTCTCACCGTTAGAACTTTTCAAAACCTTTTTTTCCATGTCCACTGTCAGAACCCTCTGTGAAAATACAAACAGCCATGCAGCTAAAAACATCTGTATGGGCAAAAAATCTAAGTGGACAGATATTACTCCAAAGGAGTTTTACACATTTCTTGGGTTGGTCCTTTTCATTGCGCAGATTAAGGCAAGAGCTATCAACGATTACTGGAAAAGAAAATCCATCTTCTCAATTCCGTTTCCAGGAACTGTAATGAACAGGGATAGATACAAAACCATATCGTGGAACATTCACATGAGTGATCCTGATGAGGACGTTATCAATGATCGTAAGAAGGGTACCCCCGAATATGACAAGTTATTCCGTCTAAAACCATTAATGGATGAGATTCGTCTTGCTTGTATGGCTTCATACCACCCACACAGAAACCTGGCTGTAGATGAACGCATGGTGGCTTCACAAGCAAGAAATGGGTTGAGTGAATACATCAAGGCAAAGCCTAATAAATTTGGCTTCAAGTTGTTTGTTTTAGCTGATTCCAGCAATGGTTACACAGTGGATTATGCTGTGTATATAGGCAAGAACACGTTCCCCTTTGGTTTTGGAATTTGTTATGATGCAGTGATGTCACTTGTTAAGCCATCCTTTCTTGGGTCTGGTTACCATGTGTACCTGGACAATTACTACTCCAGCCCAAAACTGTTCAAGGACTTGTTTGACATTAAAATGGGAGCGTGTGGTATCATGCGTGAAGGCAGACAGGGTTTCCCAAAATCTACAGAAAACGCCCTAACCAAGAAGTCCCCAAGGGGAACTCTGCGATGGATCAGGGAGGGTTCTTTACTGTTTGTGAAGTGGAAGGATGCCCGGGACGTGTCCGTGGGATCCACCATTCATCAAGCCTACGGAGGGGAAACCATTAAAAGAAAAAAGAATAAGAATGGAAAAGGGTCTGTCAATTCCATTCCAGTTCCAACAGCGATTTCACAATACAATAAGTACATGGGAGGGGTTGACTTATCAAATCAGCTGATCACATACTTCTCAGCACACCGCAAAACAAAAAAGTGGTACCGCACATTCTTCTACCATTTTGTGGACATTGCTACGACTAACAGCTACATCATTCACAAGGAGATGTGTAAGGCCAACAACAAGAAGCCAATGACCCACAAGGAATTCATGGAGCAGCTTGTTGCTCAGCTCTGTGAGGTGTCTCTTGACACCAAGGACAAACCGAAGAACACTGGACACACGCCTGTTCCCATCAAGGTTGCAAAAGACAAAAGCCAGAAAGCTTCATTCGGACGAAAGGCTTGTAAATTGTGCATCACTGGGAATAACCGACGAAACCTCACTCCCTGGAAGTGCAATGAGTGTGGGGTGCCACTCTGTGTCATTCCGGACAGGAACTGCTTCCACGATTGGCACAACCTTAACTAAAAGGCATCCGCTTCTATTAAGTGTCAATCTTCTCATTCAGAGGGAAGTTACCTGAAATTAGCCTGCCCATGGCAACTTGGGCTGCTGTTAGTACATTCTTACTGATGATCAGTCTTTCAACAGCTTTTAAGTGATGGCAAACAGTTGCTCTTCTTCCATTTTGACTTTTGATACAATCTGTGTCATTATGATTCAAGAAATGTAAGAATAGGCCCAAGTCATTGACGTCCATGGTTGACATGGCAGCAGTTGCAGAGTCTGATGAGCAGGACTAAGTTAGGGTTAGTTTTCTTTTAGGATGTCTGTCATTTAATTATCCAGAGCAACAATTAAGACATTTGTCTTGAAGGGGCCATATGAAAGATGTGTACTGTACTGCTAACACTAATGCATGCAAAATTTACCAGTAGACTTCTGCAGTTAATGTTTTATGTTAATGTTATTTTCCCTCAAACACATTTCTTACCAGTTTTCTCACTAGTCAGTCCTTGATTTTGCATTGACTTGTAGTCTCATACTCATTTTAGACACTTGAAGAGCAGTCACCCAACCCTACATAATCCTGCGCTAGCTAATACTGCTCTGGTTTTATTAAGGGAAGACTGTGAGGACAAAAGTCATTAGTACCACAACAGGGAGTGTAGAGTCCAACATTTTGGTATTGTGCACGGTAAGATTTGTGTGTTTGTATGGTCAGTTTCAGTTTATAATAATTTGACCCATTTAAGTTTACCTGAATATGATTCATTTGATGTGATGCTGACCGTAAGTTTATTAAATGAAACTGACCATTTTGAAACTTTTTCACTGGTTGGGTATTATTAGTGTCTTTATAATGTTGGGAGGCTTCCATAAGTATTTTCTGTTGGAAAGGTTATATAGATGTTACTATCTAGCCCAGGAGCTGACTGCAGTATCAACTAATAATAACCATAACTCCTGTATTATAAACCCACCATGTATATGTTAATTATTTTTCGGCTGTGATGATGTATTTTCTGAAGACCAACTGGTTTAATGTCCACTGTGTCAGGAAGTGAATAAAGTCATTTTAACCAACTCTGTGTATCATTTGTTGGCTTGTCCATGACTGCTGCAAAGTTGACCTGGGGCTATATTCACAAAACATTTTCTTACCACTGATGTTGTGAGGGGTAAGAGAGAACGGTTTGAAAGGTTTACACTTAGGTTAACACGAGACCGCTAGGGAAATGAATGCAAGGAAACGTAACCGTAGTGATAAATATATAATCAGACTCCATATTGTCATTAAATGTTATCGTAAATGGCCATATTAGATGAGATTCAACTTTATTACAGTACAACGAAATGCAGTTAGCATCTAACCAGAAGTGCAAATAGAGACAGGCAGGAAATGTACAAGTATTGTAGTATATGTTGGAAGTCCGTAGTAAAGGTTAGCTACTCCTTTTGTCACGAGCCTAACATTAAAATGATGTGTTTCTGGGTTCACCCTAGACCCAGAACTCAGGGATGTATAGTGTAGTCACTTTGACTTAGGGGTTGCTGGGTGGGTGTGTGTGTGTGTGTGTGTGATTATCAGTTATCATAAGCGCCCAAAATGTGTAGGTCCTTTAACGTGAACCATGCAATAAAATGGCATGTGTTCCTGGGGCTACACAGATACTTTCGAAACCCAGGACTCAGTGATACCAAGTCTGGTTTCCTAGACTTACACCAATCAGCCATAACATTATGACCACTGTCAGGTGAAGTGAATAACACTGATACACCCATCAGCCATAACATTATGACCACTGACAGGTGAAGTGAATAACACCGATACACCCATCAGCCATAACATTATGACCACTGACAGGTGAAGTGAATAACACTGATACACCCATCAGCCATAACATTATGACCACTGACAGGTGAAGTGAATAACACTTATACACCCATCAGCCATAACATTATGACCACTGACAGGTGAAGTGAATAACACTGATACACCCATCAGCCATAACATTATGACCACTGACAGGTGAAGTGAATAACACTGATACACCCATCAGCCATAACATTATGACCACTGACAGGTGAAGTGAATAGCACTGATACACCCATCAGCCATAACATTATGACCACTGACAGGTGAAGTGAATAACACCGATACACCCATCAGCCATAACATTATGACCACTGACAGGTGAAGTGAATAGCACTGAAACACCCATCAGCCATAACATTATGACCACTGACAGGTGAAGTGAATAACACTGATACACCCATCAGCCATAACATTATGACCACTGACAGGTGAAGTGAATAACACTGATAATCTGGTTATCATGGCACATGTCAGTGGGTGGGATTTATTAGGCAGCAAGTGAACATTCTGTCCTCATAGTTGATGTGTTAGAAGCAGGGAAAATGGGCAAGTATAAGGATCTGAGTGACTTTGACAAGGGCCAAATTGTGATGGCGAGACGACTGAGTCTGAGTATCTGTGTGTGTAATTATCAGTAGATAATCAGATTTGTTTTTTTCAACTACCTCGGAAACAAGATGTGTTGTGTAGACTTTGCACATTTGGATAATGTTACTTACTCACAACAGGATGAGGTTTAACGTCGTTTTCTCGAGTGACATCCAGTGAGATGGAGGTAGAAGGGATGAAACATTAAATTCACCCTGTTTCATGACTGAAACCTCTACACTTATTTGACATTATCTTCATGCTCAAAATATAACAGTGGTGTAGGATCAGTGTGTTGATGACAATGTTCAGAGACAGACCAAAAGTAGCCTTCTCTGTTGTTTTGACTCATTCTGAAGAACTAGGGCCTTTTGAGCAGACAACTTTCTATATCGCAATGAAACCGCTGGTATTCAAGTCATCACCAACGCTGGCCTGGCCTACAGCACAACTACAGGTACTGACCACACTCAACACACAATGGATCCAACTACAGTCCAGTATTACTGACAGTGTTACTAAATCCAGCTACCGGTCAGTTACTGACAGTTACACTAAATCCAGCTACAGGTCAGTATTACTGAATCCAGCTGTTGTCCAATATTACTGACAGTGTTACAGAATCGAGCTATAGTCCAGAATTACTGACAGCATTCCTGAATCTAGCTACAATCTTGTATTACTGAATCCAGTAACGGGTCTGTATTACTGAGTGTTCCTCAAACCAGTAACAGGGTCTGTATTACTGAGTGTTCCTGAATCCAGTTACAGGTCTGTATTACTGAGTGTTCCTCAAACCAGTAACAGGGTCTGTATTACTGAGTGTTCCTGAATCCAGTTACAGGTCTGTATTACTGAGTGTTCCTCAAACCAGTAACAGGGTCTGTATTACTGAGTGTTCCTGAATCCAGTTACAGGTCTGTATTACTGAGTGTTCCTCAAACCAGTAACAGGGTCTGTATTACTGAGTGTTCCTGAATCCAGTTACAGGTCTGTATTACTGAGTGTTCCTGAATCCAGTAACGGGTCTGTATTACTGAGTGTTCCTGAATCCAGTTACAGGTCTGTATTACTGAGTGTTCCTGAATCCAGTTACAGGTCTGTATTACTGAGTGTTCCTGAATCCAGTAACGGGTCTGTATTACTGAGTGTTCCTCAAACCAGTAACAGGGTCTGTATTACTGAGTGTTCCTGAATCCAGTTACAGGTCTGTGTTACTGACAGTAAGAGGTGATGCACTTCTTTGAAACGTGGTGCTGGTATCAAATTCAAAATGGCCATGTATTTTTCCAAAAACAAAAACATTTCTCAGTTTCAACATTTGATATGTTCTCTTTGTACTATTTTAAAATAAATATGAGGATAAATTATTCGATTTTTACGCAGCATCCCAACTGTTTTGGAAATGGGGTTGTATTTTTGAGTTATGTATATTTGAATTATGTATGGCTGGCTAGCTGCAACCTGGTCTAAGGAACCTACGTAGACTATTTTACGTAAATATATGGCACCCGATTTCGTATGATATGAGACGTTACGTTAGTTTACATTACAATGCGCCACCAAAACGTATGATACATAACAAAATTATTCAAATGTAACATATCTTACGAACGCTATTACAACGTATTAAATGTTACAAACACTATTAAAATGTAAAATAACATACGAACGCCAGACAAACGTATGATATTTACGAACGCTATGAAAGACAAATTTTTCACAAAATGTTAACATGTGTTTTGAACCAGCGACATTTGGTTGAGAAGGTAGTCACCCTACCCACTGCCCCACACTGAATATGTGGATTGAGGATGAGTAACAGTAACAGCAAGGTCGCTAGAATATGTTATAAAAGCATTTTATCGTTAAGGTTATCACAGCACTGGGGTTAAGGTTAGGATTAAGGTTTGGGCGACAGTTAGGAAACAAAAAAGGTTAGGTTAAGGTTTGGTTAGGTCGCACAGCTCCGGGGTTCAGGTTTGGGTTACGGTTAGGTATCACAGCACGGGGGTTAAGGTTAGGGTTATGGTTCGGGTTAGGATTACAAAGAAAATCACTTCAAATATATTTATGTTGTGACAACACCACTTGCCCTTACAATTGACAGGTTCCTCACTGGAGCAGTGGGTAGCGCACTGGAAGGTTGCCTGTTTGAACCCCGGTTCTTTTCTCCATCCCGACTCTAACGCTATTTTATTGAACGTAATATATCTTACGAAATCCCCTGGCAAAAAAATGTACGTTAAATTGTCTACGTAGTGTCCTGAGACCAGGCTGATATTTGAGTTATGTTGATACAAATTAAGTTCACTGCTCAAACAAAAGGAACAAGTAATAATCACAGTATAACCAGTGTTCTTGCACCATTTAAAAATTCTAATTCAATTACCTCAACAAATATAATTTAAGACCCAATTTTTTTTTTAGCAATTTCTTTGACAGAAAAGGGACAATTTATTGAGTCCTACTTTACTATTGGTTTTTGTAACGGTGTATAAACACAATACTTGTTGCATGGCATTGCCGTTAATGTCACGTCAACCTGACGTTTTACCTGCTATTCAGAACACGTTTTATCGTAAGTGGAGAAGAGCGGAGGAAGAACGTTATTTTTAATAATGGGTAAGTAAAATAACTTACATTTTTCACAATTATTAAGTTAAATTGGGACATACAAAAACCTATACTTCTCCAATTCAGTGATTAGTTATTCGCCATCCATGTCCAACTTTTACCGTTACTAACTAAAGTTAGTGTGTCAACTGACCTGTGGCATCTTCCAAAGAAAACTCAAATTAAAGTAATGCCAGAAGTCCAAAGACCTGAAACATACTGCAAATCTGTCATTTTCTCCCATGTATCAGACCTATAGGTGCTGGTCATAAAATTAGAATATCATCAAAAAGTTTATTTATTTCAGTAATTCCATTCAAAAAGTGAAACTTGTATAATGTATACATTCATTCCACATAGACTGATATATTTAGAGTGTTTGTTTATTTTAATTTTGATGATTTTATTGAGGTTCAATATTGAAGACACCTGGTGCCACACTCTAATCAGCTATTTAACCCAAAACACCTGCAAACGCCTTTAAATGGTCTCTCAGTCTAGTTCTGTAGGCTACAAAATCATGAGGAAGACTGCTGACTTGACAGCTGTCCAAAAGACGACCATTGACACCTTGCACAAGGAGGGCAGGACACAAAAGGTCATAGCTAAAGAGGCTGGCTGTTCACAGAGCTCTGTGTCCAAGCACATTAATAGAGTGGCGAAGGGAAGGAAGAGATGTGGTAGAAAAGTGTACAAGCAACAGGGATAACCGCACCCTGGAGAGGATTGTGAAACAAAACCCATTGAAAAATGTGGGGGAGATTCACAAAGAGTGGACTGCAGCTGGAGTCAGTGCTTCAAGCACAGACGTATGCAAGACATGGGTTTCAGCTCTCGCATTCCTTGTGTCAAGCCACTCTTGAACAAGACACAGCGTCAGAAGCGTCTCGCCTGGGCTAAAGACAAAAAGGATTGGACTGCTGCTGAGTTATGTTCTCTGATGAAAGTACATTTTGCATTTCTTTTGGAACTCAAGTTCCCAGAGTCTGGAGGAAGAGAGGAGAGGCACAGAATCCACGTTGATTGAAGTCCAGTGTAAAGCTTCCACAGTCAGTGATGGTTTGGGGTGCCATGTCATCTGCTGGTGTTGGTCCAGTGTGTTTTCTGAGGTCCAAGGTCAACGCAGCCGTCTACCAGGAAGTTTTAGAGCACTTCATGCTTCCTGCTGCTGACCAACTTTATGGAGATGCAGATTTCATTTTCCAACAGGACTTAGCACCTGCACACAGGGCCAAAGCTACCAGTACCTGGTTTCAGGACCATGGTATCCCTGTTCTTAATTGGTCAGCAAACTCGCCTGACCTTAACCCTATAGAAAATCTATGGGGTATTGTGAAGAGGAAGATGCCAATACATTTTTTTGTATTGGTCTTAAGTAATATTCTAATTTTCAGAGATACTGAATTTGGGATTTTCATTAGTTGTCAGTTATAATCATAACAATTAAAATAAATAAACACTCGAAATATATCAGTCTGTGTGGAATGAATGTAAACATTATGCCAGTTTCACTTTTTGAATGGAATTACTGAAATAAATCAACTTTTTGATGATATTCTAATTTTATGACCAGCACCTGTATATGTTACATTGTTTGTATGATTTTTTTTAGACATGCATTTTAAAAATGTATTAAATACATTTTTTATAAATATATATACATTTTTACATATATTTACCAAATGTATTCAGGAATATATTTTCCAAATGTATTCAAAAATATATTTAATATACATTTATTTTCCGTATGGGATTTTAAGGAGTCATCACCAAAATTGGCAATGCTGCTGCATTTGACGAAGCGAGGGAGATGACCTATACTGATAGTTATTGGATCAATGTGGAACGCTGTTGTGCCCTGAAATGAACTAGCGCTGGCAGCGTAAAGTTCGTATTCAGTCTCGCTAGACGTTGCTCCATTCTCAAGACTATTCCAAACAATAATATACTAGAATTACTGGCTTATAAGCTTTTAAAACAGCCAGTGGCAAAAGCCATACAATTCATAGATGCTATTTCTGGTGGAAGTAAACTTCATAAGAAATGTTAGTCAGTGTAACACCATGCTTAATGGTGTCTAGCAAAATGGAATGAATGTAAACATTATGCCAGTTTCACTTTTTGAATGGAATTACTGAAATAAATCAACTTTTTGATGATATTCTAATTTTATGTATATGTTACATTGTTTGTATGATTTTTTTACCAGTCAATACACAGCTTCGAAACACAGCCTAGCCATTGCTACAGTACATTTAGACATGCATTTTAAAAATGTATTAAATACATTTTTTATAAATATATTTAAGCAGCCAATTTAGAACATTTTTACATATATTTACCAAATGTATTCAGGAATATATTTTCCAAATGTATTTAAAAATATATTTTAATATACATTTATTTTCCGTATGGGATTTTAAGGAGTCATCACCAAAATTGGCAATGCTGCTGCATTTGACGAAGCGAGGGAGATGACTTGGCAAGAACGTTCTGACAGATTAAATGCACAAATCATACTAGCCTACTTATTGTTTACATTTTAATAAATGAACATTCAGATCACTAGATCAATAAGACAGGCTAGAGGATATCCGATTCATGATCAATCAAAATTATGTTGTAGGCTAACTTATGTGAACTAACATAACTACAATGCATTTACTGTTAATTAGCCTAATTTGGTGAGGATTGAAGACTTTTTGACCAAGCAACCCTTGGCCTATACTCGTTCCCAGTGATGACATCTCAACAGGGGGTAAACCAAATAGCCAAAAAAGAATGTGGCAACAGCTTCGATATTAGGTATCAGGTAACTTCCATCGCAGATCATCTGACAACATAGAGGGTGATGTGACACACTTTGCCTGGCAGACTCTTCATTTTAAAGTGCTCAGCATGACTAAGAGCTGATGCAGTGGTGTCTCTCAAAATGTAAATTCCAGTTCCGAATTATCTCCACATTGCTCACATTCCATTGGACATTTCTGTGAACAACGACCAGGGTAACAGGATTTAAATCCAAATAAGTGTTGATATCCAAATGTATTTAATCTATTTTCACAGATGTGCACATTTCATCCAAATCCAATTGCTACTATTCTAGACAGTGTGTGGACAGATTCCTCCAGTATATACCTGTATGTTCAGGCTATGGAAAGATTTCCCATTGATATAGTCCAGGTGGGGCATGCACATTGATATAGTCCAGGTGGGGCATGCACATTGATATAGTCCAGGTGGGGCATGCACATTGATATAGTCCAGGTGGGGCATGCACATTGATATAGTCCAGGTGGGGCATGCACATTGATATAGTCCAGGTGGGGCATTCACATTGATATAGTCCAGGTGGGGCATGCACATTGATATAGTCCAGGTGGGGCATGCACATTGATATAGTCCAGGTGGGGCATGCACATTGATATAGTCCAGGTGGGGCATGCACATTGACATAGCCCAGGTGGGGCATGCACATTGATATAGTCCAGGTGGGGCATGCACATTGATATAGTCCAGGTGGGGCATGCACATGGATATAGTCTATTGCGTCTATAATATTGGGTAAGCCTGAAAAAGAGGATTATGTTAATATAGAGGCTTGTCAACCTGTTGGCTACGTTACATTTATTTTAACTGTCACATACTTGCAATTGAATAAAATGCATCCTTGATTCTTTGTGTTTCAAGATGACCAGGGAAAGTGATGAAAATATTCAGGTACTGCTTTAGAGCAAGGCATACCCTTATTTGCAGATGATGTGGCAAGACCTTATGCACGACGAATCTCATGTCCCACATGCAAAGAAACGCAGATCTATGCAGACTGAACAGGTGTCAACCTTGGCTAAGTTGAGTGTACTTGCTTATGTGGTTCCAGCAGACTGCATAGGTACACTTTGGGCCTACTGAACCTGTACCTCTCCCACAGATACTCATCAGGGAAGCCCAGTGGAGAACTGGTGGTGTAAAAGCTCTGTGTCGAATCTGAGCACCTTCATCCACAGGGTTGTTGAGTAATGGACATGTCATAGATGGTTGTAACTGGCTGGTCTTTAGATGCACTGTTTATATAGGCTGAATCTCAAGTCGCATACTTGCATACTATATAGTATGCCAGATTAGTATGCAAGAAGATTAGTGTGTCTCAAACCATTGTACGCTGAAATTAGCATGCCAAAAGTTCTGAACATAGTTTTTGAGTTAATGTAGACCACACTTGCCCAGTGAAAGAGGAGAGGTTTTCACATTTGTCTTGTCTTTTCACTTGACAAAAAAGTCAGTTATCATCACCTATACTGATAGTTATTGGATCAATGTGGAACGCTGTTGTGCCCTGAAATGAACTAGCGCTGGCAGCGTAAAGTTCGTATTCAGTCTCGCTAGACGTTGCTCCATTCTCAAGACTATTCCAAACAATAATATACTAGAATTACTGGCTTATAAGCTTTTAAAACAGCCAGTGGCAAAAGCCATACAATTCATAGATGCTATTTCTGGTGGAAGTAAACTTCATAAGAAATGTTAGTCAGTGTAACACCATGCTTAATGGTGTCTAGCAAAATACTCAAACTTGGGTGTGATAATGTGCGACAAAATGTAATGTTGAGTATTATGACAAGGTAGGTCCCAATTAGTTCCAATAATGGCATACTAGCTTACTATATACTAAACAGTACATACCTAATCATCTGCGAAGTACGTACTGTACTTGTAGTACGTAGTATGCAAGTACAGTACGTACTTGACGGAACAGTCTTTCTGGATTCTGTTTCAGCCGGTTGGAAATTCTTTGGTACACAACTAAATTAAACATGACAGGTTAGTTCAGAGGTATACGTTACCTTGGTTACTGAGCAGGGACTCCTATAAGCCACAGTAATGGAACGGAACTCTCACTAAGCAAGACTGGATTTACCTTTATCTGCCTTGATGGAATACCCCCGGGTCAACTTTGCAGCAGTCAGGGACGACCCAACAAATGATGCCAAGAGTGGTTTAGGATGACTTTATTCACTTTTTCTGAGGCACATTAAGCTCGTTGGTCTTTAGAAAATATATCATCACTTCACAGTGGAAAGGAGAAATACATATTGTCTAGGACAATTGCAAATTATTCTTAGATACTGCAGTCAGTTACTAGGTTATTTGTCAAAAAGTTTCACTACGAACCGTTTTAGTTCATTTATGTACAGTCAGCGTCTCATGAATCCTCAAAATAAATGTTTGTTAGAGTGAAAAGTCAGGTTATGTAAGTATTAAAATATATTCCTATAAGCTCTTGCCAAAGCAACAGCTACTCTTCCTGTTGTCCAAACACTAATTATAACAACAAAGTAAATAAAGGAATAATAAACAACATAAAATCAACTAATCTTACAGTATACAATATCAAATAGCATCTTTACAAGCCCTGTTGGGGTATTAGGTATGATTTTGTATGATTGTAATGTTACATGGTGTGGCTGAGTTCCATGTAGTTGAATTACCTTATTGGTGCTCTGGATAAATCCAGAAGACAACATCTAAATAAGTCCCAAAAAACAAACTAACTGTAACTTTGTCCTACTCATTCAGACTTGGCAAACTGCTGCCATTTCACTTGATTACTTTTACTCTGAATCAGAAGACTGATTCTCAATAGGAGCGAGTGGATGTTCGTTAAGGTTGTGCCAAACGTGGAAGCAGTTCCTGTCTGCAATGACACAGAGTGGCACCTCACACTCATTACATTTCCAGGGAGTGTCATTTCTCCGACCTTCTATATGGCACAATTTACATCTCTGTCGTCCGACTGAAGCTCTCTGGCTTCTGTCTTTCGCAATCTTCATGGGAACAGGCGTGTGTCCAGTGCTCTTCGGTTTGGCCTTGGTGTCAAGAGACACCTCACAGAGCTGAGCAACAAGCTGCTCCATGAATTCCTTGTGGGTCATTGGCGTCATGTTGTTGGCCTTACACATCTCCTTGTGAATGATGTAGCTGTTAGTCGTAGCAATGTCCACAAAATGGTAGAAGAGAGTGCGGTACCAACTTTTTGTTGTGCGGTGTGCTGAGAAGTATGTGATCAGCTGATTTGATAAGTCAACCCCTCCCATGTACTTATTGTATTGTGAAATCGCTGTTGGAACTGGAATGGAATTGACAGACCCTTTTCCATTCTTCTTTTTTCGTTTAATGGTTTCCCCTCCGTAGGCTTTATGAATGGTGGATCCCACGGACACGTCCCGGGCATCCTTCCACTTCACAAACAGTAAAGAACCCTCCCTGATCCATCGCAGAGTTCCCCTTGGGGACTTCTTGGTTAGGGCGTTTTCTGTAGATTTTGGGAAACCCTGTCTGCCTTCACGCATGATACCGCACGCTCCCATTTTAATGTCAAACAAGTCCTTGAACAGTTTTGGGCTGGAGTAGTAATTGTCCAGGTACACATGGTAACCAGACCCAAGAAAGGATGGCTTAACAAGTGACATCACTGCATCATAACAAATTCCAAAACCAAAGGGGAACGTGTTCTTGCCTATATACACAGCATAATCCACTGTGTAACCATTGCTGGAATCAGCTAAAACAAACAACTTGAAGCCAAATGTATTAGGCTTTGCCTTGATGTATTCACTCAACCCATTTCTTGCTTTTGAAGCCACCATGCGTTCATCTACAGCCACGTTTCTGTGTGGGTGGTATGATGCCTTACAAGCAAGACGAATCTCATCCATTAATGGTTTTAGACGGAATAACTTGTCATATTCGGGGGTACCCTTCTTACGATCATTGATAACGTCCTCATCAGGATCACTCATGTGAATGTTCCACGATATGATTCTGTATCTATCCCTGTTCATTACAGTTCCTGGAAATGGAATTGAGAAGATTGAATTTTTTTTCCAATAATCGCCGATAGCTCTTGCCTTAATCTGCGCAATGAAAAGGACCAACCCAAGAAATTTGTAAAACTCCTTTGGAGTAATATCTGTCCACCTGAATTTCTTGCCCTTACAGATGTTTTTAGCTGCATGGCTGTTGGTATTTTCACAGAGGGTTCTGACAGTGGACTTGGAAAAAAAGGTTTTGAAGAGCTCTAACGGTGAGAAAACAGATGAAGGATCTAATTGTGATCCAGGGGGTCTTCTGGGGGAAAAACTCAAAGACTTTGGACCTTCATCAGGGTCTTCCTTGGTTTTCCAGGGCTGGGATGGCTCCTCTGACTCTGATGGGAAGGGAGGGGTTTTTCTGTGGGTTGAGAGACGTGGTACTTTGGACTTCTTCGGGAATGAGGCCAGCTTTCTTTTTAGTGGACAGTGGGTGTTTTTTGACCTCTTAGCTGATGTGCTAAAATGTTGTTCTGGATGTGAAGTTTCTTCAGTTTCAACACTATGAAGAAAAATATTAGTTATAATGAATTCAAAAAGTAATAAAACTGAACATAAATATAAAGGCAACATTTCCTCACAGGTTATGAACGAGCCCAGAAAGGTTCCACACACACAAATATTGATTTTGTGCACAAATTTGTTTCCATCCCTGTTGGTGAGCATTTCTCCTGTAGGCTGACAGGTATAGTCAAGATGTTTGCAGGTTGCCTTTGTGTTTCTGTTCAGTGTAACAACAATTCCATTGAGCTATGCATTGTCTACCAAACCCGCGCTGATCCCATATTGTGTAGCTTGTTTTATTAATGATCTGAACTTTTCCTCAAATAGTTTGTTGTATTTTTGCCCCCATCCTATGTACACTCTACACACATTAAAAAACATTGAATAGATTCTGCGTGGATTCAAATATAACCCACAAAACATTCATAATTATAGTAGAAATCTAACTAATTTCAATTAGGAATAAATGTAATCTACAAATGTATTACTAAAATGTTCAAACCATGGTTCTTCTGGGGACTCAGATTCACTGTCCTTCTTTTGATTGACTCTGGGTGGAGTGTCGCCAGCTGATTCAATCGAGTCCTCCTCTTCCCAATCAAGACTATAAAGATAAAAATGAACATGTCAACAATCATGTGATTCATTTAGTCAATACCATCACACACGTCCAGTGGGGTGATGTACAATCTATGAGGTCATTTTGGTAAAATTTACTACGGTCAGAAAACTAAAACAGTCTTACTCCAGTCTCACTCAATCTGTTTTTTTGATTTACTTCTTGAGTAAAAGAATATTGTTTCCTTGGAGTTTGTTTGGGTTACAAGATGTTACGAAATGAGATTGTCATCAGTAATTATATAGTTTTTTTAACCTGTTCCCTATTTTCCTGTGTTTTGCATTAACCTTACCCAGTTTTCACCACACCCAGTTGGTGGCAATATACCTTTTTTGGTTGTAGTCTTCCAAACCCAAAAAAGATAGCAATAGAAGAACACAAAGTTGCCAACCTGGAGCCATTTTGTCAACAAGCTGCTCCATCAGAACAAAATGATTGGTTTCAGTTAGATTGCTAGGAAGGTTTCCTATCTACCTAGTTCATTCAGGCAAGCAAAGCACAAGTATGAGGCTAACGACTGATATGATGACATTAATCATCTTTTGCTTGGGACAATATGGCTAGTTGGCCAGCTTGTTTAGGTTAATGTATAGTTATTGATGTGAGAAAAAAAAATGTGTACATTAATTTTCCCCCTGAAAAACTAATCTTATACCACAAATGCATAACACTGTTTTAGTTAATAACTTGGAGTGAATGTCTCCCAATTATTCAGTCTCTGAAGTCTTTTTGAGGGATTTTTGCCCACTCCTTCTAATTGAATTTAATGTATTGAGTGGGGTTTCTGAGGTGTCTGGCATGTACTGCCCACATCAGCTCCTCCTACAGCATCTGGATTGGATTATGGTCAGAACTTGGCCAATCCAAATAATTAATGGTTCCCTTGATGATGTGCAGCCAATCAGGTCCAGGGGAGAAAAAGCAGCCCCAGACCTTCACACACCCTCCATCATGCTTGACTGTTGGGATAAGATTCCTTTGGTGGATGGCAGTTTTGGGTTTTTGCCAAACACAGCTTTTTTTTTTGTGACCAAAAATGTACGTTTTTGACTTGTCTGTCTAGAGAATGGACTTACTGAAACCTTCAGATTGGAATCACTCTGGCGTTGGTTTGACCCTCCTCGGACCACTGTTGGTAGTTACTCAACACTGCTGAACGGAGCACCACACAAGCCATGCCATTTCAGAGATGCTCTATTGTCATGGCCCGTCACCTGGCCATGACAATTCGGCCCTTGTCAAAGTGGCTCAGGTCTATACTTCTGCCCATTTCACCTGCATCCAACATGTTGACTACAAGAACTGATTGTTTGCTCACCATCTAATCTACACAGGCCTTGACATGTGCCCTTGTTAGGAGATGAACAAAGTTATTCGCTTCACTTGTGAGTGGTCATAATGTTTTGATTCATCAGTGTATATTTATTGCCAATTATAACAATTAACTGTGATTTTACATAATACACAAGCATATTGTGTAAGTACACAAATATTATAATTTAAATTCATGTACAAATTACTATCATTGTACAAATAACTATTTTCATTACGGTGTGCTTAACAGAGCTTGCCAAATACATTTGTGGCTAAGCTACTTTTATCATGGTCTAAAGCTACCCACCATCATCATCTGCAGATTATATGCACTAACAGTTATATAAAAGGAAAAGTTTATTGCATGTTTTGATTGCAACATAGCTAACCGCAAGCTAATTCTTAAACCTTTCTTGCTCATTGACTAAAAAACACTATATAAAAGTGTTATCATATTGACCCATGAAGTGATCCCAACATCTGTCTTATCATTTTGTCATTTTTGTGCTGCTGCAGAAAATACCACGACTAGCATCGAGTGGCTTGACTTTTTAATCACGCTTACTGGAAGATGGCGCACTTACTGGGACGTCCAATAGAACTTGGGCCCAGTCTCAAATCACATACTATACCTTTAATATAATGCCAAAAGTTGAAAATGCCAAAAGTGCCTGGATGGTCTGCTATTTCTGGTGGATTTTTGAAGTATGCAACCGTGCATGCTTTCCAGGGCACCAGACCAAAATCCCTTGGGCAGTAAAAGAGGGGTTTGCAACGATTGTCCCGTCTTTTCATTTGACGAAAAATTCAGTTATTGCATTCTTTTATCATTCACGTAAGAAAGGGAAATGAACATCGTTGTTGACATGAAATGTAGCATGCTAGCTCAGTTAGTTATATTACATGCAATCCATTAAGTGCAGACAGGACCGTTTTTATATATTGGGGGGACATTCCCCCAATTTGGTAATCATAACTGAACCTAAACTTCCCAGTACTAAAAACCGTTCGTAAAAATACTCATACATGTAAAACACTGGTCAATTTAACAATGGTGTCTCTAAACAAATATTCAAATTTGGCAGGATTTGTTTTGCGCGACACAATTAGAGGCAATTTTATGACAGGCTTACAGTACCTCGTCACTGGTATCGGAGGAAAACGACACTAATCAAAAGGAATTTATGTCCAGACCTGCGGCTCGGACAATTATTTCTACCTACACATCGTCATATGGATCCAGCCCGTCCTCGCTATCGCAGTTAAAGTCTTCGTCTCTAAAGTAACTACCACCAGAGCAACTGGATCCTTCTTCGTTGCTATCTAAGTCACCCATGATCTCTGTGTCGCTAGCCATAGTAGAATCAACTTCAACTATATGTTATTGTTGTTATCATCTGCGTCTTGTGAGCAACATTAAAGAAACACTTCCGGGTCACGAAAATCTGGAATTTTTCAAAATAAAAGAGACCAACGAATTACTTATAAACTGAGATAAATTGAATGTATTAATTGTTTGAGAACATATACCTCTCAAAACATTGACAACAATTCAAATATGATCATATTTAAGTGTAATTTCCATAAAAAGTGGGTGTTAAAACACGTTCCAAGGGTAAAATTCAGACAATGACAGAATATGGAATACATATTACCTCATAGCTCATGAACTATTGAATATTCCACAGAGAAAGCAGTGTAGGAAATGTCCAGGAGAATGTGTAGAGTAAGACAAACCTGTCTAATCATGGGCAACACAATATTTCCACACCCTCTTTTTCCACAATGTAACTTAATGGATTTGAAATACATATTGACTCATACAGAAAGAACTATTCTATACGCCGCAGTGAATGTATTGTAGGAAATGTTTAGGAGACTATATAGAGTGTTTATGTGCAAATGAATCAAGGGGCACTCTGTATTTGCAATTGTTGCTGGTGTTTTACTCCACCCACCCCATTGGCCACAATGTAACTCAATGCATATGAAATACATATTGGCCTATAAAATAAAAACTATTCTATACGCCGCAGTGAATGTAATGTAGGAAATGTTTAGGAGACTCTATAGATTGATTATATGCAAAAAAATCAAGGGGCACTGTGTATTTGCAATTGTTGCTGGTGTTTTACTCGGCCCACCCCATTGGCCACAATGTAATTCAATGGATATGAAATACATATTGGCCTATAAAAAAAAAACAATTCTATACGCCGCTGTGAATGTATTGTAGGAGATGTTCAGGAGACTATATAGATTGATTATATGCAAAGAAATCAAGGGGCACTGTGTATTTGCAATTGTTGCTGGCATTTTACACCCCCCATACCATTCTCAAATTAAGCTAAGGCTGGAATGTAGTTGCAATAAAATATATCCATCTAATAGAGTTGATGAAGTTGAACTTATTCTAGTATGTAATAGTTGGAAATTGGTTATGATTTGACTTTGTTGTAAAAAAAATGTTTCTATTCTAAAAGGTATAAAACTGTAAATGGTCTTTTGGACTCACTTACATCTCTAAAGGTGGTACAACAGGTTAATGACCAGCTAATATATGTCGTTGACAACTACATTAGATCATTGGCTGAATTGTTAAGTAATCACCAAGTGGTGATAATCACCTCCATTAACAAAAGGAATAATGGATCTAAAGGCTATTCAGCAATTTGGAATGTGGCCAATGGTATGGGCACAGTAAAATGCCAGCAACAATTGCAAATACACAGTGCCCCTTGATTTCTTTGCACATAATCACTCTATCCACCTTCCTTGACATTTCCTACAATACATTCACTGCGGCGTATAGAATATTTTTTTCTTTGAGTCAATATGTTTTTCATATCCATTGAGTTGCATTGTGGCCAATGGGATGAGTGCAGTAAAATGCCATCAACAATTGCAAATACACAGTGCCCCTTGATTTCTTTGCGTATAATCTATATAGTCTCCTGAACATTTCCTACAATACATTCACTGCGGCGTATAGAACAGTTTTTTTTCTATAGGGCAATATATATTTCATATGCATTGAGTTACATTGTGGCCAATGGGGTTGGTGGAGTAAAATGCCAGCAACAATTGCAAATACACAGTGCCCCTTGATATCTTTGCATATAATCACTGTATAGAGTCTCCTAAACATTTCCTACAATACATTCACTGCGACGTATAGAATATTTTTTTCAGGGCAATATTTATTTCATATGCTTTGAGTTACATTGTGGCCAATAGGATCTAGGATAGCTGGAGTAAAATGCCAGCAACAATTGCAAATACACAGAGCCCCTTGATATCTTTGCATATAATTATTCTACCCACTCTCCTGAACATTTCCTACAGTATATTTTTTACAATATACACTAAGCAAAGTGTCAAAATGGATACATTTAATATTATTAAAATTGCGTTTTACCGCGGACTTCTATTTTGAAGGCAAAATCCGAAAACCGGAAGTCTTATTGTTGCTACGGAATCTGTAATGTTGCCAGCATGACGCTAATTCCCGTCTTCCATGCTACAGTCGTGCGGGATGTCAGCAAACATTTAAATTGCAATCCGCCATCTAGTGTGTTGGAGTTAATACTACTCATATGTCTACTTTAAAGTATTAACTAGTTGAGTAACAAACCAGGGGGCAGGGTCCAAGATGGCACCGATTATTTTATTTTTTATTTAAATATTTCTTTATTTTTTCAATGTAATCTGCTCACTGTCACATCCGCGGAATCATGGACTCTGCCATATTGACCAGTTCCTGTTTCACATGCCTCATCATTTAGTACATGTGCACCAGCACTGGAGTCCAGCCAAACCCTGCGTGAACGGACAAGAGCCTGCGTGAGCCAAGCCAAGTAAATGTTTCTTTACTAGCTAACATGTTTAACTAGTCATTGGCATTTACAGTTCATATCATCATTGACATTAATATGAGCTAACAACTTTAATTGCAACAGGTCTAAAAGCACATTGTCAGGATTTGACGGACTCCATCCTAGCTGGAGTGGTGCTCTTCTTTTATCTAGAAACATTGACAGGAGTCTCACTCCTATAGCCTCACCATGAGATAGGGTGCAGGTCAGGGTGCAGGTCAGGCCGCAGGCTGTTAGCCAGCCTGCTAGCATAGTGGAGTCTGTCGATAGCATAGCCAGAGTAGTTAGTACAGCTTTACCTGTTGCCACTGTGACTCGTTCCAGGCTGAGAAAAGTTAAACAAGGTAGTGATAACAAAAACAACCTTATTAAGATAAAGCCTTCCTCCACCTCGGTCACAAATAAAATAAAAATGACTGTATCACCTCGCATCTCAAAATGGGACTCCTAAATGTTAGATCCCTTGCTCCAAAGGCAGTTGCAGTAAATTAATTAATCTCTGACCATAAACTAGATGTTATTGGTTTATGTGAAACGTGGCTAATGAATTCACTGCCTTAAATGAGGCCTCTCCTCCTGGTTATACTAGTGATCATATCCCTCGTGCATCCCGAAAAGGAGGGGGTGTCGCTAATATTTATGACAGTAAAAAACTGATGCAGAAAAGTTAATCCATGCTTTCGTTACTTCTAGACTAGATTACTACAATGCTCTTCTCTCTGGTTATCCAGACAAACTAATAAATATACTTCAATTAGTGCTGCACACGGCTGCCAGAATCCTAACTAGAACAACATTTTTTGAACACATTACTCCTGTACTAGCGTCCTTACACTTGCTGCCTGTTAGGATTAGGGCTGATCTTAAGGTTTTAAACCTATAAATCAATACATGGACTTGCTCCTACTTACCTTGCTGAAATGATCTAGCCATACGTACCTACACGTAACCTACGATCGCAAGATGCAGGCCTTTTAATTGTACCTAACTTCTAAACAAACAGCTGGCGGCAGGGCCTTTTCTCATAGAGCTCCACTACTGTGGAA
Organism: Esox lucius; assembly: GCF_011004845.1. NCBI lineage: Eukaryota > Metazoa > Chordata > Actinopteri > Esociformes > Esocidae > Esox > Esox lucius. The sequence goes on from NC_047580.1 coordinate 36,188,905, forward strand.
TGATCTGCCAATTAAGGTTAGAAATGCAAACTCAGTGCAAACGTTCAAGTGTCAACTAAAAACTCATCTCTACAGCATGGTCTATGATTAAGTGTAGTCTGGCCCAGGGGCGTGAAGGTGACCAGTAGGCTTGATACTGTCCATCCTTGCTGTCTTGCCAGGTGGGCTCTCGTCGCCACTGGGATGTCCTCCCTCCAATGCCTTTCGGGGGAAGAGTCACTGGCTTGTTGTTGTCTGTCTGTTGTGCACTTGTGCAATTGGGCTGTACGCTGCTGGCAATACTCGGCCCTCTTTCAGGGGGGTTGTGGTTGGTGGGTGTCCCTTTGGTTGATGCCTGGCAATGTGGGTGGATTGATTTCCTGCCTGTTGGGCCCTGTCCGGGGCCTTCCCCGGGTAGGGCCACAGTGTCGCCGGACCCCCCCGTCTCAGTTCCAAGGTGTTACGCTGCTATATTATTGTACTGGGGGATATGAGGAGTACACTTTCTAACTTTTCTCAGTCTCCTCCAGTTTTAAATTTTAGGAGGAGATGAGGTTCTGGTCCACACCTTCGGAGTACCTTGTTTGCCAGTTGCTGTCCCTGTCTTTGTCAACCTGGTCATACTTTTGACCTAGTCTAGAATCAAATAGACTCTGGATTTAGCCCAGAGAAATGTATTTATTATTCTAATTGGACTCTTAATATCTCACGCGGCACAGCCAGAAGAGGACTGGTCACCCCTCTGAGCCTGGATCCTCTCTAGGTTTCTTTTTCTAAAATTCGGCCTTCTTAGGGAGTTTTTCCTAGCCACTGAAATTCAACACTACTGTTGTTTGCTCCTTGGGGTTTAAGGCTGGGTGTCTCTGTAAAGCACTTTGTGACAACTGCTGTTGTAAAAAGGGCTTTATAAATAAATTTGATTGATTGATTTGGTATTTTTATATAAATTCAAAGCTATAAATAACTTCTACTACAATAAGTTATCACTTTAGACGTGTTAATAGCTAGTCTACTTTCTAAACAACACCCATAGGAAATAAGCATTGTAAAGCAGCAGTTCTTTATTTAGACGTTCAAGCTAGCTGATCTCGTTAGTAGGTTACTCTACTGTATTGGACTTTATCTTTCATTTCGACACATTTCTTGATCAGCCGGTATCTTAGAAAAATCCTGTCGAACACAAAATCATAACACAAATCCATAAAACAAGGTACATGAACTGTTGAATACTTGGCTGCTGCGAGTCCGTTGTCAGCAACACAGGCAGGCATTATCTTTTAGTGCTTCTTGCTTGGTTGTAAATCCAGTGGGAACAGGTGCGAAACCGGCTAAAACATCTTGGGAAATCTACCCGAATCTTCCGTCATGAGATTACAAACTTAAAGAGAGCGCTAGTGATTTTCAGTTTTCCTCTTTGTATGCATGAAACTCGTTCATGTTACAGAATAAACCTAAAATGCTAATACATTCGTCAGTGACTAATGTGGAAAAAAATCTAATGATATTCTTTCACAAAATAAATGTCAAAACATGTTGTTTTGGGAATTTCTAGAAATGACTTCAATACGGGACTTTGTATTCGATCTGTCTTGTTGGGCTCGATAAGCCATTGGTTGCACCGTTGTAGTATCCATTGACCTCTGGGCCATGAATATACATGCTCCCGACTGTAACCCGGAACCCCATCGGCTTAATCGCGAGGGTATCATGATCATATATTGCTGGTACGGCAACTGCTCCACTCCAGACGCTACCAGAGCATCGAGGCACGCACTTCACAGTTCTTTCCCCTCAGGCCATGAGGCTCCTCAACCAGCAACACTGATCTATGATCATACTGATCACACATGAACATTCCAGATGCTCTGATGTCTTTCCATGTACATTCATTGTACATTATAATATTTTTTATTTACCATTTATAGGCATATTACACTTATCAAAAGTGGTCCAAGCAAGGAAATGTGGTGAACAAGTGACAGGGTCATGGGCGGCCAAGGATCATTGATGCACATGGGGAGTGAAGGCTGGCCTGTATGGTCCAATCCAACAGACGAGTTACTGTAGCTAAATTGCTGAAAAAGTTCATGCTGGTACAGATAGAACGTGTCAGACGTGTTTGTTGCATATGGGGTTGCGTAGCTGCAGACCAGTCAGGGTGCCCATGCTGACCCCTGTCCACTGCCGAAAGCACCTACAATGGGCACATGAGCATCAGAACTGGACCACAGAGCAATGGAAGAAGGTGGCCTGGTCTGATGAATCACATTTTCTTTTACATCACGTGGGCCGGGTCCGTGTGCATCGCTTACCTGGAGAACACATGGCACCAGGATGCACTATGGGAAGGAGGCAAGCCAGCGGAGGCAGTGTGGTGCTTTGAGCAATGTCTGATCCATGGAGTCCCCACATTGCAACTTACAGGACTTAAAGGATCTGCTGCTAATGTCTTGGTGCCAGATACCACAGCACACCTTCAGAGGTCTTGTGGAGTCCATGCCTCGATGGGTCAGGGCTGTTTTGGAGGCAAAAGGGGCACCTATACAATATTAGGCAGGTGGTCATAATGTTATGGAAAAATCTAAAGGATTTCTGGCTCCCAGGCGTCTTTTATACAGGTAACAAGTTGAGATTAGGAGCACTCCCTTTAAGAGTGTGCTCCTAATCTCAGCTCCGTTACCTGTATAAAAGACACCTGTCCACAGAAGCAATCAATCAATCAGATTCCAAACTCTCCACCATGGCCAAGAACAGAGAGCTGTCCAAGGATGTCAGGGACAAGATTGTAGACCAGGGACAAGATTGTAGACCTACACAAGGCTGGAATGGGCTACAAGACCATCGCCAAGCAGCTTGGTGAGAAGGTGACAACAGTTGGTGTGATTATTCACAAATGGAAGAAACACAAAATAACTGTCAATCTCCCTTGGTCTGGGGCTCCATTCCAGATCTCACCTCGTGGATTTGCAATGATCATAAGAAAAGTGAGGAATCTGCCTAGAACTACACGGGAGGATCTTGTCAATGATCTCAAGGCAGCTTGGAACATCAAACGTGGAGGTGGAAACATTATGCTTTGGGGGTGTTTTTCTGCTAAGAAAACAGTACAACTTCACTGCAACAAAGGGTCGATGGATGGGTCCATGTACCGTCAAATCTTGGGTGAGAACCTCCTTCCCAACTACGTCTGACCTCTGTGATTGCCAACAAGGGTTTTGCCACCAAGTACTAAGTCTAGTTTTGCAGAGGGGTCGAATACTAATTTCACTCATTAAAATGCAAATCCATTTATAACATTTTTGACATGCATTTTCCTGGAATTTTTGTTGTTATTCTGTCTCTCACTGTTCAAATAAACCTACCATTAAAATTAAAGACTGATCATGTCTTTGTCAGTGGGCAAACATACAAAATCAGCAGGGGGGGTCAAATAATATTTTCCTTCACTGTAGGCCTAAATATCATTTCCCAGGTTTTGCAGTACAGTGCGCGTACCTTTCTGTATCCATCCAAAATTAAGCTCATTCATGTAAAAATATTTACAAGAATCCATAAGATGTGGAACAAGCTACAATTCAGTACCTCCACCTCCTTCTGACTTCTTTCAGTCTGGCCTCCATGCTCCTCAGTTCCACTCTCAGCTCCTCTACCATGTCTCTGACCTCCTTCGGCTCAGTCCAGACATCAGGGGTGCTGGAGGAGGTGGTCTGGCGTCTCATCACTTTGTGGGTCATGTCTTCAGATTCAGTCCCTTCAGAGAGATGGAGAGGACAAGGTCACACTAACAGCAGAGGCTTCACGGGTCAATAGGAGTGAAACTCAAGTCAATACGAATGAGGCTGTTGATACCTGACCTGTGTTTATGTCATCACCATGCTGTCTGTATGGACTCTTTCATGGTTTCCTACACTGAAACAACTTCTCCTGTTGTGCTCCTCTCTTCTCTCCTCCCCTCTCCTCTCTTATCTTGCCTCCTCTCTCTACCTGCTTCTCTCTCCTCTCCTCTTCACTCCCCTCTCCTCATCTCCTCTGACGATCCAAGTCCTTTCACCAGGCCTATCATACCCTCTTCTCCCCTCCTCTTCCTGCATCTCTTTCTCTACCCTCTCCTTCTCTCTCCTCTCCTCCTCTACCCTCTCCTCCTCTACCCTCTCCTCCTCTACCCTCTCCTCCTCTACCCTCTCCTCCTGTACCCTTTCCTCCTCTATCCTCTCCTCCTCTACCCTCTCCTCCTCTACCCTCTCCTCCTCTATCCTCTCCTCCTCTATCCTCTCTCCTCTCCTCCTCTACCCTCTCCTCCTGTACCCTCTCCTCCTCTATCCTCTCTCCTCTCCTCCTCTACCCTCTCCTCCTGTACCCTCTCCTCCTCTCTCCTCTCCTTCTCTCCTCCTCTCTCCTCTCCATCTAGGCCCATGCATCTTATCTTGATCTTTCCCCTCCTAGTAAATCAATATAACACATTCTATTCCTTTATAAATCAGATGTTTTAGGGTTCAGATTAGTTAACAAAGTGTAAACAGACAAAAAGCCTAAAACCTCAAAGTGGAATTAGTAAGACATTGACGCCCAGAGGCTAGCAAAACCTCCCTACAAAGGTTGGAGCCAAGGAAGAAAGCTATAGAAGAGCGTAGTTCCAGGTGCTTGGAACGCAGAGACAGCAGAGAACAGTGAAGCTGTGGCATGTTGACAGAATCGCTCAGCCGAATTAGGCATGCAGAGCACAGAGAACATGGCTCATGAGCAGAAAACTAGCTCAAGCTGAAAATTATTGTAAATTAAATTACTCAGTAAATTACTCAGAAAGCAGATGTTTGTATTCATCAGAGTATTAATCAGAGAAATATGGAGGTTCATTTTATCATCCACTTTTCAAGAAAAATCAATAAACCACTGAAAATGAGCACAAACATTTCAGTGGATCCTCCAGTGTTTCCCTCATATTTTTCCCACATTTTTTTATAAGCACTTAATAACCCCAGTATGCACTTTTGCAGGGTTGTTTGAATATCTGTGTTTTGAAAATACAGTGGGGCAAAAAAAATATTTTGTCAGCCACCAATTGTGCAAGTTCTCCCACTTAAAAAGATGAGAGAGGCCTGTAATTTTCATCATAGGTACACTTCATTTTAAAAATAATAGTGTATTGCTGTTCTCAAGGCTGTAAAGTGCTATTCCAGCCACTAGATGTTGCTGGTAGATTACATAACCCCTGCTTTCTCTGCCTGGCCTGTTGGTAAACAGAGGTCAGACCTCTATATTTAACCTGAATGAGACTACTGGTCAGACCTCTATATTTAACCTGAAGGAGATTATTGGTCAGACATCTATATTTAACTTGAAGGAGACTATTGGTCAGACCTCTATATTTAATCTGAAGGAGACTATTGGTCAGACCTCTATATTTAATCTGAAGGAGACTATTGGTCAGACCTCTATATTTAACCTGAAGGAGACTACTGGCCAGACATCTATATTTAACCTGAAGGAGACTATTGGTCAGACCTCGATATTTAACCTGAAGGAGACTACTGGCCAGACATCTATATTTAACCTGAAGGAGATTATTGGTCGGACATCTATATTTAACCTGAAGGAGACTATTGGTCAGACCTCTATATTTAACCTGAAGGAGACTACTGGCCAGACATCTATATTTAACCTGAAGGAGATTATTGGTCAGACCTCTATATTTAACCTGAAGGAGACTATTGGTCAGACCTCTATATTTAACCTGAAGGAGACTACTGGCCAGACATCTATATTTAACCTGAAGGAGACTATTGGTCAGACCTCTATATTTAACCTGAAGGAGATTATTGGCCAGACATCTATATTTAACCTGAAGGAGACTATTGGTCAGACCTCTATATTTAACCTGAAGGAGACTATTGGTCAGACCTCTATATTTAACCTGAAGGAGATTATTGGTCAGACCTCTATATTTAACCTGAAGGAGACTACTGGCCAGACATCTATATTTTAACTGAAGGAGACTATTGGTCAGACATCTATATTTAACCTGAAGGAGACTATTGGTCAGACCTCTATATTTAACCTGAAGGAGACTACTGGCCAGACATCTATATTTAACCTGAAGGAGACTACTGGCCAGACATCTATATTTAACCTGAAGGAGACTACTGGCCAGACATCTATATTTAACCTGAAGGAGACTATTGGTCAGACCTCTATATTTAACCTGAAGGAGACTACTGGCCAGACATCTATATTTAACCTGAAGGAGATTATTGGTCAGACATCTATATTTAACCTGAAGGAGATTATTGGTCAGACCTCTATATTTAACCTGAAGGAGATTATTGGTCAGACATCTATATTTAACCTGAAGGAGACTACTGGCCAGACATCTATATTTAACCTGAAGGAGACTATTGGTCAGACCTCTATATTTAACCTGAAGGAGATTATTGGTCAGACCTCTATATTTAACCTGAAGGAGATTATTGGTCAGACATCTATATTTAACCTGAAGGAGACTACTGGCCAGACATCTATATTTAACCTGAAGGAGACTATTGGTCAGACCTCTATATTTAACCTGAAGGAGACTACTGGCCAGACATCTATATTTAACCTGAAGGAGACTATTGGTCAGACCTCTATATTTAACCTGAAGGAGACTACTGGCCAGACATCTATATTTAATCTGAAGGAGACTATTGGTCAGACCTCTATATTTAACCTGAAGGAGACTACTGGCCAGACATCTATATTTAACCTGAAGGAGACTATTGGTCAGACCTCGATATTTAACCTGAAGGAGACTACTGGCCAGACATCTATATTTAACCTGAAGGAGATTATTGGTCGGACATCTATATTTAACCTGAAGGAGACTATTGGTCAGACCTCTATATTTAACCTGAAGGAGACTACTGGCCAGACATCTATATTTAACCTGAAGGAGATTATTGGTCAGACCTCTATATTTAACCTGAAGGAGACTATTGGTCAGACCTCTATATTTAACCTGAAGGAGACTACTGGCCAGACATCTATATTTAACCTGAAGGAGACTATTGGTCAGACCTCTATATTTAACCTGAAGGAGATTATTGGCCAGACATCTATATTTAACCTGAAGGAGACTATTGGTCAGACCTCTATATTTAACCTGAAGGAGACTATTGGTCAGACCTCTATATTTAACCTGAAGGAGATTATTGGTCAGACCTCTATATTTAACCTGAAGGAGACTACTGGCCAGACATCTATATTTTAACTGAAGGAGACTATTGGTCAGACATCTATATTTAACCTGAAGGAGACTATTGGTCAGACCTCTATATTTAACCTGAAGGAGACTACTGGCCAGACATCTATATTTAACCTGAAGGAGACTACTGGCCAGACATCTATATTTAACCTGAAGGAGACTACTGGCCAGACATCTATATTTAACCTGAAGGAGACTATTGGTCAGACCTCTATATTTAACCTGAAGGAGACTACTGGCCAGACATCTATATTTAACCTGAAGGAGATTATTGGTCAGACATCTATATTTAACCTGAAGGAGATTATTGGTCAGACCTCTATATTTAACCTGAAGGAGATTATTGGTCAGACATCTATATTTAACCTGAAGGAGACTACTGGCCAGACATCTATATTTAACCTGAAGGAGATTATTGGTCGGACATCTATATTTAACCTGAAGGAGACTATTGGTCAGACCTCTATATTTAACCTGAAGGAGACTACTGGCCAGACATCTATATTTAACCTGAAGGAGATTATTGGTCAGACCTCTATATTTAACCTGAAGGAGACTATTGGTCAGACCTCTATATTTAACCTGAAGGAGACTACTGGCCAGACATCTATATTTAACCTGAAGGAGACTATTGGTCAGACCTCTATATTTAACCTGAAGGAGATTATTGGCCAGACATCTATATTTAACCTGAAGGAGACTATTGGTCAGACCTCTATATTTAACCTGAAGGAGACTATTGGTCAGACCTCTATATTTAACCTGAAGGAGATTATTGGTCAGACCTCTATATTTAACCTGAAGGAGACTACTGGCCAGACATCTATATTTTAACTGAAGGAGACTATTGGTCAGACATCTATATTTAACCTGAAGGAGACTATTGGTCAGACCTCTATATTTAACCTGAAGGAGACTACTGGCCAGACATCTATATTTAACCTGAAGGAGACTACTGGCCAGACATCTATATTTAACCTGAAGGAGACTACTGGCCAGACATCTATATTTAACCTGAAGGAGACTATTGGTCAGACCTCTATATTTAACCTGAAGGAGACTACTGGCCAGACATCTATATTTAACCTGAAGGAGACTATTGGTCAGACCTCTATATTTAACCTGAAGGAGATTATTGGTCAGACCTCTATATTTAACCTGAAGGAGATTATTGGTCAGACATCTATATTTAACCTGAAGGAGACTACTGGCCAGACATCTATATTTAACCTGAAGGAGACTATTGGTCAGACCTCTATATTTAACCTGAAGGAGACTACTGGCCAGACATCTATATTTAACCTGAAGGAGACTATTGGTCAGACCTCTATATTTAACCTGAAGGAGACTACTGGCCAGACATCTATATTTAACCTGAAGGAGACTATTGGTCAGACCTCTATATTTAACCTGAAGGAGATTATTGGTCAGACATCTATATTTAACCTGAAGGAGACTACTGGCCAGACATCTATATTTAACCTGAAGGAGACTATTGGTCAGACCTCTATATTTAACCTGAAGGAGATTATTGGTCAGACCTCTATATTTAACCTGAAGGAGATTATTGGTCAGACATCTATATTTAACCTGAAGGAGACTACTGGCCAGACATCTATATTTAACCTGAAGGAGACTATTGGTCAGACCTCTATATTTAACCTGAAGGAGACTACTGGCCAGACATCTATATTTAACCTGAAGGAGACTATTGGTCAGACCTCTATATTTAACCTGAAGGAGACTACTGGCCAGACATCTATATTTAACCTGCAGGAGACTATTGGTCAGACCTCTATATTTAACCTGAAGGAGACTACTGGCCAGACATCTATATTTAACCTGAAGGAGACTACTGGCCAGACATCTATATTTAACCTGAAGGAGACTATTGGTCAGACCTCTATATTTAACCTGAAGGAGACTATTGGTCAGACCTCTATATTTAACCTGAAGGAACATATAACCATTAGCTCTGTCAACTATTTTCCAGTCCCTACACAATCATTATTTAATCCTCTTGCCACCCTTCTCTTCTAAAGCTTTTGACACAGGGTTCATATCCTCTTTCCACACATTCCCATATTATTGTGCTTGTACCATTTCCTTTGATGTCTGATTTAAAATGTTTTGCACTAATCTTATGTTTTTACTTATTGCACTTCATTCTCTGCAGGCCCATTTCTCATGTAAGATATCTTTGACTGTCTTGAAAGGCATCACCCAAATAAAATCTATAATTATTTGTATTATTATTACTAGGTACACCTCTATATTTATCCTGACGGAGACCACTGGTCAGTCTGTAAGGAACAGTTGCATAAGGTGTCTGGTCAGACATTGTGTGCTACATAGGCATTTTCACTGCCAAGTCTCTGGTCAGAAGCCAAGCTACTGAAACCTATCCAACATCTGCTCCATCATGTTCTGCCTGTGTTTCTGTGTGTGTTTGTAATTGTGTGCTAACGTGCATGTGTGTGTGTGATCCCGGTCTATGTGTAAATGTACTGTCCCCACAAAGATAGCAAAGGCAGAGAATATGTGTATATATTCAGGCATAATTAGGTATAATATTTCCTGTGCAGTGGTTAGGTTCACAGACTACTTTTAGGTACTACACAACAACAGTGAAGTTAAAGGTTAGAACTAGAACTAAGTTATGTTTAGGCGTTAATGTTATGTTGTTGAGGTTAGGATTGGTTAAGAGTTTGGTTTAGGAATAGAGAGACGGGAAAGTGGATTTCTGGGTTTGGTCCCGACAAGGATATAAAGACCAATGTGTATGTATGTGTGCGTGTGTATGTGTGTGTGTGTGTGTGTATGTGTGTGCATATGTGTGTGTCTTTGTTTTCTACAGCTGTGTGTAATGTACTGTTGTAAGCATGCTCTGATCATCATTTGTGAACATTAAAGATTCATCAATTCATCAGTGATTACCCACATGTTGTTTTCCAATGTTGTTAATCATTCAGAGGAGGTGTCTTCTCAAGGCATTGTCACGTCCAGTACTGTGTTTTTGTGTTTGTCTTTCACAGGGGAGTGAAGGTTTGATAGGTTGTTATTTATCTACTTAATAGGAGGAATAGGGACCTAATGAGTAGTATCTGGAGCTCCTAAGTGCAGATAGATTCCAGAGGGAGGAGGAGAGGAGGAGGTTTGGGGAGGACTGGGGGACCCAAAGGCTGCATGGCCAACTCCAGAACAGTTCCTGGTCCTCTTTACTGAAGGTCAAGTTCAGATGCCTGGACTGGATCACATTACCCAGACAAACTGAAGCCAGGTGCAGCAGCCACTCAAACCTGCACCAATCAAAGCAGGGGTGGAGCTGTTGGTCCCTCTCTGATTATAGATTACACTGCCTCTCTGAGACAGTGATTTCCGGTCTGTCTATGTACAGTTAAGCCCAAAGGTATTCATACCCATGCCATATTTTGAGCCATAATTATTTTTTATTTGACCAATAGGTTTCTTCTGGCTGGAAATTACATAAACAAGTGACAATACACGGTAAGCCATTGTGCTGGAGATACAAATTAATAATGTACATTTCTGGGTTTTTTTTACCAAAAATGCCATGTCCAACATTATTCATACCCCTTGAAATTGTTGCAAATTTATGAGAAAATGCAAGTTTCTATACCATTTAAAAGGATCTTGTAATTTCCACCATGAGAGCATTCTAATCACCTATAAACTGAGAACAGCTGAACAGCAGTAGTTCTCTAGTCAGCTACTAGTCAACTGCAAGTCATGACTAAAAACAGAAATATGTTTGTGTTTCTCTGAGTCAGTGATTTCTTGTCTGTTTATGTATGTTTCTCTGAGAAAGTGATTTCCTGTCTGTCTACAGTATTTGATACACTGCCAATTTTTCAGGTTTTCCTACTTATAAAGCATGTAGAGGTCTGTAATTTTTATCATAGGTACACTTCAACTGTGAGAAAAATCCAGAAAATCACATTGTATGATTTTTAAATAATGAATTAGCATTTTATTGCATGACATAAGTATTTGATCACCTACCAACCAGTAAGAATTCCGGCTCTCACAGACCTGTTAGTTTTTCTTTAAGAAGCCCTCCTGTTCTCCACTCATTACCTGTATTAACTGCACCTGTTTGAACTGTATAAAAGACACCTGTCCACACACTCAATCAAACAGACTCCAACCTCTCCACAATGGTCAAGACCAGAGAGCTGTGTAAGGACATCAGGGATAAAATTGTAGACCTGCACAAGGCTGGGATGAGCTACAGGACAATAGGCAAGCAGCTTGGTGAGAAGGCAACGACTGTTGGCACAATCATTAGAAAATGGAAGAAGTTCAAGATGACAGTCAATCTCCCTCTGTCTGGGGCTCCATGCAAGATCTGAAGTTTGCCAATGACCATCTGGATGATCCAGAGGAGGAATGGGAGAAGGTCATGTGGTCTGATGAGACAAAAATTTAGCTTCTTGGTCTAAACTCCACTCGCCGTGTTTGGAGGAAGAAGAAGGATGAGTACAACCCCAAGAACACCATCCCAACCGTGAAGCATGGAGGTGGAAACATCATTCTTTGGGGATGCTTTTCTGCAAAGGGGATAGGACGACTGCACCGTATTGAGGGAAGGATGGATGGGGCCATTTATTCCGAGATCTTGCCCAACAACCTCCTTCCCTCAGTAAGAGCATTGAAGATTGGTCGTGGCTGGGTTTTCCAGCATGACAACGACCCAAAACACACAGCCAGGGCAACTAAGGTGTGGCTCCGTAAGAAGTATTTCAAGGTCCTGGAGTGGCCTAGCCAGTCTCCAAACCTAAACCCAATAGAAAATCATTGGAGGGAGCTGAAAGTCCATATTGCCCAGCGACAGCCCGAAACCTGAAGGATCTGGAGAAGGTCTGTATGGAGGAGTGGGCCAAAATCCCTGCTGCAGTGTGTGCAAACCTGGTCAAGAACTACAGGAAATGTATGATCTCTGTAATTGCAAACAAAGGTTTCTGTACCAAATATTAAGTTCTGCTTTTCTGATGTATCAAATACTTATGTCATGCAATAAAATGCAAATTCATTACTTAAAAATCATACAATGTGATTTTCTGAATTTTTGTTTTAGATTCCACCACTCACAGTTGAAGAGTACCTATAATAAAAATTACAGACTTCTACATGCTTTGTAAGTGGGAAAACCTGCAAAATCGGCAGGGTATCAAATACTTGTTCTCCCCACTGTATGTATGTGACTCTCTTTTGATGTGTTGCTGTGAGTCTCAGCTGATGAACTCCTGTATCTATTAAGTAATAAGATGTTTGTATTTGTGACATGTTGCCATAAGAAAAGGGCAAACAACGTAGCTGTTCCCATAGCAATAAAGCCATTAAAAAGAGAGAGAGCGAAGGAGAGAGAGGAGGAAGAGAGAGGAGGAAAAGAAAGAAAGACTGAGAGAGCTAAATATTACCAGTAACGGGAAAGTTGTTGTCTAGTGGCAGTTAAAACACCACTAGTATTCACAGGCGGTCTGAATCAGATTTTTTTATTCAAATGAAGAATTAGTAAAAATTAAAATCTGAATTGATCTACCTGTGTAAATATTCCCTGAAAGTAAGTGTAGTCATTCTGTAATCTGATCTTTGCCTTAACATTTTAATTATAATGTGACCCTTCCACATAATTTAAATGTGATGTTTAGAAATAGGTTTAGATAGAAATGTTCAGATGGGCGTTTAGGTGGAAATACATTGTTTCAAACTCTTCCAAAACATATCAAAGGCTCAGGACACTAGATTATTTTGTTGTGTAAATGTGCAGATATTGATAGCTTGAAGCGGCGCTTACGAGGTATCATGAGTCACGTTTTGACAGAGCCCCCACATGGTGTGCACGTGTGAAGGAACTTCTGTTGGAACTGGATCACGTTTCTGTGCAGTCGGCACACATTTCGCTTGACGGACGTTCACAGTCCTTTATAGTACGTCTCGAACATGCCAGTGTCAGTTCAAATCCTATGGAAAGGATGACGCAAAGGATGAGTCTGTCTCGCATTTTATTCTCACACTTGTAATGAAAACAAGCCCTTAGATGTAGAGGTTTATATGGAGATAGAGGGTTAGACTGAGATTTACTGTGAGATAGAAAGTCACACTTAACTTGGTGTTTATCCCATTTTGTGAATTTTATTAAACCGGATTCTAGTTGGGATGTTGAGTTAGTTGTTGTTTTTTTACCACATAGAAGGTGCTTTTTGTGTTTTCAGGAAGTTACCTGTGTTTCGGTTGTTTAGTCTGAGGTAATTGTAGGTGTTTGTTTTCTCCAGGACAACAGTTTTCTAGGTGTTGTTTATGTTTATAAAGGTCGGATACTATTTCTGTAGTCCCTCTCTGTTTGGATACAGAAGCACCAGATCTTCTGCAAACAGTAGATATTTTATTTATGTAGGGTAAGGTATTTCTTCATTAGGGTGCATTGCAGACTATTCTATTGCCCTGCCCCCTATGGGAATTAATCTGTATGTTCATTGTTTGGGACGGGCCCGGAACACTTTCCCGGGAAGGCGTTCAGGAGGCATCCGGAACAGATGCCCAAGCCACCTCAGCTGACCCCTCTCAATGTGGAGGAGCAGCGGCTCTACTCTGAGCTCCTCCCGGGTGACCGAACTTCTCACCCTATCTCTAAGGGATCGCCCAGCGGAGAAAGCTCTATTCGGCCGCCTGTATCCGGGATCTTGTCCTTTCGGTCATGACCCAAAGCTCATGACCATAGGTGAGAGTAGGAACATAGATTGACCAGTAAATCTTTCTTCACCACAACAGACCGATACATTGACCGCATTACTGCAGAAGCTGCACCGATCCGTCTGTCAATCTCCCGTTCCATTCTTCCCTCACTTGTGAACAAGACCCCTAGATACTTAAACTCCTCCACTTGAGGCAAGAACTCTCCACCAACCTGAAGTGGGCAAGCCACCCTTTTCCGACTGAGGACCATGGCCTCGGATTTGGAGGTCCTGATTGTCCTGATTTTCATGATTTTCATCACAACCGCTTCACACTCAGCTGCAAACCGTCCCAGTGCAGGTCCTGGTTTGAAGGGGCCAACACGACAACATCATCCGCAAAGAGCAGAGACGAAATTGTGTGGTCCCCAAACCTGACACCCTCCGGCCAGTGGCTGCGCCTAGAAATTCTATCCATAAAAATTACAAACAGAACCGGCAACAAAGGGCAGCCCTGCCGGAGTCCAACATGCACTGGGAACATGTCTGACTTACTGCCGGCAATGCGAACCAAGCTCCTGCTTCGGTCTTACATTGACCCGACAGCTCTTAGCAAAGGACCCAGGACCCCATACTCCAGAAGCACCCTCCACAGGATGCCACAAGGGACACAGTCGAATGCCTTCTCCAAATCCACAAAACACATGTGGATTGGTTGGGCAAACTCCCATGAACCCTCCATCACCCTGTAGAGGGTATAGAGCTGGTCCAGTGTTCCACGGCCTGGACGAAAACCACACTGTTCCTCCTGAATCCGAGGTTCTACTATCGGCCGTATTCTCCTCTCCAGAACCCTGGCATAGACTTTCCCGTGGAGGCTGAGAAGTGTGATCCCCCTATAGTTGGAACACACCCTCTGGTCCCCCTTCTTAAAAAGAGGGACCACCACCCCGGTCTGCCATCCCAGAGGCACTGTCCCCGACCGCCACGCGATGTTGCACAGGCGTGTCAACCAAGACAGCCCCACAACATCCAGAGACTTGAGGTACTCAGGGCGGATCTCATCCACCCCCGGTGCCTTGCCACCGAGGAGTTTCTTGATTACCTCAGTGACTTCAGCCCGGGTGATGGATGAGTCCACCTCTGAGCCCTCAGCCTCTGCTTCCTCAATGGAAGACGTGACGGCGGGATTGAGGAGATCCTTGAAGTACTCCTTCCACCGCCTGACGACATCCCCAGTTGAGGTCAACAGCTGCCCACCTCCACTGTAAACAGCGTTGGTAGGGCACTGTTTCCCTCTCCTGAGGCGCCGGACGGTTTGCCAGAATCTCTTCGAGGCCAGCCGATAGTCCTTCTCCATAGCCTCACCGAACTCCTCCCAGGATCTCCTCAATATCTCCAGCCTCCCTCGGGATCCAGTCGAAGCTCTGCCGGAGGTGGGAGTTAAAGATCTCTCTGACAGGAGACTCGGCCAGACGTTCCCAGCAGACCCTTACAGTACGCTTGGGTCTGCCGAGTCTGTCCAGCTTCCTCCCCCGCCATCGGATCCAACTCACCACCAGGTGGTGATCAGTTGACAGCTCCGCCCCTCTCTTCACCCGAGTGTCCAAGACATACGGCCGCAGGTCAGATGAAACGACAACAAAGTTGATCATCGACCTGCGGCCTAGGGTGTCCTGGTGCCACGTGCACTGATGGACACCCTTATGCTTGAACATGGTGTTCGTTATGGACAAACTGTGACTAGCACGATGGACGATGGAGTCCCCAGTCGGAGCACTTTCCAGCACCCCTCCCAGAGACTCCAAGAAGTTTGGGTACTCTGCACTGCCGTTCGACCCGTAGGCACAAACAACAGTGAGAGACCTAGCCCCGACCCGTAGGCGCAGGGAAACGACCCTCTCATTCACCGGGGTAAACTCCAACACATGGCGGCAGAGCTGGGGGGCTATAAGCAAACCCACACCAGCCCGCCGCCTCTCACCATGGGCAACTCTAGAGTGGTGAAGAGTCCATCCTAATGCCAAAGCAAGCAGACCCTAATGCCAAATTCAAGTCATTTTCTGTCAACGAAGCAGGAAGGTGTGAAATGTGTATGCATGGATTGTCATGAGGCATTTTTGTAAGCCAGTTCAACATGTGCTCAGGATATTTTTCATTTCCTGAGGAAATGTTGGAGTCACCTGTTGATGACACTGCAAAACTATTTTGTGGTTCACACTATTTTGGGGAACCACGGGTTTGTGGTTCACGCAGATTCCCAGGTCATTACTGGGGTTAAATTTGTCCAAATATCAGGGAAGATGGCAGAGCTGAGAATACAGGTGAATACTTTTACAATTGCTTTTTTGAGTTTGTTGTCTGTGAATTCCTTCAATTTCCTTTAATATAACATCTGTCCTTCCTCCTGACTCAGCCGGAATCATTCTCCCTCTCTGTTGGGTTTGGGCTTGGGGTGGGGGGGGGGTGGTCTGGAATAATTCTCCCTCTCTGTTGGGTTTGGGCTCGGGGGGGGGCTCGGGGGGGGCTGGAATCATTCTCCCTCTCTGTTGGGTTTGGGCTCTGGGGGCTGGAGGGGGGGGGGCTGGAATCATTCTCCCTCTCTGTTGGGTTTGGGCTTGGGGTGGGGGGGGGGGGGGGGCTGGAATAATTCTCCCTCTCTGTTGGGTTTGGGCTCGGGGGGGGCTCGGGGGGGGCTGGAATCATTCTCCCTCTCTGTTGAGTTTGGGCTCTGGGGTTTGGGATAGGGGCAGGGAAAGAGAGGCATAATCTTCCACTGTTGGTTTGTTGGTTCAAAACCCCAATGAATAGAGACATTACTCCTTCTAACCTTCCCCCTTGTTCCCCCTCACCCTTCTCCATCCCCCCTCCCTCCCCCCTCCCTCCCTCCCTGCCACAGACCAACAACAGGTCAGTGTCTCTATGGAGTGGTGAGGCTGAATGGGTAAATATTGAGGCACATAGATGGAATGCCTGAAGTGAAGCAGTGTGGACACACACACATATTGTAGGAATACATAACCTTGTCTGGACACAAAACAGTCATTCCCTTTCAATATCCTATCTTCCAAAAAACTAACTTTAAGACCAAACATAATCCTTACTCCTAACCCTAATGACTAACCCCTAAGCCTAAAGCAACTTTTACCATAAACTTAACCCAAGTGGGAAATCTCTTTGTTTCCTTATAGGGACTTGCCAAAGGTTTCTACAAAGGGAAAAGGGACAGAGGAACTCTTCGCTAACAGAGACCTTAGATCCAGTGCTCTACTTCTCTCTCATTCTCTCTTGGCCTCTCTCCTTTCACATCTCTCATTCTCTCTTGGCCTCTCTCCTTTCACATCTCTCATTCTCTCTTGGCCTCTCTCCTTTCACATCTCTCATTCTCTCTTGGCCTCTCTCCTTTCACATCTCTCATTCTCTCTTGGCCTCTCTCCTTTCACATCTCTCATTCTCTCTTGGCCTCTCTCCTTTCACATCTCTCATTCTCTCTTGGCCTTTCTCCTTTCACATCTCTCATTCTCTCTTGGCCTCTCTCCTTTCACATCTCTCATTCTCTCTTGGCCTCTCTCCTTTCACATCTCTCATTCTCTCTTGACCTCTCTCCTTTCACATCTCTCTTTCTCTCTTGGCCTCTCTCCTTTCACATCTCTCATTCTCTCTTGGCCTCTCTCCTTTCACATCTCTCATTCTCTCTTTGCCGTCTTCTGTCCTTGGTCTGGATAGGTAACATTAACCCTGAATGCCCTATGAGACAGCCTCGTGTACCTTTCCTATTCAAAGGGGTAGGGTGAAAAGTGGAACTCACATTTCTGTTGGACCATGTTGTAAAATGAATGTATTATAATATTTCTAACTCTCTCATTCTTTCTACTTTTCTTCCTTTCTTCCTCTCTTTCTCTCTATCAATGACTTTCTTTTTTTCTCTCTCTCCCCCTCTCTCTCTCTCCCTCTGCTCATTAACAGAAGTGAAATCAACCTTCCAGGCAGATGATCTGTCAGTTTGTTGAGCCAGTACCATCGTCAGATGCTGTCACCCATAAAAACACCAGCACCACCCACAATTACATCAGAAGACCTCACATTTCAGCTCAGCCAATCAGATGACTGAATCTACTCCTCCTCCAGTGACGATAGATTTTTTTGTTCAGCTCTCCACGACATCAGGAGGTGCCTTTGACACAGGCCACTAGAGGCAACGCAGGAGCGATCACTATTCCCATTAAGTACTGTAGTTTTAAGGCTGGACAAGCATTAAGGAGATTAAGTTGCTAAGAGTGTTGCACTGGGTTAGGTGTTAAGGGTTGCCAAATGGTGAAGGTGTTAAGGGTTTTCAAATGGTGAAGGTGTTAAGGGTTGCCAAATGGTGAAGGTGTTAAGGGTTCCTTACTAGTACCCTACATTAGCTAACATCCAAACCAACAACAGGTATAACAAGGTCACTACACTACATTCAACCCATTAAATTAGAAAGAGTCAGCCAGCCAGCCAGCCAGCCACTCACTCACTCAGTAAGAACATTTGCTCTTCTTGGCTGACTCAACTCTCACACAGTCTGGCAAAAACAACGTGACCAGGCTGTAATATATACAGCTCTGATGCCTTTTTATTGCAAGTAAAAAGTACATAGTATACGTTTTGGTGAGCTTGATGAGTGATTTCATATTTTGTTATGTGATTCCTATAGCTTCTGATAAATATAGTTTTGATGCTCAATGGCAAAATGTTTTTCGGTGGCCCAGACATAATGAAGAGGGAATGATCTGCTTTGTATTCTAGAAGCATTATCCTCATGTCCTCTTATATTTTTATCCACTTTTATACATGTTTTATAAATGTAATTTTTATCCATGTAGACTATCCACTGCAGAAATGTCATCTGCACTGAGCTGAGTGAATGCCCGCAAGGCTGCTGGTCCTGCTGGCCCAGGCAATGGTCCTGCTGGTCCTGCTGGCCCAGGCGGTGGTCCTGCTGGCCCAGGCGGTGGTCCTGCTGGCCCAGGCAGTGGTCCCGACGTGCTTCAAGACCACAACCATTGTTCCAATGCTGAAGCAGTTGACTGCATCCAGCCTGAACGACGTCCAACCTGTTGCACTCACCTCCACGATCATGAAGTTCTGGCCAACCTTAAGTCCTGCCTCCCCCCGACACTGGATCCCTACCAGTTTGCCTACCAGTGGAACAGGTCTATAGAGGATGCCATCTCCACAGCTGTACACTCTGCCCTGACCCACTTGGACAGAAACAACACCTATGTGCGAATGCGATTCATAGACTTCAGATCAGCATTCAACATTGACAGACACTCTAGGCTGGTCAACAAACTCCATGACCTGGGGATTAGCCCCCCTCTCTGCAACTGGTGCCCACCTCCTGCCATCACAGACCTCCAGCACAAGCGATGACTGCGCAGGGCATGCAGGATCATCAGGGACGCTACACACCCATGCCACAAACTGTTTGCCCTCCTAACATCAGGCACCAGGCTCAGGAACAGTTTCATCACATCCACTGTAACCCTGCTTAACTCTGTGACCCATCACTAACCACATCCCCCGCCTCTCAGGGACCTTGTTGCACTACTCCCTTTGTACAACTCTGACACTGCCTTGCTTTGCCTGGTAATGGAAGTTTTCAGTTGTTAAAGCTATGTGTCTTCCTCAGGAACCTCACAGCTGCAATCCCTGCATTTCAGTTGCACATGCACCTTGCACAATCAATTTGCCTCTTTGCACATTAAGAATAGCCATCTTGATTGCATTTTTACAGTTGTTACATATACATGTCTACCTCGGGTGCCTCATTGCTGCTATCTCTGCATCCCAGTTGCACATGCATATTTAGTATTGCCATTTGTACTGCATTTGCCTTCATTTCACATCTATATATTCCACTTGTAATATACATATACTAAATACTTGTAAATACTTGTACATTTGATGCCCTCCTCTATTTGCACTTGTGGTTATATGCAGACTGCATTTCGTTGTACTGTACTTGTACTGTTCAATGACTATAAAGTTGAATCTAATCTAAAGTTAGATTCGATTACGATTCGATTTCGTTGACACCGACACCTTTGACGTGAACCTTAACTCGGATGATCTTGAAAGTGACGGGAAGGGGGTCGGGTTAAACGCGTTTGACTCCGCCAACACTGAGCCCGGACCCGAAACGCAGTCAAGAGTCTTCTCCTGGGTTCCGACATCCGAACGGATTCCATCACTCTAAGTGGGTGTGTACTTCGCGCAGGCGTATTGATTGCTTGCCACCAAGGAAGTTGCTCAACGCTGAACACGCTCTTCTAGGTTTCCTCCACTGGGTTGGATTGCACGTTTATGCAGTGCGGATACAGGAAAACGCGGCTGTGAAGAGAGAAACTGACTGGGTTTTAGGGTGAGTTGTGTTTTACAAACGGTGAATGTGTAGTTATTTATGCGACATAGTAGTCAGGTGTTTTAAACCGATATGTAATAGATCAATACGATAGAAGCAGCTAAACGGAGTAACGTAACGGTAGTCTCTTCACCATCTACGTTAGCTAGCTATCAAACGCGTTAGCTAGTTATAGAAGCACGTCTCAAAGAAAGATTACCAATCCAGATGCTTAAGATTAATTGGTATCTCGTTAGTTATTGGGTAGCTAACGACAAAAGACGTGCAGAAGAGGGTTTTGGTTAACTTCATCTCTTTCTGCAGCGGACTGTGTTCAAATTCCTGCACGTTCCAGCACAGTCCGTTGAACAGCAAGAAGAGCGCCAGTCTCACTCCGTTACCAGCTACCTTGTTGCAGTACATCAATAGCGATCCAGCCTTTGTCCACTGTGATAAATAGCTGACCAGTCTTTTGACCGGCAAGTGACTATTTGTCGGTTGAGTGCTAGATCCCATAGACTAGAGAGGCGGCTCGGATACACGGAAACACAGAGACACCGGAGAGATGCAAGGACTATTAGGAAACGGAAAATAGTGAGTGTGGTATTTTTTTCTCCAGTCAATAGACAAACTGTTCTAAGTGGAGGCTGATGAATATGATATGACCATCCAGTTTAGACTATTTAGTACAACAATGAATCTCACGTGGCGCGGTTAGTCGGTCAGTGCCCACGCGAGTTGAAGTTGAAGAGAATCACATGACTGAGAAGAGACTCCTATCTGAGCGAGATGTGTTATTATAATACATTTATTTCAACATAAAACACAGACTGAGAACAAGATGGGCCCTGCGTATTCCTGTGTACACACAGTTTAGGTACAGTACAATGATTACTTAAACTTTTGCGGTCCGTCTGTCGGGAACTCCGAAACAGTTCGGTTAGCGGCGTGAAATGAGTGTACACGCGTAAAATCACGTAGGCCTACTGTGTGGCGTCATGGAAATCCATGGTAGAGTAATATGTTTCGCTAAGTAGTCATACAGAACAGTTTGTAGTCCTCCAACATTTAGGTTGTGATTTCCTTTTGGTATTTCTGGGTGTCCTGGATCCCCCTTTAGCTCACAAACTTGATAAACTGGAGCGGTTGATGAAGCACAACGAATCATTGTATTTTGCCAGTGACCGCGTCAGTAGTTGCTGATTGTTCCAACCTGCCTTAGTTATCTTGATTTAAGTTAACAAAGGTAGCGAGTCATGGTATTCAAGGGAAGATCATGTTTAAACATTATGCTCTTCGGGGTTTTAGGCTTGGTGTACGTTTAACGACTTTTGGTCAGCTGCTGATGTAAGATGTGCGTTATAAAATAAATGTAATTGATTCGATCACCCTGCATGAATAGGCTAATTCCTATAATTCTTCGCAATCGACCAAATCTTGAGACCATATGTTATGAATTTGACCACACACCATGTGCTTTTAACACTGGCAAAGGCAATTAAAATCATTGACTTAATATAGTGTTGTAACTATGTTTTACAGTTCCATACGTAGCAATTCAGAAACGTTTTCGGCAGTATATTAGCTCATTTCCAGCATTGCGCCACGTAGACGGGAGGCAAATAGATTTGCTTTCTAATGTTATCACTCGGTTGATACCTATGACCCGCCCGACTTCTCATTCACTCCATTGTATTCACATTACAGCGTGAGCACGCGCATAAAAAGCGTGTCCAGTGTTTTACGGAGATTAAAAAAAATAAAGTATCATGATAAAGAATGCGTACGGATACATTTTCCCCTCTCCAGTGTCCTGACCGGCACGCAACACCATCTGGTAGAGTAGGACATTTATTGCGGCTACCACGTGATTTGCTTGTCAGCACATTGTCCCCTCTATGCTGGCCACATACACACACCCACTCCAATGGTCTCCCCAGGTGTCGCTGGTCTGCTGTATGAGGCTATGTGCTACATGCAAGCTGCTGCTCTTGGGAGTCCTGGGTTCACTTTGCTCTCTGATGGTGGATATATAGAGGAAGGTTGTATTGGTGGGCGATCCAAGGCAAGTGTGGAAGCAAAATCGTTTTGGTGTCTTTGAGCAGATGGGTGTTTGATATGCTTTTTACAATTTTTGAGAGTCATGATCTGTCCAGGTTCCTGACCCTGTTTGAGGACATTGGGGTTCTTATTGAAGTTCGGTTGCTGTAAAACAAGGCCCTGCTTGTTATGGTTTTCAGTTCATTGACCCATATGTGTCTGAAGGGGACCTAAATATCTCAGTTGCTCCTGTGTGGCTCAGTCCGTAAAGCATAATGGAAGTGCCACCAAAGGTTGTGAGGTCAGTCCCCCTGGGACCACCCACAAGTTCAATGTTATTTATAATAATGATTAATTAAATAAGAATTTTGCTTGGTATGTTTCTTTTGAATAGATTTTTCCGGCACACTGCCTAGTCTGGGGTTGTCTCCTTTCGGTTCTGTTGTTTGCATGCCGTGGTGGACGTGCAAAAGAACCATACAGGAAGTGATGTGACTGTCGTTAGTTGAGTCATCAGATTCCTCAGAACTGAAAACACTACATATCAGGAAATCCAGGAAAGGATAGATCTACTCTGGAGAGAGATTCCACAGGCCTTGGCTGTAGTGACAGTGTGTCTCCGTCCACGTACTTGGTCAAATAAGTGATGATCTAGGATCAGGGATGGCACTCAAGCCAATATAAAGGATTTTAAAATCCAAATCTTTTTGGATTTTAAATGTGTTCTGAGGTGTATGGAAATTATTTTAGTTATTTTAACTGTAATATTATTATTATTATTAGTTTGGGACTGATGTATCCTATTTCACGTTAGGGCTCAGAATTGCCAGGAACATGACTTATGATATGTAAAAACAGTCTCACGAATCTATAAGTATTGTGATTTAATGCTGTGTTTGGATTGATTCAAAGTTCAAGACATTGCTCACCATATGTCTACTGCAAATGGACGAGAGAGTTTAGAATTTATCAGTCATGGAAAGTGGTGACAGACCGGACCCAACCTCCCTAGGGACAGACCGGACCCAACCTCCCTAGGGACAGACCGGACCCAACCTCCCTAGGGACAGACCGGACCCAACCTCCCTAGGGACAGACCGGACCCAACCTCCCTAGGGACAGACCGGACCCAACCTCCCTAGGGACAGACCGGACCCAACCTCCCTAGGGACAGACCGGACCCAACCTCCCTAGGGACAGACCGGACCCAACCTCCCTAGGGACAGACCGGATCCCCACTGGGTTTGTTCTGGGCCGGTCCAAGTCTAGCTGGGTTTGTTCTGGGCCGGGCCTAGTCTACCTTACACCTTCAGTTGTGTGGAAGCAGCCCCATCTCATCTATAAAAGCCTTATTATGTTTATTTCACCACAATTCTTGTGACATGAGTCTGGGTGTGTCCCTGTGGTGAGTGTGCGAGCAGGCGTGCATGCATGTGTGTTGAGTAAAGCACCCTCCTTCTCTGCTTAGCTCACAGGAGTTACACTGTTGGAGTCACAGGTTTCACAACGCTTCCTCTGTAACTGACGTAGTGTTTTGGTTCAGACGTGCACCAATACAGACATCTGGAAGATGTGGCCTGCGGACTGATAACGTGGTCTGGAAGATGTGGTCTGCCGACTGATAACGTGGTCTGGAAGATGTGGTCTGCCGACTGATAACGTCGTCTGGAAGATGTGGCCTCCCGACTGATAACGTGGTCTGGAAGATGTGGCCTGCGGACTGATAACGTGGTCTGGAAGATGTGGTCTGCCGACTGATAACGTGGTCTGGAAGATGTGGTCTGCCGACTCATAACGTGGTCTGGAAGATGTGGCCTGCCGACTCATAACGTGGTCTGGAAGATGTGGCCTGCCGACTGATAAAGTGGTCTGGAAGATGTGGCCTGCCGACTGATAACGTGGTCTGGAAGATGTGGCCTGCCGACTGATAACGTGGTCTGGAAGATTTGTCCTGCCGACTGATAACGTGGTCTGGAAGATTTGTCCTGCCGACTGATAACGTGGTCTGGAAGATGTGTCCTGCCGACTGATAACGTGGTCTGGAAGATGTGGCCTGCCGACTGATAACGTGGTCTGGAAGATGTGGCCTGCCGACTGATAACGTGGTCTGGAAGATGTGGTCTGCCGACTGATAACGTGGTCTGGAAGATGTGGTCTGCCGACTGATAACGTGGTCTGGAAGATGTGGCCTGCCGACTGATAGCGTGGTCTGGAAGATGTGGCCTGCCGACTGATAGCGTGGTCTGGAAGATTGTCTCCACCAAGCGGATGTAATCTCTTCCCAAATCTTCCACTTTCTCCTTGCTCATCTTCCCCTCATGGCTTAAGTGAAAGGAGTTTCTGTACTAGAGGGGGGCCAATGGGGTTGAGCCGGAGGTGTAGTGGTGCTCTCTGAACTAGTATCTAAGAAAAATATATTTTAGAATAATTTGCAGACATCATTCCTTTACCTTCAATATGAAAGGTGAACGTCAGCTCATCTGTGTTAGAGAAGGGAGAGATTACGGAGAGATTTGAGCCGAGGGATTACACAACGTTTTCTAGCTAAATTAATTTTACTCTGATGTATACTCACGTTAGCTTGCTAGCTAATTTAGCTAGCCACTAGTCAGTACCCTCCCCTAGTCAGAACCCTCCAAGTAAAAATAAGTTCATTTGATAAATTTGAGGACTAATATTCGAATAACTCAGAAATAAAAAAATGTATAAGGAATGAAATTCCAGTACTACTATAGAGGAAAGCCCTACTGTGTTTTTGTGTTCTGTTCAAGTGTCAACTGAGTTCTTAGACAGCAGTATCTGAGTGAAGGATCTGTGTGTTGGGTTGTAAAGGATGACATCTCTGTGTTATTTGTTTTCTGACATGAGTAAATGTGTTAACCATTAACTATACCGACCATAATGAGGATAGTGAACCCTTCTGCTAGCAAAAACACTCTCGACCCTTCACCTGGAAGAGTCCACTCTCGACCCTTCACCTGGAAGGGTCCACCCTCGACCCTTCACCTGGAAGGGTCCACTCTCGACCCTTCACCTGGAAGGGTCCACTCTCGACCCTTCACCTGGAAGGGTCCACTCTCGACCCTTCACCTGGAGGGGTCCACTCTCGACCCTTCACCTGGGGGGGTCCACTCTCGACCCTTCACCTGGGGGGGTCCACTCTCGACCCTTCACCTGGGGGGGGTCCACTCTCGACCCTTCACCTGGGGGGGGTCCACTCTCGACCCTTCACCTGGGGGGGGTCCACTCTCGACCCTTCACCTGGGGGGGTCCACGCTCGACCCTTCACCTGGGGGGGGTCCACTCTCGACCCTTCACCTGGGGGGGGTCCACTCTCGACCCTTCACCTGGGGGGGGTCCACTCTCGACCCTTCACCTGGGGGGGTCCACTCTCGACCCTTCACCTGGGGGGGTCCACTCTCGACCCTTCACCTGGGGGGGGTCCACTCTCGACCCTTCACCTGGGGGGGTCCACTCTCGACCCTTCACCTGGGGGGGTCCACTCTCGACCCTTCACCTGGGGGGGGTCCACTCTCGACCCTTAAAATAGGCCATTGAATATCTTCAAGTTCTTAATTTCCTTTTGATATCTGGGTTGTAAGAGACACAGACTACCTTGGAATCCTGACATTACAATGTATTGATATTGAAAGTTTAGAATCAAACAGATGAATTAGTGATTTGTATCAGTGAGACTAGAATGCTTCTTTGTTGGCCCTGTGTCATTCTATAGCTAAGAGACACTATGAAAACCAGTCTTGTGTTAGATTGTCTTTCCCCAAAGCCCTAGTTGAAGGTTAACTTCAGAGTAACCTGTGCTGACCTGGTAGTTTCCAGTGGCTGTGTTCTACAAACACCCTTGTGAGCTTTAAGGACATGGCTTAAGAAAAGTGTTTTGCTAGGAGCTGTAAGGACAAGGTTAAAGAACACAGCGTCTTGCTAGGAGCTGTAAGGACACGTCTAAAGAACACAGCGTTTTATTGTATAGAAGTGTTTATTGTTTTGGGATGAGATTAAGATGTGTTGTGCTGTTGGATGCATCCTGGTTCAACTTGGAAAATGTCTCTAATCAGAGATTCTGCCCAAATAATTGAGCCAGCCTTGACTCCAAGACAAATTTATTTCGCAAACTCTGTAGACACATGAGCTAAAGAAATACTGTTACTCAGAGGAACAACAACTAACAAAGTTATCTGACGTGTTAAGGCGTGTCATTTGTCTGACAGTTTGATAATTCAATTGGAACTGTTGGTCTAATGGGAAGTTAATCATGTCATCAACATTCCCCTGATTAAATAACTGGGAACAAAAGGGGACCCTTCCCACACACACACACATATGCTATGATGTCATGACCTCCATAGACCACCCATTCAGCTGGTTATCCCTGAACATCATCTGCTGTTTAAAGGGCAAGACAAAAGTGCTTGCTATCATGCTCCCTTGTAGACCATTTCCTGATCAACAACCTTTTTTCACAAAACCAATAAACCTTGAAACTAAACTGTGGCAGAAACCTCCTTGAAGGGATTAAGAAACAAATATTAAAACAAAACTGTAGGGAGGCTGAACAGACATGGAGAATGTCAAAATTACAAGTCCCCTGTGATCATTTGAAAGAAAACATCTCTGTATATAATAAGGTGGTTAAGGAAGCTAAAAAGAAAATGTTCCCCAAAGAAATCTCTGATAATCAGAATAATCCAAGAGTTATTTCAACATTTAACCATCAAGGTACATCCGACGCCTCTGTTCTTTATTCTCCGACACCATGAAGAATCCTCATGGACTCTTGTCCTTGTTGACATGGAGACACTAAATAAGGTAGCATCAAACCTTAAGTCATCTGCCTGTTCTCTTGACCCCATCTCCACATCCTTTTTTTAAATGTTGAGGACCTACTAACAATTGTTAACTGTTCTCTTTTTACTGGCATTTTTCCTACTGTTCTTAAAACTTAAGTGAAACTGCTACTTAATAAAGGCACACAAGCACTACCGACCAATCATTTTAAAGTAAAGTTCTGGAGAAGCTTGTTTTTATTAGTTGAATGATCTGAGTGCCTCTTCTGCTTTTGAGGGTACCCTTGAGGGTACTAGAATTGATTACAAAATTGCCCTTTTGATTTTTAAAGCACTACATGGCATTGTACCTGAATACTGGTCTGACATGGATTTTAGATATGTGCCTGGTCAGTCCCTCAGATCTGGTACTGGTCCCAAGGGTCAGAACCAGAACCTTTGGTGATGCCTTTTTCAGCCACTATGGGCTGGTCCTTTGGAACAGCCTGCCTGATTATCTGAGGGATGAAGATACTGTTGACATTTTCAAAAAAAAGGCCTTAAGACACCTTCTTAGCCTGGTTTTCTAAAATATTTTTTTCAGCTTGTCTTGAAATAAATGTTATGTATTCATTAATCCCATTTGTTAAACCCTCTTTATTTTTTTCATTTTATTTCAAATCTTTACTATATTCATGCTTTTTATCAAAAGAAAAACAACAAATATATAGATATATCTCATCTCATATGGCTGTATTTTTATTTATATATATATATATATATATATATATATATATATAAAAAAAAATAAAAACATTTACTTACCGGTTAAGCATTTTGAAATACATTTTGTATAAAATGTGCTATATAGAATGTTTAATCATACTGCATTCTGAAAGGCCTGAATAATCCTCTACGACACGAGTCACCAACCCGTCGATCTTGGAAGCATTTTTAGACGATCGCGAAGAGTTTTCAAAATCAGAGAAAAAATGAAATATTTGTATTCATTATTATTTATTAATTTAAAATGCACCATGTGTGAGCCTATTGTGTGCAATAAATGGTGTCTAGGGGAGGGAGAGTCTGTCCAATCAAATAGCCTATAGTTTACATATGAAGAGCTCTATGTTTTCGGTTCTGATGGAGTGGTGACGCGTTCATGTAAACGGCACCTAAAAGCTGTCTCAAAGAACCAGCAAAAGTAATGAATATGTAAAATATTTCAATGAGACGTTTTAATAGTTTATTAACAAACAAATGTTTTTTTTTGTGTCGGCTGCAAAGATGAAGTTGATGATACTGACCCGCGATCTTCGCAGAACGCGCCGGAGAGAAATGCACATTTCATATGGATTAAAAACACATTTTCATACTAAAAATTTATTAGAATTAAGATACAATTAATACAAAAGTATTTTTGTAGTGACTAACAGGCAACAAAGAATGTCAAACTACATTGTGGCCTTGTTTTTTCATAATTTTTTGGTTTACATTTGGACTTGGGATGTGATCTTAGGCTTGAAAAGGTTGGTGACCACTGCTCTACGATGCTAGTAGCCATATGAGAAACGTGCGTAATAACCGTCACTGCCAACATTGACCAATTACAAAAAGGGCTCAGACTTCAGTTACTAGACTTTTAGTTGCCTAAACAAACAAAACATTCTGAAATCCTAAAAGGTAATCCACCCCCTGGAAGCATACACACAACTCATCAGTTTGGCTAGCCAATGTTCAGTCAGCGTTTTCACTGTGGCTTAATGTCCATGTTTAAAACACAATAATCTGATGTATCAAAGTTGAACCTTCTAGAACCTTCTTAAAGTCATCTAAATGCACGAAGTCTCCAGGATGGAGCATTTGCTAAATGATTCAAATGTAATGTAGATTGACATTGTTCCTAGCCTATAGCATGGCAGGATGCCACAGTTATAACCATAAGGGATGAGCAGACAGTAGACCTACTGTACTATGACAGAGTCATAAAACATTAACTATACCAAAGTGCAGAATAAGCCGTATTTATATCACTATAATATTTTAAAGTAGTTTAGCAGACGTTTGCATGTGCAGTCAACACGTGTTGATAAGCGTGTCTGCTGAATGACTTGGATGGTGGAGAGACTTTTTTGTCTCTTTTGTCTTCTTAATGTAGACAACCAACCCCCACCTCTGCTTTTATTGTCATGCTGCTGAGGGCCATTCACACCTCTTGCTGGGGGCTACTCTAGGAGCTACCCCTAAGTTGTCTCCGAACTTTCTTTAAGTGGGCAGTTTGAGAAGCTCCTGGTAGACTTGGTCACTCCACATCAGCACAGGGCCTTTCCTACAAGATACTCTGGATTCAACATCAACAATACTTTTTCTACTAGTTACTGCAAGTTCTTTATCAAAATTTTCTACAAGTTCATCTGTGGGCTTGCAGGCAATGTGTCCTCAATCGTATAATAGTTTTGTTAATGTATATTCTGTTTGTCTATTTGAAAGATCACGCTTTAGCTGAAATGTGTTCAACCAGATAGCTGTAGCAAAGTCTGCAAGCAGGGCAGGGTTGCCAGATTAAGGACGACAATCACTCCAAAGCTGCCCAAAAGGCATGAGTGTGACTCGATTTGGTGGGAAACACTGAAGGAATTAATCAATGATTGAAATATATTTTAAAAAGCCCTTTTTACATCAGCAGTTGTCACTGGAAAAGTGCTTTTGCTGACACCCAGCCTGAAACTTCAAGGAGAAAGAGTTAGTGCAATGCAGACAAATGAACTGCTTTGCATGGTGTCAGTATGACGCATTCCTACACAATGTCCTGATTTCAGACCGAACACCAAGTTAAATCAGGGTGAATAGATGGGGGGAGGGGTCCCCTTTTGTTCTCTATTGTTAGTTAATCGCAACGTTTGAAGTTAACACTTTTTTTTTTCTCTGAACATACTTACGCTTTAGTAATGTATTTATACTTGGTTGAGATCCATTCTGAACAGGAAAACTGAACAAAACATTTAAAATAGCTGACCTTCAACAAAACGTTCTTCCCCAAGATGGCTTCGCTATTGCCTTGTTATTGTTTTATTGTTAGCATCCTTTTTTGCTGCTAACAACCTTTTTAGACGCTAACAACCTAGCGTGTCTGACGGCCTAGCCTGTTGTTGAAAATGTGTGCGCTTGACTTGCGATAAAATAGGTGCAGGAACTGACAAATCACACATTAGAAAATGTATGTGTTTATAAGGCCTGCCAAAAAAAAGGAACCGGAATGGTGTTTGCTAATAATTAGAAGTACCAGAACGCCTTTCCAGACCGCTCCGGTCCAAGTCAAGCACTGATGACGTGTTACATCCCACTGCATGTGGCCCGATAACCTGCTAGCTAATATCTTACTAGACGTTACTGGATCAAAGGTGGTTTAGTATCTAGAAACGGTTTCTTTAGGTCATATTCACAATTTTTTTTATCTTACCACTAAGAGGACTCCTAAACAGCACTAAAGGTTTCTTAGCTAAGAGTTTCCTCATAAAACCTATTCACAAAGCTGCTAAAATCAACTTTTACTAAGGAAAGGGGAGAAATATTAAGCTAAGAGAGATGGTGGGGTTGACCCCGTTGCTATGGATGATGTGTTCCACGAACAAGCTTACTTACTATCCCCACAGTGATTGGCTGATAGGGGAGTGGTTGGTCAGTGAATTCATCATAATAACACTGTAGAAGGATTATCATGTTACCAAACTGAAATAAAGATATTCAAATAAAATAGTAGGGAAGTGTCCCTGATTAAACATGAAACAGAATGATACACTGACTAGTGAAGATATGTTAAGCAAATTGTCAGCCTCCTACATGTCTGGCAGCTCGTAAATAAATGCGTGTTCATCATTTGATGGTGCAATTATGTGTCCCATCTATAGCACCAAATACACCAGGTGGTTGAGCTATGGCCATTAAGTTATTTTCCCTGTGGCCAATAGTGTAGAGTTGATCTCCGATGTTACTGGGTTGTTTCTGTTTGTTGGTGAAGTGACTGCTTCCATGACTAGCTCTACTACGATCAAAATATCCTCGTGATTAAGCCCAAACCTTTTTAAAAGCTCAGTATCATGAAATGTTTCTAAAACCTTGACCTGATTACGAAGCTGATTGGCGGCGGCGTTTAGGATTGTTGTGACTTGGTCTTAGTGGTTTAGAAGTCCTCTTGACTACTCCTAACTTTTCACAGATTTAGGAGCTTGTTTTAGCGCTAAAATGCTTTGTGAAATACTTTTAGGCTGAAAATGTAAGAGTCCTAAAGTTAGAACTGACATGCCCATTTATTTAAATTTTTTGAGAGTTACTCCTAAATCAGCACGTGAGGAGCTATTTTTAGACTTTTGTGAATAAGGCCCTGAATTCTAATCCAGAGACCACAACCAGTTGGTGTTGCTTCTTATCTTTACCGATTGACTGTTTTTAATGTTTTTCTGTCTGCAGATCCATGATGTTCACTGACTGAGGGCCTGCGCCTGACCCTGACCCTGCTCCACTGATCAGCCAACCCGGGTTCCCTCTGTTATAACTGTCTCGTGTGTGTGTTATAACTGTCTCGTGTGACGATGGCCCCTGCCGTGGGCGGACCTGTGGGTTACACCCCTCCAGAGGGTGGGTGGGGCTGGGCGGTGGTTGCCGGGGCGTTCATCTCCATTGGATTCTCCTACGCCTTCCCCAAGTCCATCACCGTCTTCTTCAAGGAGATCGAGGTGATCTTCGAAGCCACACCCTCCCAGGTGTCCTGGATCTCTTCCATCATGTTGGCCTGCATGTACGGAGGAGGTGAGGAGGGGGGGGTCCTGATGGTTTTAGTGGGGGTTTAAAACATCCTACCTGGGGGGGGGGGAGGGGGGGGGGGGGGGGGGTCTGGTGGTTTTAGTGTTTAAATGAGGTGAACACAGGCGGACACACACACAACGGTTTGGATTGGACAAAGGGAGCAGCATTGTGATTGGGTTAACCAGAACCTCTCCTTACATAGAAAACAATGTGTGAGAGAGTGAGGAGGGGGAGAGAACAGAATGAGCAGGGGGGAGGGAGAGAGAACAGTGAGCAGGGGGAGGGACGGACGGAGGGAGGGAGGGAGAGAGAGAACAGAATGAGCAGGAGGGAGGGAGGGGAGGGGGTGGGTTCAGAGCAGTAAATCACTGGACTCTTTGTCCCAATCCTACAAAGACTGTCACGCATGGGCCCCCCCCCTCTGGAACAAAATCATCTCCATAGAGAAAAATGCAACACTCCTCTTTAGTAAGCCTGACAACTAGCTACATTTCACCATGCCAACCCCCCCTTTTACCATGCAAATCCTCTCCCCCTTTACCATGCCACCCCACACCCTTACCATGCCAGCTCCCCCCTTCACCATGCCAGCTCCCCCCTTCACCATGCCAGCTCCCCCCTTCACCATGCCAGCTCCCCCCTTCACCATGCCAGCTCCCCCTTCACCATGCCAGCTCCCCCCTTCACCATGCCAGCTCCCCCCTTCACCATGCCAGCTCCCCCCTTCACCATGCCAGCTCCCCCCTTCACCATGCCAGCTCCCCCCTTCACCATGACACCCCTCCTTCACCATGCCAGCTCCCCCCTTCACCATGCCAGCTCCCCCTTTCACCATGCCAACCCCCCCATTTATAATGCCACCCCGCCTTCACCATGCCAACCCCTTCCCTTTCACCATGCTAACCCCCCCTTTTACCATGCCACTCCCCCTTCACCATGCCAAACCCCCCTCCCTTCACCATTTCAACCCCACCTTCATGCCAACCACCACTCCCCCCCCCCAACTTGCTTAATCCTCCAGTACTCTGTCTGCAGCGCTGCATCTCCACTAATGGGAAGAGACATTGGCTAAGACACTTTTATACAATGACGTAACAATGAAGAAATGCAGAAACTGTTTGCAAAACAGCGTCCTTACTGGAGAGAACAGTTTCTCAGCCCGGATGGGACTATTGGCCAACATACCACAGTTCACTTTACAGAAAATATGCTGATCTCAGAGTGGATTGTCGACAAGAACTGTATTGATTCACCACATCCCCCCTAGCTACTAAAAACCCTTTCTTCTGCTGTTCGCCAGCCTTGGCTCTCTTTTGATGTGTTGTTATCTTTTAACATGCCTCATTTCTTGACTCTCTTAAAGTAACAGCTCGCAGATTTATGAGGGAGGAGGATCAGTTCTATAAAATATTTCTAAGAGCCCATTGTATGTAACTGTCCACCGTAGCCTGGTGACGATCAGATAACAGCTCAATGTCCACACACTCCAACTAAATACATTCACCTGTATTGTGACGCAGATTAGGAACTTATGAATAAATGAACTGGTACAATTAAAGATGCCAAAGCATTGCACTTAAACTGCAAAAAATCTAAATGATCCAAGGAAGATTTGTAAACCCATTAAATCTTGAGATGGTCAAAAAAAGATGCTTCAGACCTTCCTCCATGCATTGTCGAAGACTCAATTCAGATGTCTGACAGTTCACATGCTTGATTGCTTTAATGAGCATTTTGTTACTTCTGTTTTTTTTTTTTTTTTTAAATAGACTATACCTGCCCAACACTTGAAACTGCTGTCACTGATGGTCATCAAATCAATCAGTTGTTTGTTTTTCAGCAGATTACCCAGAGGTTCATAAAGCCCTCAAATCTTTGAAAACAAATAAATCAGCTGGTCCTGATAATTTAGATCCATTATTATTAAAGCTAGCTGATGATTTTATTGCACCAACTTTATCTTTATAGTATTTCGTTAAGATTGGCCTTTGTGATCCCATATTTGTAATGATTGATTCCACACAATCGTCAGGTCCCAGTCGCAGAGCAAATGTGGGTTTAATGAGAACCAAAGCGGGGAACAAAGGCGAAACATAGAATCCCCCCCAAAAAGGGGCAAAGGCTTCTGAACAATAACACAGTACCAGGCAGGCAAGAGTACACAGGGCAGTATTCACAGGCTTGGTTGGGTTGAAAAAACAAACCATACAGAGGGAGCTAACGAGACACAGGTGTAAACAATAAGGACAAAAGGATAGGCTACGTTCAAAAACAAAGAGAACAGAACAAGCTACATTCAAGAACAAATGCAAAACAAAACCTCACATTATGTAATTATAGACCTACTCTCTGTTCCAAATTCTCTTTTTTAGCAAAAATCTTGGAATCACTTGTAAGCAACAAATACTTTATACTATCAAATTAGGTCTTATCAGTTTAGGAAATCTGGGTTTAGGAAAAAACACAGCACATTTACAGCAGGTCTTAGTAATAAAATATGTTCCTGTCTCTCTAGACAAGGAGCACCACTGTGCTCCGTTCGTCTACCTATCAAAGGGTTTTGAAATGGTGGATCATGAAATTATGAAGCATAGATTCTTGGATATAAGGATGTCAGTAGAAACTGTCTCATGGTGTGAAATCGTCATCCAATAGATCACAATCTGAGCAGTTTCAAGGTCTCATCTCTAAGCCTGTGAATGTGTTGAACGGTGTGCCCCAGGGATCGGTTATGGGACCACTCCTCTTTACAATTTACATAAATAACATAGGCGTAGATGTACCCTGAGAATTTATTTACTACCCTGTGGGGTTATATAATTGAGTATGTATCTGTATACCTATAAATATCTTGGGATTTTAATTACACTTGGTTAAGAAAAAACAAGATTCAGTTTTGCTTATTTCCTTATGTTGTGTGTTTTAAAGTAGTTTTTGTTGGTTGATGCCTGTCTTGGCCAGGACACTCCTGTAAGAGATTTTAATGAATATGTGGCACAGAACAATATCACATGTGTTACCAACTATTATATATTACCATGTATTAGTAATTATTATATATATTACTGTGTATTAGTAATTATTATTATATATATTACTATGTATTACTAATTATGGCGTAGTTATGGAGTATTGTGACACCATCCTGACAACACAACATCCCCAACTTGAATACACCCCCCTGGGCTGGGAGTCTGATTGGGTGAACACTTTTGTAGTTTCTGTCTACGTCAGGCTCACTCTGGCCCTCTACTTCCTCCTCCCTTTCAGTTGACCTTTGCTCTCCCCTCGCTCGTACAGAATATGTAACAGCTACTAATGTATCATGTTGTGTTATGGAGCTGGGCAGACTTTCCCCCTGATCTCTGACTCCATACTTACTTTCACATGGGTTGGGAGACAGGAACAAGTGTACACTAGAGTGAATGAGTGTACACATCCTGGACAATACTTTCAGCTGACTGTGCTCAGTGCTGTCCTCTTTCCCCCTCTGCTGGTGAAGGGAGGCAGTGCAGCTCATTTTAATGAACAGACTGAGGCTGAGTTTCCCCTCTCTGCTATCCTCTCCTTCTGTCTGTCCAGGACCAATAAGCAGCATCCTTGTGAACCGCTACGGCAGTCGACCAATCATGATGCTGGGAGGCTGTCTGTCAGGAAGTGGTTTGATAGCAGCTTCCTTCTGCAACACTGTGGAACAACTTTACTTCTGTGTCGGCGTCATTGGAGGTAGGATGTCCGTGGGTCTCCGTGGGTCACCATGGGTCTGCGTGGGTCTGCGTGGGTCTGCGTGGGTCTCCGTGAGTCTCCGTGAGTCTCCGTGGGTCTCCGTGGGTCTCCGTGGGTCTGCGTGGGTCTGCGTGGGTCTCCGTGGGTCTCCGTGGGTCTCCGTGGGTCTCCGTGTTTTAGCTGCCTGAATAAGTGTAAACCCTTCTCTCCATACACGTAGTGACTCTGTCTCTTCCTCTACAGGTCTGGGATTAGCGTTCAACCTTAATCCGGCTCTGACAATGATCGGTAAATACTTCTACAAGCGACGTCCCATCGCTAACGGCATCGCCATGGCGGGCAGCCCGGTCTTCCTGTCCACGCTGTCTCCACTCAATAGCTGGTTCTTTGACCAGTTTGGTTGGAGGGGGTCCTTCCTGATCCTGGGGGGTCTGCTACTCAACTGCTGTGTGGCCGGCTCTCTGATGCGCCCCATCGGACCCAAACCCTCCGCGGCCAAACCTTCTGACCCTGAACCCTCTGATAATGGGGAGTTGAAGAAGCAGTTGGAGCCGAAGCGCACAGTGATGCAGCGTGTCAACGCGGTGATTGACCTGACGCTCTTCCGACACCGCGGCTTCCTGCTGTATCTCCTGGGCAACATCGTCATGTTCTTTGGCCTGTTCACGCCGCTCATCTTCCTGTCCAACTTTGCCAAGAGCAGAGGGATCAGCAAGGAGAAGGCGGCCTTCCTGCTGTCCGTTCTGGCCTTTGTGGACATGTTCGCCCGTCCCTCCATGGGCCTCCTGGCCAACACGCGCTGGGTCCGACCCAGGATCCAGTACTACTTTGCGGCCTCTGTGCTCTACAACGGGGTGTGTCACATCCTGGCCCCGCTGTCCGTGGACTACGTCGGCTTCGTGGTATATGCCGTGTTCTTTGGCTTTGCCTTCGGCTGGCTGTCATCGGTCCTGTTTGAGACCTTGATGGACCTGGTTGGGGCCCAGAGGTTCTCCTCGGCCGTGGGTCTGGTCACCATTGTGGAGTGTGGCCCGGTTCTGCTGGGACCCCCGCTGCTCAGTAAGTTTCTGTCTCTTTATGAGAGAGAACACCAAATGACAACGGAAAAATTTCCCTCAGTGTTATCAAGTACCAACCCCCACCTCTCCCCTGTCTCCCCCCTCCCCCTCTCCCCCCTCCCCCTCTCCCCCTGGCAGGTAAGTTCTATGATGTCTATCAGGACTACCAGTGGACGTACTTGTGTTGTGGCATCATCCTGATCATCTCCTCCGTCTTCCTGTTCGTGGGGATGGGCATCAACTACAAGCTGCTGGAGAAGGAGAAGAGAGCAGAGGAGCGGAAGGAGCGGGAGGAGCCCCGAGACGAGGCCACCGCCATGCTGGGTGGGAAGGAGCTCAATGCAGCCACGCCCATGACTGACGTCTGCAAGATGGATGAAGATACTGTATAGAGATTGCTCCCACTGGCACGCACACAGACACACACACACACACACACACACACACAGCTATGTGCCTTCTGTAGATAGATGTGTTGAATTCATTCCAACACAGAACCACTCTCTCAAGGATCACACACACAGAAACACTTGTACTCCAGCCCTACACAGACACGTACACTCATTCAGTGAAAAGCAAGCTTTCTGTTCTCCCACACTGACACACACACACCTGAAGGGTCAAAGTCTTTGTGCCTCTCAGATCCAGTGTCCCATATGATCAGTCACAGTGCTACAGTCACAGTGCTACAGTCACAGTGCTACAGTCACAGTGCTACAGCTGATTTGGCTGATTGACTGACTTTATTAAGTATAATGTTGTTTTGATATGTTGGTGAGTAAAGCAAATGTAGGAACGATGTAGGATGTCGTCACCGTGCACACCATAGAACCAGGGTGATGTCACCGTGCACACCATAGAACCAGGGTGATGTCACCGTGCACACCATAGAACCAGGGTGATGTCACCGTGCACACCATAGAACCAGGGTGATGTCACCGTGCACACCATAGAACCAGGGTGATGTCACCGTGCACACCATAGAACCAGGGTGATGTCACCGTGCACACCATAGAAGCAGGGTGATGTCACCGTGCACTCCATAGAAGCAGGGTGATGTCACCGTGCACACCATAGAAGCAGGGTGATGTCACCGTGCACACCATAGAAGCAGGGTGATGTCACCGTGCACACCATAGAAGCAGGGTGATGTCACCGTGCACACCATAGAAGCAGGGTGATGTCACCGTGCACACCGTAGAGCAGGGTGATGTCACCGTGCACACCGTAGAGGCAGCGTGATGTCACCGTGCACACCGTAGAAGCAGCGTGATGTCACCGTGCACACTGTAGAAGCAGCGTGATGTCACCGTGCACACCGTAGAAGCAGCGTGATGTCACCGTGCACACCGTAGAAGCAGGGTGATGTCACCGTGCACACCATAGAAGCAGGGTGATGTCACCGTGCACACCATAGAAGCAGGGTGATGTCACCGTGCACACCATAGAAGCAGGGTGATGTCACCGTGCACACCATAGAAGCAGGGTGATGTCACCGTGCACACCATAGAAGCAGGGTGATGTCACCGTGCACACCATAGAAGCAGGGTGATGTCACCGTGCACACCGTAGAAGCAGGGTGATGTCACCGTGCACACCGTAGAGGCAGCGTGATGTCACCGTGCACACTGTAGAAGCAGCGTGATGTCACCGTGCACACTGTAGAAGCAGCGTGATGTCACCGTGCACACCGTAGAAGCAGCGTGATGTCACCGTGCACACCGTAGAAGCAGGGTGATGTCACCGTGCACACCGTAGAAGCAGGGTGATGTCACCGTGCACACCGTAGAAGCAGGGTGATGTCACCGTGCACACCATAGAAGCAGGGTGATGTCACCGTGCACACCATAGAAGCAGGGTGATGTCACCGTGCACACCATAGAAGCAGGGTGATGTCACCGTGCACACCGTAGAAGCAGGGTGATGTCACCGTGCACACCGTAGAAGCAGGGTGATGTCACAGTCTTTTTTTTTAAAAAGGAAACACCAGGAGTTTCCTTTTTAAACTCTCCAGTTTAGCTTTAAGCACTTTGAACTATTGTCACAGTTTTTAGTCTTTGCCAGTGTGTTTTGGTGCCTGGTTTGAGAGTCCGGACACACATTTTAAAAGACAGCACCCTGCCCAAGGAAATGAGAGGGAGAGGGTCTCCAACACCACTCCCAGCCCTCTCCCACCCAAGGGACCCTCAGGACCCACTTAGCTCCAGCCTCCATACTGGGCCGCGGACTGCAGGGTGGGACTGGATCATATCAGCAAGTACATGAGGGTTGTAGATTCCCAGAACCAGGAAATGAGCAGGATGTCTTGGAATGCTCCAATCAGTGTTTCCCAGAATGACTAGAGTTGTCTGATCCCTTTGGTTGACAGGCTGGGTGTTGCTGACTAACCTGCAGGCAGCAGCAGAGCTGGGCACAAAGTCAGAATCTGTCAGGGTGTTTTGGGTTTCCTGATGCCAGTCATTTGTATTTTTACTTGTTAATGTTTATAAGCACTCCACTTGTTTTATAAGAAATGGGATGAAATTACATTTGTGTGTGTGTGTAAGCAGGGTGCGTTCACAGCATAAGAGGATAGAGGACCCACTTTTCCCATATGGAGTATCTGACAGCACGGGCGTGATTGTTGACAACAGCCTTTTGGTCACTAGAAGGTCATCCTTCCTAACGGTCACTGTAGTCAGAGTCCAGGGTTAGGGTCCAGGGTTAGGGTCCAGGGTTAGGGTCCAGGGTTAGGGTCCAGGCGTATTCATTCCCACAAACGTTTCATTGCTAAATAATTGGTCCAAGAGGACCCTGGGGTGAGAGTTTGTCCTATTCAAAATGTGTCTGAGGGAATACGGCCCAGGTCAATGCTGCTGTATTCACCCCCCATCTGTGTCACCTTTATTACGGTCCCCTCTCAGGACATCTGATACAGTAGGATCTAGCAACACCATCTGGAGGTGTCACCTTTATTACGGTCCCCTCTCAGGACATCTGATACAGTAGGATCTAGCAACACCATCTGGAGGTGTCACCTTTATTACAGTCCCCTCTCAGGACATCTGATACAGTAGGATCTAGCAGCACCATCTGGAGGTGTCACCTTTATTATAATCCCCTCTCAGGACATCTGATACAGTAGGATCTAGCAGCACCATCTAGATGTGTCACATTTAGTATTGAACCTGTTTTATTCAATATGTTTTGATTGCCTGTGAGTTTGTAGGGGTTTTTCTAGGCGCAGCAGCCATTTTACTGAATGTAACTAACAACATCTCAGAATAATGAACATGATGTGTTATAAGTGTTTCTCTAATTTAACAAAGGAAAATAACAGCTTTCAACATAGGTTTGCTCCCTGGGAAATGTACATAGTAGCCAGCTATTATAACAGATTGGGAGATTTTGGGCTGTTTTTGAACAATTGCAAATGAAAATTAATATTTTGTGGCTGTCATGCAGTGATGTCATGCAGTGATGATGCGGTACTTTCCTGTCATACTTAAGAGAGGTTTTTTAAAGACACTCCTGCACACTATGCCAATATTAAATCAGGGAGTAGAGACTTTGCCAGACGTGTAGGAATTAATTTTATCTGTAGTTAAATTTCTCAGTCACCAGTCATTTACCTCCACAGTTTGGACACCTATGTTTTGTCAAGAAATCAGGATTCAGTAAAAACCACAAAAGTATTGTACCAGGTTTTATAAGGAATAAATAAACCATTTTAAACCGAATACCGTCTGTGTGTCATTGCAAAACCATGTGTGTCAATCATTGAAATACAGAAAACAACAACAATTAACAACATAACTACATTCTTTTAGGTTTTAACTGAAATGTTTTTAAGTCAAATGGGTACTTAGGTAATAAGATACCCCTCTCAGGTGAAATCTTTAATTGGTTAGTGGTCGGTATAATTATATTTTAATCTAGTGTAACTCAATACAGAATATATTACTGTTCTCATATTCTGTAAACTGTTTATTAATGAGCTACAACACTGGACAATTCTTAGGCCATGTGTGAATTAAAGGCCCTGCCTGAGGAGTGCGGTGTTTGTCTCTTGCTCTTTTTCAACAGCACTATGAAAACAGCCCAAACAGAGCTGGGTTATTCCCCTCCTCAAAACTCACGTGGGGAACATGGGACTGTCTTATTTCAGAAGGACAGAAGTGATGAATTCAGCTGTGACAACTGGATAAACGGTTACAGGCCAATCTGAAAGATGTCACCCCTGGCTAACATACTAGAAACCCTAGTTAGTGAACAATTTTTATTTATGTACACTGCTCAAAAGAAATGAAGGGAACACTTAAATCACACATTGGGTCACGATGAATGAAATATATTAAAGATGAGAATCTTTACTGTACATTGTGTAATTCATTGAGAACAAATGGGCACCAGGAGGAACCCAGGGTCCACTGCACTAGCGTAAGGTCTGAGGATTTCATCCCTGTACCTAACAGCAGTCAGGGTACTGTTGGCTAGCATGAGGACATGCCTCCCCAGAACATCACTGACCCACCACAGAACCGGTCATGCTGGATGATGTTGCAGGTAGCATAACGTTCACCACAGTGTCTCCAGACTTTTTAATACCTGGCAAGTGCTCAGTGTGAACCTGCTCTTAACTGTGAAGAGAACGGGGCGCCAGTGGTGGACCTGCTAATTCTGGTGTTCTCTGGTGAGTGCCAGTTAAACTGCACGGTGCTGGGCTGTGAGCACAGGTCCCACTAGAGGACGTCAGGCCCTCATGCCACCCTCATGGAGTCTGTTTCTTACAGTTTGGTCAGAAACATGCACACCAGTGCCCCACTGGAACTCATTTTGTAGGGCTCTGGCAGTGCTCCTGTTCCTCCTCGCACAAAGGAGCAGAAACCAGACCCGCTGCTGGGTTGATGCCCTTCTACAGCCCGGTCCAGCTCTCCTCATGTAATGGCCTGTCTCCTGGTATCTCCTCCATGCTCTTGAGACTGTACAGGGAGACACAGCAAACCTTCTTGTAACAGCATATATGGATGCGCCATTCTGGAGGAGTTGGACTACGTGTGTAACCTGAATGGGCTGCAGGTACCCATGCTACCAGTAGTGACAAGGACACTAGCAAAACACAAAACTAGTGAAGAATCAGTCAGGAAGGATCAGGAGCAATTGAGAGCAATTGTCTGTGGCCACCACCTGCAATATCATTCCCTTTTTGGGGGTTGTCTTGCTGTTGCCTCTCCAGTGCACCTGTGGTCACTTTCATTTGCACCAAAACAGGTGACATTGATTCACAATTGCTTATGCTTCTTAACTGGACAGATTTATATCCCTGAAGTTGACTTGGTGTTATTCTGTGATGATTACATGTTGCCTTAATTCTTTGAGCAGTGTATGTATCAGGCTTCAGGAAGAAGCACAGGTACAGCAGCCATTAAGGTTTTAAGGCAAATAGGGGAGGGCAGAAATATTAAGAAG
Organism: Esox lucius; assembly: GCF_011004845.1. Taxonomy (NCBI): domain Eukaryota; kingdom Metazoa; phylum Chordata; class Actinopteri; order Esociformes; family Esocidae; genus Esox; species Esox lucius. The sequence continues at coordinate 36,231,048 of NC_047580.1, forward strand.
TATTAAGTATAGTGGATGTTACTAGTGGGATAATAGTTGTTTGCGTACAATTGGCAATTCTAAATGGCATTGTAGATGTGCAATCAAGGCAAATTGAAGGAGTCAGGTAGCATGTGCAACCGGGATGCAGAGATAGCAGCAATAAGGTTCCTGAGGTAGATGTATGTGTAACAACTGAAAATGCAAGCATGGCCATATTGCACCTTGTCATCCAGGTTATTTATATAAATAATGAATAAGAAAGGACCAAATACTGAGCCCTGGGACACACCATTCTAAACAGACAATTAATCAGATGTGCTTGCATTTTTAATCTTAAGTATGGGGGAATGCAGAAGATTCCCCCATTCAAAAAGCATTGCATTTGAAACATACTTTTGACATCATAACCTAAGGACAAAGCAGACTTGGCAGCTTTTATTTTGCTTGAGCTTCTTCTTTTGCTATCTGTGCCTTCTGAGAGAACAGATATCATTTTCCAATTCTCCAAAATATAACTTACAATCGCAACCTGATTTCCTACATGAAAGATGGTAAGATAATTGAACTTGTTGGTCCAGCACATCCCACAGATGCTCGATCGGATTGAGATCTGGGGATTTTGGAGGCCTGGGAAACACCTTGAACTTTAGCTGTTTCCTGGCCATCATGTTCCTCAAACCATTCCCAAACAATGTGTGCAGTGTGGCAGGGAGCATGATCCTGCTGAAAGAGGCCTCTGTCATCAGGGAATACCGTTGTCATGACAGGGTTTACCTGGTCAGCACCAATGTTTATGTTCAAGTTCAAAAGGTTTATTTGTCATTTACAATAACAAGTTACAGCAATGAAATGCTTGGTTTTCCTACTCCTGACAGTGCAGTTAAAAGTTAAAAAGTAACAGTAATTATAATTTTATTTTTTTTTATCACACAATCAATCAGTAATAACACTATACAAAAACTATACAAAAACACACATCAATAATAATAACTATACAAGTGCAATGTAAAAGTGACAGGTGTACGTGATATAAAGTGACAGGTGTGCATGATATAAAGTGACAGGTGTGTATGATATAAAGTGACAGGTGTACGTGATATAAAGTGACAGGTGTACGTGATATAAAGTGACAGGTGTACGTGATATAAAGTGACAGGTGTGTATGATATAAAGTGACAGGTGTACGTGATATAAAGTGACAGGTGTACGTGATATAAAGTGACAGGTGTGCATGATATAAAGTAACAGGTGTGTATGATATAAAGTGACAGGTGTGTATAATATAAAGTGACAGGTGTGTATGATATAAAGTGACAGGTGTACGTGATATAAAGTGACAGGTGTACGTGATATAAGGTGACAGGTGTGGATGATATAAAATGACAGGTGTACGTGATATAAAGTGACAGGTGTACATGATATAAAGTGACAGGTGTACATGATATAAAGTGACAGGTGTGTATGATATAAAGTGACAGGTGTACGTGATATAAAGTGACAGTTGTACGTGATATAAAGTGACAGGTGTGTATGATATAAAGTGACAGGTGTGCATGATATAAAGTGACAGGTGTGCATGATATAAAGTGACAGGTGTGCATGATATAAAGTGACAGGTGTACATGATATGATTGGCAGATGAGCGTGATATAAAGTGACAGGTGTGCATGATATGATTGGCAGATGAGCGTGATATAAAGTGACAGGTGTGCATGATATGATTGGCAGATGAGCGTGGTATAAAGTGACAGGTGTGTATGGGACTATGGATGGAAGGGAGGAGGGGTTCCTGAATTGAGGAGCTTTACAGCCTGAGGAAAGAAGCTGTCCCGTAGCCTGTTAGCTTTGGACGGAATACTCCTGTATCTTCTGCCTGACGGCAGCTTGGTAAACAGTCAGTGGCATGAGTGGCTGGGATCTGTAATGATCTGTTTGCTCCTCCTCCTACACCTCTCTGTGTAGAGATCCTGCAGGGATGGCAGGTCAGACCTTGTGATGCTCTCTGCTGTTTTAATCACCCTCTGAGGTGCTTTACGGTCGAGGTCGGTGCAGCTGCCATACCAGGTGGTGACACAGCCGGTCAGGATACTCTTGATAGTGCATCTGTAGAAGTTGGTGAGTATCCTGGAATCCATTCCATGTTACAGGCATGGAGTCTGTGATGTGTGTTTTAACTAGCCCCTCAAAGCACTTCGACGGCTGCATGGTCGTATCCCAAAAAACTGTAAGAAACCTTGGCGTTACCCTTGACCCGGACCTCTCCTTTGATGAACATATAATATATGTCTCAAGAGTTGCTTATTTTCATCTTCAAAACATTGCAAAAATCTGAAACTTTCTATCAAAATCTGATGCAGAAAAACTAATCCATGCTTTTGTTACTTCTAGACTAGATTACTGTAATGCTCTTCTTTCCGGTTACCCTGACAAATCAATAAATAAACTTCAATTAGTGCTGCACACGGCTGCTAGAATCCTAACTAGAACAAAAGAAATTGAACACATTACTCCTGTCCTAGCGTCCTTACACTGGTTGCTTGTTAGGATTAGGGCTGATCTTAAGGTTTTAAACCTATAAATCAATACATGGACTTGCTCCTACTTACCACGCTGAAATGATCCAGCCATACGTACCTACAAGTAACCTACGATCGCAAGATGCAGGCCTTTTTATTGTACCTAGAATTTCTAAACAAACAGCCGGAGGTAGGGCCTTTTCTCATAGAGCTCCACTACTGTGGAATGATCTGCCAATTAAGGTTAGAAATGCCAACTCAGTGCAAACTTTCAAGTGTCTACTAAAAACATAATTAGGTGTAGCCTGGCCCGGGGGTGTGAAGGTGATCAGTAGGCTTGATACTGTCCACCCTTGCTGTCTTGCCAGGTGGGCTCTCGTCACCACTGGGATGCCCTCCCTCCAATGCTTTTCGGGGGAAGAGTCACTGGCTTGTTGTTGTCTCTCTGTTGCGCACTTGTGCAATTGGGCTGTACGCGGCTGGCAATACTCGGCCCTCATTCAGGTTGGTTGCGGTTGGTGGGTGTCCTTTTGGTTGATGCCTGGCAATGTGGGTGGATTGATTTCCTGCCTGTTGGGCCCTGTCTGGGGTCTCCCCCGGGTAGGGCCACAGTATCGCCGGACCCCACCATCTCAGTTGCAAGGTCTTACGCTGCTTTACTATTGTGCTGGGGGATTGGGTCAGTTCTCCTTCCCCACTAAGTTCTCCTTCTCCACTATAAATCGTTGTTGATATGAGGAAGGCATATTCTGAATTTTCCGATTCTCCTCCCGTTTTAAACTTTAGGAGGACATGAGGTCCTGGTCCACACCTGCGGAGTACCTGGTTTGGGGGCCCGTTGCTGTCCCTGTCCTTGTCCATCATGTCATACTTCTGACCTAGTCTAAATTTAAATAGACTCTGGATTTAGTCCACATGTATTTATTAATTATTCCAATTGGACTCTTAATATCTCACCTGACACAGCCAGAAGAGGACTGGTCACTCCTCTGAGCCTGGATCCTCTCTATGTTTCTTCCTAAAATTCTTAGGGAGTTTTTCCTAGTCACTGAAATTCAACACTACTGTTGTTTGCTCCTTGGGGTTTAAGGCCGGATGTTTCTGTAAAAGCACTTTGTGACAACTGCTGTTGTAAACAGGGCTTTATAAATACATTTTATTGATTGATTGATTCATGATGATTGGTATGTAGGTGGCACGTGTCTAATTGATGTCCACTTGAATGCCCGGACCCAGGATTTCTCAGCAGGACATTAACCAGAGCATCACACTCCCCCCACCGGCTTGTTGTCTTCCCACAGTCCATCCTGGTGCCATGGCACAAATGTCAACCGTCCACCAGATGTAACAGAGAGCAGGACTGATCAGACCAGGCCACCTTCTTCCATTGCTCCAACGTCCATTTCCGACTCTTGTGTGCCCACTGAAGGTGCTTTCAACGGTGGACAGGGGTCATCATGGGCACTCTGACCGTTCTGCGGCTACGCTGCCCCATCATTAAAATGTTCTGTGACTTGGGCCACAGTAGACCTTCTGTTGGTTTGGACCTGACAGGAAAGCCTTTTCTGCCCTCGTGCCTCAGTGAGTCTTGGGCACCCAACACCCTAATGCCAGTTTGTGGTTTTTCCCTCCTTGGACCACTGTCGGTAGGTACTCAATACTGCTGACCGGGAGCACCCCCCATGCCTTGCAGTTTCTGAGATGCTCTGACCCAATTCTCTGACCATAAAAATGTGTCCCTTGTCAAGGTCATTTAGATCTTTACTCCTGCCCATTTCTCCTGCATCCAACATGTTGACTGTGAGAACTGATTGTTTGCTCACCATCTAATCTACACAGACTTTGACATGTGCCCTTGTTAGGAGATGACCAACGTTATTCGCTTCGCCTGTGAGGGATCGTTATGTTTTGTCTCAGTATATATTTGGTAGAATACTATGATCTAATATGGAAGGTCTTTTGAGACTTATTTATCCTGCATATTGTTTGGCAATACCTGACTCAATTATCCAAAATATTAACCAGATATGTAAATTTGATTTGGCCAAACAAACATTATTGCATGGAAAGGGAGATATTCTTAAATCTCTGAAGAGAGGGGACTGATTTTGTTCCAGTGAATGGTATCCTAAAACGGCTATGGTTACAAAACTTCATTAGTCAAACATCAGTCCTGTGTTCCAGTGGCATGTTGTGTTGGCTAATCCAAGGTTTTCATAAGATAATTAGAAAACCCTTTTGCAATCATGTTAGGACAGTGGAAAACTGTTGTGCTGATTAGAGAAGAAATAAAACTGGCCTATAGACTAGTTGAGTGTCTGGAGCATCAGCAATTGTGAGTTCGATGACAGGCTCAAAATAGCCAGAAAGAAATATCTGAAACTCCTCAGTCTATTCTTGTTCTGAGAAATGAAGGCTATTCTATGCGAGAAATTGCCAAGAAACAGAACAGCATAAACTGTCTCTAACCAGAATAGAAAGAGGAGTAGGAGGCCCTGGTGCACAACTGAGCAAGAGGACAAATACATTATAGTGTCTAGTTTGAGAAACAGGTGCCTCACAGTTCCAGCTTAATTAAATAGTACCCACAAAATACCAGTCTCAATGTCAACAGTGAAAAGGCGACTCCAGGATGCTGGCCTTCTGCAAAAAAAAGAGCTATATCTCAGACTGGTCAATAAAATATGAGTAAGATGGACAAAACAACACAGATTTTGAACAGAAGAAGATTGGAAAAAAGTGTTATGGATAGACAAATCAAAGTTTGAGTTGTTTGGATCACAAAGAAGAACATGTGTGAGATGCAGACCAAATGAAAAGATGCTGAAGGTGTGCTTGACACCCTCTGTCAACCATGGTGGAGGCAATGTGATGGTCTGGGGGTACTTTGGTGGGGGTGAAGTGGGAGATTTGTACAGAGTAAAAGGGATCTTTAAGAAGGAAGGCTATTACTCCATTTGACAACACCATGCCATACCCTGTAGACAGCACTTGATTGGAGCCAATTTCCTCCTACAACAGGACAATGACCCAAAGCACTGGTCTAAAATATGCATGAACTATTTAGGGAGAAGCAGTCAGCTGGTATTCTGTCTATAATGTAGTGACCAGCACAGTCACCAGGAGATCAAGCAGTCAGCTGGTATTCTGTTTATAATGGAGTGACCAGCACAGTCACCAGGAGATCAAGCAGTCAGCTGGTATTCTGTTTATAATGGAGTGACCAGCACAGTCACCAGGAGATCAAGCAGTCAGCTGGTATTCTGTCTATAATGGAGTGACCAGCACAGTCACCAGGAGATCAAGCAGTCAGCTGGTATTCTGTCTATAATGTAGTGACCAGCACAGTCACCAGGAGATCAAGCAGTCAGCTGGTATTCTGTCTATAATGGAGTGACCAGCACAGTCACCAGGAGATCAAGCAGTCAGCTGGTATTCTGTTTATAATGGAGTGACCAGCACAGTCACCAGGAGATCAAGCAGTCAGCTGGTATTCTGTTTATAATGTAGTGACCAGCACAGTCACCAGGAGATCAAGCAGTCAGCTGGTATTCTGTTTATAATAGAGTGACCAGCACAGTCACCAGGAGATCAAGCAGTCAGCTGGTATTCTGTTTATAATGGAGTGACCAGCACAGTCACCAGGAGATCAAGCAGTCAGCTGGTATTCTGTTTATAATGTAGTGACCAGCACAGTCACCAGGAGATCAAGCAGTCAGCTGGTATTCTGTTTATAATAGAGTGACCAGCACAGTCACCAGGAGATCAAGCAGTCAGCTGGTATTCTGTCTATAATGTAGTGACCAGCACAGTCACCAGGAGATCAAGCAGTCAGCTGGTATTCTGTCTATAATGGAGTGACCAGCACAGTCACCAGGAGATCAAGCAGTCAGCTGGTATTCTGTCTATAATGTAGTGACCAGCACAGTCACCAGGAGATCAAGCAGTCAGCTGGTATTCTGTTTATAATGGAGTAACCAGCACAGTCACCAGGAGATCAAGCAGTCAGCTGGTATTCTGTTTATAATGGAGTGACCAGCACAGTCACCAGGAGATCAAGCAGTCAGCTGGTATTCTGTTTATAATGGAGTAACCAGCACAGTCACCAGGAGATCAAGCAGTCAGCTGGTATTCTGTTCATAATGTAGTGACCAGCACAGTCACCAGGAGATCAAGCAGTCAGCTGGTATTCTGTCTATAATAGAGTGACCAGCACAGTCACCAGGAGATCAAGCAGTCAGCTGGTATTCTGTTTATAATGGAGTGACCAGCACAGTCACCAGGAGATCAAGCAGTCAGCTGGTATTCTGTTTATAATGGAGTGACCAGCACAGTCACCAGGAGATCAAGCAGTCAGCTGGTATTCTGTTTATAATGGAGTGACCAGCACAGTCACCAGGAGATCAAGCAGTCAGCTGGTATTCTGTTTATAATGGAGTGACCAGCACAGTCACCAGGAGATCAAGCAGTCAGCTGGTATTCTGTCTATAATAGAGTGACCAGCACAGTCACCAGGAGATCAAGCAGTCAGCTGGTATTCTGTCTATAATGGAGTAACCAGCACAGTCACCAGGAGATCAAGCAGTCAGCTGGTATTCTGTCTATAATGGAGTGACCAGCACAGTCACCAGGAGATCAAGCAGTCAGCTGGTATTCTGTCTATAATGGAGTGACCACCACAGTCACCAGGAGATCAAGCAGTCAGCTGGTATTCTGTTTATAATGGAGTGACCAGCACAGTCACCAGGAGATCAAGCAGTCAGCTGGTATTCTGTTTATAATAGAGTGACCAGCACAGTCACCAGGAGATCAAGCAGTCAGCTGGTATTCTGTCTATAATGGAGTGACCAGCACAGTCACCAGGAGATCAAGCAGTCAGCTGGTATTCTGTCTATAATGGAGTGACCAGCACAGTCACCAGGAGATCAAGCAGTCAGCTGGTATTCTGTTTATAATGGAGTGACCAGCACAGTCACCAGGAGATCAAGCAGTCAGCTGGTATTCTGTTTATAATGGAGTGACCAGCACAGTCACCAGGAGATCAAGCAGTCAGCTGGTATTCTGTCTATAATGGAGTGACCAGCACAGTCACCAGGAGATCAAGCAGTCAGCTGGTATTCTGTTTATAATGGGGTGACCAGCACAGTGACCAGGAGATCAAGCAGTCAGCTGGTATACCAGCACAGTCACCAGATCTCAACCCTATTGAGCTATTGTGGGAGCAGCTGGACCGTATGGTACATAAAAGGTTCCATCAAGCCAACCCTGTGGGAGGTGCTTCAGGAAGCATGGGGTGAAATCCCTTCAGATCACCTCAACAAATGAATAACTAGAATTCCAAAGTTCTGTAAAGCTGTAAATGCTGCAAATGGAGGATTATTTGACAAAGGCAAAGTTTGAAGTACACAATTATTATTTAAATTAAAAATAATTATTTAACATTATCAATTACTATATTTACTATTCATTTTGCTATATGTACTATTCAAACATTTCATTTATGTTTTCATGGAAAATAAAGACATTTCCAAATGACCCACATTTTTTGAACTGCAGTTAATGTCCATACAGTTCCACAAAAATATCTCAAGAACCAAAGACAAATATTTAATTGTTAATAGAAACAAACAATAGCAAAAAAAATTATGGTGAAACCGTCCTTTAGTAAAATGTGCATACATTTTGGACATTGTTTGTATGTATATTTAACACTTCGAGTAGGTAATTATCTAACGATGGATGTCTGCCCCAAAATATTTTACAATTCTTTTAATTGCTGTGGTGACATTTTCACATGTGATGATTTTTCAAAGCTTTGTACAGAACTCCAAACTGAACAAGTCTTACATTCAAAACAACTGATTGTGCTTTCCTTTCTTTTGTAAACATCTTTCACTCAGTGGCGGAGCTAAGGGGGTGGGTCAAAAGGCTGCTGGCCCCAACTGACCAATGAGGATGAGTTAAATTTAACGCACCAGTACCGTTGTATCGCAGGTATTAATAGATCCCTGCTGAACAAGTTGTTGGTCACTGTGTGTAGGCCTGCCGAATCAGAGATGCAGTGTCCATTGATCAGGTTTAAATGCTATTGCAATGAATAGTATTCCTTCTAGCTAAGACCAAGTTCATTATTGGAGATAACGTTGACTTGGCGTATCTGTGCAGCAGGCTTACTAAGTTTAGCTTCATTACTGGGATGGTACTGGAGATTGAGGGTTATTATTTAAATAGATAGCGTCACATTTTCTGAGTCGTAGTTAGCTCATTCACATTTGACCTCGACCCTATGGTGGTTCTGAAAGGACAGCGACACCTGATGATCTGAGGTGACACCGTTGAGGCTTGCTATCTGGGTCGGCTTACTAGTCTGCTTACACACCAAGACCAGTGAAATGCCAGATAACTTCAGGTTGGCTCTGTCACACCTTTATACAACTAGATTTACACAACTAGGCGAGTCGGATGACTTACGCGCGCTTGAGCAAGACAGTTAACCCTAATTCCTGTGAAGACTGAAGCTGAAGACATAGGTTTAATGCCATCATATCCAACAAACATGATTTCAACAGAAAATATCACAACATGAAAGCAAAAATGTTTTACATTCAATGCTATATTTTGACAGTTACATGAATGATTGTTGGTCTGTTGTTCATTAATTTTATGATTGTGTTTTAAACCAGAGGGACAGCCAGTAAGAAAGAGGTAGAGGAGCTTTAGACAGACAACACAGTAATGAACTGTTGTGTATGAATTAATACAAAATATTTGTAATTAAATATGTTTATTCAAAATTTAGTCCAGTCAAACAATGCATTCCAATGCGCTTTACAACTAAAAAGAATAGTTAAAAAAAAAATCTATACAAAATTAAGAATCCAATTACAGTCCAGTACAACCCTGTTCCTGAATCCAGCTTCAGTCCTGCTGTACCAAACATATCCACAGTGGCGCGACAAACACAATGTAGGCAAACCTAGTAAGGCTACTTGTTACATTATTACATCATTCTCGTCTCACTTGTTGTTGAAAATTCACTGCATGCATAATTTATTGAATATATATACATTATTGAATATAGATACATACTGATAAATTCAGTTTTGTAGTTTGGCCAAAACAATGTGACCAGCATTGAGTCAAAGTGAGTCATAATCAATTCACTATATCGGCCTGCAAGTTAACGGTGCTTAACAATCATCGAGTTAGTGCAAGTGTAGCAGATCAAAGTATAATGTAACATTAGTCCAGATTTGTGTCAGAAAATCACTTCTGTTCTGGACCATATTCTCCTCTGGTTTTTCCAGCCAAGACCAGGCCACATATGTTCTTGGTAATTGGAGTCGTTCATACTAGTATTCCAGGGTCATCGAATGGATAGTTGGAGGTAGCTAAACTACATTTACCAGCGGTCCTTTGGCGTCATCACCGCCCTCGGCTCCATTCGCCTACCCTCCCACTTTTGTTGGTCCGCGAGGAAGTCGCAAGATGGCTGACATCGCTTGGAAGTATGTTCCCTTCCTCAACATGAAGTCGTGAGTGTGGAAGAAAGCGAGGGAGGCACCATCGGGCGTTTGTTTTTATTTTATTTTAGTTATTTTTTCTTTAATTTCTCCAAACATCCATTTCATTCCGCATCGTGTTTGTCCCAGAGTTGTCTTTGCGAGTTGACGCGTCAGTCACGCCGGGGACCCAGCTAACTAAATTAGCCAGCTAGCTACAGCAGTTAACGTTAGCAAGCTAGGTTGCTAACTAGTTAGCGAACTATAGCTAGCGAAGTCATATTTTTATATCACGTCGGCCAGGTAACTAGTACGTCTCAGTAATTTGAAGTAGACTTACGGTTAATATCAATATTTCATCTGTCAAATTTAGAATTACTCTTCCGTCATGATCGGTTACTAATGCGCAGCGTTTCTTCACGTTAATCAGGATTATTGTTTGAGTTGGAAGCATCGCCCAAATCACAACATAACTGTAGCTAGCCATCATCAGCTGTCAGTAACATTTCTGGTGTTATTTTGTTAGTTACATACAGAACTAACTAGCTAAACTTTGACTGTTTTTTTGGCAGTTTACCAAAAATACTGCTGGGAATGGAAAAACAATTATACACACACGACCAAAATTAGAAGATTGGTGTTGCACTCTAGCTAACTACTCAAGTTGTTACCAAATAAAAAGTTAACTAGCTCGCTAACTAGTTAAAAAGTGAATCTCTCGGTCTGGTCATCTTGTTTGACAGGCTAGCTATTATTTGCATGGTTGGTAACTCGTCGTGTTTGAGTTGGGGTTGGCAGCCAGTCACACTGAGACAAGTTAGCCGCCAGGTTCTAGCCAGCTGCGGTCTCGACCCTCACATCAACTACCACCACGGCGTTCCGAACGTACCCCGAGCCCTCCCCCGGCCAGACCCACCGGCTCAACAACACCGGTATGGGCGTGCAGGGCTTCCAGGAGTATCTGGAGAAACGGTGTCCCGGGGCTGCGGTCCCTGTGGACCTCCTCAAACTTGCCCGTATTACGGGCCGCCAGCCCCCGCACCATCATCACCACCCACACCACCCGAGCCATATGCCTCCTCCACCGCCACCCCCCGCCCGCATACTCATCGATGCTGACTCCGGCCTTCAGCGCCTCTATGGCGGCTACCAAACTGACTGGGTGTGCGGTGGGGAGTGGAACGCCATGCTTGGCTACCTGGCCGCGCTCTCCCAGGCCTGTCTGTACCAGGGTGGACTGGAGCTTGTGGTGGTATTCAACGGGACCCTTGGAAAAGAGCGGTGGCCGGAGTGGGCGAGGCGTGCACAGGGACAACGACAGACGGCCCAGCTCATCGTCAACCACGTCGGCAGCAAGGCCACCCCGCCTCCACGCGCCTGGTTCCTACCCCCGGCATGCCTCAGTCACTGCGTGCGACTCGCCATGTTCCGCTTTAGAGTGCGGGTGAGTACACCAGTATCTAGTCAACACGCTAATAACGGCTCAGGATATTTGTTTCAGGGCTGATAAGTCAAGGACATTTTATTGATGGCGCTAGCCTACCACTATCAATATACCAGCCAACTCAACTGGTGTTAGAAGACCAGTGACATGATCATACTGATTAGTCACTCAGTGCTAGCAACCATAAGGGCTTGAACCTACGAGCAGGTGGGAGGAGTTCCTATCAGGTTATAAGTGAAAGTGGATTAGACTTGACTCTTGGATGAACTGGATGGTCTTTGTCTCAGAGCATCATGTGACCACCCTTGACTGGAGCAAGAACAGAATGATTTGGGCTCCAAAATGGCACCCTATTCTGGGGTTCTGCTTTGTTGTGCCTGAGTTTATAGTACCCTGGTCAAGAGAAGTTAATGATAATGGAGCAGGCTCTGTGCAGTGGCCATCAGAAGTGTTCAACACTAAACAGAGGGCAGGATAAACACCTGAATCTAAGCTGTTGTTATACAACAGACCTATTTGACCAGACATGCATGAATCAGCATGGTCCTCCTGTTCCACACAGTGCCATGTAACATTCTGGGTGTTTATCGTCATTTTTTCAGGTGAGTGTTGGTTGTTTCTCATCACCTGTTTTCAAGTCAGGGTTGGTGTTTAGGGTTGCTTTAAGTTCAGATGAGAGTTTGTGGGGCCTTAGGTCAACCATAATTAGGGAGGTTCTTACATTTGGCTTTTTTCACGCATCTACAAGGTGTGTTATCTACATGTGTGAATTGGCCATGGTTTTTGTATGCCCCATAAAATATTACATTGCAATAAAATCCCTGTACATCTACAGTCCTGAGAATCACAGTACATATTCTGTCTGTATCGTGATATCTTATTGTGAGGTCAGAGTTAGGGATAAGCCTTTTGGGGTCAGAGGTTATTATTCTACCAACATAATGGTTTTATTTAGGTTGTGCAGACGTTGGATGACCACCACCGGGAGGTGTTGTCCCTCTACAGGGACTTCGGTTTCTGTGGCCTGATCGCCCAGGACTCAGAGTTTGCCCTCTGCAACGTGCCCGCCTACTTCTCCTCGCATGCGCTCAAACTGTCCTGGAACGGCAAGAACCTGACTACCCACCAGTACCTTCTCTCTGAAGCCGCCAGACAACTGGGCCTGAAGACACCACATCTGCCGTGCTTTGCTGCTCTGCTCGGTGAGTCGCACACAAAGCATAACGTCACTTTGTGTTAAGATAAAGGTTCTGTTTTTAATGTCCCCTTGTGTCCTGGTAAAGGTTCTGTTTTTAGTGCCCCTTAGTGTTAAGATAAAGGTTCTGTTTTTAATGTCCCCTTGTGTCCTGGTAAAGGTTCTGTTTTTAGTGCCCCTTAGTGTTCAGATAAAGGTTCTGTTTTTAGCGTCCCCTTGTGTCCTGATAAAGGTTCTGTTTTTAGCGTCCCCTTGTGTCCTGATAAAGGTTCTGTTTTTAGCGTCCCCTTGTGTCCTGATAAAGGTTCTGTTTTTAGTGTCCCCTTGTGTCCCAATAAAGGTTCTGTTTTTAGCGTCCCCTTGTGTCCTGATAAAGGTTCTGTTTTTAGTGCCCCTTTGTGTTCAGATAAAGGTTCTGTTTTTAGCGTCCCCTTGTGTTCAGATAAAGGTTCTGTTTTTAGCGTCCCCTTGTGTCCTGATAAAGGTTCTGTTTTTAGCGTCCCCTTGTGTCCCGATAAAGGTTCTGTTTTTAGCTTCCCCTTGTGTCCTGATAAAGGTTCTGTTTTTAGCGTCCCCTTGTGTCCTGATAAAGGTTCTGTTTTTAGTGCCCCTTTGTGTTCAGATAAAGGTTCTGTTTTTAGCGTCCCCTTGTGTCCTGATAAAGGTTCTGTTTTTAGCGTCCCCTTGTGTCCCGATAAAGGTTCTGTTTTTAGCTTCCCCTTGTGTCCTGATAAAGGTTCTGTTTTTAGCGTCCCCTTGTGTCCCGATAAAGGTTCTGTTTTTAGCGTCCCCTTGTGTCCTGATAAAGGTTCTGTTTTTAGTGCCCCTTTGTGTTCAGATAAAGGGTCGACCAATGTTTTTTTACAGGTTGATTATAAGTGATCGAGGAGAGGGGTGACTGATATTTGGGGCTGATATATATTTCTGGTGAAAGTGATTTTTTACTGTCAACGTTTTAAGTGATCGAAACAGAAAAGTAGAAATATTAGATTTTGAAGAATGAAGTGCAGGAAGCTCCTAGCAGCATTTCTTGTGAACCTAATTTTCATATTGATAAAAATAATTATCTAAATAGCTTCCCAAATCAAGTACATTTTACTGTTAACAATCTGTCGGGTTTCTTTCCTGTAAAAATGAATAGAATCAAGTAAAATGTAACATTAGTCCACACACAAAAAATGTAGCTGGGTATTGTCATCATAGAAAAAGATCATAATTAGGGTAATGTTTGCTGCAACTTCAGTTTAGATTATTGGGAACGTCAGCATTCTTACCTCTCGTCTCAGCCGCGCATCTCTCTGCGTTCTTCTTTCTCACGTCTCTCTCACAAATATGACATAGTGTTGATTGGCAATTTACTTGTGATGTATAACCAATCTGATAATTCTGCGGGCGGGGCATTGAGCAATACAAGCAGAAACCTTTCAGAGAGAAGCGACTGCCAGAGACGCGCATTTAAAATGAAGTATTTTATTGGCAATCATATCAGACAAATTAACAATTTCGATTATTGTAAAAAGTATGACTATCGGATCCAATTATCGGCCAAGCTGATAATCAGTCGACCCCTAGTTCAGATTAAGGTTTTGTTCTTAGCATGGCCCTGTATGGTGGCCCGGAAGTGCAAAACACAACCACTAATACGATGACATACTCCCGATAAAAATACTCCCCCCAATATCACAAAACATAACCACAAAAACGATGACACACTCCCGATAGAAATACTCCTCCCTATAACGCTAAACGTATCCACTAATACGATGACATTACCAATTCAATATCCCTTCCCCAAATACGAACGCACTCCTCTCCAGTAAGAAAACATAACCACTAATACGATGACACACTCCCAATCCAAACCCTTCCCATAATGCACCTTCCCCACATATGAACGCACCCCGCAGTAAAATGGAAAGGGTTGGTATTAGACCCGTCACTGATGGGAGGCCCAGTCTGTTATTCTGTGTTTATAAAATATATTTATAAGATATATTTCATGTTTCCTATTGTTTTTATTGTAAATTTTTATCTGTTCCAGTTTAAGTCTAATACCTTATTTACTAAATTTTTATACAGGCAGTGTATAATTAATGTTATTTGGCAGAAAAATAATGTGTATTCATCATTTATACAGTCTTTTGTTATTAAAATATATAGAAAGATAACGTTTGTGTGGTTTTTAATTAGCATTTGTTGAAATTTGTTGCATTGTCCAGATTTTAAGATTGTAATTTTTTTTTATAAAATGTGTGCCAGGTAAAGAGGTACAGAAATGGCAAAACATTGCTTTCAACATTGGTCGATTGTGGTGTATGAATATGGCCAATAGTTTTCTTGTTGATGCCTCCCTAGAATATTTTGTGCGTTTTTTGGAAAATGGAGCTGGTTCTAACATAGTGGTGGGACGTCCAAGATACGAGATGTTTTTCTAAATATAACTAGCGTTAGTTACATTTCAGCTCTGACTTAATTGTAATACAAGAGTATAAATTGCATGTATGTCGCTAACTCCAGCTGGGTTTTAATGTCACCTGTATGGCTTCACTGCTTCAGCTGTGTTTTGATCAAATTCTGACTGGAAGAAAAGTGGTTCAGATGACTCTGGCTGTGTGAATTTGCCCGCTGCACATAGAGCCTGACACATTGAGCTGGGAGAATTCCCACTGCACATAGAGCCTGACACATTGAGCTGTGAGAATTCCCACTGCACATAGAGCCTGACATTGAGCTGCGAGAATCCCCACTGCACATAGAGCCTGACACATTCGACTGGGAGAATTCTCACTGCACATAGAGCCTGACATTGAGCTGCGAGACTTCCCACTGCACATAGAGCCTGACACATTCGGCTTGGAGAATTCCCACTGCACATAGAGCCTGACATTGAGCTGCGAGAATCCCCACTGCACATAGAGCCTGAAATTGAGCTGGGAGAATCCCCACTGCACATAGAGCCTAACACATTTAGCTGGGAGAATTCCCACTGCACATAGAGCCTGACACATTCGGCTGGGAGAATTCCCACTGCACATAGAGCCTGACACATTGAGCTGTGAGAATTCCCACTGCACATAGACCCTGACACATTTAGCTGGGAGAATTCCCACTGCACATAGAGCCTGACATTGAGCTGGGAGAATTCCCACTGCACATAGAGCCTAACACATTGAGCTGGGAGAATTCCCACTGCACATAGAGCCTAACACATTGAGCTGGGAGAATTCCCTCTGCACATAGAGCCTGACACATTCGGCTTGGAGAATTCCCACTGCACATAGAGCCTGACACATTCGGCTGGGAGAATTCCCACTGCACATAGAGCCTGACACATTCGGCTTGGAGAATATCCACTGCACATAGAGCCTGACACATTCGGCTGGGAGAATGGGTCTTGAAATGTTCAGTGAAGGGCTAAATTCCACAAGCGGTATCCTCATACGTTTCTGGGTTGTCACTGTGTTGAAGTATCTGTGTCCCTTCAGGTTTCTGGGGACTGGATCATTGACTGAAGTGAAACCATGATTATCCTGATCCCACTAAGCCAATGAGTCTCTGTCCTTCACTGTGTTTTGCAGCTTTCATCATAAATGAGCTGTTAGGTTATCAAGGGTTCTAGGGAGCCGTTAAATTTTCAAATCCCACTTTGGGAAGAACTCATTCTTTGTAATACATGTTTACCGTTTGAGAGGGGGGCTTTTCTGTTATCTGCAGGTATATTTTTATTTCTCAGTTGTCAACATTTTGGCTCTATAGCAATTATGTTAGAACAGAGATGTGGATGTGGCTAGGAGGTAATGAGTATCCATAAAGCAGCTTTGGCCTGTAGTAGAACAGATGTTGGCTTGGACAGAAATGTTATCTTAGATTATTACATGGCTACTTTAAGTGAGACATATATTTTGTGATTTACAGTAGTAACTGTGATGTATTGAGTATCAGTGTAAAAAGTCAACATTTCGGTTCTGTGTCAACACTTTTCTAGGGTTTTTTCTGGATCAGAAAGGGGCTTAATTGGTGGGTGTGCCTGGGGTGTGTCATTGGACGTGTCCAGGGGAGTTGCTATAGACCAAGTTGACCTGCCAGCCCACAGAGTTTAAAAATTTTAGTGCCTCCCATTTTGATAATGTTTAATACTAATTTCTTTAAATTCCACAAATTTCTCCAAGGAGCTGATTGAAATGTTTTGAATTTTAATTCAAATTTCATGCCCTTTTAAACATCTTCCCATGGAGGTAAGAAAAACGGTACTTCCAAAACATTGCTAACACATTCAGCAGTTCAGAAAATGATCTCACAAGAGTCCATCAGCAAAATTAAATATATTGTTTTGGATATTTTACAGATGTCCTTGTCCTATGATGTCATTTAGCAGGTGCCATTTTCCAGATTGTTTAGCTCTTGTCTATATATGTTAACACTGCAGGCAACTTTCAGCAAGCAAGGGCTAGCCTGTATCTATGAAAACTGGTCGCAGTATTGACAAGAGATTCTAAGGCCTTTTCCAAAAACCCATAACTAAAACACTTTGCTTATCTCACTAGTCATTAGTGATTAGTTGTTCGGAACGAGCCCCCTGTTTTAGTCGAACACGAGTCACAAGTGACATCTAAACGAAGAGGATTCCTCATCACTACAAGCTTGTAACACTAGTTCTGCCTAAGCTGCTGGGTAGAGGACGTTTTGAGAGTCTGCTGGCTAACTTTGTTCTTAATAGATAACATGCATTCCAGCCTCCACTTTCTGCTTGAGAGATGACCGTGTTCTATCAGAAATGTTCATAAATGTTCAACCTTTTTATTTGTAAAGCTGAGCGTTAACGCAATTAGTAACCTTTCTTATTAGACAGGCCAGAAATGAAGTTTTAGAAACTACGAGTTTCTATGCCCAAAAGAATCCTGCTAGCTAACAATTAGCATTAATAATCCTGCTAGGTAACGATCAGCGTTAATAATCCAGCTTGCTAGCGATTAGATTAACTTGGTCTGTGAAAGTAAAAGCCACTCTTTGCAGTCCACAATAGGAAGATACAATTGCTTTGTCTGTAAAATAGGTCAGGTCTTTTTACTGCTGTCTCCAGCACCCTCCTCACTCTCTCACTCCCCTCCTCACTCTCACTCCTCCTCACTCTCTCTCAGGGAACCATATTCTCCCAGATGAAGACCTGGCTGCCTTCCACTGGAGCCTCTTAGGGCCAGAACACCCCCTGGCCTCACTCAAGGTATGAACTCTGACCACCTCTTCCATTGTAAACCGTAGGTGCTCATCTTGACCTGTGACCCTTGAACTGTAACCCCTGACCACTAGGTGCGTGCCCACCAATTGGTGCTGCCACCCTGTGAGGTGGTAATCAAGGCGGTGTCTGAATATGTGTCGTCGATCAAAGATCTGGGAAACCTGGATGCCATCGCCAGGGACGTCTTCAAACAGTCACAGGTACCAGACACCGCATTCAGTCACGCACTTTTCACATCCCAGAGTTTCTATTATTTTGACATCCATTACAGCTGTGAATGTTTTGGAGTAATATTCTACAATTTGCTAGTTTTTGTTAAGGTTTTTCTAGCTCAGTAAATTTTTAGGGAGCAATTCATAGGTTCATTAAAATATTCAGTGTCTCAGATTTTTGAAGACGTTTGTCGGAGTGGAACGTTCAGAAACCCCATCAGAAGCTTGGAAGCCAATCATCTTTGTCTGACTTAGAAATTGTGATACATTTCAGTAGAATGATCACTGTTACACTCATCCTCAGGGGTTTTCAACCTTTTGGGTCTAAAAATGTACGTCAACACAATTAGTTTTTGCATGAACTGACATGTAAAATGTTTAACGCAACTGCTTCTCGTGGCAAAACATGGTTGCTCCACTGCTCTTCCAACCAGGATGTCATGTGGGTCAAGTCCTTAGGCATAGTCACTTGCCTGACGAACCGCCTGAGGGGTTTGTGGTCATGTGACTGTGGCCATTTAAGCTGAGACACATACCAGCATAAATATCTCCACCTCTCGTTCACTAGTTTCTAATAACTTTTTTCTGTCTCTTCTTTTCCTTTTACCCATTCATCCTCTCTCTCCTCACCCCCATCTTTCCTTTCTCTGCCCCCTCCCCTGTTCCCCCTCCCCTGTGACCCCTCCCCTGTGATCCCTCCCCTGTTACCCCTCCTCTGTAACTTCTGTCTTCTCCAGTCTCGTATGGAGGACAAGGTTGAGCGTTTTAAGAAGGCTGTGGAGTATTTCTCAGCTGCCTCTAAACCCCGCCCACTCTCCATGGGACCCTCCCCCTATCTGGGTAAGTAACAAAGTAGGCACATATACACATATTTAAAAATAAAGACACACAATTAGCTATATTCTTTTTTTTCTTGTGTATTTTGTTAGATGTAGTTAATCTGGTAATGTATTTGTCTGTGTGTTTAGTGCCGGGGTTTGGTCCGGCTCCGTTTGGTGGACCTCCTGGTCACATGGGGGCGATGCAGCCTGGAAAGAACCAGGTAGGAGGCCCCTCCCTCTAATTCTGTTAGAACAAGATAGGACTCTTTTAAATATATTAAATATATGACAGCGTTAAGGCTTAGTATGAATGGGATATTAAAGACTTTCTGTCTCCTCACTCCCACACCCACCCATCCCCCAGTTCCCTCCCCAGGGGGTCAAACAACCCTATCAGAATGCTCCGTATGGGCCAGTCCCAGCCTCTCTCTTTCAGAACCCGCCACCTCCCCTACCGGACTGCAACGATTCACTGCCAGGGAAAATGGCCTTCACCGATTGGTCGGCTCCATATGACCAGGGAGGAAGTAGATTACCAAATCACCACGTGGCCGTGCCCTCAGGCCCCTCCCCCTCGCCTTCATCATCTTCTGATGGTGACGAGCCCAACGACAGTAGCAAGTGAGACACGCCTCTTTAACACCGTCACTCACCCAGTCACCATAGCAACCTGTTAAAACTGTCCTCCCTCCCCTCCATGTCCTCTCTCTCCTGTCATCCAGCCATCTGACAGACAAGTCCTCCAGGTGGGACGATCCATCCGGTCGGGGGGGCGGAGGGGATGGTTCCCACGGTAACGGGAGTGGGTCCAACATTCCATCGCTGTTGTCAATGGCAACAAGGAGTCATATGGACATAACCACACCCCCTCTGCCCCAAGTCAGTGCTGAGGTGTTGAGAGTAGCAGAACACAGACACCGAAGAGGCCTGATGTACCCTCAAATCTACCACATACTGACCAAGGTAACCCCCCCCCCCAAATCTACCACATACTGACCAAGGTAACCCCCCCCCAAATCTACCACATACTGACCAAGGTAACCCCCCCCCAAATCTACCACATACTGACCAAGGTAAACCCCCCCCCCACATACTGACCAATATTGTCTCTGTGCTCCCCACAGGGAGAGATGAAGATGGCGGTCTGTATTGAGGATGAGTGTAACAGTGATCTTCCTCCAGCCTCTCTGTTGTTCAGAGCTGCTAGGCAGTACAGCTACGGTGTTCTCTTCAGCCTTGCCGAAACACACAGACGCCTCGAGAGACTGGCCATGCGCAAGAGAGGACCTCTGGAGGGTGAGGGAGGGAGACAGTGTTGGGAAAATATGAACAATTTACTTCTACACTTTTCAAATATCTGTCCCTATCTCTCTGTCTGTCTGTCCCTGTCTGTCTGTCCCTGTCTCTCTGTCTGTCTGTCCCTGTCTGTCTGTCCCTGTCTCTCTGTCTGTCTGACCCTGTCTCTCTGTCTGTCTGTCCCTGTCTGTCCCTGTCTGTCTGTCTCTGTCTGTCTGTCTGACCCTGTCTCTCTGTCTCTCTGTCCCTGTCTGTCCCTGTCTGTCCCTGTCTGTCCCTGTCTCTCTGTCTGTCTGTCTGTCTGTCTGTCCCTGTCTCTCTCTGTCTGTCCCTGTCTGTCTGTCTCTGTCCCTGTCTGTCTGTCTCTGTCCCTGTCTGTCTGTCTCTGTCCCTGTCTGTCTGTCTCTGTCCCTGTCTCTCTGTCTGTCCCTGTCTCTCTGTCTGTCCCTGTCTCTGTCTGTCCCTGTCTGTCCTTGTCTCTCTGTCTGTCCCTGTCTCTCTGTCTGTCCCTGTCTGTCTGTCCCTGTCTCCCTGTCTGTCCCTGTCTCTCTGTCTGTCCCTGTCTCTCTGTCTGTCCCTGTCTCTCTGTCTGTCCCTGTCTGTCTGTCTCTGTCTGTCCCTGTCTGTCTGTCCCTGTCTGTCTGTCTGTCTCTGTCTCCCTGTCTCTGTCCTGTCAGTTCCTCCTGTCATAGTGAAGGAATGGTCTAGTGGTAAATCCAAGTCGGCGCTGACCCCAGAGCTGGTTCCGGCGCTGTGTTTCCGTGAGTGGACTTGTCCTAACCTGCGGAGGCTGTGGCTGGGCCGGGCCAGTGAGGACCGCTCCCGTCGGACCAGAGCCTTTCTGGCCTGCCTCCGGTCCGACTGCCCCGCCCTGCTCAACCCAGCACAGGTCCCACAACACCTGCTGCTCATGTGCTGCGTGCTGAGGTCAGTGTGGTGAGGGGACATGTAAGGAACAGGACACCGACACCCGCCCAGACGCCCTGACACCCGCCCAGACGCCCTGACGCCCTGACACCCGCCCTGACACCCTCCCTGACACCCGCCCTGACGCCCTGACACCTGCCCTGACACCCAGAAGCCCTGACACCCTCCCTGACACCCAGAAGCCCTGACGCCCTGACACCCTCCCTGACGCCCTGACACCCTCCCTGACGCCCTGACACCCTCCCTGACGCCCTGACACCCTCCCTGACGCCCTGACACCCTCCCTGACACCCTCCCTGACACCCGCCCTGACACCCGCCCTGACACCCGCCCTGACACCCGCCCTGACACCCGCCCTGACGCCCTGACACCCGCCCTGACACCCGCCCTGACGCCCTGACACCCGCCCTGACGCCCTGACACCCGCCCTGACGCCCTGACACCCACCCTGACACCCGCCCTGACGCCCTGACACCCTGACACCTGGCCTGATGCCCTGACACCCTGACACCCTCCCTGACACCCTGACGCCCTCCCTGACACCCTCCCTGACACCCTGACGCCCTCCCTGACGTCCGTGTGTGTGTGTGTGACGCCCTGACATCCGTGTGTGTGTGTGACGCCCTGACATCCGTGTGTGTGTGTGTGTGTGTGTGTGTGTGTGTCTATCCAGGTACATGCTGCAATGGCCAGGTGGTCGAATCCTTCAGAGACATGAGTTAGACGCCTTTCTGGCTCAGGCTGTTTCCAATCAGCTCTACGAACCAGACCAGCTACAGGAACTCAAGGTGACACTGAAACACTTGATGTTTAATGTCTTGGTGAAGGGGGTGCTGTTGTGGCTGTTCTCCACTGGTACTGGTACTGGTACTGGCTCGAACGGCTCAATTCTACACGCCTCGCCTCGGGTTGTTTCCCCCTGCAGATAGTACCCGCCCATAGTGACATCACAGGAAAACTGCAGTGACTCCACCTCCAACATGACAACCGTGGAGGATATCATACACCTACACCCGATACCGCCGAAAAGCCGGCATTTGCCAACTAACATAAACCCTGCAGTGAACAGAAAAGGCTATGGTCACAGACCCTGTTTGAAAAACTGTGAATAAGAATAGAATTATCGCCCTGCAGTATAAAAGATGACGTAACTGATGTTCTGTTGGATTTAAGTGCATACACCAACACATTTTAAATAACCTACATAACCCATCCATCCCGATTCAAAGGCATAAAGCCATTGTCTGACACTGGACGGCTAACTGCAGACCCACTTGTTTTGCATTGCTGCACGCTTTGAGTCACTCTTGTCCAATCAGAAGTCTTCCATGTTTTCACGTCATCTTTTGGTAACGCCTCAGTACGCTTGGAACCTTGATGGAGCAGGTACTAAAAAAGTATCTGGTCCCAGGTACTTTCCTAACCTTTACCCAATGGAAAAGCAGAAAAGGCGAGCCGAACCGAGACTAGCTGGTACCATGCAATGGAAAAGCTCCCAAAGCGAGTAGAGTCGAGGGGAGTTGAGTCGAGCCGGTACCATGCAGTGGAAAAGAGCCATTAGAAATCACCCAATCCCATTTATTTTGGTAAAGCCCTTTTTACATCAGCAGTTGTCGCAAAGTTATTTTACAGACACTCAGTCTGAACCACAAAGAATAACAGT
Organism: Esox lucius; assembly: GCF_011004845.1. Lineage (NCBI taxonomy): Eukaryota > Metazoa > Chordata > Actinopteri > Esociformes > Esocidae > Esox > Esox lucius. Next base: position 36,253,842 of record NC_047580.1, read on the forward strand.
TGCTTGGAAAAACTCCCTAGTAGGGTTGACACTTAGGAAGAAACCTAGAGAGGAGCCTGACTGTGAGGGGTGTGTGATGTCTGGGTGAGGAGCTCAGCGTTGACATGTGATGTCTGGGTGAGGAGCTCAGCGTTGACATGTGATGTCTGGGTGAGGAGCTCAGCGTTGACATGTGATGTCTGGGTGAGGAGCTCAGCGTTGACATGTGATGTCTGGGTGAGGAGCTCAGCGTTGACATGTGATGTCTGGGTGAGGAGCTCAGCGTTGACATGTGATGTCTGGGTGAGGAGCTCAGCGTTGACATGTGATGTCTGGGTGAGGAGCTAAGCGCTAACATGTGATGTCTGGGTGAGGAGCTCAGCGTTGACATGTGATGTCTGGGTGAGGAGCTCAGCGTTGACATGTGATGTCTGGGTGAGGAGCTAAGTGCTAACATGTGATGTCTGGGTGAGGAGCTAAGTGCTAACATGTGATGTCTGGTTGAGGAGCTAAGTGCTAAAATGTGATGTCTGGGTGAGGAGCTAAGTGCTAACATGTGATGTCTGGGTGAGGAGCTAAGTGCTAACATGTGATGTCTGTAGGTGGAGAAGGTGGACAGTCGCGGGGTCCAGCTGGCGTCTCTCTTCATGGCCGGTGTGGACACGGCCCTGCTGGTCAACGACGTGTGTGGCCAGCCCTTACCCTGGGAGCACTGCTGCCCCTGGGGGTTCTTCGACGGGAAGCTGTTTCAGACCAAACTGGCCCGCGCTGCCCGTGACAGGCAGGCCCTCCTCGACATGTGTGAAGGACAGGTGTGTGAATCCCTCTCTGGAGGCCTGGGAGTTTAGGGGAACAGAAATGAGATTGTTATGGAAATCAAACAGCACCATCTCCTGCATTTTGTCCCCACTCATGACCCCCTTCACTCTCTCCATGTTTTGTTATTTTATTTGTTATTTATTTGTAATTGATGTAAAACATTTCCCACAAATCTACTGTTAAATGTCTTTGTAGTACATTTAGACCGACGTTAAACTTGTTTTCTGTTTTCAACTTCTGTCTCCATTCTGGGTAGAATTAGTTCATTCCTCAAAGCAACACATTTAAGATCCATTTTCTGCTAAACCCACCATTCACAGAGACTCAGTGCATCCACTCAAACCACAATGGTTTCTGCTGGGAAATTATTCATGCAATCCACAGGAATTGTAATGATGGTGTTATATATTAAGGACTGCATAACATAAGGAATGAACCTGGTAGTGTCAGCATGTGTCGGCCCTTTGAGATTTCATAGCATCTGAAGTCAGTGATGTTGTTTGTGTACTGTCCTTGTCAGCCTTAATCTAATCACATGGCAGGAAATGTCTTATACCAACAAAAACACATTCATTCTCTGCTCATTCAACTAACTACAATTTAATAGACTCTGCCTGTTTAAAGACCTCCTCATATTCAACTGATGACCTACCCTCTGTTTAAAGACCTCCTCATATTCTACTGATGACCTACCCTCTGTTTAAACCTCATATTCTACTGATGACCTACCCTCTGTTTAAAGACCTCCTCATATTCTACTGATGACCTACCCTCTGTTTAAACACCTCATATTCTACTGATGACCTACCCTCTGTTTAAACACCTCATATTCTACTGATGACCTACCCTCTGTTTAAACACCTCATATTCTACTGATGACCTACCCTCTGTTTAAGGACCTCCTCATATTCTACTGATGACCTACCCTTTGTTTAAAGACCTCATTCTACTGATGACCTACCCTCTGTTTAAGGACTTCCTCATTCTACTGATGATCTACCCTCTGTTTATAGACCTCCTCATATTCTACTGATGACCTACCCTCTGTTTAAAGACCTCATTCTACTGATGACCTACCCTCTGTTTAAAGACCTCATTCTACTGATGACCTACCCTCTGTTTAAAGACCTCATTCTTCTGATGACCTACCCTCTGTTTAAGGACCTCCTCATATTCTACTGATGACCTACCCTCTGTTTAAAGACCTCCTCATATTCTACTGGTGACTTACCCTCTGTTTAAAGATCTCCTCATATTCTACTGGTGACCTACCCTCTGTTTAAAGATCTCCTCATATTCTACTGGTGACCTACCCTCTGTTTAAGGACCTCCTCATATTCTACTGATGACCTACCCTCTGTTTAAAGACCTCATTCTACTGATGACCTACCCTCTGTTTAAGGACTTCCTCATTCTACTGATGACCTACCCTCTGTTTATAGACCACCTCATATTCTACTGATGACCTACCCTCTGTTTAAAGACCTCATTCTACTGATGACCTACCCTCTGTTTAAAGACCTCATTCTTCTGATGACCTACCCTCTGTTTAAGGACCTCCTCATATTCTACTGATGACCTACCCTCTGTTTATAGACCTCCTCATATTCTACTGATGACCTACCCTCTGTTTATAGACCTCCTCATATTCTACTGATGACCTACCCTCTGTTTAAAGACCTCCTCATATTCTACTGGTGACCTACCCTCTGTTTAAAGACCTCATTCTACTGATGACCTACCCTCTGTTTATAGACCTCCTCATATTCTACTGATGACCTACCCTCTGTTTATAGACCTCCTCATATTCTACTGATGACCTACCCTCTGTTTAAAGACCTCATTCTACTGATGTTTAAGGACCTCCTCATATTCTACTGATGACCTACCCTCTGTTTAAGGACCTCCTCATATTCTACTGATGACCTACCCTCTGTTTAAGGACCTCCTCATATTCTACTGATGACCTACCCTCTGTTTAAAGACCTCATTCTACTGATGACCTACCCTCTGTTTAAAGATCTCATTCTACTGATGACCTACCCTCTGTTTAAAGACCTCATTCTACTGATGACCTACCCTCTGTTTATAGACCTCCTCATATTCTACTGATGACCTACCCTCTGTTTAAAGACCTCATTCTACTGATGACCTACCCTCTGTTTAAAGACCTCATTCTTCTGATGACCTACCCTCTGTTTAAGGACCTCCTCATATTCTACTGGTGACTTACCCTCTGTTTAAAGACCTCCTCATATTCTACTGGTGACTTACCCTCTGTTTAAGGACCTCCTCATATTCTACTGGTGACCTACCCTCTGTTTAAAGACCTCCTCATATTCTACTGGTGACCTACCCTCTGTTTAAAGACCTCCTCATATTCTACTGGTGACCTACCCTCTGTTTAAAGACCTCCTCATATTCTACTGGTGGCCTACCCTCTGTTTTACTTGCATCTCAAAGTAGTCTATAATCCTACGCATGATCTATCAATTAAATTAAATACAGAGCAACGGTCCTCTTCTCCGTGGGATGTACCATTAACAGTTCTCTACTCCGTGGGATGTACCATTAACGGTCCTCTTCTCTGTGGGATGTACCATTAACAGTTCTCTACTCCGTGGGATGTACCATTAACAGTTCTCTGCTCCGTGGGATGTACCATTAACAGTTCTCTGCTCCGTGGGATGTACCATTAACAGTTCTCTGCTCCGTGGGATGTACCATTAACAGTTCTCTGCTCCGTGGGATGTATCATTAACAGTTCTTTGCTTTTTGCTTCCTCCCTCCACCTCTCTCCTCTTCCTCCCTCCATCTCTCTCATCTTCCTCCCTCCATCTTTCTCTTCCTCCCCCATTTCCTCCTTCTCCCTCTCTGCAGGAGGAGCTGGTGTCTCGTGTGGAGAAGATGCGCCAGGCCATCCTCGAGGGCATTAACTTCACTCGCCCCCCTCCCCCTCCACCCCCACTCCCTCCCCCTTCCTTCCTCCCCCCGCCTAACATGGTGCCCCCCTTCTACCCGCTGCCCCCCCTCTACCCTCCCCGGCCCATGGGCAACATGCCCCCCCACCACCACCCTCATCATCACCATCCTCATCATCCTCACCCAGCACAGCACAGACCCAGAGCCTTCCCTGGTGAGTATCACAGACACACAACACCCTTTTCGAGAAATTGCCATTTATTTTTCAAAAACGATGGGATCCTTCTAGACATAAAATCTGTTATTTAAATGTCTGTCCATCTGTCTGTTGGTGAGCAGGTCTGCAGTCAATCCCCCCCCAGGGAGGGAAGTTAGAGATCGCCGGCATGGTGGTGGGCCAATGGGCTGGGAACAAACCACTGCGTGGCCGAGGGGGCTTCATGCAAGTGGTGTCTGTCGGCACAGGGAAAGGGTGAGACTGCTACAGCTTTTTAAATTAGTACAGGACTCCCGGGCGGGGGTCTAGAGCGGAACTCCCGGGCGGGGGTCTAGAGCGGGACTCCCGGGCGGGGGTCTAGAGCGGGACTCCCGGGCGGGGGTCTAGAGCGGGACTCCCGGGCGGGGGTCTAGAGCGGGACTCCCGGGCGGGGGTCTAGAGCGGAACTCCCGGGCGGGGGTCTAGAGCGGGACTCCCGGGCGGGGGTCTAGAGCGGGACTCCCGGGCGGGGGTCTAGAGCATTACATTTTCGGTTGGAAGCATCAGTGCAAGCTTTGAGTTTACCTCCATAATAACTAAATTGCTGCATCATAAGATAGACATTATAGATGTTATTGTCTTACAACGCCTTGAATCAACATGTGAGTGGTTCAGTTGGTAATCCTGTTAATCCAGCCCTTTGTGTTAATTTTAGTTTGACCATTTTTTTCTATTTCACTGTCAAATGAGATTTTCTATTGATACATGCATCTACTTTGTCTTCTGTGTGAACTAATATTACATTTAGCCTTATGCTATTGGCACTAATTCATCACCAGAAGTAGAAATTCAGAATTCAATGTTACCAATTCTAATTTGCCTCGATGGCAAATCCAGATGCCATTGAGAATTGCCACTTGTAACCACACAACTATTTTTCCCACTTGTACATACATTATACTTAATACCTGTACATACATTATGCTTAATACCTGTACATTTTCTGTAAATTTGTGAATTTTCCACTGCACATTTAGAATTGCCATATGTTAATACATTTGCATTAATTGCACATATATACATTCCATTTGTCAATACATATACTTAATACATTTTTTTTTATAAATTTCGCTAGACACCATTAAGCATTGTGTTAAACTGACTAACGTTTCTTATGTGGTTTACTTCCACCACAAATAGCGTCTATGAACTGTATGGCTTTTGCCACTGGACGTTTTAAGAGCTTATTAGCCAGTAACAGGCTTACTAGTATCTACTAACTTACTACTTGGAATAGTCATAAGAATGTTTTATTTTAGGCTTACTATAAGGTAGCTGCTGAAGATTTTGTCTATCCTGAACAAATCCTAAAGCACCATTTGTTTTGACTATGACAAGGCTCGAACCCGGGTCCCCTTGTTTGGCAGTCTGCGTCTTTAACCAGTACCCTATTTAACCAGGGGTAGTCAGTCTGTCACTCGCTCTTTTTGTCTGGCTCCACCTACGCAGTCCGGCAAAAATAACTTGTTTATTAATAATTATATATATTTATTCAGAAAACAAACATGAATGGCATTGGCAGCATTATTGGCACCCAAGAGCTAATATTTTGCTGCGCATCCTTTGGCAAAGATAACTACAGTCAAATGGTTTTTAAGCTTCCTGCACTGCTCTCCTGGCAACTTGGCCAAGCAAGATTATTAACTTCACTGTTTGATAACTGAATGGTGTCCTCTGCCCAGAACATCGTATGTTTACATTGAGGTAATCTGGTAAAATGGGTCGGTGGCACCAGTGCTAACTAATGCTAACTTCACAGCCAAGTCCGATAGGCTCAGTCCTGGTCTCTGATGTTACTCTTTTCTGATGGTTCTGTTTCTCCCTCCTCTCTCCCACTCTTTCCAGAAGGGGTAAGGACATTGCACTGAAAGCAGGTCGAGGAGGAAAAAAGGTAATTGCCAACAGAACATAGGTTTGACACCGCTAGAATGTCAAGCCGTACCATACCAGTGAAACCCTTATCCATCAGACAGAATACCAGTGAAACCCCTTATCCAACAGACATAGAATTCCAGTCAAACCCCTTATCCAACAGACATAGAATTCCAGTCAAACCCCTTATCCAACAGACATAGAATTCCAGTCAAACCCCTTATCCAACAGACATAGAATTCCAGTCAAACCCCTTATCCAACAGACATAGAATTCCAGTCAAACCCCTTATCCAACAGACATAGAATTCCAGTCAAACCCCTTATCCAACAGACATAGAATTCCAGTCAAACCCCTTTTTCAACAGACAGAATACCAGTCAAACCTTTTATCCAACCGATATAGAATACCTGTCAAAACGTTTATTTAAAAAACAAATAGCTGTCAATAAGCATCAACTCTTTCTCATTCCCTCCCCAGACCTCATCCTCCCCCCCCTCTACCAGCCCACATAAGCCCTTAGAGGAGGAGGGATCTAACTCTGGAGGTGTGGCCCAGCAGCTGAACGGCAGCTCTGCGGCCTCTACAATTGGCCAGCCGCTGGATCTGCCCCAACTGGCCCAGCCAACCCCGTGTGCCTTAGCCAGCAGAGACAACCAATCAGAAGAGGTCCCCTGTTGCCTTGACGACTGTCCCTCAGACGGAGCACTTACAAAGGAGGAGTGATGAGGCTTTCTATACCAGAATGCACCATGGGGTTCTGAGAGTCGTCTGTGTTCTACTGCCTTCCCCTGTCTGTCTATAAGCTCCGCCCACCAACACAACCGCCAGGAAGTCAGAGGGGGAGATGCTCTGCACGATCAGTAGATTGGATTGGTAATTGAGGTGTTCTACTAGCCCCTCCCCCTCCCTATGATGCTCTGTGATTGGTTGAGCAGAGCAGTAAGCCCCACTCCTTGATTTTGTCATGTATTTTTATTGGATCTTAACAATGAGAGTTTATTTCTCCATGAGTTGATATGTATTTTAGCCTTGCCCTTACATTTAAAGTCCCTCCCCATAAGCCTGCCCTTGAAGCCCCCCCCCTTTGCCCATTGCTATAGTAACCCAAGCACACTTATGTTATAATAATCCCTCCCCAGTGATTATATTGATATGAGTCCTCCCCAATGATAATAATATTATGACTCCTCCCCAAAAATATGAATGATATTATGACTCTTTCCCAATTATGTTAATTATATTATGACTCCTCCCCAATGATGATAATGACATTATGACTCCTCCCCAGTGGTAATGTTGACATTATGATTATTCCCTAGTGATAATGATATTGTGCGGAACCTCTCCCCATAGATGTGATCTACACTCTCTTAGTGGAACCGTTTAGCTGAGACCAAACGTGTTTAATGGTAATACTGTGTTTACACACAGACACACTTATATTGGCACAACACACATTTCAGGTAGAGCGTTAGTTGCAGTGCCTGGGTTTGGTTGCCCTTTGCGCCGCAGGGTATGAGGTCAGTGTTCTGAGGTTCAAATTGTAGATGTATTGAAGAAGGTAGATTAAAAGAGAAGAATGACTAAACAAGTCCCCCAATTTAATAGCAATATTGATCTACTATCATTAGCCATGTCGCTGACCGCCCAGAATGCTAGCAATGTTAGCAGTGCCCTGCCCAAACCCCTGCGTCGCTAATCCCTGTGAGCATTAGCGTGTTAGCTTTGCATAGCATTATCCAGATTCTTAAATAGCATTTGCACTGCTAGCCTGTTAGCGTGCTAAGTTACCCCCTAAGTTAGATGCAATGTATGTATGCACCTTAACCTGTTGCCCCAACGTATGCAAGCTCTTAGCCTCATGTATTTATACTGTGCATTATCCCCATGCTTTGATTGTATCCCAATGGTGAGCATTCATTAATGTTGTATTCACTGTGATGTTTATTGATTTATTTTGATTATGGATGACCAGACCCCTGGACACTTCTTCCAAACTAGAAAATCACTTTGACCCTTGACATCCATGGTCTACTTTAACTTGACCTTTGACCTAAAATACATATTTTACCTTTTAGAGAGCTCATTAGTGAACTGACCCTGTCTGAATGTGAACAGAGTGTTCTTCAGAAGAAGCACTTTGTTTTAAAATGTTTGAATCCTACTGGATTGTCCTCGTCCAGGTTAAAACACTGAGGCAACAACACAGGCCAAATATGGTGCCATGTCAGAGGTCCGGGGTAAGAGGTCAGTACTGACCCTGATTTACCCCTCCCCTTCTGACTGGGACCATGTCTAAATGAACCGAAGGCTACGTTTCATGGCGCCTCGTTCTTACCAAGATCTGCACTACTGCTCCTGTTCACCAGAAGCACTGCATTATGGGAAATAGGTTGCTGTTAGAGACCAGACCTGAGGAAGTCCCAAAGCATAGACCCAGACCTGCCCTTTCAGCTTGCTGGCCAATCAGGAGAGGCCTGGTAAAACACTGCCTGGTGATTGGTTATCGATAGCCCAGCGTTTTAAGCTCTTTAACCAACGGGAAGCACTTTCCACAAATCACCTAGCGTAGCAGCGGGTGTTTGGAGTGGGAACAATTGTTCTGCCCACAGTCTGAAGATAAAATAATAAAACATTTGATTTGTCATTATGTTATGTAGGATAACATTTGTATCCCCTTAATATGTCCTGCTCTGAGACGAATCAGAGTAATAACTTGTTAAAGTTAGTAGATCTAGACTACAAGGAGAAATCAGAGCCATTTGCCTACCTGGGTGAGAGGAGAGCAGGCCAATATACTGCCAGTCTCCTGGCCATCTTTAGAAATAAGGAACTGAATGAACTACCCCAGACTGTCAGACCAAGGCTTTTCCCTTTATACTGGCCTACAGTTGGCCAGAACCACCGGGCCGCCTCCCTGTCCCTGGGTCCATAGTAGGCCATGACATAGGGACAGGAACTCCTTACAAGGCAACATGATGGAAGCACCTTATTTTCTTACCATGTCAACCACTTCATGCTCCATATCTACCAATGTGAGCACTGAGAAGGTCCACGAGAAGCTGTCTGCGAGACTTGACTGAGGCAAACCCTGATCAGATTTAACAGGTCCCAGGTGGACCAATCATCCCTACAGGATAGGTCCTCTTCCTTCTCACGAAGAACACTATTGTGGAACTTTCACATCAGGGCCCAAAGGCATCTGATCAAAAGTTATGCACTTTGTGTAGGAAATAGGATTCTATTTGGGACAGTGTGGGAGTGTTAACGTTCAAATCTCTCTGAGCCCACCGCTACAATCTGTTACGGTGAGAAGCAACAAGCAGCCTGTTAACTAATAAAAACTAGAATTGACTGGTTATGTGATGGGTGTGTGAAGCATACAGAGCAGGGTGCTGCTAGGAGCGTAGAAACCATATTGGATCACAGCCCAAACTACCATAATATATATCTCAATAGGCTAATCACAGACCAAACTACCATAATATATCTCAATAGACTAATCACAGACCCAAACTATCATGATATATACATGGGTTTGGGATCCTACAGGTGATGCTAATGGCCAGCAAAACCTGTTTAAAAGCAGATCAGCTCTGCCTTGGTTGTTGAAATGAACTGGGAACTTTAGCAGTCTGGTTTTAACCCGGAGGTCTCTGGGCAGCCTAGCTGACCGAGTCCAACCTCTTGGCTAGAAAAGATCATTACTGGCCGCCACCACAAACACAGTACTACTTTAACTGTTAACATTAATGCAGTATGACATTACTGCAGTACCATGAGACGCTGTGGCCCTGCCGCACCAACATCAGTGTAGTCATGGCCGGGAGTCCTGCTGATGTCATACTCACTGGCAGGATTACACACACACACACACCCCTGTCGAACGATACTCTTATGTACACACACCGTAAACTCGGTTATAACGATACTCGTGTACACACACCGTAAACTCTTAGTGATGGCCATCTGCTGTCGTTTTGGGTGAGGTGTGGTTTCCATAACTCTGTGGCAGAAGCAAAGATGGACTGGTAACACTTTTAGAAACTGTTACCGAACTGCGGTCTGACACACACACACACACACACACACACACACACAGCTCTCTGGACTGGCTCGTAAGAATACTCATACACACATTGATGTCATTCAGTAGTTAGCATGGATGAATTCAAAAACGTGATTGAACTTTCCCATTGTTATTCGCCTCTGATTTAGCTTTTGTTAGATTTTATTGATCAGTGATTTTATTGCATAATAGCTTAATAACCCTCAATATACCATCATACTGTTTTCTCATTCCCACCCCCCTCTTTCTCCACCCACTTCTCTTTCCCCAGCCCCATCTCTTACTCCACCCATTATTTTTTATGCTAGTTCAGCTTGAAGAAGTCTGTAGAGCACACAGGTTCACAAACACACGCTGATAGACACACTCAGATACTGTTTCACAAACAATGAAACATATCCTACACACTGACACCCACACCTCATATGTTTATCGCCTGGCTGCCCAAACTCCCTCCAGCTAAACGCTACACCATGCCCACCCACTTTCCCCTCTGCTTCTGAATACCTCCCTGAGTACTCCAGCTAAACGCTACACCATGCCCACCCACTTTCCCCTATGCTTCTGAATACCTCCCTGAGTACTCCAGCTAAACGCTACACCATGCCCACCCACTTTCCCCTATGCTTCTGAATACCTCCCTGAGTACTCCAGCTAAACGCTACACCATGCCCACCCACTTTCCCCTCTGCTTCTGAATACCTCCCTGAGTACTCTTGGTTGCAACTTTTATGAAATTGTTGGCTTTGGCAAGATCCGTTTTTTTTAAATGTGCAATTGGCTTTGATGCTTTGATTGGAGATGATCCAATAGCTGATTACTTAGTTTCCCACAACACCCTTCATTTTGACATTGCCTACACGACTCAGAATGAACCATGTAGCAAACAGTACTGCAGCAGAAGATTTAAATTTGAGTCGTCAGGCAATCTTACTCCCCATCATTCTCAGTATCACCTGCTGCTCTCTTTTTCTTCTAGAACTGTTTCCATTGGCTCTTTCTGACCCCTCCCCTAACCAAACCCACTAACAGTAAAGGCTATATTATTATTAACTTTAATTATTGATTATCAGTTTCTCTTTGTGAACTAGCCAGAGTCTAGAAGAAAAAAGTCAACAAAAAAGACAAAATCAAACCTTTATTCAAATGTGTTTTTGCTTAATCTTGAATGTCTCTTTTAACCCTGCTTTTTGTCACAGCAACCGTTAGTTCTGATATACGCTTTAGCAAACCATAGAGATTTAAACTGTACCCATTTGCGATTTTCCTTCTGTATTTGATGTCATCAATCGTTTTAAAGAGCACTTCGCTGTTGTTTATGTCAGTTGAGTATGGCCCGTCAACATTTTTTAGAATAATCATCGTCTCTGCGCTACGTACGTATATTCTCGTACATTCTCGTATATTCTCGTATTCTCATCCCTTAAGATTTCATGGTCAACTCATTCTCAAGTGAAGCTGAACTTTGCACCACGTTAAGTCTCTCATTACCACCCTGAGAACCAGTCGTCGTCCCCCCCCCGTGATGGTATGCCCCACAATATTGACCTGTCGATGACCTATCATGGGAGACATTCTATGATGTCACAGCACGTGCTTGGTTTACCCTAAAAGATTGGAGTTTTGTGATGAGTAGAACAGAAGTGTATTGGTTCTAGTAGAACTGTATTTGAATGTTTCAGTACATGTATGTAAAGCTACACTGACTGATCCAGATAGGATCTACCTACTGAGACAACTCTCCCACATTTCACATTGGCACCCTTTTTTCTACGTGAATGTACGAAATAGGGTGACATTAGGGAATCAACCAGGGAGTGGAAATAGTCATGTGAGCAGTCAGTTTAGGTCACATGATGATGTGATGTCATACAGGTGTCAGTCTGTGTCTACTAATAACATGTACTGTACTAACACGTGTACTACATCACGATCTCAAACAACTAACACGTGTACTACATCATGTTCTGAACCAACTAACACTTGTACTACATGTAAACTGTAAACCAGCAGTAATGTGTGTACTACATCATGTACTGTAAGACGCCCCGCCCCCCCCAAAACAGTACAGTAAAGGGTTAATCTTCATGACTATTATTATTGCTGTTATTATGATTATGATGGGTATAATTTGTCATCGTTAGCTAAATGGAAGCACCAGAATGTTGTGGAGAGAGAGCTTTTATATTTGTCTGGCTGTGGAGGAAGTGATGTCACAGGAGGACAGGAACAGGAAGAAGGGAGAGGCGTGATGTAAAGAGGGCGGTCGTATTTGTACGGTTGGGAAACGACTTACAGTGCTGAAATAAAATTTATTCTTTTAGTAAAAAAGAACTTAGCAAATGTCTGTTTTTTGTCCTTTTCAGTTTGAATTAACAAAATATTTTTTTAACCTGCCATTTTGAGATGGATGTGGAATATGTTGTATTAAATCTATAAGTAAAATCCATATAATACCTCACTAAGGCATGAAGTTTGAAGGCAAGTGGTTTTGTAGACACTGGGCACAATCCGAGTACCTGACATACTACACCATCTTCGGGAACCCTTTTTGGATTTACACTTCTATTTTAACATCCAGTGCCCAAATTTAAATACTGGGAAAAATATAGTTTTTCTGTTATCTAACCTCAATCTAACCCTTATAACTAAACGTAACCGTAAGTCCTTAACACTAATGAGAAATCTAAATTTAGATGGGCCAAATGTACTCCCTTTGCATGATTTTCCTTGTTTTAGATGGTACAACATGCACAAGCATGCAACAGTACCCATTTTGGGTCACCTTTGGCTTAACTGAGGTGAGGTATTTCTAAAATTCGTTTTTTACTGTTCAACTGTTTTTGTTAGAATTTGAAAGGCCTTGTAATGTACTGGACAAACATGGTTCAAATAAACTTGCATTAATAAAATCAGTGCACGGGCAGGTTCTGCCTTTACAGCGTCCACAATACCACAGCCAACCGAAGATTAAAAAGTTCCATCTGTTTTTGATGGAAATGTGAGCTTTTGGAGCAAACCCGCATGTCTTGAACACCAGGGCCGTGACTAAAGCAGGGAAAGGTGGGTATGATTAACCAGGCCCATGGCTTGGCAGGGCACACTGACCGTAATGATGTCAATGTCTGGTGACGGCCCTGTAGGTGGGGTTGCCACACATCCTGTAAATGACACTTGACTCCTGCGTCCTGTTTTGAATCAATACAGGATGTGATTTGTCCTGTATTTTTATAAAAGTCCCATACACAATAATGAACAAAACGGGCCAGTAAATGTTTTGTAGGAGGAGTACTGTGCCTGTGTCTCTTCTGTACCAAACAATGTCTGTGCAGGTGCGCAGGCTACTGCCATGGTAGTTTAATGCAGTTTTGAAAGACAAACAGCTACTCAGCGCTGCAAAGGGTGATAAGTACACAAAAACTGGTCCACAAAAAAATAAAAAATACTTTAGACTTTCTAATAAACGTATGACTGTGGAAGAGGGTTGAGGAAAAGTTTAATAAATTGTTCAATCCATTTAGATTGTTTTCAATGATCCTTGTTAATAAAGCATTTCAAAATTTCAGTACAAATCTTTTTTTTGCATGGAAGGTGGCAACCCTACCTGTAGGAGACCCAATATGTGGGACACGCCAAATGTCACCTAGCTTACCTTATCAAGAACGCACGAGTGCATATATTTCTGTCAATCTAGGACACCATAAACTGGAAGAACACACACACGCCCGCGCGCACTCAAACTGATCTGGGCAGCAGGTGGTCTCCAAACTGACCTTGGTGGGACTGGGCGACTGTTCTGAATGGACCACGTGTCTTCTATTGTTCTGACTTCGAGCCAATGCATATACGGGGCGTTATCAGAAGTTATTTCGAATTGGTCCACACAGGAGATTGCTTCAGCACGTCCGCCTTATTCACGTTGTGACGTCGCGGTGGCCCGTCTGCAGAACTGTGCGGAGCGCGAGACATGGCGAACATTCGCAGTATCAAGGTTAGTACAAGCTAGCAGAAACATTGTCAGTTAGGATCCTTTGGTGGTGTGAGCTACTGCCAGCTCAGAGGGTAGACATTTGCTCGAATTTATTTGCAAGAGAATTGACAAGGATAGTTTGTTAGTTAGATTGTTTATCTCCTTATTGACACGTTCATTTTCGTTGCTACCTAGCTAGTTAGCTACTCTTAACGGCGTCCTAACGCTGGTTTGCACAGCTCCCGCATAAATCATGGTCCTGCCTCTCGTGTGCCACACATTGCCGTAGCTACAGTACAGACCTGCAGTGTAAAGCTGTTGCACTAAGATGCCCTGCTGCGCTAGTTAACCAGGCTTCAATGTTGAGTTAGCGTTACACTGTCAGCCAACTTCAACCTAACAGAGACCGAGGCAGAATCTCAAGTCGCATGCTCACAACAAGTTTGAATATTTATATAGACGCTAATATGCGGTGTTAAATTGACTAGCGTTTTCTATTAAACGTTTACATTCACTACAAATAGAATCGATTAATTGTATGGTTTTATATAACCCCAAAAGGCATGCACACGCTTACTTCCAAAATCCACCAGAAATAGTAGACTGTCCGGGCACTTATGGCATACTATTTTTTGCGTACTATGGTTTGGGACATACTAAACTTCTGGCATACTATATAGTATGTGATTTGAGATTCGGTCTCTCTTTCTGTCTCTGACCTGTTACGGTGGCTCCTTTCTCTAGGGTATGGTTGGCCTGGTAACAGGCGGCGCTTCGGGTCTGGGCCGGGCCACAGTGGAGCGGTTAGTACAGCAGGGGGCGTGTGCGGTTGTTTTAGACCTGCCGTCCTCAGACGGACATGCCCTCGCCTCCAGTCTTGGAGAACGCTGTGCCTTTGCCCCTGCTGATGTGAGTTTGATCTTTTACCTCTCTCACTTATCAGTTCTTCACCTTTGTGTGTGTGTGTGTGTGTGTGTGTGTGTGTGTGTGGGGTGAGGGGTCAACTGAGTCTTTTTCGCATGTACAAAGAACACAAATACACATCATTAGGAAGCAGATAAGCAGGAAGGGGAGCTCTGAACAATGACACAGCAAAGTGACGAATGAAAGGGCTGCTGACGTTCTGCCCTCTCTTGTAAACCCGCCCCTCTGTCCCCGGACCCCTGCCTGGACTGAAACCCTTGTGTGACCTGGTTGTCCAGGTGACATCGGAGGCAGACGTGCGTTCTGCTGTGGAGCTGGCCCGTCAGCGCTTTGGTAAACTGGACCTGGCCGTAAACTGTGCTGGTATCGCTGTAGCTGTCAAGACATATAACTTCAAGAAGGATGTTCCCCACAGCCTGGAAGACTTCATCAGAGTCATCACTGTAAGATAACACACCAATGCACAGGGCACTCGGAAAGTGTTCAGACACTCACTTTTTCCTAATTTCTGTTTCATTACGCTTTACTGATATGTTAAGTATTGGCATAAAAGTTGGTTTATTGACTTTACTTTAGGAGTTGGGGTAGGGTTAGGTTTAGTGCTAGGAAATGTAGAACATGGATGTCTTGGTCAGGTCCCTGGTCCCCACGAGGATAGAAAAACCAAAGGTCCAGATGTCCTGTTTACTATAGTAACCCTGGCAGATCATTACTAGTGAGGACACTCACACTTCTTATATATAAATAGCTTTTTAGGTTTGGGTTTAGAGTTTTAATGGCATTTTAGAGGTTAGAAAATATGGCATTTTTTAATGGAAATCAGTTGTGATCCGAGGAGCGTTCTCATGTGCGTGCGTGCGTGCGTAGGTGAACATTGCAGGGACCTTCAACGTCATCCGTTTGGCTGTGGGGGAGATGGGGAAGAACCAACCAGACTCCGATGGGCACAGAGGCTGCATCATCAACACTGCTAGTGTGGCAGCCTATGATGGACAGGTACACACTGCACAACACACACTGCACAACACACACTGCACAACACACACTGCACAACACACACTGCACAACACACACTGCATAACACACACTGCACAACACACACTGCACAACACACACTGCATAACACACACTGCACAACACACACTGCATAACACACACTGCATAACACACACTGCATAACACACACTGCACAACACACACTGCACAACACACACTGCACAACACACACTGCATAACACACACTGCATAACACACACTGCACAACACACACTGCATAACACACACTGCATAACACACACTGCACAACACACACTGCACAACACACACTGCACAACACACACTGCACAACACACACTGCATAACACACACACATGCAATGTGTAATTAACACTATAATGCACTCTTCATGTCCTCCCCCAGGTGGGCCAGGCAGCCTACTCTGCATCTAAAGGAGGCATCGTAGGAATGACCCTCCCCATCGCCAGAGACTTGGCTCCCATGGGCATCAGAGTGGTCACCATAGCACCCGGTCAGCATAGACATGTACATTATCTGCCTGGCTGACGTGTTTTCTAGGCCTGTTTGCTGTCGGGGTTGTTGTACTGTTTGCTGTCGGGGTTGTTGTACTGTTTGCTGTCGGGGTTGTTGTACTGTTTGCTGTCGGGGTTGTTGTACTGTTTGCTGTCGGGGTTGTTGTACTGTTTGCTGTCGGGGTTGTTGTACTGTTTGCTGTCGGGGTTGTTGTACTGTTTGCTGTCGGGGTTGTTGTACTGTTTGCTGTCGGGGTTGTTGTACTGTTTGCTGTCGGGGTTGTTGTACTGTTTGCTGTCGGGGTTGTTGTACTGTTTGCTGTCGGGGTTGTTGTACTGTTTGCTCCACTTCAGGCATGGTGACTGAATGTTGTCCGTCTCCAGGTCTGTTTGCTACACCTCTCCTGGCTGGCCTACCTGAGAAGGTTCAGTCCTTCCTGGCGCGGCAGGTGCCCTTCCCGTCCCGCCTGGGAGACCCCGCTGAGTTTGCCCACCTAGTTACATCACTGGCTGAGAACCCCATGATCAATGGAGAAGTGATCAGACTGGATGGTGCGATCCGTATGCAGCCTTGATGCGCGTGCACGTGTGTGTGTGCGTGGTGTGTGTGTGTGTGTGTGTGTGCGTGCGCGCGCGTGTCTGTACACTGCAGTACTTTGTTTTGTGAACTAATAAATATTTTGAACCTCATAGTGTCTTGTATCATACTTTATCCACCAGTACAGACAATATATTAAGATGTGTCCCTAGAGCCGCTGGGCTGAACCGGACAGAATTAGGGCTTTTCAGTAAAGGCTACAAGGTGTGTTGGGTTGAGGCTTGAATGTTGAGAGAACCTGCATTAAGTTTGAGTGGTAAAAACTGCTGTCCTCTATCTGCCCATGTGTCTGGGGCAAGATTATCGCTGACTCCTCCCACTCTTTCTCTGGTAAGGGGACGATGAGCAGGACTGGTCAATCATGGCCAAACAATACTGCCGACCTGAACCATGTCTTTAATTATTACAAACGGACCCTCTTCCTGAACAGTTCGTTTCTCTGTGATGATGTCCAATGAGTTCACCAAGTCAAGCCCCTGAATGGTAAAATACAGCTACACTCAAACTCTACTCATGTCTCTGCTTTAAGTTGTACTGATACACCTGTATTTCTGTGCCTGGGTTCTAGTGACTTTAAAATGTACTGATATCCCTGTCTTTCTGTGCCTGGGTTCTAGCAGCATTAAGTTGTACTGATATTCCTGTTTTTCTCGGCCTGGGTTCTAGCAGCTTTAAGATGTACTGATGCATCTTACTGATTCTAGCGATAATGCACACATGAGGCTACTGATGGCCTGATCCCTGCTGGATACAAGGGTTCAATCCCCAGCTCCACCTTTCATCTGTTTCTGCTACCTATCTGAACCCCTTTAATTCCTGAAACTCCTTTTAATATTCATTAATCTCTGTCTTACTGCAGATGTTAACTACCTGTAGCAGGAGATGTATAATTGTATGTTTTGTACATCTTAACGGTTCCATTATTGCAGAGTAAAACATTTTAAATACTATATTATACATTTATTTAGGGATCAACACATTCCAGTTTGTAAGCTGGTGGAGATAAACTCTTTTCAAACAAGTGTTTTGCTCTCTTTCTTCTCCACCTGCCAGCCATGCTACTGTTGAGCTTTTATTAAAAGGAGCCAAAGAGCTGATGGTATTAAAACGTGGTTAAAAAGACCCATGTGGATCACAACCAGAGGATAATTACTAGTCCTCTAGAGGGCGCTGTCATCACAAGACAGGCAGAGGAAAGCACTGTGTGATCCAAACATCAAGGCTGGTTTTCTGGTTAGATTAACCAGACATCGTGCTGACAAGGCTGTTTTTTGGTTAGGTTAAACTGACATTGTCTCAACAAGGCTGGTTTTTTGGTTAGGTTAAACTGACATTGTCTCAACATGGCTGGTTTTTTGGTTAGGTTAAACTGACATTGTCTCAACATGGCTGGATTTTTGGTTAGGTTTTGGGGAAAACAATTAGACACAGTGTTAAACCTGGGGTTCATTCTGCGTTTAGGATCATTTTCAGGCTGAATTGGGTTTAGGAACAGGGAACATGGATTTCAGGTTCAGGTCTCCATTTCCCTCTAGCAAAAGGTTGACTGTGGTGATGTATTACTGTCTGATTGGATACAGAGGTTAACCCCGCCCCCCATGTTCTCTGTGTCATTGACACTTTCCCTCTTTTCTTTCCTCCCTCATCCATTTGTTTCTCTTCCCCCCCCATCTCTTCCTTCTTTCTCCCCTATCCAATCTCCTTCCTCATCCCCCTGTTTCTCCCCCTTCATCTCTTCTCTTCCTTCTTTCTCCCCTATCTCTCCAATCTCATTCCTCATCCCTCTGTCCCCCCCCTTCATCTCCACTATTCCTTTCTCTCCTTTCTCCCCTATCTGTGCTCTCTTCCCTCTGTACTCATCCTCATCTGTCTCCAGATCCCTGCTGTACAGTGTTCCAGTCCATCCAGTCCAACAGGCTGAGTCACTCTTACCGTAAATTGATTTAATCAGCTATTGGGTGCACAGGGTGTGTCTCTGTGTGTGTGTGTCTGTCTCTGTGTGTGTGTGTGTGTGTCTGTCTCTGTGTGTGTGTGTGTGTCTGTCTGTGTGTGTCAATATATGTCCCAGACAAGGCCACAGACAAGGACATAAGAAAGAGAAAGATGGTCATCTATGGTATTGATCTGTGTTTTACCCCTCCCTTTGTTAAGTGAATTATTCCTCTAAAGAAAAGGATATGGCTTGTAGAGAGAAGGGAATATAGGAGTGGAGGGGTCATTGTCTCCAGATTCACCCATTACAGAGATGAGGGGGAGGAAGAGGTTAGCTGGAGTCCTTAATATCTTAACCCCTCTGTGAGTGTATGTCTGTGAGTGCTGTATGTCTGTGAGCGCTGTATGTCTGTGAGTGCTGTATGTTTTACCAGACTCTGTGTTTTGCAAAAAACTCTTTGTGACAACTAGGGCTGTCACATCAGATTTTCACTACATGATTATCATGACCAAAATAATTCACATGAACAATATTATCGCGGTATCTATACAAATTTGAAGAAAATTCATGCTATCAGTCAAATTCATCTTCTACTTTGTTTAATGTGTTTATTTTATTGTATGAAGGTGGGGAGTCTAAAAACATAAAAGCAATTACACTTAATGACAATGAAAAGGCAACCAGATGAACTGATAAAAGATCCTAACACCAGGAGATTTGGAAAAATACAAAACATTTTCACTTAGTGAACAGGCTACGAAAAGGCGTTAATTCAAACGCTGTGTATAGGTCCAGACTTTTAGTTTAAGCACATGCATCGTTTGTCCATGAATAAGCCATGGATAAACTAAGAGGAGTTTTTGGACAAATACAACCTCATTTTTTCAATGTGAATAGGCTACAAAAAACGGTACGTCTTTGTGGATCTCTCCTGGGGGTTCTAGTGGGGCTGTCAAGTTGATTTCAATGCCAGTGCTTAGGTCCAGTCTCATTGTTTTAGCACATGCATCGTTTGTCTATAGGTGACGAAAAACCAAGAGGGGTTTTGGAAAACTATTATTAACATTATATTATATTTAATATTAGATATTTATATATTAGATATTTATATATTACATTTTTTAAATATCACGGTTAGCGTCAATACTGGTATATCACCCCTAATCACAACTGCTGATTTCAACATGTAATAAAATACATTTAATTTGTCTTGTCATTTTCTGTGGCCAATCACTCACAGACAGTCGCTTTAGTTTACAACATGAAATCAAAATTGATTTATTTTTATGTTTTGCCACTGATCAACACAAAAGCTCCGTAATGTGAAAGGGAAAAATATCATGTTGACACATTTTTCTCTGCAAATTTGCATGATCAAGTCAACAATTTTCAACTCTTTCCGCATATTCTCAATATAAATGAGGTCTGGGCTTTTACTGACCTATTCCATAGAGATAATCCTGAAAAGTGTCTCAACATATCTAGCTTCTTTTCATCACATTAAGGGAGTCGCTGTGTTTCTGTTTGCACAATGGCTGGTTCTCGATTGGTTGATCGGACAACCTGTGTGTGCTCGACACATTTGACAATTGAACATTTAATTTAGGACATATTAAGTGCAGGGTATGTGTCACGTCATTAAATCAGATGTGAACAAACAAACATCCTATCATTAGTCTCCTCTATCCATTACTTTGTGTGAAACTGCGCCAGCTCTAAAATACCACAGTGCCTTATGGCATTCCACCGCTAGCAATGTAGACTTCATCAGTGGGAGTTACTTGGAGGGTGTAATTAACCCCAACACCTGTGATTATTTTCACTCCCTCAGCTTTGGGACACTTGTGCGAATAGCTGAGGCGTACGTAAACACAAATATGGAGGGCCGAAGGGGTTGAGTGGAGGACGGAGGTGTTCTTTTGGGATTTACCAAACCTCAGGACCTTTACTGTTTTGTCTTCCAGTGTGGCTTTGTTTATATGTTAGGGTCATTGTCCTGCTGGAAGAGGAATCTTGTCCTCTTACAGGCCTTCTGGTAAACTCCTGCTGAGTTATTAGCATGCAATGTTTCTTTTAACCACTTTCTCATGAAGGTCACTTTTGTGAAGCACCCGGGCTGTTGTAGTGTTACTTTACACATTCTTTTGTTACTGTACATACTGCAGTGTTACTTGACACACTGTAGTGTTGCTGTACACACTGTAGTGTTACTGTACACACTGTAGTGTTACTTGACACACTGTAGTGTTACTGTACATACTGTAGTGTTACTGTACACACTGTAGTATATTACTGTACATTCTGTAGGCGGCCTACGACCTGCGTTTTCCTATTAGGGATGTGTATTGGACAAGATCTTACTCTCCGAATAGTTTGTGTTATTATTTTAAACTACCGATACAACATGAGCGCTACATAACGCGCGAAGGAACGGGAATCGTTCTCATGTAACATTAGAAAAGAGCGACCGCGCGTATGGAGGAAGCCGTGTGTTAGACACGCAAAACGCAGCTATAGAACTAGAAGACAATATTTATTAACACACAACACTGAGTTTATTAGATGAATGAGTCTAGAGAAGTTAGTTAGCTCAACTAGCCAGCTATATGCTATTTGCTTAACTCACCGTTTTCTGCACTCTCAAACGCCTTTCGATTCCACAGCCGAACTTTACGTAGCGTTTTGTGGCCAAATATTTGTTCTTTAGGTGACATTAATTCAGTCAATATATTCCACCTTCCCTTTAATTAGTTAACTTTCATCTACTTGCTAACAGTGGGCTATGCAGTGTATAAATGTGTGTCATTCTGACAGACTAGACCACACCAAACCACACCAGTACCGCTTTGATTGACGATTGTAAACAACAAACCCGTGTTGAAGGAGAGCATGATATAAAAACGAATTAAAAACGTTTGCTTTTTTAAATGTCATGGTATGTCGTCATATGTAAACATTTTAGATTGGAATTTTAATAGTATTTAGAAAAATTATATTCAGATCTATTTATTTCAACCAAAGATATTACATATATGTACAAACAAATGGGGGGCCAAACTGAATACACACACAAGTCCTTGAATACTAAATTAATTTCGTGTATTCGACTATGCGTGCCCATCCCTATTTCCTATCCTTGACGGGGCCTGAATCCTACACACCCAAGCCATCTGCTCACACAGACCAACAAATATCCTCATAGGAAGCAGTGGCTTGTGACAGCCCGTCCCCACTGGGTGGTGAAACGACACATGGCCATAACGTATGTTAGTCTCTGCCCTTCCAACTGTCTCTGTATAAACAATCAGGAGAGCCATCTAACATCATCTGAATCAGGAGAACTATCTAACATCATCTAAATCAGGAGAGCCCTCTAACATTATCTGAATCAGGAGAACCATCTAACATCATCTGAATCAGGAGAACTATCTAACATTATCTAAACCAGGAGAACCATCTAACATCATCTGAATCAGGAGAACTATCTAACATTATCTAAACCAGGAGAACCATCTAACATTATCTGAATCAGGAGAACAATATCTAACATAATCTGAATCAGGAGAACAATATCTAACAATCTGAATCAGGAGAACTATCTAACATTATCTAAACCAGGAGAACCATCTAACATTATCTGAATCAGGAGAACTATCTAACATTATCTAAACCAGGAGAACCATCTAACATCATCTGAATCAGGAGAACTATCTAACATTATCTAAACCAGGAGAACCATCTAACATTATCTGAATCAGGAGAACAATATCTAACAATCTGAATCAGGAGAACAATATCTAACATCATCTGAATCAGGAGAACCATCTAACATTATCTAAACCAGGAGAACCATCTAACATTATCTGAATCAGGAGAACAATATCTAACATCATCTGAATCAGGAGAACCATCTAACATAATCAGAATCAGGAGAACAATATCTAACATAATCTGAATCAGGAGAACCATTTAACATCATCTGAATCAGGAGAACCATCTAACATCATCTGAATCAGGAGAACAATATCTAACATAATCTGAAGTCACACTGACACCTACTAGTAAGCGCTGATTCAAAGCAGGGTCTTCAACATCTGTCTCTGTGTGGCAGGGGACTGATCCACTCATATTGTTACATCAATTCAGACTAGTACCAGCTCACCAGTATGAAGAGAAAAAGAGAGGGGGTGGGAGGGGGTACGAGGAGTTGGTGGGGGATGAAAGGATGTGGGATGAGGGGGTGGGGGGTGGATGGGTGGACGGTGAGGGGGTGGGGGATGAACGGGAGGGAGCGAGGGAGAGCGACTCTGCAATAAAATGGGTGATGTCACCTCTCCAGAGCAGCAAATGAGAAGACAGGAGGGAGGAGAGAAGGAGGAGGGAGGAGAGAAGGAGGAGGGGTGGAGACACAGAGGAGGGCAGGGTGTGTTTTTCTCTGTCACTGCAGCATCCTTGCAGAACAGCCTAAACACCACTCCCTCATTGGAGGGACAGAAAACCGAGAGTGTGCACTCAGGAACAGAGACAGAGCTTGGATAAAAGAGGTAAAACACAGAAGAACACCGCAACAGCAGGAGAGAAGAACCAAAGAGAAATAGAGAAGTGACGGCACCTGCGAGGTAAGGAGATGGAGACAATGGCAGCATCTCACCATGCTGAGTCTGTGTCTCTCACTGTGTGTGTGTGGCTGTGTGCGTGTCTGTATTTGTGTGTGTGTGTGTGTGTGTGTGTGTGTGAGAGAGGGAAAGAGAGTAACTGAGCAGGTGATAGATGTATTTTCCATGTGTTTGTGTCAGAAAACAAGAGAGGGAGAGTCTGTTCTGTGTGTGTGTGTTTGTGTCAGGAGGGAGAGTCTTTTCTGTGTGTGTGTGTTTGTGTCAGGAGGGAGAGTCTGTTCTGTGTGTGTTTGTGTCAGAGGAGGGAGAGTCTTTTCTGTGTGTGTGTGTTTGTGTCAGGAGGGAGAGTCTGTTCTGTGTGTGTTTGTGTCAGGAGGGAGAGTCTTTTCTGTGTGTGTGTGTGTGTGTGTGTGTGTGTGTGTGTGTGTGTGTGTGTGTGTGTAAGATGAGGGAAAGTCTGTTTTGAAGCTTTTTTTGTAATCTCTACTAACGGAGCTAATAATTCAGGAGGATGCTATATCTATATTAGTTGTTTACTGTATGACTGCATGTTTTCATGCCAAACCCACCTCTGTTGTTTGCATATTTTTGTAGACAGGTATGGCAGTCATTGGTCTATTCTTGTTTAAATAAATTGTATTCTGCAATATAATTAATAGAGAAGCTTGTGGGTGTCACATGTATGCAGGTTTTCAGCGTTAAATGCTGCAACACGGCATGTCCAATGCAATGTATGAATGTATTGTATTGGACAGTTTGATGAACAATTTAATATCATGGACCTCATCCATGGACCTCATCCATGGACCTCATCCATGCTAGTTTAGCCAAGTACTTCTAGTGTCACGACACCTGAACCCGGGTGAGTCTGTCATCACGGGGGCGTGATTTAATTTGGTCTTGTGATTATATGTTACCTGATTCCATTATGTTTCTTCCAGCTGCGCCATTTTTATTTTATTGCGTCCAGCAGAATCTTGCGAACCAGGTGATACAAACCATTATAGTACATGCATTACCAGAATGGGTTTGCACCAGTGATGTGCCCTAATAAAACAGATGCCTGTAAATATTGAACCATTTGTGGCATGAAAGTGGAGAGCTGGGGAACGCGCTGGTCATTGCCATTTTCTGCAGAGACAGATCCTTAGTTCTAACTGAATCCAACCAAAGTTGTTAGTGTCATATAGATCATCGCTGTGACCTTATGGTGGGAGCTACAAACTCATTCAAATCAGGAGCGTCTCTGGTGGATGTATTCATTTAGCTGTAAGACGCCAACAAGCAATGCTATCGAAATATTCCAAGCCAGTTTAACCAAGGACTTCTTCCACTCTAGCTTAATCAAGGACCATAATATGCTGTTTATTTAGCCTGAGTTCCAGTCTGTTTGGGCTAACATTCCATTCATCCCCATTCAAGGAGGCAAATGAGTAAAAAGTAATATAGCTCCTTCTTTACTGAATATAACTGATGGAACATGTACACGTTTGAGGCTATTTCAAGTTGTTTCGTGTAGAATTGTTTGGTGTGTCGTGTGATGAGAACAATACATTCTATTTAATATTTATGATTATTGATGCACCTTGGTTAATATTAAATAATTAAGCATGTGTGTGTGTGTCAATGTATGGTGTTTGTTCTGTGGGGGATTTGGTAACATTTGGTAGGACACTATCACTCTCTCTTTACTCAGATTTGTTCAAATCATTTTCACTTTGAAACACACATTTACAGACACACACATAAACATAGCCACAACGCCACACACACGCACACATATAGACCGACATGCACAGTCACAGGAGAGAAACTGAGAGGAAATGACTCAAAGTGAGGAGGAGGTGGAGTGGATTTGAAATGATACACTTCTATCCTGGTGTCTGTTTCTACTGTACTATCCTGGTGTCTGTTTCTACTGTACTATCCTGGTGTCTGTTTCTACTGTACTATCCTGGTGTCTGTTTCTATAGTTCTATCCTGGTGTCTGTTTCTATAGTTATATCCTGGTGTCTGTTTCTACTGTTCTATCCTGGTGTCTGTTTCTATAGTTCTATCCTGGTGTCTGTTTCTACTGTACTATCCTGGTGTCTGTTTCTACTGTACTATCCTGGTGTCTGTTTCTACTGTACTATCCTGGTGTCTGTTTGTACTGTTCTATCCTGGTGTCTGTTTCTATAGTTCTATCCTGGTGTCTGTTTCTACTGTTCTATCCTGGTGTCTGTTTCTATAGTTCTATCCTGGTGTCTGTTTCTACTGTACTATCCGGGTGTCTGTTTCTATAGTTCTATCATGGTGTCTGTTTCTACTGTACTATCCTGGTGTCTGTTTCTATAGTTCTATCCTGGTGTCTGTTTCTACTGTACTATCCTGGTGTCTGTTTCTATAGTTCTATCCTGGTGTCTGTTTCTACTGTACTATCCTGGTGTCTGTTTCTACTGTACTATCCTGGTGTCTGTTTCTATAGTTCTATCCTGGTGTCTGTTTCTACTGTACTATCCTGGTGTCTGTTTCTATAGTTCTATCATGGTGTCTGTTTCTATAGTTCTATCCTGGTGTCTGTTTCTATAGTTCTATCCTGGTGTCTGTTTCTATAGTTCTATCATGGTGTCTGTTTCTACTGTACTATCCTGGTGTCTGTTTCTACTGTACTATCCTGGTGTCTGTTTCTATAGTTCTATCCTGGTGTCTGTTTCTACTGTACTATCCTGGTGTCTGTTTCTATAGTTCTATCCTGGTGTCTGTTTCTATAGTTCTATCCTGGTGTCTGTTTCTACTGTACTATCCTGGTGTCTGTTTCTACTGTTCTATCCTGGTGTCTGTTTCTATAGTTCTATCCTGGTGTCTGTTTCTACTGTACTATCCTGGTGTCTGTTTCTATAGTTCTATCCTGGTGTCTGTTTCTACTGTACTATCCTGGTGTCTGTTTCTATAGTTCTATCATGGTGTCTGTTTCTATAGTTCTATCCTGGTGTCTGTTTCTACTGTTCTATCCTGGTGTCTGTTTCTATAGTTCTATCCTGGTGTCTTTTTCTACTGTACTATCCTGGTGTCTGTTTCTACTGTACTATCCTGGTGTCTGTTTCTACTGTACTATCCTGGTGTCTGTTTCTACTGTACTATCCTGGTGTCTGTTTCTATAGTTCTATCCTGGTGTCTATTTTTACAGTTCTAGGAACCTCTAGCATGTCTGTTTCTTATTCACTAAATCCAGGCATTCTTCAAACAGGATTTCGGGGGAAACCAGACTTTTCTCTTCTCTCTTGATTATCCATCTTCATATTTTCTGACCTTTTTCTCTATTTCTTTCTTTCTTCCTCTCCATCCCTTTCATTCTTTGACAGAATGGGGTCTTTATATTGAGAAATGGATGGAATGCCCTTACCCCTTTCTCCCCCTCCCTCTATTTCCTCTCCCCTTCCTCCTCCCGTCCTCTCTACCTCCTTGTGTGTCAGTGTGTATTTGTTTTTGTGTGCGTGTATGTGTGTGTGTGTGTGTGTGTTTGTGGTCATTAGCAGAAGTAGGCGGGGATTACAGCAGCAGTTTTCTGTCTCTGAGGTCTTGTCTGTCCTGAACCTGCTAATCTACACACGCAAACACACAGACACACAAACACGCAAACACACAGACACACAAACACGCAAACACACAGACACACAGACACGCAAACACACAGACACACAGACACACACATGCATATCCATTAAATCTTTCTCTCTGTCTGTTTTGTCTCTCTCTGTCGAACTTTCTCTGTCTGTCTCTGTTTTTTTCCCATTTGGGTTTATTGTCCACCAAAGTTAATTGTTCATTTGACTTTATTGTCCACTAGGATTTATTGTTCACTACGAATTATTGTCCATTAAAGTTTACTGTCCACTAGGATTTATTGTCCATTAAAGTTTATTGTCCACTAGGATTTATTGTCCATTATAGTTTATTGTCCACTAGGATTTACTGTCCATTATAGTTTATTGTCCACTAGGGTTTACTGTCCACTAGGATATATTGTCCACTAGGATTTACTGTCCACTAGGATTTATTGTCCATTACATTTTATTGTCCACTAGGGTTTACTGTCCACTAGGATATATTGTCCATTAAAGTTATTGTCCACAAGGGTTTAAGGTTCACTGCTAAGTTGCATTGTCCATTTGGTTTCATTATCCATTTGGGTTTAGTGTCCATTAGGGATTATTGTCCATTAGTGTTTACTGTCCACTAAGGTTTATTGTCCATTGGGGTTTTCTGTCCACTTGTTTTTTTATATCCAGTATGGTTTCTTGAATTTCAGGGTTTTCTGTCCACTAGAGATTATTCTCCACTAGGATTTACTGTCCATTAAAGTTTACTGTCCTTTAGGGTTTTCTGTCCCCTAGAGATGATTGTCCATCAGGGTTTATTGTCTTATTTTTGGTCCCCCCTTTCTCTCTTAACCCTCCCTCCCTCCCAATCTCATCTATCTTCCTCCCTCTCTGCCATCTTCAACTCTTCCAAGGCTGACCAGCTGCCTCAGAGTATTTATAGAACATTGAATTTAATGTTTGTGTTTGTGTGTGTATTTGTGTGTGTGTGTGTGTTTGTGTGTGTATGTGTTTGTGTGTGTGTGAGCGAGAGAGAGAGAGAGAGAGAGAGAGAGAGAGAGAAAGAGTAATATGCATTTAGAAAGGAAGAGACAAAGGTCCATGACAAAAAGCAGGTGAAATTTTGTATAGACATGAGAAAGAATGAGACAGAACTAATTATTTTCCAATTGCTTTGCTAAAAAAGCCTTTAAGTTAAAATAAAATTTAATGTAAAATGAAAGAGAGAGAGACAGAGTGAAAGCGAAAGGTGATTTGAGTTGCAGAGAGGCAGGGAGGCAGGGAGGCAGGGAGGCAGGGAGTGGCTCCAGCCAGAGAAAGAGGGGGAGGGAGAGGGAGAGGGGGAGGGGAAAGGGGGAGGGAGAGGGGGAAGGGAGAAATATTACAGCATGCTGGAGTTAGGATGTTGCCATGGTGATTGGGGAAATAGGGAGGGCTGCACCTTCCACACACACACACACACACACTCAGGATCACACACACTCCCAGAATCTCACACACACTGACTCATATTACCACAGACTAAGTGGATAATGTGATACGGATCAAATCTCTTAATATAAAGACACCTTCTCCTGTCTTTGTCAGGATTGGAAGGATCAGAAGACAGGGATTAGAAAAGAAACAGATGCTAGAAGTCAGACTCAAAAGAATAGGAGAGGAGGACTGACAAGAGGAGAGCAAGAGGAGAGAATGATGGGAGGAGATATGAGAGGAGGAACTTAAGAGGCCACCAGGGAAGGTTGAAACAGACTTGGGGTTTGGCAAGCTGAAAGAGGAAGAGGAAGATGGAGGAGGAAAACAGGGAGGAAGAGAGACATCGTAGTTTTAGAATATTATAAAACATTGTTTGTTCTATTAGAATAAGTAAACTGAAAGATATTTTTTTGGAAGAGACCAAATCTTTAAGGCAGTTATACAAATTCATAAATGGAAACCGTACCTACCATCGCAAAGCTGCAGAAATAATGGATTGTTCTTTTTCTATTTGCTCTCAATAGCCCAGATTTTAGCAAGTTGTTTATTAAAGGGATAGTTCATCCAAAAATCATATTTCAGTGACAGTCCCCTTACCCTAACCCTAAACTTGAGTAGGTCCTTCAGGCACGTAGAGTCATACTGTCTCTGTCTCAGTACGTAATTTTTTTTCACATTTGTATCAATCCATACATCAATCAATGTAATTCATATTCACCTTGGACAGTCAAACTTTATTTGCTTGAGAATGGAAATTACATATATTTTGTGTCTGACTCTGAATACGAGCAGGAAGAAATTTTTTCAGGGAATAGAGCCTTACTTGTTCCAACCATAATACACAGATGATGAATTGACCGAATAGAAGCTTGGAGAACAGCTAAAGGGGGGCGATGGTGAACACATTAATCCCCAACCCCTGCCCAGAATATCCAGAGGCAATGTGTACTTTGTGTATTATACCATAGCAATCGGAAGTACTACTTACAATCCGTCTTGTCTCCATGGGTTGAACTGGGTAACTTAATGGAATGGCATTCGCCTTTAGTCCTCTTCTAAATGAATGTGGGTCACAATCCTCTTTATTAAAATGTTTCTTGCAAAAATTGTGTCTCTCATTGGCAAAGTTGCTCCATTGATTCTCCTAAAATACAACTCGGGAGAGATAGAGGTATTGTCCCAAGTTTAAAGTTCTAAGTTAATTTAAATATCACAGCGTCATCCTGCACAATGAAATTCTTGTGACATGGCACACAATATATATGTAATAAGAATTAAGAAATATGTAAAGTAAAAATATTGCAAATATTATTGCAATAATACACAAGTGTAAACTAGCAGCATTTTTAAAACATTTGGCGAAGCAACATATCTTCACATAGCTTGTTTAGATTAAAGTTCACGCTCACCTCAATGACATCACTGCCGAAGAACAGAAGTTGTATTTGGCCGATGCTAATAACGCTAATTACAGACTGGGACAGAGTTGAATAATGGGTTGTTTGAAAAAATTACTCTATGTGCCTTTAGGCACATCTCTTGGTAAGTGAACTTTGAGAATCATATGAATTTTGGACAAAATATCCCTTTAATTCTGATCTTCTTTTTGACAGTTTTAAAGGTGATATATTAGCTTATATATTTGGTTGTAAATCCATCTTTTCCTCCCAAAGGTTCAATTCTGCAAATCTACTCATTCTGAATCAAGCGAGTGTATTCCTTTCTAGGGTCATTCTTCTATATGTGTTGGATGAGTAATTCCTCTAGATGTGCTGGGGGATCCTTCCCCTAGATGTGCTGGGTGAGCTATTCTTCTAGATGTGGTGGGTGAGCTATTCTTCTAGATGTGGTGGGTGAGCTATTCTTCTAGATGTGGTGGGTGAGCTATTCTTCTAGATGTGGTGGGTGAGCTATTCTTCTAGATGTGCTGGGTGGGTCATTCTTCTAGATGTGCTGGGTGGGTCATTCTCCCAGATGTGCTGGGTGGGTCATTCTCCCAGATGTGCTGGGTGGGTCATTCTTCTAGATGTGCTGGGTGGGTCATTCTTCTAGATGTGCTGGGTGGGTCATTCTTCTAGATGTGCTGGGTGGGTCATTCTTCTAGATGTGCTGGGTGGGTCATTCTTCTAGATGTGCTGGGTGGGTCATTCTTCTAGATGTGCTGGGTGGGTCATTCTTCTAGATGTGCTGGGTGGGTCATTCTTCTAGATGTGCTGGGTGAGCTATTCTTCTAGATGTGCTGGGTGGGTCATTCTCCCAGATGTGCTGGGTGGGTCATTCTTCTAGATGTGCTGGGTGGGTCATTCTTCTAGATGTGCTGGGTGGGTCATTCTTCTAGATGTGCTGGGTGGGTCATTCTTCTAGATGTGCTGGGTGGGTCATTCTTCTAGATGTGCTGGGTGGGTCATTCTTCTAGATGTGCTGGGTGGGTCATTCTTCTAGATGTGCTGGGTGGGTGTGGTCGAGCGGCTTCCTCATCTCTTTACAGAAGTCCTAGCTCAACCTGCCCAGGATTGTGTTTCCGCTGTGTGGGGGCTAGTGGTACTGGCTATATTTCATATTAATATGCACACCAATACTGATAGAAACAGTCTGGTGCATGAAACCGTGTGGGAGCCAAATTATTGTTAGAAATTAGATGATGATTAATGTCTTCCGACAGTAATTGTGTCTGCTCTCGCAAAGAGAATGCTTCCTATTTAAGTAGTTTATTTTGTGATAGAGCAGTTTGAACTTCTGTAGGGAGGGAGGCCAGAGGAGATGGAGGAGAGTGTTAGGGGTGAGGGAGGACAGAGGAGATGGAGGAGAGGGTGAGGGAGGACAGAGGAGATGGAGGAGAGGGTGAGGGAGGCCAGAGGAGATGGAGGAGAGGGTGAGGGGTGAGGGAGGACAGAGGAGATGGAGGAGAGGGTGAGGGGTGAGGGAGGACAGAGGAGATGGAGGAGAGCGTGAGGGGTGAGGGAGGACAGAGGAGATGGAGGAGAGGGTGAGGGGTGAGGGAGGACAGAGGAGATGGAGGAGAGGGTGAGGGAGGACAGAGGAGATGGAGGAGAGGGTGAGGGAGGATGGGGGAGAGCCTTAACCAGTCTATTGGCAATGTTATCCGATCATGTATGACTGATAAAACATATCGATTGTCTGGGTGGTCAGTATGCGCTATTGCGCGTGGATGCCTTAGTTTCGTGGATCATTCAGTATTCAATAGCTTTAGGTTAGATTGACAAGTCTAGTAGCCAATTAGATTGTCCCTTCAGTGGTAGGCTGATTTCCCAGGCTGGGGAGAGCCTCGCCATGGATCCTCGTTGCGCAACAGGTCGAAGTTCGCATGGAAAGTTACTGGGATTTGTTTTTTTGTTTTTGTATGGGTTACTATACTAAATAAATAGCATTTAATACATTAAAGATGTACATCAAATAGTGGAATGATGTAATATACACATTTGAATTAAAGGGACACTTGGAAATGGCTCTTGACACCACTTACTAAACTTGCTGCCCAGATCTAGTACTTATGTCTATCAATCCCGATGTGGACATGATTAGGTAACCATAGGATGTGTGTATAACTTAGAATATCAATATTTGAGTTTTTGCCTGTCCATGAAAGAATAGAAAGAGTAAAAAAAAAAAATGTGTTGTGTTTTCTAGCTTGTGCCTGAAAACCTTCCATTCTGCTGAGTTCCTCATAATCTCCCATGTGTATTTTATACAGTATACCTTCACTCTGCATGTCCTGACAACATATGTGCACATACATTGCAGTTATAATGGGCAAGTGCAGTATAGGCGGAATTCTCAATTTCTGTCTCACCAATATAGACAGATTTAAATATGAAAGAAAGGGCACGTGTGTGTGTGTGTGTATGTGTGTGTGCGACATGCCAGATGAGTAGGGTGCAAATTATTGCTTATTTAAATATTTCACCCATTCATGAGAGAGAGAGAGAGAGACAGAAAGACAGACAGACAGAAAGACAGACAGAGACAGACAGACAGACACAGAGAGAGAAGGAGAGACAGACAGACAGACAGACAGAGAGAGACAGACAGACACAGAGAGAGAAGGAGAGACAGACAGACAGACAGACAGAGAGAGACTGACAGACACAGAGAGAGAGACAGACAGACAGAGAGAGACAGACAGACACAGAGAGACAGACAGACACAGAGAGAGACAGACAGACACAGAGAGAGAGACAGACAGAGAGAGACAGACAGAGAGAGACAGACACAGAGAGAGAGAGAGACAGACACAGAGACAGACAGACAGACACTGTGTGGTTTCATCTACTTCTCTGCAGTGTTCAGTTTGATAATCATCTCAGAGGTCCACAGGGAATCATTGTGTCGTTAGAGTCCTGTCGCTACGGAAACACAGCTGAGGTGGATGTGTGTGTGTGTGTGTATGCATGTGTCACGCTATAGAAGTGACATCATCTGATAGTGACTTCATCACAGTGACATCATTAATTGCCATTACTAATCCTTTATTAACAACAAGACCACACACAAGTGGACAAACACACATGCACACACACGCGTGTGGACACACACACACTCAAACACGCACATGGACACACGCACACGTGTGGACACACACACACACACCCAAACAAAGACATGTAAGATAGCGTGCTTTATTGAAATGACAGTTCAA
Organism: Esox lucius; assembly: GCF_011004845.1. Taxonomy (NCBI): domain Eukaryota; kingdom Metazoa; phylum Chordata; class Actinopteri; order Esociformes; family Esocidae; genus Esox; species Esox lucius. Next base: position 36,287,046 of record NC_047580.1, read on the forward strand.
TTACATATTCATGAGCTTTGAGTGGAGAGGACACATCAGGACTGAGATCTACACACACACACACACACATCGTATCACTCTGACACATACACACACACATCGTATCATTCTGACACTCTACACACACACAAAGAGCCTTTACATGCATTACACGTCTGTGTAAGAAAGTTGTAAATTTAAAGCATGAATAATTTATTTAGGTGAATTTAGGTCAGACGGTGACCAGAGAGAGACAGACAGTCTGGGAAATACAGTCTCTCTCTTTCCCCATCTCCTCTCCTCCTCTCCTCCTGTCTTCCTCTCCTCCTCTCCTCCTCCCCCCTCTCCATCTCTACCTCTTTAATCTCTTATCCACACTTCCTGTTATTTCCTCTCAGGTTGGTATCTATCAATGAGTTAATTTCTCGCTCTGTCACCCACTATCTGCTCCACTCCTCCTCAATCCTCAGAGGGCTGTTCCACCTGCCCCCCCCCCACAAACACACACACAACAGCTTCTTAAACCAGCACCATATTCAGATCCTCAGACAATAGAAGTGGTCCATAAAAATACACTCGATCCTCTAACCCATAACCTCTAACCTAGCACCTAACTATCAACCCATAACCCTAACTACTAACCCTTAACTACTAACCCTAACCTATACACCCTAACTCATATCCCATAACCCTTAACTACTAACCCTTAACCTAATGATAAATGCTCAGTGGAGTAACCGTCATCATTCACTACTCAGTGGAGTAACATTCATTGTTCACTACTCAGTGGAGTAACAGCCACCATTAACTACTCAGTGGAGTAACATTCATAATTTACACATAGAGTGGGTTCCCAGCCAGGGAATCAGACATTATGGACGGCCCAGCTTGGCTACCAATCATCTAATGAGGGACAGGCTTGAACAGCAGCTGGTGTGAATCCCTGTGGGCCGGCCAAACAAAACAGGCCCCTATTACCGAGACTAAAACAACCTAATCAGAAACCAAAAAATATCTGTCTACATCTACTGTTCTCCAAGGAAGGATGGATATTCATGTTGGTGCATTCCTTCTGTCTGCTGTGTGCATGTGTGTGCATGTGTGTGTGTGTGTGTGTGCATGTGTGTGTGTGTGTGTGTGTGTGCATGTGTGTGTGTGTGTGTGTGTGTGGTCTGTGTGTGTGTATGGTGTTTGTGTGTGACAGATAGTCCCCCCTCCATTTTTACTGAGCAGCACAGCTGGAGGTCATGAATATTTAAATAGCAAGAATTTCTGGACACACCTCCTTATCTACTCCACACACATGTGTTTCTGATTCTCCATGTGGCCTCAAACATTAACCCTTAACCTTACTACCCTGACCCCAATGTTAACCTACTGACCACAGACACGTAAAACACACACATACATATGTAGGTGGGGATGTAGGTGGTGGTGTTGGTGGGGATGTAGGTGGTGGTGTTGGTGGGGATGTAGGTGGTGGTGTTTGTGGGGATGTAGGTGGGGCTGTAAGTGGAGATGTAGGTGGTGGTGTAGGTGATGGTGTAGGTGGGGATTGGGGATGTAGGTGGGGCTGTAGTAGGGGATGTAGGTGGTGATGTAGTTGGTGATGTAGGTGGGGTTGTAGGTGGGGATGTAGAGGTTGATGTAGGTGGTGATGTAGCTGGTGCTGTAGGTGGGGATGTAGGTAATGGTGTAGGTGGGGATGTAGGTGGTGATGTAGGTGAGGATGTCGGTGGGGATGTAGGTGGGGATGTAGAGGTTGATGTAGGTGGTGATGTAGGTGGTGGTGTAGGTGGGGATGTAGGTGCTGATGTAGGTGGGGATGTAGGTGGGGATGTAGAGGTTGATGTAGGTGGTGATGTAGGTGGTGGTGTAGGTGGAGATGTAGGTGCTGATGTAGGTGGGGATGTAGGTGGTGGTGTAGGTGGGGATGTAGGTGGTGATGTAGGTGGTGGTGTAGGTGGGGATGTAGGTGCTGATGTAGTTCCTCTAGAGGATGTCAGTGTAACCCAACCTTGGTCGTTGTGTTGTCGTTCCTTTCCTCTGTTACTCCCCTTTTCTTTCTCTCCTTTAATTTCCTTTTTATTTCTGTCTTTCTATGTTCCATTTCCTATGTCTGTCACACACACAATCACACAAACAATACATAATCACGCACATAATCACACAAACAATACATTATCACGCACACAATCACACAAACAATACATAATCCTGCACATATTCACACACACAATACATTATCACGCACATAATCACACAAACAATACATAATCACGCACATAATCACACAAAAAATGCATAATCACACACACAATCACACAAACAATACATAATCACGCACATAATCACACAAACAATACATAATTACGTACATTATCACACAAACAATACATAATCACACACACAATCACACACACAATACACAATCACACACACAATACATAATCACACACACAATCACACAAACAATACACAATCACACACACAATCACACACACAATCACACACACAATTACACGTATAATCACATACATAATCACACACAATCACACGTACAATCACACACACAATCACACATACAATTACACTTAAAATCACGCACTTAATCACACACACAATCACAAAAACAATACATATTCACACACACAATCACACACATAATCACACACACAATCACACAAACAATACATAATCAAACAAATTACACACATAATCACACACACAATCACACAAACAATACATCATCACACACACAATTACACACACAATCACACAAACAATCACACACACAATCTCACACAAAAACACTTTTCTTTCTATTCATGTGGGAACTTAAAAACCTGGTTTAGGGTTAGGAATTAGGAACATGGGATTCCTGTGTCAGGTGTGTGTGTAGGTCTGAATGTGTGTGTGTGGGGGGGGCGTTCTGGGGGTGTTTAACAACAATAGCAAAGTGAGTGTGGGGGTTGTGAATACAATAGAGGAGAAGGTTGGGGTCACAGTGTTGGTCCGCATTTGCAAGTGTGTGTATATGCGTCTGTGTGTGTGTATGTGTGAGTGTGTACGCATCTGTGTGTGTGTACGCACGTGTGTGTGAAAGGGTAATTATAGGGTCTGGGTGGGGGCTGCCTTTAGCCAGCTGTCACTCTTCCTCATGGAGGGGGGGGGGGCTTAGCCCGCAGGCCTTCTGTCTGGTTTTGAGTGCTTCTGAATGATGGTATACAATGGTTCTAAATGGTGGTTTCCAGTGGTTCTAAATGGTGGTTTCCAGTGGTTCTAAATGGTGGTTTCCAGTGGTTCTAAATGGTGGTTTCCAGTGGTTCTAAATGGTGGTTTCCAGTGGTTCTAAATGGTGGTTTCCAGTGGTTAAAAATGATGATTTACAGTGGTTCCAAATAATGGTTTACAGTGGTTCTCAATGATGATTTACAGTGGTTCTAAATGGTGGTTTACAGTAGTTCTAAATGGTGGTTTTCAGTGGTTCTAAATGGTGGTTTACAGTAGTTCTAAATGGTGGTTTACAGTGGTTAAAAATAATGGTTTACAGTGGTTAAAAATGATGGTTTTCAGTGGTTCAAAATGATGGTTCTAAATGATAGTTAATTTACAGTGGTTCTAAATATTGGTTTTCAGCGGTTCTAAATACTGGTTTTCAGTAGTCCAAAATGATGGTTTTCCATGGTTCTAAGTAATGGTTTACTGGGGTTCTAAATGAAGTTCTAACACTGTCACAAGTCATTTAACTGTCTCTGTCTCTGTATTACTGGTTGCTACATTATAGATGCCCAAGTGAAATATAAGTGAATATAAGTGAATATATCTTTACCTCAACACTGAATATATCTTTACCTCAACACTGAATATATCTTTACCTCAACACTGAATAGAACTATACATAAGAAACAACTTTTTATTTATATCAGTAATAAATATAACTTTACATCAGCAGTATATCATTTTACCTCAGTACCAAATCTACCTTAAAATCATGTACTAAATATAACATCACATAAATATGACTTTACATGAATACTGAATATTACTTTACACCAGTACCACCTCGAAAAGAGAAGCACCAACAACCTTGTGTTTCTAAATAAAAAGGGGAAACAGCTCTCTACCGAATAAAGGCATTCATTAATTAATGCTCTCTCCTGCTTTCTCTCCTCACTCATTTGTCCTCTACCTCTAATCTCTGTCTTCTTTTCTTTCCCTCTCTATTTCCCTCTCTCTATCCATCTCTCTATTTCCCTCTCTCTATCCATCTCTGTATTTCCATCTGTCTCTTTTCTCCCGTGCAGATTGACAGCCGGCAGACAGTGACACACTGACAGACACGTCAACACACACACACACACACCTCTGTCAGCTTGAAAAACGCATCAGAGGGTGAGAGCAGGAGTCCTGGGTGTGTGTTCCTGTGGTTGAGGGTTGTGTGAGTTGATGGGAGAGTAAGAGATGTGTGTTGACCAGCATCAGAGGGGCAGAAGCCCCCCTGCCCGGCCCCCTCTTCTCCTCCTCCTGTTCCTTTCCTCATCTTGTCTTGGGGCCATCAGCATCCCCAAGAACTGTAAGTATCTACATGTGGACACACACACACCCTCACACACACACACTCTCTCTCACACACACACACACACACAGACACACACTCACACATACAGGCAAAAAAACTCACACAGACACACACACACACACAGACAGACAACAAACACACACACACAGACACTCATACACACACTCACTCACTCACACACACACACACACTCACATACACACACACACATACTCAGCAAATCACATTAACACATTAGAACTCACTACTAGAGGTTAGTTCAGGGGTCAGAACTCTGAACTAACTGCAGAGAGGGGGAGGGGTGAGACGAGCGGGGGGGTGATACGAGCGGGGGGGTTGAGACGAGCAGAGGGGGGGAGGGGTGAGACTAGCAGAGGGGGGCAGGGGTGAGACGAGCTGAGGTCGAAGGAAACAGATCTGACCTTCAATGGCTAACCTTGAAGTCTGGGTGCAACTAACAGAGAGAAGGAAGGACAAAGGAAGGTGGGGGTGAAGGTGGGGGTGAAGGTGGGGGTGAAGGGGTGGAAGTGGGGATAAGTGGGGTTGGACAGGGTGTGTAAGGGGGGGGGCTGTTAGTCGGAATAACAACAATCTCTGATTTCTGCCTCCACCCCACCTTCGGTAACAGGTAATAAAAACACAATAATAACACATAATACATGATCTATAATGAATTAGCTAACAGTTTATTCATCATTTATTAATCATTACTTAATTCAAAATATATTTAACAAAGGACCTTTTAAACCATTTATTAATCATCATTCCTAATGCACATTATTGTCTAAGTACATTGTAGAACTTAATGGTTAGTTACACAAGACAGGATGTTGTGAAATGACTTTTTTAAGGTTTAGTTGTGTAAATGTTTTGCAAATGTTAACAACCTTGTTAATGGAAACTGATCCTGATACATGAAGATGCTGTTAACACCAAGGTTTTTCACAGTAAAACACCATGTCATTTTAACTTCAGGAATATCACTCTGTCCACTTAGGAAGCATAAGCAAATGTGAATCAGTGTCACCTGTTTTGCAAATGAAAGTAAACCCTGGTGCACTGGAGAGGCAACATCAAGACAACCACCAAAAAGAGAATGGTTTGGCAGGTGGTGGGCAGAGACAGTTGTTCTCTGCTAATCCTTCCTGACAGATTCTGCTTTAGTTTTGGGTTTTGCTAGTGTCCTTGTCACTACTGGTAGCATGAGGCGGTACCTGCAGCCCATTCAGGTTGCACAGGTAGTCCAGCTCCTCCAGGATGGCACATCCATATGTGCGGCCGCAAGAAGGTTTGCTGTGTCTCCCAGTACAGTCTCAAGAGCATGGAGCAGATACCAGGAGGCGGGTCGTTACACAAGGAGAGCTGGACAGGGCTGTAGAAGGGCACCAACCCAGTAGAAGGACCGGTATCTGCTCCTTTGTGTGAGGAGGAACAGGAGGACCACTGCCAGAGCCCTACAAAATGAGTTCCAGCAGGCAACTGGTGTGCATGTTATCCTGACTAAACTGTCAGAAACAGACTCCATGAGGGTGGCATGAGGGCCTGACATCCTCTAGTGGGACCTGTGCTCACAGCTCAGCACCGTACAGCTCGATTGGCATTCAACAGAGAGCACCAGAATTGGCAGGTCCACCACTGGCGCCCCGTATTCTTCGCAGATGAGAGCAGATTCACACTGAGTACATGTGACAGACGTGAAAGAGTCTGGAGATGCTGTGGTGAACGTTATGATGCCTGCAACATCATCCAGCATGACCGGTTTGGCGGTGGGTCAGTGATGGTCTGGGGAGGCATATCCTTGGAGGGTCGCACAGACCTCCACGTGTTAGCCAACAGTACCCTGACTGTTGTTAGGTACCGGGGTGAAATCCTCAGACCCATCGTCAGGTGCAGGACAATGCCTGGCCTCAAGTAGCCAGAGTGTGTAGACAGTTCCTGGATGATGAAGGCATTGATGCCATTGACTGGCCCTCACATTCGTTCTCAGGCATTAATCCAGTTGAGAACCTCTGGGACGTTATGTATCGGTGCATCCAACACTTCCAAGTAGCGCCACAGACTGTCCAGGAGCTTACTGATGCCCTGATCCAGGTCTGAGAGGAGATCCCCCAGGACACCATCCACCCTCTCATCAGGAGCAGGCCCAGACATTGTTGGGAGTCCATATAGACACATGGGGGCCATACACACTACAGAGTCACATTATGTGTTGCCTTGATGAAATTCACTCAAGTTTGAATCCAGGCCTCAGTCGGTTGGTGATTTTGGTTTCCGTTGACCGTTGTTTTACGTCATTTTGTTAACGAATTACATAATGTACTGTAAAGATTCAGATCTTTAATATATTTAGTTCATCGAGACCCAATGTGTGATTTAGGTGTTCAATTAACCTTTTTAAGCAGTGTACTTATAGAGAAAGTATCTGGTTCAACCAGATTTGAGTAATTAGCTTAAAATAATTGTGTAATATACAAACACACATCAAGTTTGATTTCTCGGTTAAACATTGTCCTTTCGAATGAACTCCAGAGCTCCCAACCCTGACTGTTTCTGTTAATGGGGAATGATATTGATAACATTAGCAAAACAACAATTATTTCAAAACCTCCTGTCTTGTGTGATTCATCGTTCAACTACTGACATGTTCTACAACAATCTCTGATTTCTGCCTCCATCCCACCTTCGGTAACAGGTAATACAAATACAATAGTAACACATAATACATGATCTATAATGAATTAGCTAACAGTTTATTCATCATTTATTAATCATTACTGAATTAAAATGTGTTTAACAAAGGACCTTTTAAACCATTTATTAATCATCATTCCTAATGCACTTCTGTTTCTACAACACTGTTTTCAAAAAGGTTGGGACACTGTGTAAAATGTAATGAGAAACCAAATGCCATTATGTGAGAAAATCATTTAAACACTATATTCAATAGGAAATAGTACCAAGTCAGATGTATCAGATGTTAAAACGGAGAAATGTTATAGTTTCTTTAAAAAAATATGTCCACTTAGAATATGATGCCAGCAACATAGTTCATAAAAGCTGGGACATTGGGCACAAAAAACTGGAAAGGTTGTGTAATGCTAAAAGAAAACATGATGGAACATTTCACAACTGATTAGGTTAATTGGCAACAGATCAGTAAGATGATTGGGTATTAAAAGATCATTCCAGAGAGGATGAGTCTTTCAGAAGTAAAGATGGAGAGGGGTTCACCACTCTGTGAAAAACTTTGCGGGCAAATAATGCAACAATTTAAGAATACTGTTTCTCAAAGTAAAATTGCAAAGAGTTTGGGGATTTCATCATCTACTGTACATCATTTCATTAAAAGAAATCTCTGTACACAAGGGACAAGGCCGAAAAGCAGTAATAGATGGGCGTGATCTTCGGGCCCTGAGGCGGCACTGCATTGAAAACAGACACGATTCTGTAGTGGAAATCACTGCGTTAACAACAGACACGATTCTGTAGTGGACATCACTGCATTGAAAACAGACATGATTCTGTAGTGGACATCACTGCGTTAACAACAGACACGATTCTGTAGTGGACATCACTGCGTTAACAACAGACACAATTCTGTAGTGGACATCACTGCGTTAACAACAGACTTGATTCTGTAGTGGACATCACTGCGTTAACAACAGACACGATTCTGTAGTGGACATCACTGCGTTAACAACAGACATGATTCTGTAGTGGACATCATTGCATTAAAAACAGACACGATTCTGTACTGGACATCACTGCATTAAAAACAGACACGATTCTGTAGTGGACATCACTGCATTAAAAACAGACACGATTCTGTAGTGGAAATCACTGCATTAAAAACAGACACGATTCTGTACTGAATAACACTGCATTAAAAACAGACATGATTCTGTACTGGACATCACTGCATTAAAAACAGACACGATTCTGTAGTGGACATCACTGCATTAAAAACAGACACGATTCTGTACTGGACATCACTGCATTAAAAACAGACACGATTCTGTACTGGACATCACTGCATTAAAAACAGACACGATTCTGTACTGGAAATGGGCTCAGGAACACTTCCGAAAACCATTGTCTGTGAAGACAGTATTTCGTGCATTTTGAAACAAAAAATATTACAAAGGAGACCCTGAACTGCCGAGCAGCTGAAATCCAGTATCAAGCAAGACTGGGAAAACATTTCACTTTCAAAACTACAGCAACTGGTCTCCTCAGTTCCCAAAGTCTCCCAGTTTTGTTAAAAGAAGAGATGATGCAGCACTGTGGTAACATGACCCTGTCCCAGCATGTGTTGCTGGCATAAAATTCCAAATGGGAATGTAGTTTTCCTAAAACCAAGAATCCTCAGTTTCAACATTTGAAGTGTTGTCTTTGTACTACTTTCAAGTAAATGTAGGGGTAATTAATTGCATTCTGTTTTAATTTGTGTTTTATGCAGCATCCCAACTTTTTTGGAAACAGAGTTGTATATATACTCTGCTCTGTTTTTCTATCTGTCATCCTTCTCTTGTCTGTATCTGTTTCAGTCTAATGTCAGAAACAACACAGACTTTAAAACACATCTTTCTCTTTCTTCATACAGACATAATTTAGCTTGCTGTCTTATTAACATTTTGTCTGTTTGTCTGCTACATCTCCATGGACTAATAGATAAAGTACAGAACAGTAAGTTATTCCTCTTCATGTTTGTTGTTCTGTATTGTGTTTAGTAATGTGCTGTGTGAGTTGTTTAATACTACTACTTTTTATAATAATAAGAAAAAGTAATACATAGTCTAGACATGACAAACATATACATGTAAATAAATATACAGCTCTGGAAGACCACTGCACCTTTTTCTTTCCTTTTCAAAAATGTTGGAAAGAAAAGATTTGAGTGAGGAACAAAAGCGTTCAATTTGCAGTGGTCTCTTAATTTTTTGGCTGTATTTGAGCTGTTTATATATGAAAAGTATATATATGAGCTGTATGTATATGAGCTGTATGTATATGAGCTGCATGTATATGAGCTGTATGTATATGAGCTGTATGTATATGAGCTGCATGTATATGAGCTGTATGTATATGAGCTGTATGTATTTGAGCTGCATGTATATGAGATGCATGTAAATGAGCTGTATATATATGAGCTGTATATATATGAGCTGTATGTGTATGGGATGTATGTGTATGAGCTGTATGTATATGAGCTGTATGTATATGAGCTGTATGTATATGAGCTGTATGTATATGAGCTATGTGTATATGAGCTGTGTGTATATGAGCTGTATGTATATGAGCTGTATATATGTTTATTTATATTACATGATGTGTTCAGTGCTGCAGCCTCCTGTACTGACAGAACTGCCTAAGTCCCTAACTGCCTTCTCATTGGATGATGTGACTCTGCCCTGCGAGGCCACTGGCACCCCCACACCCAGGTACCCTGTACTTCACCTGTCTGTGTCTGTCTGTGTCTGTCTGTGTCTATGTCTGTGGTTCTGTGTCCGTCTGTGTGTGTGTGTGTTTTTGTGTGTCTTTGTGTGTTTCTGTGTGTGTGTGTGTGTGTGTGTACGTGTGTGTTTCTCTGTTGAAATTATCAAATGAACTTGATGTTCACCTCTGGTTGTTCTGTCCCTCCTAACACACACAGTTTCCGCTGGACAAGAGACGGTTTGGAGTTGAAGACGAAATACGAGGGTTCCGGAACCTTCACACCGCATGATGACAAGCCACTCAGTAGTTACCAAGGAAACTACCGTTGCTACGCCAACAACGACCTGGGCACCGCCATGACACACACCATTAGACTCATCACTGAACGTGAGTCTCCTTCTGCCACCCAAACATACTGTTTACAACTCATACAATAAAGATATGATGATGAAGATAGTCAGGGTGATGGTGATGGTGGTGATGATGATGGTGGTGATAATGATGGTGATGAAGATAGTGAAGGTGATGATGATGGTGATGTGATAAAGGGGATGATGATGATAATGTGGTAATGAGGATGGTGATGAAGATTGTGAAGGTGATGGAGGTGATAATGATGGTGATGATGAGGGTGGTGATAATAGTGATGGTGGTGATGATCATAATGGTGTGTTTGATGATAGTGATGGTGATAATGATGGTGATAATATTGATGGTAGGTGATGATGGTGATAAAGATTGTGAGGGTGATGATGGTGGTGATGATTGTGATGGTGATGTTAGTGATGGTGGTGATGGTGATGATAATAATGGTAGTGATGATAGTGATGATGTTGGTGATGATAGTGATGGTGATAATGATGATGGTGATGATGATACTGGTGGTTATGATAGTGGTGATATTGATGATAGTGGTGATGATAGTGATTGTGATGATAATAATGGTGGTGAAGATGGTGATGATGATGGTGGTGATGATAGTGATGGTGGTGATGATGATAGTGATTGTGATGATGATGATGATGATGATAGTGATGATGATGGTGGTGATGGTGATAATGATGATGGTGATGATGATAGTGGTGGTTATGATACTGAGGATATTGATGATAGTGGTGATGATAGTGATTGTGATGATAATATTGGTGGTGATGATAATGATGGTAATGATAGTGATGGTGGTGATGATGATAGTGATTGTGATGATGATAGTGATGGTGGTGATGATAGGTGTTGGTGGTGGTGATGGGAATGATGATAGTGATGTTGGTGATGATAGTGATGGTGATAATGATGGTGGTGATGATAGTGATGGTGATAATGATGGTGGTGATGATAGTGATGGTGATAATGATGGTGGTGATGATAGTGATGGTGATGATGATGGTGGTGATGATTATGATAGTGATGGTGGTGATGATAAGTGATGGTGATGATGATGATAGTGATGTTGGTGATGATAGCGTTGATGATAGTGATGGTGGTGATGAAGGGGATGGTGTTGATGGCAAAGTGTGTGCTTGTTTCAGTGACCCCAACCCTCCCAAAACAGAAGAGGATTCGTCTGAAGGTAGATGAAGGGGCTCATGTTGTTCTCCACTGCAACCCCCCCCAGAGCTCCACCCCTCCTGAAATCCATTGGATGGATAGAAGTAAGATCCAAACTGGACCTGCATGTGTCTGTGTTTGTGTGTTTTTATAAAAAGTGTCTAACACAACTCTGCAGATACACTGAAGAGTCAGTGGACTAATTAATGAAATACAAAGCTCTCGTTTTGGGGTAATAATTCCTTCGATGATTCCAGTCTGCCCAATGTCTAACCCTTCATTACCTGCCAAGACAAAAACATTGAATCTCAAACTGAAGCTTCCAAATAAATAACTATGTACGCTGCCTTGCCCAAATAGAAGCTGCACACTCTAATCTTTCCTTGGACCGCCTTTAGCTTTGATTACGGCACGTATTCACCATGGCGTTGTTTTGACAACCTTATGCAACGTCACAGCTAGGGCTGTCACGATCAGGATATTATAGTTGACGATTCATTTGTTTAAATGTTATACAACTATTATGCACTGAACAAAATTATAAACACAACACTTTTGTTTTTGCCCCCATTTATCATGAGCTGAACTCAAAGATCTAAGACTTTCTCTATGTACACAAAAGGCCCATTTCTCTCAAATATTGTTGACAAAAGCACTTTTCTTTTGCCGTGATAATCCATCCACCTCACAGGTGTGGCATATCAAGATTTTGATTAGACAGCATGATTATTGCACAGGTGTGCCTTAGACTGGCCACAATAAAAGGCCACTCTAAAATGTGCAGTTCCATCACACAGTACAATGCCCCAGATGTCGTTTTGAGGGAGCGTGCAATTGGCATGCTGACTGCAGGAATGTCCACCAGAGCTGTTGCCCGTGAATTGAATGTTAATTTCTCTACCATAAGCTGTCTCCAAAAGCGTTTCAGAGAATTTGAGCCTCAAAACATACCTTTGATTTGTCAGAGGATATGCCATCCACACATACGAACTGATATCTTTCAGATAATTACGATTTAAACCAGGCTAGAACGTCCACGTAGCCCAATATGGGTTTCCACTCTCTCTTAGAGAAGGGAGTGATCAATAGTGTGCAATTGGGCTGTACGCTGCTGGCAATACTCGGCCCTCATTCAGGGGTGTTGCGGTTGGTGGGTGTCTCTTTGGTTGATGCCTGGCAATGTGGGTGGATTGATTTCCTGCCTGTTGGGCCCTGTCCAGGGCCTCCCCCGGGTAGGGCCACAGTGTCGCCGGACCCCCCCGTCTCAGTTCCAAGGTGTAACGCTGCTATATTATTGTGCTGGTGGAAATGAGGAATGCACTTTCTAACTTTTCTCAGTCTCCTCAATTTCTAAATTTTAGGAGGAGATGAGGTCCTGGTCCACACCTGCGGAGTACCTGGTTTAGGGGCCCCGTTGCTGTCCCTGTCCTTGTCCACCTGGTCATACTTCTGACCTAGTCTAAAATCAAATAGCCTCTGGATTTAGCCCAGAGAAATTTATAAATTATTCCAATTGGACTCTTAATATCTCACCCGGCACAGCCAGAAGAGGTCTGGTCACCCCTCTGAGCCTGGGTCCTCTCTAGGTTTCTTCCTAAAATTCGGCCTTCTTAGGGAGTTTTTCCTAGCCACTGAAATACAGCACTACTGTTGTTTGCTCCTTGGGGTTTAAGGCCAGGGGTCTCTGTAAAGCACTTTGTGACAACTGCTGTAAAAAGGGCTTTATAAATACATTTTATTGATTGATCAATAGTGTCAAAAGCAGCCCTAAGATCAAGAAGCAACAGGACGGATGCGGAACCTTTGTCTGAGGCCATTAGAAGGTAATTTGTCTCAGTACTATGATGGGGTCTGAAACCGGACTGGAGCATTTCATAAATGTTATTTGTCTTCAGGAAGGCATTCAGCTGTTGGGAAACACATTTTTCTATGATTTCTGAGAGGAATGGGAGGTTTGATATTGGCCTATAATTGTTTAATATGACAGGATCCAGATTTTATTTGAAGAGCCTTAATTTCCGCTATTTTCTGTGAGCTTGCTACACATCTGGAGGATAGGGAGCAATTTATTATGTTCAACATTGGCTGACCTAGCACAGGAAATAGCTCCTTAAGTAATTTTTTTGGAATTGGGTATAGCTGACAGTTTGTGGGTTTAGAACTCATTACAAATTTTGTAAATGTGTCGAGTGATACGGTATAAAAAAATTTAAGTGTCCCCATTGACACCTGGTCAGGGAGGTTCAGGACATTCTCAGGACAACTGAGATTTTGAGGACCATAACTATTTAAGGAGGAGTCAGTTATTTGTTTTCTAATGGTGATGATCTTTTTATCAAAGTAGTTCATGTATTCATTACAGCTATAGTGAAGACCCACTTCACTTGTTGAGCGTAGTTTTTTTTGTTAACTTTGCAATTGTATCAAAGATACATTTTTTATTGTTTATTTTTACCTCAATCAGGTTGGAGAAATAAGCTGATCGAGCAGACGTGAGTGTTTTTCGGTATTGTAGTGTACTGTCTATCCAGACTAGTCTGAATACTTCCAACTTGGTGGAGCGCCACTTTCGCTCCAATTTTCTGGAGGCTTGCTTAAGTGCTCTAGTATTGTCTGTGTACCAGGGAGCAAGTTTCTTGTTGCGTATTTCTTCAGTGGTGCAACCGTGTCTAATGTATTTCGCAGTGTTGAGTTTAGATTCTCGATTTGATCATTTGCGGATTTATTTACTCCGTCATTGATGAACAAGCTTGAATATTAATACATTTATTTGTAGTCTGAAAATTTATAGTACAGCTTTTGAAACTCATTGTTTGCGGAGCAAGTGGATTTCTTGTTTTAATGGTAAATATAATAAGACAGTGATCTGATATTCCAGGATTTTGTTGAGAAATTATTAGATCTACAATATCTATTTCTCGTGACAGGACTAAATCTAAGGTGTGATTGTGGCAGTGTGTTGGACCTGAGACATGTTGGATAAAACCCATTGAGTCAATTATGGCTTCAAATGCTTTTTAAAGAGGATCATTGGACTTTTCTATATGAATATTGAAATCGCCAAAAATTAGAATACTATCTGCCATGACTACAAGGTTAGACAAGAATTCTGGAAACTCATTGAGGAACAATGTGTATGGCCCGGGGGGCCTGTAAATATTAGCTGTGTAAAACGATTTATCAGCCTGGTTAACTTTCATGAGTAAAACTTCAAAAGAATGAAAACCAATAATGTGTTTGAGAGTAAATGTATATTTACTGTCATAAATATTAGCAACACCCCTTCCTTTTTTGGGTGCACGAGGGATATGATCACTAGTATAGCCAGAAGGAGAGGCCTCGTGTAGGGCAGTGTATTCATCAGGCTTTAGCCATGTTTCACACAAGCCAATAACTTCTAGTTCATGATCAGAGATTAATTCATTTACTGCAACTGCCTTTGGAGCAAGGGATCTAACATTTAGGAGTCCAATTTTGAGATGCGAGGTGATACAGTCATTTTTATTTGTGACCGAGGTGGAGGAAGGCTTTATCTTAATAAGGTTGCTATTGTTAGCACTACCTTGTTTAACTTTACTCAGCCTGGAACAAGTCACAGTGGCAATAGGTAAAGCTGTACTAACTACTCTGGCTATGCTATCGACAGACTCCACTATGCTAGCAGCCTGACTAACAGCCTGCGGCCTGACCTGCACCCTATTTCATGATGAGGCTATAGGAGTGAGACTCCTGTCAATGTTCCTATATAAAAGAAGAGCACCACTCCAGCTAGGATGGAATCCATTGCTCCTCAGCAGATCAGGCCTGGCCCTATTTCTGGCCCTATGTCCCAAAAAGAAAGCCAGATATCTAGAAAACTCAACCTCCTGCGACGGCAGAACTCCGTTTTCAGCCAGCGATTGAGTTGCGCAAGTCTGCTGTAGAGCTCGTCACCACCCCTAGCTGGGAGGGGGCCAGAGACAATTACTCGATGCCGACACATCTTTCTAGCTAGTTTACACACTGATGCTATGTTCTGCTTCGTAACCTCTGACTGTTTCATCCTAACATCGTTGGTGCCAACGTGAATTACAATATCTCTGTACTCTCTATATTTGCCAGTTTTAGACTTCGCTAGCACCAACCCCAGATTTGCGGCTGCGTCGGTGGTAAACAGTGTACGATCGCCGGCTGATTCTTTAGTCTAATACTGCGGGTAATAGAATCACCAATGACCAAAGTTTTTCAGTTTTCTGGGCCACCGGTAAAAAATACCTACTGCTCATTCCCCTCCAAAGACGGCTTGGGGCTTGACTCCGACTCCAGTGGGGAAAACCTGTTGAAAATACTCTAGCAGCAACACAGGTTTATCTGGTCGACGGCATTTCTTCCCAGTGACCAAGAGAATGTTCTTGCCCGGCTGCAGGAGCTGTGCCGGGGGGCTAACAAGACTATATGTTTCTTCCTGGTGGTACAGACGCAGTTTTTCTCATTTCTACACTAACATGCGTCTAAAGCCGAGCCTCTAACTCTGCTATCTTTAACTGAAGACGATAGTTCTCCTCCGTGTTGTAGCTACAACAATTACAGTGATAAGGCATAATAATGATACTTAGTTCGGGTGTTCAGGGGTGAGTAGTTCTGTTAATTATGTCCAAAAAGTTGGGTAAAAAGTCAACAGATAAAAATATTCCGTTGGTAAACTCTTAAAATTTGACCAATTAGTTTATATAGAGTAAATTTGAAAAAGTTTGGCAGGTAGCCAGGTAGGTAACAGCAGGCAGTGTACAGCACATCAACAATCCCACAATGCACAGCAAACCATTCTTCATTCCCTCTCCTCAGAACTGAACCACATCATGCAGAGTGAACGAGTCATCAGAGGTCTGGATGGAAATCTCTACTTCGCCAACGTGTTGAAGGGCGACAGTCGTGATGATTACACCTGTAACGCTCATTACAGTGAAGCCAGGACCATCCTGCCCAAAGAACCCATCTCCCTCACTGTCATTTCTAGTATGTTCACCCACTGACAAATGCAAACAAACACATGTGAATCAATGGACAGAAGGAATTGATGTATGACTGTATTTCCTGTTCATGTGTGATGCATGAGGGCATTTCCTGTTCCTTTGTGATGCATGAGTGCATTTCCTGTTCCTGTGCAGGTAATGATGAGGTTCGTGGTCGGAAGCCCCAGTTGATGCAGCCTCAGGGTCAGCACAGCTCTCACCTGGCCCTCAGGGGTCACCATCTGGTCCTGGAGTGTATACCTCGAGGACTGTACGTACATTATCCTCTATTACATTATCCACATACTCTACTTCATTTTATTACTGATTTTTCCCTTTGGTATTATCAATAGTATGATGCAGCGTTTCAAAACTCCAAACTTATACTTGTAAACCAGTAAATCTTGCATTCAAAACCACTGATTTTGCTTTCATTTGGTTTGTAAACAACTTTCACCACAAGATCATGGATTTTACTATCAAAAATACAGTACATTTTTTAAGTCATCAAAACACAACATAGTGCAATACTTTCAGTTTAGTCATTGTAAGAATCTGTTAATCCAAGACCAAACAGTAAGACACGTGTTTCAAAATGACTCTTAGAAGTGCTACAGGTAATCTGTTACAGTTTATTTCACTGTTTTCATACTGGGCAAAAGTCTAACTGTACACTACCCGTCACACTTTTCAGAAAATTATTTCCATAATTTCTATCCCATAATCAGAACTGTGATCAATGAAATGTGATCAATTAACTGTGATGAATGAAGACATCTTCTACAATCATTGTTGCATTATTATCATTATTATAACCATTATTATTACCATTATTATAACCATTATTATAACCATTATTATAACCATTATTATAACCATTATTATAACCATTACTATAACCATTATTATAACCATTATTATAACGTGTTTTTTTGTGTAAAGGGATTGTTCACTTACCAAGAGATATGCCAGGCCCATATAGTCATTTTTCAAACAATCCATTAATCAGCTCTGTCCCAGTCTGTCATTAATGTTATTAGCACCGTCCAAATCCATTCATGGAAATGTTTCGTAGCGCTATCGCAAAGCTGCATACGTTCAGTTTCCATTTATGTATTTGTATGATGCTAATAACGCTAATATCTGACAGAGACAGAGCTGAATAATGTGCCTGAAGGAACAAATCGGGGTAAGCAGACTGTCTGTTAGGAACCCTGTGGCTCTAGCAGTCCAGGGTGGATGGTACAGAGACCCGTAACATAAAACCCATGCAAAGTTGTGTAGTGTACAGGAACAGTGAGAACAAACACAGACAACCAAAGCTACCGTCAAACTTAAAACGTTTATTATAAACACAATGTTAAGGGGGTAGGGAAAAGGGGCTGAACTGGACCCACGAAATGAAATATGGCAAACACCCCTAAACTGAACCTGCCTGCCTGAAGAACCGCTTAGCTGACTACTAACCAATACAAAAATACAGTGGGTGGTCCGCTCAGTTCTAACTAGTGTTTTTAGACAAGGTTTTCCTACGGGTTGTGTATGCCCAAGGGCGACTTGCTAGGACAAAGTGAGATGTGCTAAACTAAGTGATGTATGAATGAACAAAGTGTCTGTCTATCAAAATGGTGTATATCAAGAGTGTCTACGTCCATGTGGGGGAAAGCAAAAGAGTCTCTCTGGGAGAACCAACTGACTGGGTTTTTAAACCAGGGATGTGTGATGTGATTGGGTAATGGTAAAAGGAACAGGTGGTGCAATTAGGATGGGTGTCCACTGATTGGTCCACCTCAGCAGTCAGGCGATGCACTCATGACTGTCAGGTGGGAATCCCCAACGAGCACAATCAGGAACATAAAGGACACCTGGGGAAACGGCAGGAGGGGAAAAACACAAACGCACATACTGCATGCGTAGCACTGTCACCGAAATAGGATTGGTGACAGAACAGTCCCTTTAATCAACTGTAACAAATACAATTAAACAAGAAACCAGGCAAGCCTAGTTCAGCCGCCCACAAAGGAAAATGTTGCCATCTCAAGATTCAAACCCAGGTCGCCCACATGGAAGGCTGTGTCGTTAACCACTACACCACAGAGCTGTACATTTCCTGGGTGTCAGTATAGCCTCTTGTCTCTACCCTGAACAAATCCTCTTTTGCCACTGGCTGTTTTAATAGTTAATTGGCCATTGGTGAATGACATGGATACAGTTAAACTGACTAATGTTTCTTACTAAGTTTACCTCCACCACAAATAGTGTCTATGTATTTGCCACTGGCCGTTTTAACAGCGTATTAGCCAGTAACAGGTGTAAAAAGTACAAAGTAAAAATACTCAACTGGGTTCGGCTATGTTCACCACTTTTGGGAAGTATCTAATTAAGATCTAAATAACCAGGTAAAGTGAGTTCAAAACTAACTAGTGATCAATTAAATAAAACGGAAGAGTGTAAATTATCATTTAAGGACACTGATGAGTTATGAACTCTGTTTACATGGTCATTTAACCCTTCTTTAGGAACTTCCCAAAACTGGTGAACACAGCCAAGTACTTCTACTTGGTACTTTTTACACCCCTGGCCAGTAATAAGCTTTACTGGTATCTACTAACTTACTGTAACAGTTATAAGAATTGAGCAATTGCTAGCGTGTCTGCCAAAGCTATTTCATTTCATGGCATAAGAACATATTTTTTTCTTTCATAGCAAAACAACATACTTTTTTCTTTCATTCGTGAATACATTTATACAATAACTATCAATAAAAGGCAACGATAACTAACTTTTTCAAGTTAAAAGACGAGAGAATCGTGGAATCTACCAGAAATAATTAATGAATATTGTTGCTCTCAATAGATTCAAACTTAGGTCTTCCACATGAGATGCACTGTCTTTAACCACTACACCACGGCATTACATGTTTCAGCTGTCGCTAGACTCCATTGAGGATTGTGTTAAACTGACTAACGTTTCTTATTAAGTTTACCACCATCATTGGCTTTTGCCACTGGCCATTTTAACAGCTTATTAGCCAGTAATAGGCTTACTAATATCTACTAACTTCCTAGGAATAATCATAAGAATTGAGCAATTGCTAGCGAGACTGAAGATGAACTTTTCCATGCCAGAAACAGTCGCAATATAACAGTATACAGTTTCAGTTAAGGCTTACTATAACGAAACTACTGTGTGTTGTAGCCAGCAAATGTGTTTGTCTATCCTGACCAAAAAAACGCATGCACGGTAAGTATTTTGAAAATCCACCAGAAACAGTCGCAATATAACAGTTAACTGTTTTATTTCAGGCTTGCAATAATGTAGAAATGAAGAAGCGATGTTTTCGTCTATACGGAATAATTCATAATGTGTACTTCAGTCAGTCAGTCAGTCAGTCCCTCTTCTTGGCCGGCTCTGCTTACGCAAAAAGTGTCAGTGTTTAGCACACACTACACCCCTTCTGCTCCCAGCCCCCTCCTCCCTCTCTCCTCCCTCCCACCCCTTTCTCTCTCTCTCCTCCCTCCCCAACTTCCTCTCTCTCTCCTCCCTCCCCAACTTCCTCTCTCCTCCCTCCCATCCCTCCTCCCTCTCTGTTTTTCTCACCTCTTATTGTTCTAAATCACCTTGGATTGTGTAAGTTGTTCTCTGTAGATCCGATGGTTTTGATGTGATCCTCTGTCTCTCCAGTCCGACTCCTCTGGTGAAGTGGAGACATAAGGATGTTGCTCTGGCAGAGTCAGGTGCTGAGGAGAAGCATCATGGGAGGTGGCTGGAGTTCAAGAGTATTACCCAGAAGGCCGATGGGGAGTATGAGTGTGTGTCTTCAAACACACATGGATCCATCAAACACTCCTACACCGTCACTGTGGAAGGTACCCCCCCCACACGCACACACACATATATATATATACACATACAGACACATACACACACATATATATATATATATATATATATATATATATATATATATATATATATATATATATATATATATATACACATACAGACACATACACATATATATATATATATATATATATATATATACAGACACATACACACATACATACACATACATACACATACACACATATATATATATATACAGACACATACACATACACATATATATATATACAGACACATACATACACATATGTATATATATATACAGACACATACACACATACATACACACACACATATATATATATATATACAGACACATACACACATATATATATATACAGACACATACACACATATATATATATATATATATATGTATATATACACACACACATACAGACACACACACACATATATATATATATATATATATATATATATATATATATATATATATATATATATATATATATATATATACATACAGACACACACACACACACATATATATATACACATACAGACACATACACACATATATATATATACATATATATATATATACATACACATTCCCTGATGGCATTGGCCTCTTTCAGCAGGATAATGCGCCCTGCCACAAAGCAGAAATGGTTCAGGAATGGCTTAAGTAACACAGATCTGAATCCAATCGAACATCTGTGGGATGTGCTGGACAAACAGGTCCGATCCATGGAGTCCCCACCTCCCAACTTACAGGACTTAAAGGACCTGCTGCTAATGTCTTGGTGCCAGGTACCACAGGACACCTTCAAAGGTCTAGTGGAGTCCATGCCTCGACGGGTCAGGGCAGTTTTTGCGGCAAAAGGGGGACCTACACAATATTAGACAGGTGGTCATAATGTCATGACTGATCAGATCACACACCAAACCTTTTATGATGATGTTTGATTATTGTTTCACTGTGGGTGTGTGTGTTTGTCTGTGTATCTGTTAACGTGGGCCTGTCTGTATGTATGTGTGTGTGTGTGTGTTTGTCTGTGTATCTGTTAACGTGGGCCTGTCTGTATGTGTGTGTGTGTGTGTGTGTTTGTCTGTGTATCTGTTAACATGTGCCTGTCTGTATGTATGTGTGTGTATGTGTGTGTGTGTGTGTTTGTCTGTGTATCTGTTAACGTGGGCCTGTCTGTATGTATGTGTGTGTGTGTGTGTGTGTGTGTGTTTGTCTGTGTATCTGTTAACATGTGCCTGTCTGTATGTATGTGTGTGTGTGTGTGTTTCTGTGTGTAGCGGAGCCGTACTGGGTGAAGGAGCCCCAGTCCTTGCTGTACGCCCCAGGGGAGACGGTAAGGCTGGACTGTCAGGCAGAGGGGGTACCCACACCCACTGTCACATGGAGCATGAACGGAGAGCCTATCAAAGGTAGACACACATTCTAACATGTTTCTTCCATTTTCTAATGTTGTAATGTAAAGGCCACCCTGAATCATCAGAGACCAGAGATGATCAAATCATTCATTAGCTGTCTAATTCTGTCATCTGATAACAAATCAATCAAACTAATCAGATCAACCTAAAGACCAGGAAGAACAACAACCAGATCAGCCTCCGTCTACCCAACCAGTACTCAGAATGTATGTTGTATATTCTACCCCCCCCCCCCCAATATAGATCTAGACAGTGATTTCAGGCGGAACGTGAGCAGAGGAGTGTTGATACTCACAGACGTGACCTTCACTGACACGGCTGTGTATCAGTGTGAAGCCACCAACAGACATGGAACCATCCTGATCAACACTTTCATCTATGTCATTGGTGAGTCTCTCAACTGACACACTGACACACACTGACCCACACTGACATACTGACACACTGACACACACTGACACATACTGACACACACTGACACACACTGACACATACTGACACACTGACCCACGGACACACTGACACACTGACACACACTGACATACTGACACACTGACACACACTGACCCACGGACACACTGACACACACTGACATACACTGACACACTGACACACACTGACATACACTGACCCACGGACACACTGACACACACTGACCCATGGACACACTAACACACACTGACACATACTGATACACACTGACACATACTGACACATACTGACACATACTGACCCACGGACACACTGACACACACTGACCCACGGACACACTGACACACACTGACATACACTGACCCACGGACACACTGACACACACTGACATACACTGACCCACGGACACACTGACACACACTGACCCATGGACACACTAACACACACTGACACATACTGATACACACTGACACATACTGACACATACTGACACATACTGACACATACTGACCCACGGACACACTGACACACACTGACACCTACTGACACATACTGACACATACTGACCCACGGACACACTGACACACACTGACACACACTGACACATACTGACACACACTGACAACCACTGACATACTGACACACTGACACACACTGACCCAGGGACACACTGACCCATGGACACACTGACACCCACTGACATACACTGACCCACGGACACACTGACACACACTGACACATACTGACACACACTGACACATACTGACACACACTGACAAACACTGACACATACTGACACATACTGACAAACACTGACACATACTGACCCACGGACACACTGACAAACACTGACACTTACTGGCACATACTGACACATTGACCCACGGACACACTCTGAAACACACTGACCCACGGACACACTGACACACACTGACACATACTGACACATACTGACACATACTGACACACACTGACACACACTGACAAACACTGACACACACTGACAAACACTGACACATACTGACAAACACTGACAGATATTGACAAACACTGATACATACTGACACATACTGACACACTGACCCACGGACACACTGACACACACTGACAAACACTGACACACTGAACCACGGACACACTGACACACGTTGACAAACACTGACACATACTGACACATGGACACACTGACACACACTGACACACACTAACACACTGACACATACTGACACACTGACCCACGGACACACACTGACCCATGGAAACACTGACACATACTGACACACTGACACACACTGACCCATGGACACACTGACACATACAGACCCACGGACACACTGACCCACGGACACACACTGACACATACTGACACACGGACACACTGACACATACTGACACACTGACCCACTGACACATACTGACACATACTGACCCACGGACACATACTGACACAAGGACCCACTGACACACATTGACACATTGACCCACTGACACACACTGACACATACATACTGACACACTGATCCACGGACACATACTGACACACTGACCCACGGACACACTGACACATAATGACACATACTGACACACTGACCCACAGACACACTGACACATACTGACACATACTGACACACTGATCGACGGACACACTGACCCACGGACACACTAACACATATTGACATTTACTGCTCTATGGACACATACTGACACACATACCCATGGACACACTAACACATACTGACACACTAACACACGGACACACTGACACATACTGACACACTGACCCACGGACACACTGACACATATTGACACACACTGACACATATTGACACACACTGACACATAATGACACATACTGACACACTGACCCACAGTCACGCTGACACATATTAGCATACTGACACACTGATCGACGGACACACTGACCCACGGACACATACTGACACACTGACCCACGGACACACTGACACATAATGACACATACTGACACACTGACCCACAGACACACTGACACATACTGACACATACTGACACACTGATCGACGGACACACTGACCCACGGACACACTAACACATATTGACATTTACTGCTCTATGGACACATACTGACACACATACCCATGGACACACTAACACATACTGACACACTAACACACGGACACACTGACACATACTGACACACTGACCCACGGACACACTGACACATATTGACACACACTGACACATATTGACACACACTGACACATAATGACACATACTGACACACTGACCCACAGTCACGCTGACACATATTAGCATACTGACACACTGATCGACGGACACACTGACCCACGGACACACTAACACATACTGACACAAACTGACACACTGACCCACGGACACACTGACACATACTGACACATACTGACCCACAGACACACTGACACATACTGACACATACTGACAGACACTGAGACATACACACACAAGAATGAAACAGGTGTTTTCATCTTCAACATAACTGTCTATTAGACCAAAGAGCTGCTTGATCATCTCTTCCACTAGATGACTATACCCTGACTCTGTTAATGAAGTCACATGGCCATACCCTCATTCTATTAATGAAGTCACATGACCATACCCTCATTCTTTTAATGAAGTCACATGACCATATCCCCATTCTATTAATGAAGTCACATGACCATACCCCCATTCTATTAATAAAGACACCTGACCAGAACCTCCTATCTCTTTTTCAGAGCTGCCTGCTCAGATCTTGTCATCTGATGGGGTGGTGTATCGGATTACAGAAGGGGGTGTGGTCAGAATGCACTGTGATGCTTTCGGGTCACCCCGCCCACAAGTCACATGGTAATGCATGATGCTTACACTATTGGATGTGTATGTTTTCCATGGTAAAAGTAACTCCCCCATTGGTATCCTGTGGAGAAGCCTGGTTGCTACGCAGCTGTAGTGGTTTGTGATTTAACCTGTGTTTGTGGGTATATGTCTGTGTGTGTGTGTGTGTGTGTGTGTTTGTGTGTGTGTGTGTTTGTGGGTATATGTCTGTTTGTGTGTGTTTGTGGGTATGTGTGTGGGTGTATATGTCTGTTTGTGTGTATGTGTGTGTGTCGGTGTGTGCAGGGACACTGCGGATCCCCAGAATGTGTTGCTGTCAGACAGTCGGGTGTCACAGCTGACCAACGGGACAATAGAATTGTTTAACGCCAGCAGAGAAGACGTGGGGATCTACACCTGCTCCATCACACAGTCCAACATCTCCATCACCGCTCATCTGGAGGTCCTCAGTGAGTACAAACACAGACACATATTGTCCTGCCTTCTGTGTCCTCCCCACCTCTTTTCTCACTGTTTCTGTCTTCATCCTCCCCCTAACCCCCAGACCGTACGGTGATGCTGATTGGTCCCCAAGATGTGAAGGTTAAAAGAGGAGGAGACTCCTGGTTGGACTGTTATGTCAGCCATGACCTCCAGATAAATCATCTGAAGATCACGTGGAAGAAAGACAACCTCAATATTGTGGAGTCTTCACCAGATGACAAGTAAACACACACACACACAGTCAAACACACACACACACACAGTCAAACACACACAGACAAACACACACAGTCAAACACACACACAGTTAAACACACACAGATCAACAGACACACACAGATTCACAGTCAAACACAAACACAGACAAATTCGCACACAGTCAAACACAGACACAAACACACACACAGACAATCAAAAACACAAAGTCAAACACACACACAGACAAACACACACACAATCAAGCACACACATGCACACACACACACACACAGACAAACACACAATCAATCACAAACACACACACACACACACACACACATACACAGTCAAACACACACACACAGACAAACACATACAGAGACAAACACGCACATAGTCAAACAGACAAAGACACACACAGAAAAGAAAAACAGACATTCTCGTAGGGGCGAAAGGGAAGGCAAATGGGAGGGGCTAAGGGAAGGAAAAAAGAGGAGTCTAAGGGAAGGAAAAGGGGAGGGGCTAGGAGAAGGAAAGGGGGAGGGGCTAGGAGAAAGAAAGGGGGAGGGTCTAAGAGAAGGAAAAGGGGCAGGGGCAGGGGCTAGTGAATGTAGGTGACAATAGTCCACTTACAGTTTTTTTAAATCACTTTGGCACCAATTTTCTGAACCTTGATGTCATTTTTCAAAACTCTAGACACAAAACTCACAACCAATGATCAAAATGCACTTTTTTCAATTGTTTGGATACAATACACATACAACTAAGATCATTTGTTCATTTAACAAAAATCACCTGTTCAGTATGACACAACTTAACATCAAAGCACTACTATTTGAAAAGGCAATTCACACATTAAATGTCAGATGAGTTTCTATTCATTTCATTACAATGATCCAACTATCAATTGATACAGCTGCTCAAAATGATAAGTAACTGTTGCATTACTCTTAATGCACAGTTGTATGGAAACAGACAAACAATATTCCATGTTTAGATCATGTTTCAAGATAACGAGATTCAATGTCACCAATTAGCGTGGAGCATGAACCAATTAAACTACATTATCTATGGATGTAATATTTCATCATCCTTCTTTATCAGACACCGTTTCTATGGTCCCATGTACCACCTTTTCAGACTATTTACAGTACTGACAGTACTGCACTGTATGGATGCAGGCCCTTGTAATTGCTTGTCCAATCCTGCCAACTCGTTACTCATGACTGAGTTCACATTGTGGAATGAGTATATAAAGAATTGATTGGGATCCACTTGCAACAACATAGTGATACGTAACATGGAGCCGACAGGTGATCCAGGTCACAATAGAGGTCAAGCAGTGGTGGGAGGAAGACGAGGAAGACGTGTTGGTTAAAGGAACGGCAGGGGACCAGCACCCCTTCTGAGAGGTGGTCATGGGCCTCGTTTTAGAGGTGTGGGGGAACGTGGTAGAGGACAAGGCCACGGACCAAGACAGAGGCAGCAACAGCAAAGAGTGTCCAATGATGTTTGGCTAATGAAAACATCCATTGTGATGTAGGTGAGAACCTGTGGCCAAATCCACAACACAGAGTTGATGAAAATGTAGAAGTACAGTAATCACTCCTATGATTTGCTTTTTTCAGTACAAGAAAGCAAGTTGAGGATCACTGCATTTGATGTTTTACAGTACTGTCTTTTCTATTTCGTAGATAATAATTTTGCTTTGATTCAAATAAACGTATGTTGTGATTGTAATGTATTGTTTTTCATCAATATACTTCAGATTTTGTTCAATGATTCCACTGTGTCTGTAGTATTCTCTATACTACTGCAGTCATTTTACAGGGATTTATTTACATGTAGTACCATAATGAAACATGTATCACCTATTTTGTACTACAATATTTAATGATTGAATGAACATTGACACAGTGAAACTATCGGTTGCTTGTGTGTGGGTGATCTAAATTAACGTTTCAATGGTATTTCACAATTAATTAGTTTTTTGAACCAATGATTGTGCAAGTGCAGCATTTCTTTAAAGATATGAATGCACAATGCAATGTTTTGAACATTGGACAGCCTGTGTTACAAGTGATGAACGTTTTTTGTTTTGTGTCTAGAGTTTTGAAAAATGACATCAAGGTTCTGAAGTTAGTGCCAAAGTGATTGTAAAAAACTGTAATATGTGAGCAGAATAATTTTATAATCAATGCGCTGAGGGACGGGGAGCCAGTGGAGTTCCTGGAGGATTGGGGTGATGTGCTGCCAGGACTTAGTGTGGGAGAGAAGTCTGGCTGCTGATTTTGGGACCATTTAGAGCTTATGAGGGGTTCAAAATAGGCTGTTATTGAGGAAGTGACAACAGTCCTTGGATGGAAACAATCCTTTTGAGGGTTTTCGAAAGGAAGGGGAGGTTGGAGATGGGGCTGAAGTTAAAACAGAGACCGGTGTTTGGGTTGGAGGATGTGATGGCCTGGAGCTCAGGTGTAAACCAGGGTGATGAGGATGTAAAGGAAATATTTTTTGTTTGGATTTGGGCCATGTAGTTGAGAGAGACAGGTTAACTGGTTAGTGTTGAACTGGTTAACTAGATCTTCAGGCGTATTGGAGACGTGTTTCAGGGGAAGGGCAGAGCAGATTGCAACAGAGAATTTCAGAGGGTCAACAGTATTTTTATTGCGAAAGAGCTGAGTTGTTTCTCAGTATTGTGGGGTATGTTTGAGAAAATTAGGAAATTCAGGATCTTGTGGTCAGACAGTGAAGGGGAGATGTGGGTGAGGTTGAGGCCGACAGAGCAGACCAGGGCAAGAATGTGGCCCTTTAGATAAGTGGAGAGATTAACATGTTGGGTGATTTTAAAGCAGTCCAGGACAGCAATGAAATTAGAGGCAGGTTTGGATTCGTCGAGTCAATGTGGAATTTCATCCAAATCAGCGTAGCAAAAACAAAGAGAGAATACAACTCAGTGTGAGAGAATAGCTGGGTGACGGGTGATGACAAACGGGTGGAGACCGGGATGCCAGTACAAATGCCAGGGAAAGAATACCTTCAGTGGAGAAGCTGTGGAGCTAGACAGTAACCAGGCAGTGGATTTGGGGAGGGGGGCTTTTTAACAGGGTGCCGGAGCAGGACAGAAGTTTGATGGTGGAAATCCAGAGGGAGTTGGAGAATACATCCAAAGACATATTTCCAGTCAGGTGGTGGTAATCCAATGGGAGATGAAGCATAAATCTGCAGATAAATATCCAGCGCTGCCGGAGGTTAGCTAGTGTGTTGAGAGCCAAACTACGGGTAAAACTGCTAGGTAGCTAGACATTAGTCCTTGGACCAGACCTCAGGACTGCCAGGCCTGAAGGACTCATAGCTGTCCTTGTCTAAAGTCCTCCTGGATGTGTTGCAGATCAAATAGACCCTCCAGATGGCATGTGAGGCAAAGTTATCGGTGGATACGCTGAGCGGAGCTGGAGGGTTATTGACTTAGATAGGGTTTAATGTTAGAGTTATGGATATGGTTATGGATATGGTTATGGATATGGTTATGGATATGGTTATGGATATGGTTATGGATATGGTTAGTGTTATGGATATGGTTAGGGTTAGGGTTATGGATATGGTTAGTGTTATGGATATGATTAGGGTTATGGATATGGTTAGGGTTATGGATATGGTTAGGGTTATGGTTATGGATATGGTTAGGGTTATGGATATGGTTAGGGTTATGGTTATGGATATGGTTAGGGTTATGGATATGGTTAGGGTTATGGTTATGGATATGGTTAGGGTTATGGATATGGTTAGGGTTATGGTTATGGATATGGTTAGGGTTATGGATATGGTTAGGGTTATGGTTATGGATATGGTTAGGGTTATGGATATGGTTAGGGTTATGGATATGGTTAGGGTTATGGATATGGTTAGGGTTAGGGTTATGGATATGGTTAGTGTTATGGATATGGTTAGGGTTATGGATATGGTTAGGGTTATGGTTAGGGTCACTGTCAGTGATATTGTAGAAGTGTTATGGATATGGTCAGTCATTCAAATGAATGGTAAAACTGAACGAGTCAGTTCTATTTACCTAAAGCTCAGCGTATGTATTAATTCTATAAATCTGTGTCTATCATGACAATCAATTACCAATAATAATCCATGTTAATTATCGTAACCTGTGTCCAATTTTATAATATGTGTTTATAAAGGCAGCAGCTTGATCTATTTTTCTCTGTGGATGTATAAACCCATTGGTCACTGAGCTGGACGAACAGGCATGAAAGTGATCTCGTTGATGAAATCTGCTGCCAATCGGTCGAATAAACAAACTGAACGAGCTACTTGAAAAGGATGTGTTACTC
Organism: Esox lucius; assembly: GCF_011004845.1. Taxonomy (NCBI): domain Eukaryota; kingdom Metazoa; phylum Chordata; class Actinopteri; order Esociformes; family Esocidae; genus Esox; species Esox lucius. The sequence continues at coordinate 36,317,186 of NC_047580.1, forward strand.
TCAAGTCACTAAAAACAGTTTTTCAAAAAGAAAAAAAAAATACACGGCTGATTAATTATGGAAAATGGTGGACGATGGATGACAACAATGTTAAACTTGAGTGGACAAGTGATACAGACAGCATTGTTGAGGACCAGGAACTAATATGTGACACTAGATTATTTATTTCTGTTGTTGTCATGGTCACCAGATACACTATCTTCAAGAATGGAACCCTGAGAGTGACTGACATCCATTCAGGAGATGGTGGGCGTTACTCATGTGAGGTCATCACTGAACTGGACCGGGTTTCGGCCAGTGGCTCCATCACAGTAGTGGGTATGTGATGTTGATGTGTGAATCCATGTGTTTGTGTGTGCTTATGAGTGTGTGTGTGTGGTTCTTGTAACCTTTCTGTTTTACTCCACAGCCCGTCCTGATCCTCCAACATCTGTGTCTCTGTCAGACCTGACAGACCAGCGCCACCAACTCCGCTGGACTCCTGGACACACACACAACTCCCCGACCACTGGTACACACACACACAACTCCCACACACACTGATACACACACACACAACTCCCCGACCACTGGTACAAACACACACAACTCCCCGATCACTGGTACAAACACACACAAATCCCCGACCACTGGTACACACACACACACACAACTCCCCCACCACTGGTACACACACACACACACAACTCCCCGACCAGTGGTACACACACAACTCCCCCACTACTGGTACACACACACACACAACTCCCCACTACTGGTACACACACACACACACACACACAACTCCCCCACCACTGGTACACACACACACACAACTCCCACACACACTGGTACACACACACACACACAACTCCCCCACCACTGGTACACACACACACACAAATCCCCGACCACTGGTACACACACACACACACACACACAACTCCCACACACACTGGTACACACACACACACACAACTCCCCGACCACTGGTACACACACACACAACTCCCACACACACTGGTACACACACACACAACTCCCCGACAACTAGTACACACACACACACACAACTACCCCACTACTGGTACACACACACACAACTACCCCACTACTGGTACACCCACACACAACTCCCCCACTACTGGTACACACACACACACTCCCCCACCTCTGGTATGCACAGAGACACACCCCCACCACTGGTACACACACACTCCCCCACTACTGGTACACACACACTCCCCCACTACTGGTACACACACAACTCCCCCACAACTGGTACACACACAACTCCCCCACTACTGGTACACACACATACTCCCCCGACCACCAGTACACACACACACACTCCCCCACCTCTGGTATGCACAGAGACACACCCCCACCACTGGTACACACACACTCCCCCACTACTGGTACACACACAACTCCCCCACTACTGGTACACACACAACTCCCCCACTACTGGTACACACACATACTCCCCCGACCACCAGTACACACACACACACACAACTCCCCCACTACTGGTACACCCACACACAACTCCCCCACTACTGGTACACCCACACACAACTCCCCCACTACTGGTACACACACACACACACAACTCCCCCACTACTGGTATGCACACAGACACCCACACACAACTCCCCCACTACTGGTACACCCACACACAACTCCCCCACTACTGGTACACACACACACACACAACTCCCCCACTACTGGTATGCACACAGACACACACACTCACACTCCCCCACTACTGGTACACACATTCCCAATATTTTGAACTGGGTGGGAAATCCATTTAAATTGAGCTAATTCAGGAAGTTTGAAATTCATTTTCTGATAGAGGTCAGTTTCACTTTCTGACAGAAAGTCAATCAATCAAATGTATTTAAAAAGCCCTTTTTACATCAGCAGTTGTCACAAAATGCTTTTACGAAACACTCAGCCTGAAAACCCAAGGAGCAAACAACAACAGTGTTGAAGCACAGTGGCTAGGAAAAACTCTCTAAGGGGGGGGCTGAAATTTAGGAAGAAACCTTGAGAGGAACCAAGTTCTGAAGGGTGACCAGTCCTCTTCTGGCTGTGCCGGGTGAACATTTTAAGAGTACAAATTGTAATAATTAATAAATAAAAATAATTGTAAATACATCTGAGTCTATTAAACCTAATCCAGGTCAGAAGCATGACCAGATACAACATTTAGCAGCGTAGAATCTGAGACAGTGGGGTGCAAGATGGGAAGTGAAACCCATCTTAGTTTATTAATGTTAAATTCATGGTTCTTCCTGTAGAGTTTGTGGTGGAGATGTGGGAGAAGAAAAACTCTTCAGAGACCGTAAAGTGGGAGGAGTTTCGCCGTGTGAATGGAGACATCCATCACCTTGAATTGTCCCTCCTCCCAGACTTAACCTATCAATTCCGGGTCAGCGGGGTCAACGACCTGGGAAAAAGCAATCCGTCTGAGCCCTCTGAATCCTACAGACACCCACCTGCAGGTTAGAAACTGAGACACCCTGTTTTCTTGTTCGGACTACGTTTTCTATCCCCATTCAAAAACCTTTTTTCTGTGTTATAGATAATGTTCTGATTAACAGTGTTAATGTATAGCAGTGTTAATGGATAACATGGTTAATGGATTAAAGTGTTAATGGATAACAGTGATAATGGATAACAGCGTTAATGGATTAAAGCGTTAATGGATAACTGTGTTAATGGATTAAAATGTTAATGAATAACTGTGTTTATGGATAACCTTGTTAATGGTTTAAAATGTTAATGGATTAAAATGTTAATGGATAACCGTGTTAATGGTTTAAAATGTTAATGGATTAAAATGTTAATGGATAACCGTGTTAATGGATTTAAGTGTTAATGGATTCAAGTGTTAATGGATAACAGTTTTAATGGATTAAAGTGTTAATGGATAGCAGTGTTAATTGGATTCAAGTGTTAATGGATAACAGTTTTAATGGATTAAAGTGTTAATGGATAGCAGTGTTAATTGGATTCAAGTGTTAATGGATAACAGTGTTAATGGATTAAAGTGTTAATGGATAACAGTGTTAATGGATAGCAGTGTTAATGGATTAAAGTGTTATTGGATAACAGTGTTAATGGATTCAAGTGTTAATGGATAGCAGTGTTAATTGGATTCAAGTGTTAATGGATAGTAGTGTTAATGGATAGCAGTGTTAATGGATAGCAGTGTTAATGGATTAAAGTGTTAATGAATAGCAGTGTTAATGGATTCAAGTGTTAATGGATAGCAGTGTTAATGGATAGCAGTGTTAATGGATTCAAGTGTTAATGGATAACAGTGTAAGTGGATTACAGCCTATTGATTAATAATGTGTCCCCCTCTTCCTGCCTCTAGTTCCTGACAGAAACCCTGAAGACGTACGTAGTGTATCTAATGAGACTGGAAAACTGCTCATCACGTGGAAGGTATACAGCCCATCCTGTCTGTCTGTCTGTGTGTTTTTCTGTCTGTGTATACTATGTCTGTCTGTCTGTATGTCTGTGTATAGTATGTCTGTCTGTCTGTATGTCAGTGTATAGTGTGTCTGTCTGTCTGTATGTCTGTGTATAGTGTGTCTGTTTGTCTGTCTGTATGTCTGTGTATAGTGTGTCTGTCTGTCTGTATGTCTGTGTATAGTGTGTCTGTTGTCATGGCAATTCCTCTAAATAGAACTTTATGAAGTGGGTACAGAAGAAATATTATTGCAAGGAGAGAGGAGTCATAGTTACAAGGTAAACTGTCAGAGATCTCTGGGGTCAGTTGGAAATACATTCAGTACTTATACCAGAATGGGTGGGGTGAGAGTTTGCATAATCATCCTGTGAAAACAACATGTTCCTCATCCTCTGTTGTGTGTCATCCACTATCCTATCATAAAATACATTGATTTATACTTACCCCCACTTGAAAAATGGCTTACATCTACATCAACATCCTTTCCCACATTCACGATACTATGAGCACATCTGTCATTCCTCTTCTTGTCTAAACACAGAGACTCAGTACTTTTACATTAAGCACCATACTTAACTAGAAATAAACACTGTAGAATTAATGAATACATCAGTTCAGTAAATTATCATAACACTGTGTGTCTGTCGGTATGTACAGTATATCTGTCTGTCTGTCTGTATGTACAGTATGTCTGTCTGTCTGTCTTTATGTACAGTTTGTCTGTCTGTCTGTATGTACAGTATGTCTGTCTGTCTGTATGTACAGTTTGTCTGTCTGTATGTACAGTATGTCTGTCTGTCTGTCTTTATGTACAGTTTGTCTGTCTGTATGTACAGTATGTCTGTCTGTCTGTCTGTATGCACAGTTTGTCTGTCTGTATGTACAGTATGTCTGTCTGTCTGTTTGTAAGTCTGTATGTACAGTTTGTCTGTCTGTCTGTATGTACAGTCTGTCTGTCTGTCTGTCTGTATGTACAGTTTGTCTGTCTGTCTGTCTGTAATGTATGTACAGTATTTCTGTCTGTCTGTATGTACAGTTTGTCTGTCTGTCTGTCTGTATGTACAGTATGTCTGTCTGTCTGTCTGTATGTACAGTATTTCTGTCTGTCTGTATGTACAGTATGTCTGTCTGTCTGTCTGTATGTACAGTATGTCTGTCTGTCTGTCTGTATGTACTGTCTGTCTGTCTGTATGTACAGTATGTCTGTCTGTCTGTCTGTACAGTATGTCTGTCTGTCTGTCTCGAAGCAATTTTTTGTCTCTGAAAATTAACTGATTTATTCTGAACTAATCAAAGTCACCACAGTTGATCACAGGTTGAAGCCAATTGGCTTGATTTGTGATTTGGAAGGTTTTTCTTATATCTCAGCAAGTTTGCAATTTCAATTCTAAGGGGGGTGATCACTTATTCTAAAATGGTATTTTACTGTTTTAATTTAGATCATTTAAAAAAAAAAATCTTTCACTTGGATATTGTGGATTGCTGTGTGTAAACAAACCCAGATAAAGTCAGATTTTATGTTTTCATTTCAGGCTGTAAGGCAACAAAATATGGAACATTTTGAATGGGGGTGGTGACTTCTTATACCTACTGTATATATAACTTTTTGTGTGTGTATGTATGTGTGTGTGTGTGTGTGTGTGTGTGTGTGTGTGAGTGAAGGAGATGGATGACAGATATTTCTACGGGTCAGGGTTCCTGTACAAGGTGTCATGGCGACAGGCGCATGGGCGGGAGCCACACTGGCACCACGCCTTCGTGAGAAAGCCCCCCCACTCGGTGAATGGGGTGGGAACATTCTCATCCTATGATATTAAGGTTCAGGCTGTCAACTCTCTGGGGGAGGGGCCTCACCCGATCACCAAAACTGGACATTCTGGAGAGGACAGTACGTATACACACACACACACACACAGACACACACACACACGCACATTGTTGTGTAAAATCTTGAACTGATATATACTCAGTCCTATACTGAGTCCCCATGTTTGGATGAGAAAAGGAATGTAGGAGAGGGGGATCCGGTATTTGCCTAGGGGGCATCATTGACTGGAATCAGCAGATTATAGGGTTACTTGTAAATCTGTATACCCCATTAGTGTCAATCTATTGTTTGTCAAGATGCTGTTTGTCCACTTCTAAAGGTGATAATGTTACCCATGAGGGAAAGGACAGCCTGACCCCTTGGGTGAAACCTAGGAATGTAATAGAACAAAGGGAATGTGTTCTGTTGAGTTAGGACAGCATCTCACCACCCCCTTTCTCCACTGTAAGTACTGATGACTGTTCTTGTATTAAGAACCACTCAGGACATACAAAACTCCTCAGATTATTATGTTTGTAAGCGTCTCTCTATTTGCAAATAAACTGTTAAATTGTGCAAGAGAATTTTGTCTCTGTACTTCCTCCTTTAAGAGTTCACACACACACACAAATACACACACATACACAGACACACACACGCGCATAGACACACACAAATGTCCTGATTCTCTTTCTCATTCTTTGTTCATCCAGAATTATGTCCTAAATGTAAAGATGTGTCCTTAACAACATGAATGCAACATGTAATAATTAAATACCATGTTATGACTAAGTCCTCTTTCCCCATCTTTGTCAGAACCTCTGGACAGCGTGTCTAACATCAGTATTTCAGTAGTCAACAACTCGGCCAAAGTTCGCTGGCAGCCTGTGGACCCACACATGGTACAGGGCCATCTCCTAGGACACAAGGTAACCAGGACAACCATGGCGAAGAATGGTTCTGAATGGCCCTGAATGATCCTGAATGATCCCGAGTGATCCTGAATGGTTCTGAATGATCCTGAGTGGTCCCTAATGGTTCTAAATTATCTTGAATGTTTCTGAACAATCCTGTGTGATCCAGAATGGTTCTGAACAATCCTGTGTGATCCTGAATGGTCCTGAATGATTCTGAATGATTCAGAATGATCCTGAGTGATCTTGAATGGTTCTGAATGATCCTGAATGGTTTTGCATGGTCTGGAATGGTCCTGAATTACCATGTATGGTCCTAAATTGTTCTGAGTGGTCCTGCATGGTCCTGTTTGGTTCTGCATGGTCCTGAGTGGTCCTGCATAGTTCTGAGTGGTTCTGCATGGCCCTGCATGGTTCTTCATGGTCCTGAGTGGTTCTGCATGGTCCTGAGTGGTTCTGCAAGGCCCTGAAAGGTTCTGCATGGTCCTGAGTGGTTCTGAATGGCCCTGAGTGATTCTGTATGGTCCTGAGTGGTTCTGCATGGTCCTGAGTGGTTCTGCATGGTCCTGAGTGGTTCTGCATGGCCCTGAGTGGTTTTGTATGGTCCTGAGTGGTTCTGTATGGTCCTGAGTGGTTCTGCCCTGGGTGGTTTTGTATGGTCCTGAGTGGTTTTGCATGGTCTCACAGGGTCTTAAGTGGTCAAGTTCTAGAATACCTTCCCCCTCATTTTCTTCTCAGATTGTTGTCTCTTTTCATCTCTCTCTCCTCTAGATATATGTGAAGAGGTTGGGCTCCAAGCGAGGAAGACAGCGCAGAGCGATGGAGTGGAGGGAGGAGAAAGACAGGGAGGGAGGGGTGGAACGAGGAACTGAACGAGAGGAAGATAGGAGGGTGTTGGTGGTGAACGGGAGCATGACAGAGGTGGAGTTAACGGGGCTCACACTCTATTCGGTGTATGAGCTGTCAATCACTGTCTTCAACAGCATGGGGGAAGGGCCTCACTCCCCAAAACATTCCTTCAGCACACCAGAAGGAGGTGATTCATTTCTACACAACATGATGACAACACAATGGTTCTGTGTTTGTGTGTGTTTGTTTTATGACAACAAGATAGTAGTTTGTGTGTATGTTTCTATGACAACATAATAGTATTGTGTGTGTGTGTGTATCTATGACAACGTAATAGTATTGTGTGTTTATTTCTATAAAAACATATAGTATTGTGTGTGTGTTTCTATGACAACATAATAGTATTGTGTGTGTATTTCTATAAAAACATAATAGTATTGTGTGTGTGTTTCTAGGACAACATAATAGTATTGTGTGTTTTCTTTTATGACAACATAATAGTATTGTGTGTGTGTGTTTCTAGGACAACATAATAGAATTGTGTGTGTGTTTCTATGACAACATAATAGTATTGTGTGTGTGTTTCTATGAAAACATAATTGTATTGTGTGTTTTCTTTTATGAAAACATAATAGTATTGTGTGTGTGTGTGTGTGTGTGTGTGTGTGTGTGTGTAGCTCCTGGTCCTCCTGCATCTCTGGATTTTGAGAGTCCATCAGAGACGGAGTTAATTCTCCGCTGGACCCCCCCCACCCAGCCCAATGGACAAATACTGGAATATATACTGCAGTACCAACAGAGTAAACACACAGACCCCAACCCAACCCTAACCCACCCAGCCCAACCCAACCCTAACCCAACCCTAACCCAACCCTAACCCAACCCTAACCCAACCCAACCCTAACCCACCCAGCCCAACCCAACCCTAACCCAACCCTAACCCAACCCAACCCTAACCCACCCTAACCCAACCCAACCCACCCAGCCCAACCCTAACCCAACCCAACCCTAACCCACCCTAACCCAACCCAACCCACCCAGCCCAACCCAACCCTAACCCAACCCTAACCCAACCCTGACCCAACCCTAACCCACCCAGCCCAACCCTAACCCAACCCAACCCTAACCCACCCAGCCCAACCCTTACCCAACCCTAACCCACCCTAACCCACCCAACCCAACCCTAACCCAACCCTAACCCACCCAGCCCAACCCAACCCTAACCCACCCAGCCCAACCCTAACCCAACCCAACACTAACCCAACCCTAACCCAACCCAACCCTAACCCAGCCCAACCCAACCCTAACCCACCCAGCCCAACCCAACCCTAACGGACCCAACCCTTACATTACCACCCCTAACCCTCACCCAACCCAACCCTGACACTAACACCCCCCTGACCCTCACCCAACCCAAACCAACCCTAACCCAACCCTGACCCAACCCCAAACCACACCCAATCCAACCCTCACCCACCCCAACCCTTACCCAACCCTGACCCAACCCAACCCTTACATTACCACCCCTAACCCTCACCCAACCCAACCCTGACACTAACACCCCCCTAACCCTGACCCTCACCCAACCCTAACCCAACCAACCCTTACCTAACCACCCCTAACACTAACCCAACCCAAATGCTAACCCACCCTAACCCAGGCTTTGTGTAGTTTCAGAGAGCGGAGACAGTCCGCTGAAGATATTGATGATCCCAGACTGGGCTGTGACCCAGATCCTGGTGGCTGGTCTGGAGCCTCACAGTAGCTATGTGTTCTATTTGAGTGGACGTACGGCCGCTGGACGGGGACCCGCTATCAAACGGGAGGGCGCCACCCTGCTGGATGGAGGTATTACTACACGTATAATCAGGGCTGGGTGTGTTTGAAGTGACATTTTTCCATTCATTTAGTGAACTGAAAGTTCAATTCAACAAGTGTGAAAAAGGATATTCTCAAAAGAAAACAGAAAGGAGCATTTATTTTTTTATGATGTTTACCAACTTTTTTGACCAATTTAAATCACATTAATGATGTTAATTCAAATGCAAATCTACCAACGTTTACAATACTGCACATCTACCAACGCTTACAATACTGCACATCTACCAACGCTTACAACACTGCACATCTACCAACGCTTACAACACTGCACATCTACCAACGCTTACAACCCTGCACATCTACCAACGTTTACAACACTGCACATCTACCAACGCTTACAACACTGCACATCTACCAACGCTTACAATAATGCACATCTACCAACACTTACAATAGTGCCCATCTACCAACGCTTACAATAATGCACATCTACCAACGCTTACAATAATGCACATCTACCAACGCTTACAACACTGCACATCTACCAACGCTTACAATAATGCACATCTACCAACACTTACAATAGTGCCCATCTACCAACGCTTACAATAATGCACATCTACCAACGCTTACAATAATGCACATCTACCAACGCTTACAACACTGCACATCTACCAACGCATACAACACTGCACATCTACCAATGCTTACAACACTGCACATCTACCAATGCTTACAACACTGCACATCTACCAACGCTTACAACACTGCACATCTACCAACGCTTACAATACTGCACATCTACCAACGCTTACAATACTGTACATCTACCAACGCTTACAACACTGCACATCTACCAACGCTTACAATACTGCACATCTACCAACGCATACAACACTGCACATCTACCAATGCTTACAACACTGCACAGTGGGGAGAACAAGTATTTCATACACTGCCGATTGTGCAGGTTTTCCTACTTACAAAGCATGTAGAAGTCTGTATTTTTTATCATAGGTACTCTTCAACTGTGAGAGACGAAATCTAAAACAAAAATCCAGAAAATCACATTATGATCTTTAAGTAATTCATTTGCATTTTATTGCATGACATAAGTATTTGATACATCAGAAAAGCAGAACTTAATATTTGATACAGAAACCTTCGTTTGCAATTACAGAGATCATATGTTTCCTGTAGTTCTTGACCAGGTTTGCACACACTGCAGCAGGGATTTTGGCCCACTCCTCCATACAGACCTTCTCCAGATCCTTCAGGTTTCGGCAATACAGACTTTCAGCTCCCTCCAAAGATTTTCTATTGGGTTCTGGTATGGAGACTGGCTAGGCCACTCCAGGACCTTGAGATGCTTCTTACGGAATCACTCCTTAGTTGCCCTGGCTGTGTGTTTCGGGTCGTCATGCTGGAAGAATTAGCCATGACCAGTCTTCAATGCGCTTACTGAGGGAAGGAGGTTGTTGGCCAAGATCCTGTGATACATGGCCCCATCCATCCTCCCCTCAATACGGTGCAGTCGTCCTGTCCCCTTTGCAGAAAAGTATCCCCAAAGAATGATGTTCCCACTTCCAAGTTTAATGGTTGGGATGGTGTTCTCACCCCTCACCTTCCTCATGATCATTGATGCCCCACAAGGTGAGATCTTGCATGGAGCTCCAGACCGAGGGAGATTGACCGTCATCTTGAACTTCTTCCATTTTCTAATAATTGCACCAACAGTTGTTGCCTTCTCACCAAGCTGCTTGCCTTTTGTCCTGTAGCCCATCACAACGGTGGGCCTGAAGTGCAAATCACAATGACAAATCATAAAACACAACGACAAATCATAAAACACAACGACAAATCATAAAACACAACAACAAACCATGAAACACAACGACAAATCATAAAACACAACAACAAATCATAAAACACAACGACAAATCATAAAACACAACGACAAATCATAAAACACAACGACAAATCATAAAACAACGACAAATCATGAAACACAACGACAAATCATAAAACACAACAACAAATTATAAAACACAACAACAAATCATGAAACACAACGGCAAATAGGAAAACACAACAGCAAATATTAACTTCTAACGGAAAAGGTAGGGCCTATCTAGCAGAGGACGGAACCTCCTGATTGGACAGAAGGACTGCCTGTCTTTTAACAGGAAGAAGAGGTGAAAAACACGGAAAAGCGCCAATTTTCAAAACATGAGTACTCCCAAAGATACTTTCGCTGATGCAGGGCATACATACGACGTGGTAGTTGATATGTTGTCAACCAATCACAACATCAGGATGAGTATACGCACTTTGAAGTCACGTTTGAGAGAAGCAAGTTTGTACAGAAGGAAAAACTATTCACAACTGGATGAGGTGAGACGTGCCATCCTTACAGAGCTGCGTGGACCAGGGCAACTATTCGGCTATCGGACTATGTGGCAAGTACAGCAAAAACACAAGCTACGTATTAAACGACACACAGTGATGAGACTGCTGAAGCAACTAAATCCACAAGGAACGGATGCGAGAACACGCCAGAGGTTTGTGAGGCGTACATATCACTCCATGGGTCCAAACTACATTTGGCATGTAGATGGATACGATAAGTTGAAACCCTTTGGCTTGGCCCTCTCAGGACGTACAATTTAGTTGTTAGATGATAAAGATACTAAAACAATGTTGACTTTTCCCTTTCAGAAAAGCGACTGCTGTGTCCCTAGAGGATGTGCTGCTGTTTGCTACAGGGCTCGCATCACTTCCACCTGCTGGAATAACATCACTACCATGCAGAGTTCTTACCAAATTCGCCATTCCCTATGTCAAACACCTGTGCAACACCATTCCCTATGTCAAACACCTGTGCAACACCATTCCCTATGTCAAACACCTGTGCAAATGCCCTAAAGCTCCCTTTCCTTGAGACCTACAGTGTCTTTAAGACAAACATGGAGTTTAGCTTACATAATTCTCCATGCTTTGGGTGCATTTAATGCTGTGCCAAGTCTGGATTTTGCCCAGTCTTAAACCTGCTGTTTATAAAGCATAAAAGAGTGCATGCTCAGTTCAAAGTATTTGAATGTGTATTATTTCTGTTCATTACTTTGTTAAAAGAAAAATCACAGAACAAATGTTAAGTACAGGTCACATTACAAGTAACAGTAATATTGTACTCAGCTAAAATGTATGTAGTTTCACATTTGAAACAGTGTATAACATGTTGTGCTTGTAAACAATACCTCTTGAAAAGAACCACGTTTCTTTGGTTGTTCAGACCTACAATTGACACACAGTTAACTCGATGGTGAATCAGAAAATAAACAAATATAGTTTGGGAGTTACATTTGAGTTTAATGTATGTCTCCACTCTGGTATGACACTGCATATACTGAACTCCACTTGCCAAACATGATACTCAAACAGCTAAGCCACATTTGAGAATGTTTTCCTTTAACATCTGGCCTTTAAGAGTGGGCTGCAGTAGACCATATTTATAGGCCAGCTATTTCTTTCAAGGTGACATATAGTTCTGAGGCTGACTCCCAATCATGTGGCTGCTGTAATCCATTTCGCTCAACAGTCTGTTGAAGATAATCCTGGATGTCTGGATCACTGCATGAATGAAGAGTTTGCCTTGACTCTGGAAACGTATCCAGTCCTTTGAACCAAACCTGCATAGTGACACAATAATTAATCATAAAGGGAAAACATGACTCCAAATCCAAATGTATTTCCAATAATATGTGTGGTGCAATTTATGCTTTAATACACATTATATATTTTTGTAAGAATGGATATAGTCAATTCATTGTCAGTTGATATGAGAGGTAAGAGATAGAGTTCGTCTGGAGTTCCCCCAGGACATGATGCATGTCTGGAGAGTCTAATCCTGTGCTTATTCCAGAGGTCTGTGCTCTCATCCAGGTCTTTTTGCAGAACATTACTGAAGCAGAATCTCAATAAGTCCTGATGTTCATGGCTGCCATTAAAGTGTCCAGAGTCTATCAAGTCTCCAAACAGGTCCATCCAAAATTGAGCCCTAGGAATACAATTGAAAGTTAGGCTACTTATTTTACACAAGAGCACAAGATTATAACTATTGAATAACTATATAAAGTAAAGTAGGCTACAACAAAACACATTAATGTTGCTGCTGCCAATATCAGCAAAATAAATCTGATAGTGTGAATGCATAAGTGGAAAGGCACTGCATGACCCCTCAATAATGCATGAGTGGATATGACTGCAGCAGAGGGCAGCACCTGTCAATTAGGCTACCTGATATCTCAGAAACACAAGGAGAGTGAGCGCTGTCAGACACAAAATGATTAACACATAACAGGAAGATATTTCTATGGTCTGTTGTGCTAAAAAGTGATTTCAGTAAAGATACATTGTCCAGTTTTATGTGGCCAGCTGCTTTTATCAGGATGATAATATGCAAATATACATAACTATATGTCTGTGGTAACAGCAAATACATATTGGACCTTTTTGAAAGGTCTTTTTGAAACTTTATTGTTACCTAATTCAGTCGAATTTGCAGTTTATAGCGTGATCAGGCATGACATTAACGTGATTACCATCTACTATTGTATGTTCATTTGGGAAAGATTAGAGCCCACCCAGACTGTTTTACCTGCTGAAATACTTTTTTATTTGACTGAAATCACTTTTTGGCAGATGAACACTTTTTGCTGTAACACAATTACACTTATATGCGGCCGCAGTCTGTATGCTCGTGTCTGAGGGTACACTGTATTGCAGCCATGGTGCCATTATCAGTCCCATGGTCTGTAGTGTTCTCGCATCCGTTCCTTGTGGATTTAATTGCTTCAGCAGTCTCATCACTGTGTGTCGTTTAATACCTAGCTTGTGTTTTTGCTGTACTTGCCACATAGTCCGATAGCCGAATAGTTGCCCTGGTCCACGCAGCTCTGTAAGGATGGCACGTCTCACCTCATCCAGTTGTGAATAGTTTTTCCTTCTGTACAAACTTGCTTCTCTCAAACGTGACTTCAAAGTGCGTATACTCATCCTCATCATCTGTCCAATCAGGAGGTTCCGTCCTCTGCTAGATAGGCCCTACCTTTTCCGTTAGAAGTTAATGTCATTGTGTTTCATGATTGGTTGAAGTGTATTCGTATTTGCTGTTGTGTTTTCCTATATGCCGTTGTGTTTCATGATTTGTTGTTGTGTTTTCCTATGCTTCAGGGCCACCGTAGTACCTATGCTTTGTTAGTAGGAAAACCTGCAAATGCGCCAGTGTCTCAAAAACTTGTTCTCCCCACTGTACCAACATTTACAACACTGCACATCTACAAACACATTTTTAGAAGTGTCAAGCTAAACTCCAAACACCGGTTCCCCTGTCTGCTAATACACCGGTTCCCCTGTCTACTAATACACCGGTTCCCCTGTCTGCTAATACACCGGTTCCCCTGTCTACTAATACACCGGTTCCCCTGTCTACTAATACACCGGTTCCCCTGTCTGCTAATACACCGGTTCCCCTGTCTGCTAATACACCGGTTCCCCTGTCTGCTAATACACCGGTTCCCCTGTCTACTAATACACCGGTTCCCCTGTCTACTAATACACCGGTTCCCCTGTCTACTAATACACCAGTTCCACTGTCTACTAATACACCGGTTCCCCTGTCTACTAATACACCGGTTCCCCTGTCTACTAATACACCGGTTCCCCCTTACACTAACACACTGGTTTGTTGTCCACAGTCCCTCCCAGCGACATCAGTACGGTGCCGGGTGAGACGTCGGTCAACCTCAGCTGGGTACCTGAAAAACGACACAGGAACCATGGCTTCCACATCAGATACCTCCCCAAGACTGGTGAGACTAGCTTCTATATACATTGTATCTATATCAACTTGGTGAGACTAGCTTCTATACACATTGTATCTATATCAACCTGGTTAGACTAGCTTCTATACACATTGTATCTATATCAACCTGGTGAGACTAGCTTCTATACACATTGTATCTATATCAACTTGGTGAGACTAGCTTCTATACACATTGTATCTATATCAACCTGGTGAGACTAGCTTCTATACACATTGTATCTATATCAACCTGGTTAGACTAGCTTCTATATACGCTCTATCTATATCAACCTGGTTAGACTAGCTTCTATATACATTGTATCTATATCAACCTGGTTGTGTGGGAAACCTCACTTAACAGCCCTATAAGATTTGTAATAAGTCACGTGGATTGTGAATAAATTCAGGACTACTGTAAACAGTTTCACAATCTGTCTGGGTATTACAAGACAATGGCAATTCAATTACCCTTTAATTGCACCGTTAGGTCTGCCGCTACATATTGGGCTGACTCTTAAAGACACTTGAGAAGGAATAAAAATGTTTACACTGTGTGACGTCAGTGAGGAATAAAGGATGTCATGAGTCATATGGTTCTGAGTGAGGTGTCATATGATTCTGAGTGAGGTGTCATATGGTTCTGAGTGAGGTGTCATATGGTTCTGAGTGAGGTGTCATATGATTCTGAGTGAGGTGTCATATGATTCTGAGTGAGGTGTCATAGGGTTCTGAGTGAGGTGTCATATGGTTCTGAGTGAGGTGTCATATGGTTCTGAGTGAGGTGTCATATGGTTCTGAATAAGGTGTCATATGGTTCTGAGTGAGGTGTCATATGGTTCTGAATAAGGTGTCATATGGTTCTGAATAAGGTGACATATGGTTCTGTTTGAGGTGACATGAGATGATGACTGGAGTTTCCTTAGTTTTCGATTCATAACAGTGCTAACTAGATAATGAACAAACTCACTGTCTGTAATGAGACACACTTCCTTCCAAAAGAAGAAAATAGCGCTAACACAATTCCCTGTTGATAATCTTGTCCTATTCTCTTAATCTTATGACATTTAATTGACATTCATTGACATATTTTCCAATTATCAAATGAAAAAAATAACGATTTGATTACGTTTATGGTATTAACTAATATTTTTATACTTTTTCATCAAGTGAAAAGATGCGAAAATTGTGTGGCCAGCAAAGTGTTTGTCTATCATGAATATATTCTAAAACATAATTCGAAAATCCACCAGAAATAGTCGCAATATAACAGGAAAGAGTTTCACCGGGAGGAGACCCCGGGGAAGACCTAGGACACGCTGGAGGGACTATGTCTCCCGGCTGGCCTGGGAACGCCTCGGTGTCCCCCCGGAAGAGCTAGAGGAAGTGTCTGGGGAGAGGGAAGTCTGGGCATCCCTGCTTAGACTGCTGCCCCCGCGACCCGGCCCCGGATAAGCGGAAGAAGATGGATGGATGGATGGAGTTTCATTTTTGTCTTCCCATAACATAGCTACTGAAGGTTGTATTTGACTATCCTGAACAAATCCTCTTTTGCCACTGGCCATTTTAACAGCTAATTAGTCATTTGTGAATGACATTGAGTGTCTATCAATATAGGTAACTGACTTTTTTGTCAAGTGAAAAGACGTGAGAATCGTGTAGGCAGCGAAGTGTTTGTCTTTCCTGGACAAATCCTAATACCCACCAGAACTGTTTTATTTTAGGCTTCCTATTACGTAGATACTGAAGGTTGTAGCCAGCAAAGTTTTTGCCTGTCGTGAAAAAATCCTCAGGCATAATGTATTTTGACAGTGACGGGAGTCGAACGCAGGACCTGTTGTTTCAGAGCCTGTGTCTCTAACCTCTATGCTATTTAATAAGGGTCAATCAGTCAGTAAGAGACATTCGCTATTCTAAGCTGACTCCGCTTGCACAGGTTTTTGCAAAAAAGGTTTTGAACATCATTAAAAATAAGATGATAATCAGTGAGCACAACAATAGTAAATGGCCTGGTTGTTCAAGGAAGACCTGAACCGAGGATGTGAGGAACTTTGTTCTGTGTCTGTTTTGTGTAGGTGGCAGTCGGTGGGAGGAGTCAGAACAGGTCAACTCAACACAGGGGTTCTATTCGCTGACGGGACTTCAGGCGGGAACAGAGTACCATCTTCTCATCACTCACAACAACAAAACCAAATGGGAGACCAGGATATTGACCACCGGACCAGGTACACACAGACACACACACATACATACACACATTAAACAAATATTTCTATGTAATGCTGTAATAGTTTTAGTCCCATTCTGTCAAGCCCATTCTGCTGCCTTGACATTTAATCTTAATGACATTATACATAATACATTTCACCTTCATGTTCTAGTTACTACTTGGTGAAGCCCCTCTGACAGCCATTAAGCTGTGAATCGTTTCTCACCAGGCCAAAGCACCATATAAGATAAGGATGTCGGTTGTGTCTGTCAAAACTGACAGCACCACTGCACCATATAAGATAAGGATGTCGGTTGTCTCTGTCAAAACTGACAGCACCACTGCACCATATAAGATAAGGATGTCGGTTGTCTCTGTCAAAACTGACAGGACCACGGCACCATATAAGATAAGGATGTCAGTTGTCTCTGTCAAAACTGACAGCACCACGGCACCATGGATGTCCTTGGTATTGTAATTTGTATTATAATTCTGCAGACAGATAAAACAAGGGCCTAGGTTTTCAGAAGAGTTTTCCCTGAACTATTCACCTGTGCTTTATTCTCTAGATGTATTTTGATCCTGACAAATTGCCTAGTACCTGTCCAATGACAAGCTGCCACCAGTTACTCCATTTACTTTACACAAAGTTTGACCCAAACTGCTTTCATCTTCTTAAATAACCAGAGACAAGTTTTGCATGTTGTTGTACATTGTACATACAGTGACTCCCATTGGTCCCTTGTTTTTCTGCCTCCCTCACCTTCCCACTCGCTTGCTTTCTTTCCCTCCCTGACTCTTCCTCCCGCGCATCTGTCTTTCTCTCTGTCTGCAGACCGGACGGATTTAGTGGGGGACTTCGCCACTCAGGGGTGGTTCATAGGGCTGATCAGTGCTGTTGTCCTTCTGATGTTACTGCTGCTCATTCTCTGTTTTATAAAGAGGAGCCGAGGTGGCAAGTATGCAGGTAAACACACCTATACCCTAACCCTAACAAAACCCTAACCCTAACAAAACCCTAACCCTAACAAAACCCTAACTCTAACATAATCCTAACCCTAACAAAACCCTAACTCTAACATAATCCTGACTCTAACAAAACCCTAACTCTAACATAATCCTAACCCTAACAAAACCCTAACTCTAACATAATCCTAACCCTAACAAAACCCTAACTCTAACATAATCCTGACTCTAACAAAACCCTAACTCTAACATAATCCTAACCCTAACAAAACCCTAACTCTAACAAAACCCTGACTCTAACATAATCCTAACCCTAACAAAACCCTAACTCTAACAAAACCCTGACTCTAACATAATCCTAACCCTAACAAAACCCTAACTCTAACATAACCCTAACCCTAACAAAACCCTAACTCTAACATAATCCTAACCCTAACAAAACCCTAACTCTAACAAAACCCTGACTCTAACATAATCCTAACCCTAACAAAACCCTAACTCTAACAAAACCCTGACTCTAACATAATCCTAACCCTAATAAAACCCTAACTCTAACATAATCCTGACTCTAACAAAACCCTAACTCTAACATAATCCTAACCCTAACAAAACCCTAACTCTAACATAATCCTAACAATAACAAAACCCTAACTCTAACAAAACCCTATCTCTAACAAAATCCTGACTCTAACAAAACCCTAACTCTAACATAATCCTAACCCTAACAAAACCCTAACTCTAACAAAACCCTAACTCTAACATAATCCTGACTCTAACAAAACCCTAACTCTAACAAAACCCTAACTCTAACATAATCCTAACTCTAACAAAACCCTAACTCTAACATAATCCTGACTTTAACCACTAAACATTCATGCCTAAACTGAACCTGGCCGTAACGCCTAACCTACACCAGACCGAATTATAAACCTAACCCAACATTTGTCACATGGGGACCGGCAATAACTTCTAATGAGGGCAGTTTTACTCACACACACACACTCACATACAAGGAATTGTCCTGTATTTATTTAGTAGTTGTTTACTAGGTCAAGGTTATACTGTTAGTTGCTCTTGGTTAGCGCCTGCTAATGGACTGTAATGTAGATGTGTCTGTCTGGGTTAAGGACTGTAATGTAGATGTGTCTGTCTGGGTTAAGGACTTTAATGTAGATGTGTCTGTATGGGTTAAGGACTGTGATGTAGATGTGTCTGTCTGGGTTAAGGACTGTGATGTAGATATGTCTGTCTGGGTTAAGGACTGTAATGTAGATGTGTCTGTCTGGGTTAAGGACTTTAATGTAGATGTGTCTGTATGGGTTAAGGACTGTGATGTAGATGTGTCTGTATGGGTTAAGGACTGTGATGTAGATGTGTCTGTCTGGGTTAAGGACTGTAATGTAGATGTGTTTGTATGGGTTAAGGACTGTGATGTAGATGTGTCTGTCTGGGTTAAGGACTGTGATGTAGATATGTCTGTCTGGGTTAAGGACTGTAATGTAGATGTGTCTGTCTGGGTTAAGGACTTTAATGTAGATGTGTCTGTATGGGTTAAGGACTGTGATGTAGATGTGTCTGTCTGGGTTAAGGACTGTGATGTAGATATGTCTGTCTGGGTTAAGGACTGTAATGTAGATGTGTCTGTCTGGGATAAGGACTTTAATGTAGATGTGTCTGTATGGGTTAAGGACTGTGATGTAGATGTGTCTGTCTGGGTTAAGGACTGTAATGTAGATGTGTCTGTCTGGGTTAAGGACTTTAATGTAGATGTGTCTGTATGGGTTAAGGACTGTGATGTAGATGTGTCTGTCTGGGTTAAGGACTGTGATGTAGATATGTCTGTCTGGGTTAAGGACTGTAATGTAGATGTGTCTGTCTGGGTTAAGGACTTTAATGTAGATGTGTCTGTATGGGTTAAGGACTGTGATGTAGATGTGTCTGTATGGGTTAAGGACTGCGATGTAGATGTGTCTGTCTGGGTTAAGGACTGTAATGTAGATGTGTCTGTCTGGGTTAAGGACTTTAATGTAGATGTGTCTGTATGGGTTAAGGACTGTGATGTAGATGTGTCTGTCTGGGTTAAGGACTGTGATGTAGATGTGTCTGTCTGGGATAAGGACTGTGATGTAGATGTGTCTGTCTGGGTTAAGGACTGTAATGTAAATGTGTCTCTCCTCCAGTGAAAGATAAGGAGGTAGGCCAGGCGGACTCTGATGTGCGGCCAATCAAAGATGAGACATTTGGAGAGTACAGGTTTGTCATCTCTATCTACTGTTTCCCCTAAACCCTGACCTCTATGCTTTCTTTCTACCTATTCTTGACCCTTAACCCAGACCTCTAAACCTAACCTATTTTCTTTTTACTTCATATTACAGATCTTTGGAAAGGTAAGAACTTTTTAACAACAAGTCTCAATACCCTTATAAAAACATAAAGGTTTAACAATGCACCTCAATACTCCTTTATATAAACAAAGGTAAACAACAGACCTCAATACCCTTATTTAAACATAAAGGTAAACAACACATCTCGATACCCCCTTATATTAGATTAGATTAACTTTATTGTCATTGAACAAGTAAAAGTACAACGAAATGCAGTTAGCTTCTAACCAGAAGTTATTATAGAGATGTTATCTGTGATGGCAATTTCTAAAATTCCAAAGTTCTATGAAAATGGTAGGTAAGACAGGAAAAATCAATTGCGCAATAAACGGTTTTAATCTTGCTTGCAAGGAGAAAGTATACAGGTTACAAAGTAACGGTGGATAGTTTCTAAATAAAAACATCATTTCGACAGTATTTATTACATAGGAAGAAGGGGTGTGGTAAGATGCTGCCATCTGTTTCATGTCAATCAAACACCTTTCCCTTTGTTCTATCACACACGTCAAATGCTATCTTCCCCCACCTTATCCTTCCTGCAATAATGTTTACCCAAAGGGGCCAACTGGCCTTACTGCCCCCTTGCTGTATCTTCTCCTATCCTGTCCTAAAACCCATTGATCTGCATCTGGACAGACAATAGATGTCCCCTATGCAAATACCAGGTCCCACACATTCCTGTACCTATCTTAACAGTGGGACTCTATCCTTTATACAATGTATTCTCACTGAGTAAAGAAATTTCCACAACAATCCATCCTCTTGATACCATGTCAAACCTTGGTATCAAACCTTAAACAGTACACTCATTAGGATGTAGACTGCAACAAAACAGTACTCTTTAACAACATGACCCAGTCAATATTATTATCCTTAGTGATTAGAGAACTTAGCAAATCTGAAATGTCTGAATCCTCCTTTACATTCTTCTAGATGATTACCTTCCGTACAAAATCCAAGATCACACATTGTCATCATACAGAATCATAACATAGTACAGCAAAACTTTTATGTTAAAATCATCATAAACACCTATCACTGAATGCATCCTTCAATTTATCACTGTTACAATGTTCTCTCATGCCAATTGCTCAATTCACTGAAATGTCCTCTCCATGGTTCCATTTGGATGTTCTTCCAAAGTCATCTCAAATGTTCTGCTCTTCCAAACGTCAGACAGTCAGTTATGAACCATTTCTTTGACAGGCCAATGTATATTCCAAGGTGTTGTCCTTCATAGCTCAAATGCAGACACAGCTCTTGTTGTCTCCATTCTAGCTGCTTTATCAGCCAGGCCAGGAGAATCTGTGTTCTCCCTTGTGAACTCCAAGATGACCAGTTTTAGCTAAAGGTTCTAGAGCTAAAGGCCATGTAGAAAGTGACTGGTTACTAGCACCAGAAAATTCACCTTCCCTCAGTGACTTCAATTCACTGTGTCTAACCTTCAAACACTGCAATCCTCGTGTAGCGTGTCGTCGACCCCAGGTTCCTCTCTCAGCTACCTGGACAGCAGATGAGATGTACCTGGTATGGACCCAATCAGCGTTGCATGATGTTGTGCAGTAGATCTTTCCTACGCCTCCATCCTCTCGGTCGGAGGTTGCCTTCTCCATCACATTGCAGAACCAGCAGGACTCAAGTCAGTCCAGCTCACAGGAACTCAGCATCCTGTAGACGTGCAGCACCTAGACATGCAGCGCTCCAGAGTCGACTCCTCTCTCAGCTGTAGGACAGTTTGTCTGTGTGTCTGTGAGATCCATCTCACCTCAGCCACCCCACAGTTGTCCTTTTAAGCCAAGCTCAGTCTCTCTCTGGGCTCCAGCAAGTCCTCTGTTGCCGAATCGCTTTCAAGTGTTCTGTATCTGAATGTGTGAATTATCCTTGAGAAGATTAGTTCCAACTGCACAGTACATCATCACATATGTCCATCACGTTAGCTTGTTGCATCTCGCTGATACATTAGGACCACACACTACCAAACACTCAAACCCTATATTTCCAATATTTCTCTACTTCTTTTCTCCAAATAGATTAGAACAGTTGAAATCAATAACAGTATCGTTAAAACATTAACATCTCTGGTGCTTCTGTTCTGTTAGTGTAGCAAAATAACAATTCCAACCTTTTCTATAGTTGGTGTAACAACCAACACAAAGAACAGAAGAACACAATTTCACATTTCTCATTACTGTTCCAAAAACTCATCAGTTAAGATAGTTTGCTTGCATTGAAGTACCACTCTCTAAGAGCAGTTCATGAACAATTCTCAGTTCACCTATATAATTTACATCTGACTGTGTTGTATCGGAACTACAATCAAATTCACCATTGTTTCACATAAAGGATCAAATACCTTATTTCAAATCAAACATTTCACACCATCTTGAAGGTCAGCTAACATAACTGTTATTTAGCCTAATTTCTCTACAAGATGAAACTTAGTGTGAATGTCTCCAAGTCTCTTCTTATTATCCTAGCACATCAAACACACTCTGAAATCCTGTCATAAATCATGACCCCCCCTTTTTACTCCTTTACCACCACAGGGCTCTCCCTGGAGTGGGGGGTGGTTTACTAACCTAAGGATAACAGACCCTGGTCTTGGAGGATTGTCACCTTATCACTAAGGGACACTGTTGTTATCTTGAAACACCCCAGGCATTGACAATAGTAAAACAACCTTTTCCTCATCATTCACCTCAAAGAAACCTCTGTTAACCATTAACTTTACAATGATTGCTTACTAGGACAGAACTTAAATTAGAATTAGAATACCCAATTGTGATAATGTCTGTTTCTCTTCTAAAGAGTCCAAACAAGTTAAAATCCATCTCAAACTGTCAGTGAGTGGAGTGCTACAGTGGGTCTGTACCTCTCTTTATGCAATTTAGACTATGTAAGAATTCTCAACTTGGTTTTCCAGAAATATAACTTCATGCAGAATTATTTTCTCAATATCAATTAAAACATGGCAACATTTTGTAAACATGTAAGGAATAACAAAATGTGCTCCCTGCACGTTTTTACCCACTTGTTCCATAATGCATAAGATTAATATGATTACTTCTAATCAAATATTAAATTAACTGAACAGTAACACACCCATCAAATTAGTTATTGCTTAGCTAAACCATTTCAAAATGACAAGATGTATTCTACTCAACCATAACCATGTTAGATTCCACATAAAACATACATTTCAAAAACCCAATTTGACAAACTAGATTATTCACGTAACTTCTTTAAGTACCTATTTAATTTGCTTTGAACTCTAAGTTCAACTCTTTTTCATTTGAACTCTAAGTTCAACTCTTTTCCACTATAGATAATCATTTCATACAATCCCCCCCTTGCTTTCAAGACAGAAAATGACTTCAAGCTTGAAAGCAGAACCATTACAGGACCGAAATTAAAAAGAAAATCGATAGTTGGGAGGAATCTAACATACATCCAGTAAACGTCGCAAACTGAATATCCAACCAAAACAACCGAAAATAAGAAAAACATCCTTAAAGGAAATTAAAAAAAACTGTACCACACATACGGTTGCTCGTGTGAAGGAACTCCCAAATTAACATATCAAAATGTGCATCTACACAGGCAATGGCCAAACTAATTTGAGACCAACAAACATCATGACTCAATTTACCTCCTAAACTCTGAATTTTCTCAATTTTAGATGTAAGTCTACGTCATTCAAAATAGTGGCGGTCACCCAAAATCGCTACTTCTATGCATATCTCATGCAAAGACATCGAATTTGTTCTAGCAGTTAACAATGTTGGATGACTCAAGGTCTCCACCCATACTACAATTTGATTCGAAATCATAAATGTAAACATTAAAGCAACCAAAAGGAAAACTTATTCTGCTTTCACTTAATGTTTTATCATCCCAAAACTGAACATGTGTTGGTAAAATTACCACGTGTGAGAACAGGCTGAACACTCGAATTTAACCCTTAGTAATATGCTACCTTGATATAATGTTAAGGGTGGCGGAAGCCATCCCAGTGGACCTGCCCACCCTTCCTGAAGCTCTGAGCTCAACACATATATGGTAAGCCATTAGCAAGGCCAAATGTTCCTTTATGGTCCCCAGACCATCCTCTCAATTTAGCCTACATCGTTCGTTAACTGAAGATTCTAGATTTAGTGTCCAACCTATCTAATATTTTCACAGTTTGTAAAAATGTGCTTATCAGTATCTATACAACAACTCAACATTATGGTGGAAATTAAGAAACTCTTAAGAATGGCAATCCAGGCAGAAAACATATGTATGACGTCACTATAATCAAGGTACAATGAGAAATCCAAAGGAAACTCAATGTAGCCTTAAACACCTTTACATCAATACCCTATTTGTTCACTAATGTACCATTCCAGAATATACATTCCATGAACAAGTATCATGCGTTGGTTTTAAAAACACAGGTATTATCCCAGTTATCGTTAGAAAACACTATTTAACCAAACTCAATTTAGCATTTAAAATAGGACGTCTAATTTTACGGGTTTATTTAAACGGGGAATAAACTGGCTTTGGCTATTTGGGGAATAAACGGGCCGTAGTCATTTCACCCTCTTTTGCAGGCTATGACTATATTTGCTGAATCCAGTCTTCATGGAAAACAGCATGTTACCTTAATACTAAAAACTTTTGCTATCGTCTGCATCCCACTCCATACAAGGAGAGAGAAAACACTATTTTAACCCCTCATTACGAAACCATATTTTACCAAATCACAGAATCATCATTATACCAATTTCTAAGCTATCCCTCTAATTATATTTATGCCATTATTTTCTTAAACTCCTAAGTTAGCAGGCTAACACTCCCACGTGTGCAAGCCATCAGGCAAATTCAATTTCAACACAACGGCAAAGGCCAAAAGAGTAGGCCTCGCATAATAACCATGTTAACAACGCAATGTAAGCGTTCGCCCAAACGCACACCAAACAAGACGAAACATTGCTATTACAAAACTTCCAACCTCGGTAAACGAGATCCAATATTCTATCAAGGAATACTCAATGCAGCCAATCGGATCCCTCGTGCACAGGGAATACCAAAATGGACAAATGCATTTACTAGACCGACCACAACCAGACAATGACAAATGCCCTTGACTCGGGCCATAACCACATTCAGAACAAACACAAGTGGCGCATGCATATACAACTTCTGTAGCATACTGATCCAAACCATAAGCTGACCAACAATTGCGGCAATTTACAGGAGCCTTCTACAGGCACTGCACTAATCGCAACGCAATAGGTTAGCAGCATAGGAATGGTTGTCAGGCCTAACTACAGTCGCTATTAACCAAAACACCACACTTCACAAACACACATACAGGAGCACGCTATACTCCATCACGCAGTCCAACTGCTGCACGGGAATTGGTGTCAGGACATGGAACAAAAACGACATGTTTCTAACTACAGCCGCCCTGACTGCAATACTCACACAAAGCCATCAAATCATCAACCACATTGTTTACTAAAGCATATGAAAACTGTATTAAGGAACAATCTCACCGGTTGATGCTCCCTCTGGTCCCCTGTCTGACCGTCCGCACCCCTCCCTCAGGCGGTTCAGCGTTCCTGCGTGTTCCCGTTGAATCACTCGCGGCAAGGCCAAAGAGATTACGGGTGTGTACACCTGGTGTATACAACTCCCCACTTTTGGAACTTTTCTTGAAACTCGTAGACATGCTCAACACTTCCAAAGCGGAGCAGAAAACGGCCTCCAGCGGCCCACAGCATTTCCACGTTCACAACGAAAAGGTCCACAGAGCTTGGCCACGTTATGACTCCAACGATGCAGTGTCCCGATCGGGCCTCCAAAGAGACCCACCTATCGGTCCAGCTGAACTCCGCGGGGTGGGGTGACGGGCGATCAGAGGAGAACGAGCCATCTAACCTGAGCAAAAAAACTACAACACAGATCAATATACTCCACACTGTCTACACACCGTAGCCTACGCTTTCCAAACAACTTTTCATACGTTACCACGGCCATCTACCTCCAATCAGCCCGACAGGCCGCGCATCCATCACCGAATGAAAACGCCAGTCGCCGGAAAACCTAATAACACTCCAAGAAACATTGTTCACATGTCCAAACACCATATACGTCAGTGATAATTTTTGCCGGTCCAGCGTAAACACGAGAGACCGGCAAAGATTTACTGTCGCACGTCCCCATGTTTCAGATTTACCCAGTAAATCTAATTTATACTCAACACAACCAGAAAGCGAAGTCAAGCTCGTCAGCCCACAAATGAGATTTTAAAAGGTCCAACCTTTTACTGCAGATTTTAAACTATAAAGTCCAGCTTTAAGTTTTTAGACCGAATTGCGTTCTTGCCTCCAAATTCAATTTCCGCAGGAAACCTGTACTGATCAAGCACGAGTCACAGCTCCCGTCAGGCACTCTTTCTCAGCCCGTCAAAGGATAAGCCTTTTCTGGACGATACTAGAATTCCAGAGCTTTCTCTGGCCGTGCACGGTTAACCTGTTAGGAAAGGACTCGAAACCGATCAGGATTAGGATCCCGGACGTGCCCCCAAATTGTGATGGCAATTTCTAAAATTCCAAAGTTCTATGAAAATGGTAGGTAAGACAGGAAAAATCAATTGCGCAATAAACGGTTTTAATCTTGCTTGCAAGGAGAAAGTATACAGGTTACAAAGTAACGGTGGATAGTTTCTAAATAAAAACATCATTTCGACAGTATTTATTACATAGGAAGAAGGGGTGTGGTAAGATGCTGCCATCTGTTTCATGTCAATCAAACACCTTTCCCTTTGTTCTATCACACACGTCAAATGCTATCTTCCCCCACCTTATCCTTCCTGCAATAATGTTTACCCAAAGGGGCCAACTGGCCTTACTGCCCCCTTGCTGTATCTTCTCCTATCCTGTCCTAAAACCCATTGATCTGCATCTGGACAGACAATAGATGTCCCCTATGCAAATACCAGGTCCCACACATTCCTGTACCTATCTTAACAGTGGGACTCTATCCTTTATACAATGTATTCTCACTGAGTAAAGAAATTTCCACAACATATCCCACATTATTGCTCATATCAAAGGAAGTGTTTCTGAACTGTATGGCAGACAGATTGTCACTGATCTTAAGTTAGTCTTTCTGTCTCTGTTTGTAAATATTAATAAACTGCATTTGTGTTAGAGTATTTTGATCTCTACCTTAAAGGGTTCTGATTTAGATTTCTATCACAAAGTGCAAATAGAAGAGAGCTGGAATTTACAAGTATTAAGTATATGTATGTAACCAGTGGAATGTATAGATGTGCAATGAAGGCAAATGCAGTACAAATGGCAATACTAAATGTGCAATTGAGGCAAATTGAAGGAGTAAGTTAACATGTGCAACCGGGATGCAGAGATGGCAGCAATGAGGTCCCCGAGGTAGACATGAGTACGGAAAAACTGTAAAAATGCAAGGACAGTGGCAGTTCTAAATGTGCTAAGAGGACAATTTAATGTGAGGCAAAGAAGCAAATCAATTTTAGTTTCTCTATGGAAGTCTGTCAATGTCATTCTCCTCGCATCCTGTCTCCTTCACAATATCCATTGGAAGAGAGAGTAAGAGGGCAGGACCCCAGTTGGTCTTGAGGATGAAGGAGTATTGCTTTTCAGATATTTTCTCTCTCTCTTACCTTCTCAGATGTCCTTTTCTGTCTCTATCTGTCTCTTTTAAAATAGTGTTTGTCAGTATTTTCCCTATGCGGCATAAGTTCCAAGAACTGTGGCCTCATGTAATGGACTTAATGTAATGGACATAATGTAGTGGACTTAATGTAATGGACTTAATGTAATGGACTTAATGTAATGGACTTAATGTAATGGACTTAATGTAATGGCCCCCATCACAACTTCCATTCTCATGGATGAGAAGTGAATGCTGCTATGCCCTCCACCTTTGTGTTTCAAACTCTTACATGACTACTCAGAAGAGCTCCTTCATTACCAGCTGTCTGTCTGTCCGTCTCCATAGTGATGGTGAGGAGAAGCGCTCTGGCAGTCAGCCCTCTCTGTGTGTGGAGAGTAAACTCGGGAGTGACGACTCCCTCGCCGAATACGGAGACAGCGTTGACATCCAGTTCAACGAGGACGGCTCTTTCATTGGTCAATACAGTGGCAGAGGACCCGTCCCCACAGGAAATGAGAGTTCTGGCCCCACCTCCCCTGTCAATCAAGACCCCCCTCCTCCTCCGATAGGCCCCTCCTTCTCCGGAATACTCAACAGGCCCAGCAAGATATAACATATTACAAAAACACACACATTCTCTCTTTCTCTCTCTCTCTCTCTCTCTCTCTCTCTCTCTCACACACACACACACACAAACACACACACACACACACACACCACAAGATTGCCTGCATGAAGACACAAAGAAACCTATCATTCCTGACACCACTACACAAACTGAGACACACACAAACAAGAAGTCTGGTACATTCCATGGGTGTATGTGGTGAAGTCGTTTACAGATCAGCAGTTTACCCACCTGACACACACTGCCTGTGACACACACACCCAAGAGTCGAATCAAACCCTCAGACTTCATCCTCTACGCCCCTCTTCATCTCCCTTCAGCCTCCTCATCTCCTTCCTCGCCTCCTCTCTTCCCCTGCAGGAGAGACCCTCTGGTCATCCATCTTATTGAGAGGAGGAGGAGGAGAACGATAAGGGGAGGACTATTTCGTATCGTTCTGAATGTAAATAGAAGCTGAAGATTGTCATCTGATCGTTCTTTGATCATTTTATTTGATTCTTTTTTAAACTGATTCTTTAGTTTCTCTGCTGTTTCCTGAGTTAGCCTTCTGTTCATTTCCTCAAATCTCTGATCATTATAATAATCTGTATGGTTTGACTCTGTGTTAACTAGTTGTCCAGACGCTTGTGTTCAGATCCTAGTAAACCCTTTCACCCAATGTTTCTGTACGTTCAATCATTGATATGCAATGTCAATACTGTAACAGTTTATTAATAATGTTGTTAATTGATACAAAATGTCTGAAGTGTACAAGGGATGAACACAGCCAACCGAAGACTGCTGGGTGAATGATGCAGCATTTAATGGCAAAATGCAAAGCTCAGCCAAGATTTAAAGAATCTTAACGTCACCGCCAGAAGCTGCAGCTGAATGTGTCACGTCTTTTGTAAAGTGGGCGGGGCAGAGAAGTCAGTTCTGCCCCCATTCTAAATGGTGTCTGTCATTCAGGTTTGGGGTCAATTCAATTTCAAGTCATGAGTTGAAATCTAAATAATAGATATCAACACCAGTTCCTTGTTGGAAAATGCAATTGACTCCAAGGAAACCGTGTCTTATTTGTCTGTTTGTCACAGCCTTTTTTGGAAATATAAAACACTGAGAAAAACCACATAAAAATAGAAAAGGGAAATGTTGAAATATAAATAATTTACAATAGTACCAATTAATACATGACTAATGACAATAATAATATCAGAAGCCTCATTGGGCTACTGGGGGGGGGGGCGGGGCGGGGCGGGGGGGGACATGTGTAGCGGTTGGGGGGGGGTTGTGCTGGCTGATATTGTACCTGCTTGCTGCATTGTGTGCTGTATCTTACTAACGAACCCCACTACTAATAAACTGGAACTACGCATAACCTAAATATTAGTCTGTGGCTGGAATTCATTCAAACTCACCCAAGCTGTTTACGCAGACTTTTTTTACGATTTGGTACTATTTTCCAGGGGTAACTTTTCACAACTCTTAATACAAAAAAACAAACAAGAAATTAACCAAGCAAGCCTAGTTCGGTCAGCCCGCTATTAAAAGGAATGAATGTTGTTGCCTTCATTGGATTCAAAACAGGGTCTCCTGTGTGACAGGCTTTGTCTTTAACCACTACACCACTAAGTTACTGAATAGCTGCACTCTTAAAACAATAAGTTCCACAGTTCTCTAAACTAGTTCCCTACAGGGTTGATACACTGCATTCAACTTGTTAAATTAGAAAGAGATTACTGTAGGGACCGATTGGGACATACTACCTGATCATAAAATTGTGTCTCGACATTAGATCATTTTGTGCTTTAACATCACGCCAAGTTCGAATATTTTGATAGACACCATTAAGCATTATGTTAAACTGACTAACGTTTCGTATTAACTTTTACTTCCACCACAAATAGCATCTATGAACTGTATGGCTTTTGCCACTGGCCATTTTAATAGCCAGTTACGGGCTTACTAGTATCTAACTTACTACTTCATATGAATTGAGCAATTGCTAACGAGACTGAAGATTAACTTAAAACTGCCAAAGCTATTTAATTTCATGCCACGAAAACATATTTTCTTTCATTTGTGAATGACATTGATATAATAACTATCAATATAGGTGACAACGACTTACTTTCTCGTCAAGTGAAAAGACGAGAATCGGATAAACCCCTCCTCTTCTACTGTACATGGGGTTGTGATCTATATGTTTTCTTGATAGGATTTTCTTCTCTATTGTTAAAAAATCTTTTACTATGATTTCACTGATTGTTCTTTATTGATCATCACTTAACCATTTGATTAATATACAGTTGTGTCTTTAAGTTTGCATACCCTTGGAGAATTGATAAGATATGTACCATTTGGAAAGAAAATGTGAGTGAGCAGGCAAAACATGTCTTTTATTTCTTATGGGATTCACATTCAACTGTAGGTCATAACAGAATGGCACAATCATAAAACAAAACATGGCAACAATGAACAAAAAGTACTGACCCCTGTTCAGTCTGCATACCCTTAGTTCTTAATACTGTGTATTGCCCCCTTAAGCATCAATTACAGTCTTTTGTAATATTTGTCTATGGGGCCCCGAATTCTCATAGGTGGTATAGCTGCCTATTCGACTTGGAAAAGTGCCTCCAGGTCATGCAATCTTTGGTCGTCTTGCATGAACCACACGTTTAAAATCTCCCCAGAGTGGCTCAATGATATATTAAGGTCAGGAGACTGTGATGGCCACTCCAGAACCTTCACCTTTTTCTGCTGTAACCACTGGAGAGTCAACTTGGCCTTGTGCTTAGGGTCTTTGTCATGCTGGAAAGTCCAAGAGCATCCCATGCGCAGTTTTCCTGCAGAAGAATGCAAATTGTCTGCCAGTATTTTCTGATAACATGCTGCATTCATCTTGCCATCAATTTTCACAAGATTCCCTGTGCTTTTAGAGCTCACACACCCCCAAAACATCAGTGAACCACCACCATGCTTCACAGTGGGGATGGTATTCTGTTCACTATAGGCCTTGTTGACCCCTCTCCAAACATAGTGTTTATAGTTGTGACCATAAAGCTCTATTTTTTCCTGGTCTATGTGACCTTGGCTTGGTATCAAGAGATCCCCTAATTTCTCACTTCTTAATAAGTGATTGAACAGTACTGACTGGCATTTGCAAGGCTTTGGATATCCTTTTCCATCTTTACACAATCACATGTGGCATAAATGTCACACAATCACACCTTTCATGGCAACGGTATACCATGATGGCATTGGTCTCTTTCAGCAGGATAATGTGCCCTGGCACAAAGCAGAAATGGTTCAGGAATGGTTTGAGGGACACAACAACGGGTTTAAGGTGTTGACTTGGCCTCCAAATTCCCCAGATCTCAATCCAATCAACCATCTGTGGGATGTGCTGGACAAACAAGTAAGATCCATGGAGGCCCCACCTCGCAACTTACAGGACTTAAAGGATCTGCTGCTAACATCTTGGTAGCAGATACCACAGCACACCTTCAGAGGTCTAGTGGAGTCCATGCCTCGACCGGTCAGGGCAGTTGTGGTGGCAAAATGGGGACCTACACAATATTAGGCAGGTAGTCATAATGTTATGGCTGATTAGTGTGTCAAGCAAAGTCCTTTTCATTCGGTCTGAGGTAACGTAATCCCTTCGTATTTATCACTGATTAGAATAACGCAGACCAACTCACTAGGGGACACAGGAACAGTCCATGTATTTACTAGAAAGGGGAACCTTTTCCACATTTAATTCTTCATCTCACATTTCTTCCTATTCCCTCCTCTCCAGCTTTGTTTCCCAATATAACTGGGGATACACTTTTGGCAGCATTATTGATAGCTATATCTAAACGAGGAGAGAATAATTTGGGTTTTAACTCAATAGTTACCTAATTAAAGTCAAGCAAACATACCACTGCTACCTTCAATGTGCTGTTGATCTGTCTCCATTCTATTATAGAGGCATAAAATGTTAAGTAGTGCTTCTTGTACAGCTCGTCTGCATAGAGCGTATTGGTGGCTCTGATTACTGTGACAATGCGATCTGTTTCTCAAATTGCATGCAGAAAATAGTTCAATGAGCTAAACACCCTTCAGATGTTGTCCCCTGACAAATTATTTGTCAAGACAACATTTTTCTTGATGTAGCGGGACATATTCGGCCATTGCTGGACACCACGGTAAAATGAACAGAATCACTGGTTCAACACTAACCCACATGGCTGGAGCTGAGACGGATCGATTGGCCTTAGAGATTGGAGCAAAGACAATGAAACATTGAGCCATAAAATAATTAGAAAATATTTTTATTGTCAAGGTTAAATTAAGAAAATTCTCTTAGTATGCAACTCCTAAAGAAATAGATGAATCCAACAGAAACACAACAGCCCAGCACAAACAGAGGAAAGCAGGAATACTGAATCAGACAATTGCCATTTCTCCTCCACCATTTCTCCTTTCCCAGTAACATTAGAAGACTAGTTAAAATGCAGTAACAACTATCTCTGGCTGACAGGGACGGTCTGCGAGGAAGTGGCATCTCTGTACTGTTGAGTCCAGCTCTGAGGGTCTTGATCATGAAGCTATAAGAATAGACAGAACAATATCAGTTATACCAAACACAGTCATGAATTTCTAAACTTGTAGGGGGCAGAAAAGAACCCCAAAACCAGACCTAAGCATTACCCTGATAATCCACAGACCTAAATCTAACCCTGACACCTTACCAGATTAATTTGGGGCTTATGTCGCTTTTATCTTTTCATTTTCAGGAAATACGAACCCAGCACCATGCCAACCAGAGGCTAGGCCAAGGCTATGCCCTTGTGGTGACAGCTTGACACAGGTTTGCCTGAAAATCCTCACTTAGCTTGTGTGGTCGTAAGTAACTAGCTAACCACTTACTTAAATCGTTATTCTACTTTACCAGCTATCCCATGTCTAATGTCATAGGCCGCAGTGTTAAATTTAATCAACACAACTAGATTTGTGTCTCAAACCTCATTGGTCGGACTCCTTGTGGAGAGCAAGACCATCACTCTGACTTAATTGATCAAATGCACCTTGATGTGACAACGTGATACATCATTTAATTTCATGGGATGTCAAGATTGCGTTTGAATTGTAGTGACTCACCTGGCCCATGAACTCCAGTAGTTTGACCTTTGACACCTCTGTGTCTGCCCTCTGACCCCAACGGAACTCAAACTCAAGTGGTTCTGTGTGAGGGATGCGCACATACTCCAGATACCTACACACAGATCAGTGGTTAGAAGAATTCCTGTGACGGTGGAACTAAATGTTTGTTCACATTCACAGTGCATTTTGTATTTTTCAATTTTACATTATAAAATAACTTTCCCCACAAACAAACATTTTACTATCAAGGTGAGGACCAGCAATTTACTACTATTAAAAATATATTTGTTTCCTAAGCCTACCTCAACCTAATCTTAACTGCAATAACCTAACATTTATGCCTAAACGTAACCAAAGCCTAACTCCTAAACCTAATCCATAAAGACTATACTTAACCCTATTCAAAAGCCTATACCAAGTGTGTTATTGGCAGGGAAACATTTGAATCAGGTGTGTGAGGGCTAGGGCAAAAACATGCACCCCTTTGGGTCCCGAGGACCAGGATTTGGAAACATTGCCAAGACTACAGGGCTTGACATAATTTTTTTTGGCAAAGGACTATTGGGTCAGATGTTACTTATCTAATAGCAGAAAGTTATACTCAAAAACAGAAGTTCCAAGTATTTTGATTAACTTGCGTGTCTGGAATAACGAGCAGTACATCTCTCCCTCTGTATCAAATCAAACCCAGGTAAACTAAAACCCTATTTTCTCATAATCAGGAAGGGACGTTTTAAGCCACTTGACCTAAAAGGGGTGCTTAATTTGCAGGGGCACCAAGGCCATCAGATGTTGTATGTATGTAATATAACAAATGAAAGCACCACGATGCCTCAAACTATGATTTTGGTCAACCAACCACTGTGGCAGGTAGGTAGATGAAAACAAATCAATCCCATTTCCAACCAGCCAAAAGAGATTTGAAAACGTCTGAAAAGTGAATTTCTCTGTCCCTTTAAGGCCAAGAAGGTTGTCATGGTAACAGTGTCTGTGCTTGTCTTTCTTGGTGAATGTATTTGTCACTGGCTAACTGGAATCCGACAAACAATTGCAGCTGAAACTTTAACATTGAATAATCTCAAAGCTCGTAGAGAAAACAATGTCAGCAAATGAGAAACACAGGATTAAGGAAAACGATGTTAGAGAATCCAAATTGGTAAAATGGCAGGAAAACACCCAGACCACACACTGATTCTCGTGGCTAAAAGAATTACTTAGAGCTATGCAGGGGAAATGTCCATTCGGAGCATTGTACAGTTTTTATTTTATTTATTTTTTACTTTTTCCGGACAAGAGTTCATGTCAAGCCTTGCCATAAACTTAACCCCAAGACTGATGTAGCTTCTTATCAAAGTAAGGACCAGCCAGATGTCCTCACTTTTCATGATTGTTGCGTGTTTTAAAATGGTAAAATAGAAATACATAAACACACCCGTCTAAGGTCACTGGGAGGGAGAGCAGGATAAAGGGAGAGATAGCAGGATAAAGTGAGAGAGAGCAGGACAAAGGGAGAGAGAGCAGGACAAAGGGAGAGAGAGCAGGACAAAGGGAGAGAGAGCAGGACAAAGGGAGAGAGAGCAGGACAAAGGGAGAGAGAGCAGGACAAAGGGAGAGAGAGCAGGATAAAGGGAGAGAGAGCAGGATAAAGGGAGAGAGAGCAGGATAAAGGGAGAGAGAGCAGGACAAAGGGAGAGAGAGCAGGACAAAGGGAGAGAGAGCAGGACAAAGGGAGAGAGAGCAGGATAAAGGGAGAGAGAGCAGGATAAAGGGAGAGAGAGCAGGATAAAGGGAGAGATAGCAGGACAAAGGGAGAGATAGCAGGACAAAGGGAGAGAGAGCAGGACAAAGGGAGAGAGAGCAGGACAAAGGGAGAGATAGCAGGACAAAGGGAGAGATAGCAGGACAAAGGGAGAGATAGCAGGACAAAGGGAGAGAGAGCAGGATAAAGGGAGAGATAGCAGGATAAAGGAAGGGGGAGAAAACCTCACCTCTGACGGACAAACTCATCAGTAACAACCTTCTTGACGTCTCCAAAGTCCTCGTGTCTGTCTCTGAGGATCATACAACATTTTAATCACACAGGTTTTTTTATCTATCTTTGTGGTAACCAGGATAATTATACCTACACAACTGTTCAAACGTTTGGGGTTTCCTTGTTGTCCATTAAAATAACATAAAATTGATCAGAAATATAGTGTACTCATTGTTAATGTTGTAAATTACTATTGTATCTGGAAATTGCTGATTTTTTATGGAATAGCTACATTGGTGTACAGAGGCCCATCATCAATCAATTGTTTGCTAATTCAAGTTTATCATTTTAAAAGGCTAATTGATCATTAGAAAACCATTTGGCAATAATGTTAGCACAGCTGAAAACTGTTGTGCTGATTGAAGCAATGCAACTCGTATTCTTTAGACTAGTTGAATATCTAGGAGAGTGTATCCAAATCATGGTCCTCGGGAGCCAAAGGGGTTTATGTTTTATTTTTGCCCAAGCACTCACACCTGATTCAAATGAAGGACTTGGTGATAGGCTGATTACATCAATCAAGAGTGTAAATGGTAGGGAACATTTGAAACAGGTGTGTGAGTACTAGGGCAAAAACTAAAATGTGTACCCCTTTGGGTCCCCAGGACCAAGTTTGGGAAACATTGATCTAGAGCACTGTTTCTCTGGATGCCCCCCTGCCCTGCATGTTTTAGATCTCTTCCTGCTCTGTCACACCTGATGTAGCTCATGAAGGACTTGATAATCAGCTGATCATTAGAATCAGGGGGACGCCAAGGAGCAGGGTTGAGAAACACATCTACACCATCAGCAATTGTGGGTTTACAGGCTCAAAATGGCCAGAAACAAATAACTTTCTTCTGAAACTCGTCAGTTTCCATGCGAGAAATTGCCAAGAAACTGAAGATGTCGTACAACGTTGTGTAGCGCTCCCTTCACAGAACAGCACAAACTGGCTCCAACTACAACAGAAAGAGTGGGAGGCCCTGGTGCACAACTGAGCAAGAGGACAAATACATTTGTGTCAAGTTTGAGAAACAGGCAGCTTCATTAAATAGTACCCAGACTTTTCAATGGTAATGTATATTATTCCTGTCATGCCTAACGCATAAACCTAAAACTAACCCCATTTTAAATTCTAAACCCAGTAGTTAATAGTACTCTAAACATTCAGCCTGAAACAGATTTTTTCCTGGTCTTTATGGGGACGTCTGGTTCCTGAACGTACGGTTACACATGGATAACACTCAATGTCTCACCCTGGGTCCACTCTCAGCTTCTTCAGAGTATTCCAGACCATACCTACAACCACAAAGCATAATGGGATGTTAATTGGGAGACAATAGGCTTATACAGGACACTGATATCATCAGGTGGGAGGGGACTGACGGAATTGGCAGGTACAATTGACAAAATGACAGCTGAGGTCCACTACTTGTCCCAACTTGACAAAATGACAGCCGAGACACACAGCAGAAGTGCGATAGGGTAGACGGAAAACTCACTCTCTTTGACCACGCCACCCTTCATGAAGATGATACCAAGGATGACAAAGAGTAGGCCTATCTTTGGGTTACTGGGAGTCCTACACACACACACACACACACACACACACACACACACACACACACAAGTTGGGCTTTGTCAACTTTTGTATGATCAAAATAAAAATGGAAACTATTCAAATGAAGCCAAACATTTCTGTTGAAAGGTCTGGGCATAGGATTAGTGCAGGGTGTTGCAATATCCTCACGGTTGGAGGAGCATGGTGTGTGTGTGTGTGTGTGTGTGTGTGTGTGTGTGTGTGTGTGTGTGTGTCTAAGATCTGTGTGTACATACAGGGATGTGACATCCTGACAAAAGTAGTAAACCCTGTCCCATCTGTTATGGTCTTTTACTTGTACGGTCTTTTCTCCAGCATTGACTTTTGCTTATAACTTGTGAATTAGAATACACTTTCTACTAAGCGGTGTGGTTACACTTACACTAAATTGTACACACTATAAGTTGTTCTTGATAAGAGCATCAAAAACAATGGCTAAACTGTAAATATAAAAATGTATTATCTAAAGGCTTAAAGCTTTGTGTTATAACTTGTCTAAAAGCTTTCATGTTAGGGTTAAAATAAGTATTTGGTCACCTACAAACAAGCAAGATTTCTGTCTCTCACAGACCTGTAACTTCTTCTTTAAGAGGCTCCTCTGTCCTCCACTTGTTACCTGTATTAATGGCACCTGTTTGAACTTGTTATCAGTATAAAAGACACCTGTCCACAACCTCAAACAGTCACACTCCAAACTCCACTATGGCCAAGACCAAAGAGCTGTCAAAGGACACCAGAAACTATATTGTAGACCTGCACCAGGCTGAGAAGACTAAATTTGCAATAGGTAAGCAGCTTGGTGTGAAGAACTCAACTGTGGGAGCAATTATAAGAAAATGGAAGACATATAAGACCACTGATAATCTCCCTCGATCCGGGGCTCCACGCAAGATCTCACCCCGTGGGATCAAAATGATCACAAGAACGGTGAGCAGAAATCCCAGAACCACACGGGGGGACCTAGTGAATGACCTGCAGAGAGCTGGGACCAAAGTAACAAAGGCTACCATCAGTAACACACTCCGCCGCCAGGGACTCAAATCCTGCAGTGCCAGACGTGTCCAGGCCCGTCTGAGGTTTGCTAGAGAGCATTTGGATGGTCCAGAAGAGGATTGGGAGAATGTCATATGTTCAGATGAAACCAAAATAGAACTTTTTGGTAAAAACTCAACTCGTTGTGTTTGGAAGAGAAAGAATGCTGAGTTGCATCCAAAGAACACCATACCAACTGTGAAGCATGGGGGTGGAAACATCATGCTTTGGGGCTGTTTTTCTGCAAAGGGACCAGGACGACTGATCCGTGTAAAGAATGAATGGGGGAGGATGGATGGGGCCATGTATCGCGAGATCTTGGCCAACAACCTCCATCCCTCAGTAAGAGCATTGAAGATGGGTTGTGGCTGGGTCTTCCAGCATGACAACGACCCCAAACACACCGCCTGGGCAACGAAGGAGTCAATCAATCAATCAAAATGTATTTATAAAGCGCTTTTTACAACAGCAGTTGTCACAAAGTGCTTTACAGAGACACCCGGCCTTAAACCCCAAGGAGCAAACAACAGTAGTGTTGAATTTCAGTGGCTAGGAAAAACTCCCTAAGAAGGTCGATTTTTTTAGGAAGAAACCTAGAGAGGACCCAGGCTCAGAGGGGTGACCAGTCCTCTTCTGGCTGTGCCGGGTGAGATATTAAGAGTCCAATTGGAATAATAAATACATTTCTCTGGGCTAAATCCAGAGTATAAGGAGTGGCTTCGTAAGAAGCATTTCAAGGTCCTGGAGTGGCCTAGCCAGTCACCAGATCTCAACCCCATAGAAAATCTTTGGAGGGAGTTGAAAGTCTGTGTTGCCCAGTGACAGCCCCAAAATATCACTGCTCTAGAGGAGATCTGCATGGAAGCCAAAACACCAGCAACAGTGTGTGAAAACTTACAGAAAACTTTTGACCTCTGTCATTGCCAAAAAAGGGTATATAACAAAGTATTGAGATTAACTTTTGTTATTGACCAAATACTTATTTTCCACCATCATTTACCAATGAATTCATAAAAGATTTGATTTTCTGGATTTATTTTCTCATTTTGTCTCTCATGGTTGAAGTGTACCTATGATGAAAATTACAGGCCTCTCTCATATTTTTAAGGGGGAGAACTTGCACAATTGGTGGCTGACTAAATACTTTTTTTTAGGTCATTAATAGGAGTGGGTAGGTCATTAATAGGAGTGGGTAGGTCATTAATAGGAATAGGTCTTATAATTTGGCCTTTGGAGCACCACCTGACTCTTTATTGGGCAGCATGCTAAGCAATGCCTGTCACGATGTCCATCTAACATGGTTAATACAATTTCTGATTGTAATATCAGCCAACCCCAACACACATAGAAACACCTACATGTTGAGCAGTTCTCCTCCTGGTGGTTCCAGTTTATTAATGAGGATATAGACATGGTTCTTCACGTCAACCTCCTTCAGCATCAAACCAAAAACAGTGTCTAACGTACGGCCTACACTCTTCATGATCTCAGGGTAGATGTTCCTGTAGTCTTTCACAACATGTTTGACAATGTCTGGAGAGAGAGAGAGAGAAATACAAGGAGGGGGGACAGAAAAAGAGGGGGAAGAGAGGAAACAGTAAGGAGATGAAGAGCAAAAAGGGAAAGACAGATGAGCAATAAGATGTTTCTGAGCAGTGCTTGTAACACATTAGTTAATTGGAAATGTTTGGAGCCACAACTGGATAAGACATTCTGAAACAAAGGGTTAAAGCTACAGTGTAAATAAATCCCAGAGTGGTCAGTACACTCCATAGCGCTCTGTGTATGTAGTCTGACAGGCTCTGTGTGTGTTCCTACCTGCCCTGCGTATGGGGATCTTCTTCTGGTCCTTAACGAAGATGAACTGGACCACCTCAGCTGTCTGGAGTAACGCACAGATATCAGTGTGTGTTTGTAAGTGGGTGTGAGTTTGTGTCTGGTTGTGTGTGTACAAGTTTTTTTGTGTAAGCATCTGCATGTATGTGTGTGTGTGTGTGTGTGTGTGGTGGGGGTTAGGTCTTACTGAACTCATGGGGACCAAATGTCCCAATGAGTATAGTAAAACCAGAAACAATTGGACTCATTGGGACCTTTTGCTGGTCCCCGTGAGGCAATAGTCAATTTCCAGCTCAGGGTTTAGGTTCAAACTAGAAATAGATTTTATAGTTAGAATTGGGGTTTCTTTAAGGTCCAGGTGTTGTTGGTTAAGTTTAGGGTTAAGGTTAGGCATTACATCTAGGTAAAATGTAGGCATAAATATTACTTTATTGAGGTTAAGGTTAAGATTAGGGCAATGGAGCATGCAATTTCTATTTTCTGGTCCCCATGAGGGTAGCTGTACAAACTTGTGTGTGTGTGTGTGTGTGTGTGTGACTGTCTGTCTTACCTTCAGGTCCACCTGAGCAGGTGTCAGTCTCGCCAGACCTCTTTGCACCTGAGATGTACTGGGCTGGGTGAAGGTCACATCTTCATCGTCATCATCATCATCACCACCACCACCACCTAGCAATACCTCTGAATGCTGGGATATCACATATCGTCATCATCATCAGATAAAGCAAACAGAATTGTGGCAGTATAAAGAGGTAATTATGTAATCACTTGGGGTGATAGAAGTATATCTGGGGATGATAAAGGTGTATTGATCGATGACAGAGAAATGAATAAGAAATATAGTTAGTTACCCGTGCTCCTTTGCTCTGGGAGCTCTGTACGTTGGATGGTCTCTTTCTCTGAGACATCACTGCTTTGACTAGGAGAACAATATAAACAACAACATTTCAAATACGCTTACCCGTCTACGTTTGCATCTGCTAATAGCTAACTACTGCAATAGTTATCTCTGACTCTCGTTTAACGTTAACATTCGCCAGCAATCGAGGCACACCAAAGCTATCAAAACAAACAGGGAAAGTAGAAAAGTGTTTTTCAAAACTAAAATGTAAAAATTTTGTATTTAAATAAAAATAATATACTATTCAAGCCAGTTACGGAGCCAATGGTTGTTTTGAAACTTCTTCCTCTTCTCAAACTCCCGCT
This sequence comes from Esox lucius, assembly GCF_011004845.1. Taxonomy (NCBI): domain Eukaryota; kingdom Metazoa; phylum Chordata; class Actinopteri; order Esociformes; family Esocidae; genus Esox; species Esox lucius. The sequence goes on from NC_047580.1 coordinate 36,358,588, forward strand.
TATTGAGACGCGTATTGATGACGTGTACACGTTCACAGAGGGCGCACTCTCCCACGCAATCTGAAAATAAAGAGCAGTTGCCTCTCTCCCTCCCGCTCTGGAATTAATGGAGACCTGCAGTGGGTTAAGTTTGAGAGGTACATTTCATTTTACAATACTTTTTACCGACTGCCTAACACCAGCAGATAGGAACATCACATAACAAAACAAGAGAGCCTACCAACTCAACTCGAAAGGAAGCTGCTGTGAGAAGTTTGGAACATGTCAGGACCACGGACAGCATCCTTCCGCGAAGTCCGTGACGTCGGTAGATAGTATTTATCACCGGTCTCCCGCTGTTGCCCAGCTCATCAGATCTCCAAGCTATTTTTAACGCTACGCCCTGATCGAGTTAAAGGTCCTCATGAGTTCACTATCCTTGTCGAAAACCAGGAGGCGTGAAGATAACGTCATTCAGGAGGCATGGGTACCCCAGACCAATGAAACGTAGACTACAGTACCGTATTATGTGTCAAAGGTATTTATATATAATGTTTTTCTCCGTAAAATTCACATGGCAGACAAAAACAAACATTTTCTAAACATATAGCGGAGTGGATGACCGCTAGAGTTCGCCGCTGGACCTCTGAAAGTGAAGGAGAGAGGCATCAGATCAAATGAGGTAAAGTCCAGTAAATTAGAAAGTTATTTGGAGGCAGAGAGGAAGCACGTGATGCCGTGTATGTGTGTGTGTGTTTGAGTGCACCGTTAGAACGGTTTGGGTTTGAGAAGTTTAAGTTGAGTTCGATAGACCGCACTCTAGGTTTAGACTACAGGGAACAGTGAAGGGGGTGAAAGAAGTGTTTGTGACTGTCAGTGGTGTAGTTGGGGTATAGAAGTTGGGGGGTGGGTAAGTAAACGCAGTTTTTTCACCTTTTCTATTAATGACGACATGCCCACTGTTTGTAGAAAAATGCACTAGGCAAAGTATAGGCCTACCTATAGGCGATCAGTTTTCTCAGGCATTTTCTTTACAACCAGTACAACCACTGCTGCCCGAAGCCTTGAGTGTGTGTTTGTATGTGTGTGCGTGCGGGCAGGTGTATTTGTTTGTAAATTAGGAAATGTGTGTGTGAGGAGAATATGGGAGAGTTGGGAGAGTTGGAGCTGGAGCTCCTTCAGGGCGCGAAGGAGAAACATGTCTCTCCTGTAAAGAACTTCGTGGCGGGAGGTGTCGGTGGCGCGTGCCTTCTGTTCGTGGGACACCCGCTAGACACAATCAAGGTGACTTTTATTTACGAATGTTCTTCTTTTCAAAACCATTTAGCTGTTCAAAGGGTTGATGCGACACTACTGCGTGTGTGTGAGAAGCTTATGTCATGCTGGCGGGTATAGGTTAAGCCACTGTAAATAGATTATTTGAAAGCTGAAAGACGGAAGTTTTAACTTTTGATCTAACCGTCTGCCAGTTGTCATAAGATAGGCTAGTCACTGGTGAACCTCTCTACATATCTTATTTTATCTCTTCATTTTGTTTCCCCACTCTTTCAATTCATGTTCAGTTCAAAAGTATTTATTGACATGGGAATTATTTGTTTGCCCTATAAATTGGACAATAGGACATTTCTATTTTCATTTGTTTGTGTTCGTACTTAAACGTTTATTGACTAAACAGTAGGCTACAAAACTGTTCAAACCCGTTCTGCACATGATTGGGCGGTTTGTTAGCGCGGGTGGACTTAATTCCTTTGCTATTCCTCGCAGTCCCTATTATGGGAGAACAAACTCGTTTCGCTAAATCTAGAGAGAGAAAATACAAAACACGGCCGAGTCAGAGAGAGGAATGAATGTGGGACAGAGACTGGGCCGCGATGGAAGAGAGGGTCAGAACAGCGGGAGGGAGACTAGGATGACGACGTCAGGCGAAAAGGGATGAAGAGTTTCTTCGAAATAAATTAACCTCGGACGGGTCATCGCGTCAGTGTCGGACACAGTAGAGAAACCGTTCCCCACTTATTGAGGCAGTAGCATGTTTCTATATATAGCATTGTTGGCTGCCAGAAGCTTGATGTGTAATCTAGGTAGACTACCAGGTTTGTGTCCCAGCATTGTAAGGGGAATAATGATTTAGCTGAACAGACTCGCCACAGACTTGCCAAGGACAGACAGAATGTCCTAAAGGCAGCCCACCCCATTCCGTAGAGAGTCAGTTAGCCTGTTTCTCCTTATCAGTATACCGTTTGACAGAAACTGAGCCACTTACACACATTCACACAAAACACCTCCAACCAACACACTGCTCATATTGATGACTGGCTTTTTTAGAGTTCCTCCCTTATCTTCTCTTAACACACACGGTGGCTCCTGATTGGCTGAGTAGTAGGGGAGGTATTTTAAAATGTCAACAGCCTTGCAAACACCTGTTCGCTGCAATGTTGGACTTCAAAGTGTCAATACGTCAACTTCAAGCCCAAAACCAAAAAATATGTCAGTCTCTCACCTCAAATCTGTAACCAGAAGTAGTACCATTAGAAAATATGTCCTGCATTGAATAAGAATGACAACAATCTGAAGCACGTAATCAAATCTACTGGATTGGCTTTGGGACCAGCCTATGAATGCCCTTGAGTGGACCAACCAATGGCTGCACTTGAACCCCACTGAACATCTGTGGGGAGACCTGAAGATGGCAGTTCACAGACACTCCACATCCGATCTTACCGACTTTTAAAGATTTTGCAAGGAAGAATGGAAGAATGGAATTCAACAAATTGGTGCAGTTAAAAATAAATCTATTTATAAATGAAGTCCATAACACAATCTAATGCAATTTAAAATGTACAATCCCTTTAACAAAAAGTTGGGACAATGCGTAAAATAAAAATTTTGTTTTTGGAAAAATACATGATAATTTTGAATTTAATGCTAGCAACACATTTTAAATTTTGGGACAGGAGCATGTTTACCTCTGTGTTACATCACAATTTCTTTTAACAAATACTCTGTGTTTGGGAACTGAGGACACACACACACACACACACACACAGTATCTCACAAAAGTGAGTACACCCCTCACATTTTTGCAAATATTTGATTATATATTTTCATGTGGCAACACTGAAAAAATGACACTGTGCTACAATGGAAAGTAGTGAGTGTACAGCTTGTATAACAGTGTACATTTGCTGTCCTCTCAAAATAACTCCACACCCAGCCAGTAATGTCTAAACCGCTGGCAACCAAAGTGAGTACACCCCTATGTGAAAAGTCTCAATATTGTGTGTGGCCACCATTATTTTCCAGCACTGCCTTAACCCACTTGGGCATGGTGTTCACCAGAGCTTCACAGGTTGCCACTGGAGTCCTCTTCCACTCATGATGACATCACAGAGCTGGTGGATGTTAGAGACCTTGCGCTCCTCCACCTTCCGTTTTAGGATGCCCCACATATGCTCTATAGGGTTTATGCCTGCAGCACTCATACGTCTATTTCCCAAAGACAACCTCTGGATATGACGCTGAACATGTGCACTCATCTTCTTTGGTCGACCATGGCGAGGCCTGTTCTGAGTGGAACCTGTCTTGTTGAACTGCTGTATGGTCTTGGCCACCATGCTGCAGCTCAGTTTCAGGGTCTTGGCAATCTTCTTATAGCCTAGGCCATCTTTATGTAGAGCAACAATAATTTTTTTCAGATCCTCAGTGAGTTCTTTGCCATGAGGTGCCATGTTGAACTTACAGTGACCAGTATGAGGGAGTGTGAGAGCAATAACACCAAATTTAACACACCTGCTCCCCATTCACACCTGAGACCTTGTAACACTAATGAGTCACATGACACTGGGGAGGGAAAATGGCTAATTGGGCCCAATTTGGAAATTTTTACTTAGGGGTGTACTCACATTTGTTGCCAGCGGTTTAGACATGAATGGCTGTGTTGTGTAATTTTGAGGGGACAGCAAATGTACACTGTTATACAAGCTGTACACTCACTACTTTACATTGTAGCAAAGTGTCATTTCTTCAGTGTTGTCACATGAAAATATATAATCAAATATTTGCAAAAATGTGAGGGGTGTACTCACTTTTGTGAGATACTGAACGTATATATTTATTATTATTTTTATTATTATCATTATTATTATTATGTATTATTATCTGCTGCAAATACTACATATTCATGTGTAGTATATAATTTAATGTATATAAATAACAGCTAGATTTGCAGTAGATATCTAACCAACAGCTGGGTCCTCAGGTTAGACTTCAGACGCAGCCCAGAGCTCCCAGCCAGCATGTCCTCTACAAAGGAGCCTATGACTGCTTCAGAAAGACTGTCTCCAAAGAGGTGAACACACACTGAGACACACACACACACACACACACACACACACATACACAGTGAGACACACATACTGAGACACACACACTGAGACACACACAAACACACACTGAGACTCACAAACACACACACACACTGAGACACACACACACTGAGACACACACACACACAACTCACACAGACACACACATACAACTTACACACAACTCACACACACACACACACACACACTGAGACACACACACACACACACACACACACAACTCACACACACTGAGACACACACAACTCACACACACAAACACACACACACATACACACTGAGACACACCCACACAACTCAAACACACAAACTGAGACACACATACACACAACTCACACACACACTCACTGAGACACACACACAAAATGCACACACACTCAACACCATTTTTATTAAAGATAAAATTTCCCAAACCTCAATCTCTAAATATAATTGTAACTTAACAACCTTTAGGCCAAATTCTACAGAACAACAACATTAACTACCACAGCTATGCCGATGATACTCAAATATATATGACTCTCAAACCATATGACAACAGCTTAATAGACTCTCTGTGTCACTGTATAGAGCACATAAATACCTGGATGAACCAAAATTGTCTACAATTAAACCAAGATAAAAGATTATTGAGATTATTGTGTTTGGCAACCAAAATGAAAGAACAAGTATTAGTAAAGAGCTAGATTCCGGGCCCCTTAAAACCAGGGATCAAGTGCATAATCTTGGTGTTCTGATAGACTCACATTTAACAGTCATATCAAATCGGTTACCAAAACAGCATTCTATCATCTAAAAAATATAGCCAGAATCAAAGGCTTGGTGTCCCAAAAAGATCAACAGAAGCTCATCCAAGCTTTTATCTCTAGAAGGGTTGAATACTGTAATGGCCTCTTAACTGAACTCCCCAAAAAGACTATAAAACAGCTGCAGCTCATTCAGAATGCTGCTGCTAGAATGTTAACCAGAACCAAGAGAACAGAGCACATCACTCCGGTTCTTAAATCTTTGCACTGGCTTCCAGTCAGTTACAGAATAGATTTTAAAGTGGTGCTTTTAGTTTATAAATCTCTGAATGGTTTAGGCCCTGAATACATTTCTGAAACTAAACATGGAGAAGCTGCGTTTAGCAGTTATGCTGCACACAACTGGAATAAAATACCAGAAGATTTTAGACGTGCACCAAACATATACATTTTTAAATCCAGGTTAAAAACACTTCTCTTCTCACATGCCTGTGACTGAGCACTTAAACTCATTTAAACTTAACCACACTGTTTACTCTTACAGCTTTTATAACTTTCTATGTTTTTATCACATTTTATTTAGTTTTATTCTATTCTCATTCTATGTTTTTGTATATTTTGCTATCTTTTACTAATTATAACGCAAGTTCTGGTGCTATCAGAGGAATAACCTCTGTGTAAATGTAACAATTGGCGGGTGAAGAATAATGCAAGTTCTTGTGCTGCTGTTTATTCATCGATGCAGGGTATTATCTCACAAAAGGACTGACGAGTTTATCTAAGCACTGGAGCGTGAGGATTGAGATACCGGGGTGGTTCAGTAAACAGTTATGTAACTGTAATTCATTGAGGATGAATATAAAATGCATGAACAGATAAGGCATAAATGTCCCCCTGGAGAGAGTTATGTAAGATATTGATGCAAAGATTATCTCACAAAGGGACTGACGGGTTCATCCTAGCACTGGAATGTGAGGATTGAGATACTGGGGTGTTGAAGTTCATGCAGTCCCCCTGGAGACAGCTGAGCTGGAGAATTGTAACAATCTGACTGTTTTAATTCTATTGCATTTTGTATTTTATATTTTTCACTGTAAAGCATATTGAATTGCTTCTATGTATGAATTGTGCTATATAAATAAACTTGCTTGCTTAACAATAACCTCAACCATAACCTCAACCATAACCTCAACAGTAACCTCAACAATAACCTCAACCATAACCTCAACCATAACCTCAACCATAACCTCAACAGTAACCTCAACAATAACCTCAACCATAACCTCAACCATAACCTCAACCATAACCTCAACAATAACCTCAACCATAACCTCAACAATAACCTCAACAATAACCTCAACCATAACCTCAACCATAACTTCAACCATAACCTCAACCATAACCTCAACAATAACCTCAACCATAACCCTACAAAAGCATTTAGAAGTTAGAACTTGCAACGTGTTGTTCTTATTGACCTTACTCTCTTTTCCTTCTGTGTGTGGTGTGTGTGTGTGGCGTGTGTGTGTGTGTGTGGCTTGTGTGTGTGTGGCTTGTGCGTGTGTGTGTGTGGCTTGTGTGTGTGTGGCTTGTGTGCGTGTGTGGCTTGTGTGTGTGTGTGTGTGGCGTGTGTGTGTGTGGCTTGTGTGTGTTTGTGGCTTGTGCGTGTGTGTGTGGCTTGTGTGCGTGTGTGGCTTGTGTGTGTGTGTGTGTGGCGTGTGTGTGTGTGGCCTTTGTGTGGCGTGTATGTGTGCGGCGTTTGTGTGTGCGGCGTGTGTGTGTGTGGCGTGTGTGTGTGGCGTGTGTGTGTGTGGCATGCGTGTGTGTGTGTAGGGTTTCCTGGGGCTGTATAAAGGTATGGGGGCTCCCCTGGCTGGCGTTGCTCCTATGATGGCCATTAGTTTCTTGGGGTTTGGTTTGGGAAAACAGCTGCTGCAGCCTGATGCCACTCAGACACTCACGTAGGTACACTCCTCTTTATCTCCTTCTGCCTCTCTTTATCACTCATCCCGTCTGTCACTCCTATCACTCCTTTTATTGTTTCTTCTCTTTCCTTTCTTGTCTTTATGGTTATGTTGTGTGTGTGTTTGTTAACTATATTTCTCTATGTCTTTCTGGTTGTGTATGTGTGTGTGTGTTTGTTAACTATATTTCTCTCTGTCTTTCTGGTTGTGTTGTGTTTGTGTGTTTGTTAACTATATTTCTCTCTATGTCTTTCTGGTTGTGTTGTGTTTGTGTGTTTGTTAACTATATTTCTCTCTATGTCTTTCTGGTTGTGTTGTGTTTGTGTGTTTGTTAACTATATTTCTCTCTATGTCTTTCTGGTTGTGTTGTGTTTGTGTGTTTGTTAACTATATTTCTCTCTATGTCTTTCTGGTTGTGTTGTGTGTGTGTGTGTGTTTGTTAACTATATTTCTCTCTATGTCTTTATGGTTGTTTTGTGTGTATGTGTTTGTTAACTATATCTCTCTATGTCTTTCTGTCTGTCAGGACCAGCCAGCTGTTTCTATCAGGTTGTCTTGCAGGTGTTTTCACTACAGTGATCGTGTGTCCAGGTGAAAGGGTGAAGTGCTTACTGCAGGTGAGATTATAATCTGCCCCTATCCCTAAGTATAAACCTACTCCTACCTCCTGACCTCTGACCCCTTCACCCTAAACCTTGACCTCTTCTCATACAAACACTAATTCATTTGGACTCTCTTTGTGTGTAGGTGCAGGCCTTTGGAGGCCAGCAGGCTGTACGCTATTCAGGTCCTCTGGACTGTGCTGTGAAGCTCTATAAAACACAAGGCCTCCGCTCTGTCTACAAAGGGACAGCACTTACACTTATTCGAGGTACCTGTGTGTGTGTGTGTGTGTGTGTGTACTTTGGTTCCTATGGTGGTAATAAACATGACAGGGTTAAAGTTAATATATTAATATATTACTTCTCTTTTATGCTTCTATTCTACCTTCTCTCTGTTATTTTAGAATGGTTGTACTATTATAATGTTTACATTTTCATTGTTACTTAAATAATTTAAACGTGCAAGTGTCTTTATTTGTGCTGTATACAGAAAGTAGTTATTTTGGCGCTGTGTTTCTTAGTCAATCCAGAGTTTATAAGTTAGGTTGGTTGATGTTTATTGCTGTATCTTTCCAGACGTGCCTTCGAACGGTGTGTATTTTATGGCCTATGATTTCCTAAAACACAAAATGACATCTCAGAATGAAAGGTGAGTGTCCTTTACCCAGAGGAAACCCACATCTTCTATTATTACCTTATAAAACAAAGTATTATTATGGATTGCAAATGCATCAGTCATATGTTTAAATGTATACACCTTTGTGTGTGTATATCTGTGTGTGTGTCTGTCTGTCTTTCTGTATGTATGTGTGTGTGTGTGTGTGTGTGTGTTCCAGTGTGTCTCAGCTCAGTACTCCAGAGGTCCTTGTGTGTGGAGGTATTGCAGGTGTGTGTAACTGGATAGTAGGACTCCCACCTGATGTACTGAAGTCCAACTTCCAGACAGGTACATAAACCAGACAGATACACAAACCAGACAGATACACAAACCAAACAGATACACAAACCAGACAGATACACAAGCCAGACAGATACACAAACCAAACAGATACACAAACCAGACAGATACACAAACCAAACAGATACACAAACCAGACAGGTACACAAACCAGACAGATACATAAACCAGACAGATACACAAACCAGTCAGATACACAAACCTCACGGGACCCATTTGTCAGATGTTACTACATATCTAGGGACTTGATCTGCACATAGATCTGGACCTCTCATACACAAGCAATTATAAATGTTGCATAGTTGTGCTATTTTACATCAAGCTAAGGATAATGTAGACAAACATTAGTCATTACATCTCTTCCAGCCTGAGTCATGTCACTTCAGATTCCAACTGAGAGACAACACTTACTGTAACCCTGATGTTCCTTCATTAACGTAGCTGGTTATCTAGTAACTGCATAAGAACATTATTTTAAATGAGCATATTATAATAAAGCAGTATGGAGTCAGGTCAGTATGGAGTCAGATCATCATGAAGTCAGATCATCATGGAGTCAGATCAGTATGGAGTCAGATCAGTATGGAGTCAGACCATCATGGAGTCAGATCAGTATGGAGTCAGACCAGTATGGAGTCAGACCATCATGGAGTCAGATCAGTATGGAGTCAGATCAGTATGGAGTCAGACCAGTATGGAGTCAGATCAGTATGGAGTCAGACCATCATGGAGTCAGACCATCATGGAGTCAGATCAGTATGGAGTCAGATCAGTATGGAGTCAGATCAACTAGTGATGGTCTTTGTGATCCATTGTCCCACACAACATAGTGATTGTTGATTTGGTGCACAAGAGTTGGTGGGAGATGATTGGTTGATACACTCAACCAATTAAGTCAATACCTGTCACATCAGGAAATATTTGTGAGTAATTTTTTAAGAACTGTTAGACAGAGAGACAGCAGGGCAAGAGAGAGAGTTGTTGGTGGTTAGGGTTAGGGTTCCAGATCCAAAGCTAACCTGCAATAGTACATGTGTACCGAAGGCAGCAACCCAGAAGGCCGCCAACCTTTGGCCACCTGATTCAGACTGTTACTGTGTGTGTGTGTGTGTGTGTGTGTGTAGCTCCAGATGGTCGATACAGGGGAACAGGTCTGGTAGACGTTCTGAGGGAGCTGCTTCGTGACGAGGGTCCCAGAGCGCTTTATAAAGGATTCAACGCTGTGTTCCTCAGAGCTTTTCCAGCCAACGCGGTAAACAGCCACACAGACCACATGTAGCCACACCCACCTCCACCATCACCACGCTCACTGATAAAATAGCCACACCCACCTCCACCATCGCCACACCCACTGACACAGTAGCTCCACTACCTCATAGCCATGCCCACCTTAACAAAAGCATACACATGCTTCATTAAAGCCAGTTTCCCAGACAGTGATTGCTTTCACTGTAACTGCAGATGCCAACTGCAGTGTGAATGACTTTCTAAGTATCTGCCCCTGCATCCGATGTCTGGCTCCTCCCCCTTCGTATGTTCTAGAAATTAACGTCAATTAAATACCTAACATGAATGAGGACTGTGTGTTTGTTATTCGTGCCTAAAGTACTGAATCGTTGGCATTGTCTGAATCTCCAGTGACCTCTCACCCCTCTTTAGGCATGTTTTCTGGGGTTTGAGTCAGCGTTAAAGTGCCTGAACTGGTTAGCTCCCAACTGGTGAGGTCTCCTGCTGAGGTCTCCTGCTGAGGTCTCCTGCTACAACCTTTCATAAACTGATGTTGGACGATTTCTACAACCTTCGAAAGTATCAAGAGTTTCTTCTTGACCCTTCAGTTACCTCAGAGTTTCTACATCCCAATGTCAGCCTACTTCCTTCACACTTCTGACCAGGGACCATAGGTTTACATAGTGACATGACTTCATAGTGACCTATGCCATTTACTTCATAGTGACCTATGCCATTTACTTCATAGTGACCTATGCCATTTACTTCATAGTGACCTATGCCATTTACTTCATAGTGACTTATGTCATAGGACTTCATAGTGAACTATGTCATAGGACTTCATAGTGACCTATGTCATAGGACTTCATAGTGAACTATGTCATAGGACTTCATTGTGACCTATGTCATAGGACTTCATAGTGACCTATGTCATAGGACTTCATAGTGACCTATGTCATAGGACTTCATAGGGCTCTGATCAAAGTAGAAAACTATATTGACTAAACCAGTGCTGGTCCTCCTTAACTCCTTACCCGGTTGTTGATGTGGGTCATATTTTTTTTAAATTATGGTTCAGTGATGTTTACATTGGTTTTTTATTCTGTCATTTCAGTCATTTAGCTGACGGTCGTATCCAGAGCAACATACGTTATTAAATAATTTAGTATCTGCTGTATAGTTGTTTAAATTATAGAATTTACAGGTGGAAAATAATGCATGAATCAGCTGTTATTAGCTATTTAATAAGATGGTATTATATAGAAAGATGGTGTTTTTTAAGAAGATATTTTTACATTATTCTGTGAATTTATGGCTGTTGTCAACCAATAATGGAGCATTCATTTTAGTTTTAATTGTTTTGAATAATAGTGACAAAACATAAGCTTTAAATTACTCATGAAATAACTTAATTTTCTATTTTGACTAATTTAGGTGTTTTGATGTATATTTAATATGTAATATAATTTGATTAGTTTTGACAAGTACATTGAGGATCTCTAAACAGGTTGTGCCTGTTTGAACAATGCTTACTTGAATAAAGACTTTTTTTGCCAAATTTAATTTCGGCGTCTATTAATGCATTCAAGTTAATGGTTTAAAAATATTTTCACCCCGTCAAGGTCTTAGTTTGCCAATAGGCAGTAAGCTTTTGAATGCTGCCTATTCAATCTATATGTATATTTCCACCTTATGGTATGCTAAGAGCGCATTCAGCTCATCATGGATCTATCCGTGTCGGTTTCTTCTGTTTCTGCCACTGAGGATATAATGGTCTCTGCTGGAGCCGTTGACCTCCCTGGAGCAGCTTGGAAAGTACACGCACGGGCTGCACTCACCTTTGTCACACTTAAGCCATTACTCAGAGTGCACCTATTATGTATTCCATCCATGCAGTAGGAGCAACGGAATGTTTTCGCTTTTTAAAACATGAATGAATAGATGGGTGAAGAACACGTAACTATCACCAAGGAGCATTTGTTTACCCCGATTTCTAAATTACGTTCCAATTCGCCTGAGAATTATTTAACTACATCTCCCACAAACCATAGCGGAAACAACATTTTCCGGGGTCGTGAACAGTGCGATGTAAGATTCCTCCTAGTTTAGTAGATAGCACAAGGTAAGAAAGGCACTTGTTTTGATTACATTTATTTTATTCACCGACAAAAAACAATGCAGGGTCGTGTAAAACATTTAAAGTGAAACAAGATCAGTTTACTTAACTGGTTTTTTCTTTTTACTTATGTCTGGAAAGAAGTAGGCTAGCTATCTTGTGTAGGACGATAACTAGCATAGGGATAACGTGTGTGTGTTCTGACTATTGACAACCAATGTCACTACAATGTGTCCATATGTATGCATTTCTCTCTGACGTATCTAACACTTACAAGCTAATGTTATGGAATTGAATGTGCACTTTTAAATGTTGTGGGCAGGAACAGTATAAACCATTAATTTAACACCTGGATCCGTTTTTCTTCTTCTAAAGTTATCCAACTGAATTACGCCGATACGAGTTCCAGAGGGTCGTACTTAAAATAGCTCTATTCGATGTAATATATATATATTTTTTTCAATGTCTCCTTGCAATAATCCAATCCGCTGTCATCTTTTCTCACCTTCTCTCATTGGTTGTGACCTGTGTATGTGCTACATGTTCTGATGAAACCTGTCTCAATGAGAAACGACAAACTGGGTCTAAGCAGTTTGTCAACCTAAAACAGACTCAATTCAGTGGCATGAAAACAGTTTTTGCATGTTTCTGAGCAAGGGGACATGACAATTTGGCTGAATGGAGAAGGAATATGTAGTATCACCAAAGTTTTGGCCAACAGCTTCATCTTTTGTAGCGCCAACCTGTCATAGAACATCACATTTCAAACTAAAGTAGTGTGTGTGTGTGACAGGTGGATGTGCATCTCGTTGGGAGGTGGAGGTGGTGGTAAGTAGCGATGCCCCTGGAGGTGAAGTGGCCGTTCCCACAGTGCCCCCCACTGGCCTGGAGGGTGACCAGCACCCTGGTTATGGGAATGGTGGGCTCTTACAGCTATTTCTGGACCAGTGAGTACACACATGTACACAGCAGACACACACTCTCCAGAGTATCTGAACTATATCACAGGATCTGTCTCTCTTTTTCCAGAATATCTGAACTGTATTACAGGATCTGTCTCTCTCCAGAATATCTGAACTGTATCATAGGATCTGTCTCTGTTCTCTCCAGAATATCTGAACTATATCACAGGATTTGCCTCTCTCCTCTCCAGAATATCTGAACTGTATCACGGGATCTGTCTCTCTCCTTTCCAGAATATCTGAAATGTATCACGGGATCTGTCTCTCTCCTTTCCAGAATATCTGAAATGTATCACGGGATCTGTCTCTCTCCTTTCCAGAATATCTGAAATGTATCACGGGATCTGTCTCTCTCCTTTCCAGAATATCTGAAATGTATCACGGGATCTGTCTCTCTCCTTTCCAGAATATCTGAAATGTATCACGGGATCTGTCTCTCTCCTTTCCAGAATATCTGAAATGTATCACGGGATCTGTCTCTCTCCTTTCCAGAATATCTCAACTGTATCACGGTCCATAATCAGGAGGTTCTGTTTGACCTTATAGACCGACGCCCACCCGACACACCCCTCATTACTCTGTCCAATCACCAGTCCTGCATGGACGATCCACACCTTTGGGGTAAGAACACAGACTAGAACACGTTAGCAGGGTCTTCAACCCTGTTCTGTCCTGGTTGTTTTCACTCCAACTCGGTGTATTTCCTCATGCTTTAATTAACTGTCTAATTATTAGTCAGGTGTGATAAATTAGGGTCGGTCGTGTGTGACATGCTAGGAACTGTTATGTCTTGTATAATCACAGGTCTCTTTCTCTTCCTCTTTCTCCTCTATATATACCTTTTTCTGTCTATCTCTCTCCTTCCGGTCCCTCTCCTTTGACCTCCCTCTCCCTCCCTCCCTCCCTCCCTCCCTCCCTCCCCCTCCCTCCCTCCCTCCCCCTGTCTCCCTCCCTCCCCCTGTCTCCCTCCCTCCCCCTGTCTCCCTCCCTCCCCCTGTCTCCCTCCCTCCCCCTGTCTCCCTCCCTCCCTCTGTCTCCCTCCCTCCCCCTGTCTCCCTCCCTGTCTCTCCCTATCTGGCCCCGTCCTACAGGAGTGTTGAAACTCAGACAGCTCTGGAACTTCAAAAGGATGCGCTGGTGAGTACTTTCACTGCAAATTAATATGATCTGTCTGGTTTCTGATTGGACAGAGTGTCACCTGTCTGGTTTCTGATTGGACAGGACTCCGGCTGCATCAGATATATGTTTCACCAAAGAGTTACACTCGAAATTCTTCAGCAGAGGAAAGTGTGTTCCTGTTTGCAGAGGTGAGGTGGAAGTTTTCCTTGGAGGAGTTTAACAGTTTAGTCAAGTCACATGTTAATGAGAATTGTGACTGTCATTAGGACCTCATACACATTAGATTTTTCTGTTTGAGTATACTACAGAGCATTTATTTACATCTTTAATTAAGTCAACAGTGTAGACTCAACCTGTGTAGTTATTCCATATACTCTCATCCTTCTTAGTTACTAGATATGCACTCTGCCTACTTTTTTCTATGCAAAAGACAGCGGTTGTTTAACTTTGATGTATGTGTGTGTGTGTGTGTGTGTGTGTGTGTGTGTGTGTGTGTGTGTGTGCGGTGGTGCGTGCGTGCGTGCGTGCGTGCGTGCGTGCGTGTGTGTGTGTGTCCTAGGTGATGGTGTGTATCAGAAAGGCATGGACTTTATTCTGGAAAAGCTGAACGGTGGAGACTGGGTTCACATCTTTCCTGAAGGTACTATCTCTCTCCTTTTCCTCCTCCCCTTCTCTTGTCCTCTCCTCTCCATCCCTCATTCTCTCCATCCCTCATTCTCTCCATCCCTCATTCTCTCCATCCCTCATTCTCTCCATCCCTCATTCTCTCCATCCCTCATTCTCTTCATCTCTCCATCCCTCATTCTCTCCATCCCTCATTCTCTCCATCCCTCATTCTCTCCATCCCTCATTCCCTCCATCCCTCTACCTTTCCCTTTGTGTTGCTGGGTGAAACTACTCAAACTAAACTGTCTTTTATCTGTCAGGGAAAATCAACATGACTGAGGAGTTTATACGCTTGAAATGGGGTAAGTTAGACCATTGTGTTCAAAGTGTGTGTATGTGTGTCTATATACTAAGTGTGTGTGTGTGTGTGTGTGTGTGTGTGTGTGTGTGTGTGTGTGTGTGTGTGTGTGTGTGTGTGTGTGTGTGTGTGTGTGTGTGTGTGTGTGTGTGTGTGTGTGTGTGTGTGTGTGTGTGTGTGTGTGTGTGTGTGTTTCAGGTGTGGGTCGTCTGATTGCAGAGTGCTCCCTCAACCCAATCATCTTGCCGATGTGGCATGTTGGTGAGTTTACTATCTGACATGAGACACACACACACACACACACAGACTTAGTAAATAGACACACACACAGACTTAGTAAATAGACACACACACAGACTTAGTATATAGACAAACACACTTAGTATATAGACACACACACACACACACACACACACACACACAGACTTGGTATATGGACACACACAAACTTGGTATATGGACACACATCTGTCAGATGAAATGATGCAGAGTATAGTCTGTCAGATGAAATGATGCAGAGTATAGTCTGTCAGATGAAATGATGCAGAGTATAGTCTGTCAGATGAAATGATGCAGAGTATAGTCTGTCAGATGAAATGATGCAGAGTATAGTCTGTCAGATGAAATGATGCAGAGTATAGTCTGTCAGATGAAATGATGCAGAGTATAGTCTGTCAGATGAAATGATGCAGAGTATAGTCTGTCAGATGAAATGATGCAGAGTATAGTCTGTCAGATGAAATGATGCAGAGTATAGTCTGTCAGTGTAATTCATTACACTTGGTTCCTTTCATCTGCCAGTAGTGTCTAAGTGAAGACTATGTCCAAATATGAAGACGACTTCCCTTGAGGTGTCCGTACTTCTTAACACGACTGTGTTAACATTTATCAAACCACCTGAAATGTTTATTATACTAAATAAATGTACTACAGTTGAAATGAAGGTCTTAGGTCCAAATAAATCCCTGATTAGAGTGTTGAAATTAATAAATGTAGTGGAACTGACTTCGAGGTCCAGAGTTGAATGGTCCTGATATAGGAAATGAATGAAACACAGGCTTTGTTTTAAATTGTGTTCCTCTTTCAGGTATGAGTGACGTGCTGCCTAATCAAAGTCCCTACATCCCTCGTACTGGACAGGTACAGACACTGTCGCACGCACGCACGCACGCGGCAGGAACCCTGACCGCCATACCTTAACCCTGACCCCCATACCTTAACCCTTGACCTCTGTGTTCTAGACTATCACGGTCCTGATAGGGAATCCTTTTACAGTCACAGACCTCCTGCAGTCCCTCAGAGAGAAGAAGAAGAGCCAGGTAAGCACTTATTTGCACGTACACACACACATACACTCACCAGGGGATCAGTCAGACCATATAGTTAGGTTCCAGAAATATTTGAACATTGACACAATTTTCACAGTTTTGGCTTTGTGCGCCACCACAATGGATTTGAAATGAAACAACCGAGAAGTGAAGTGCAGACCTTCAGCTTTAATTCACGGGGTTGAACAAAAATATTGTATGAAACGTTTAGGAATTGCAACCGTTTTCATCCACAGTCCCCTTATTTCAGGGGCTCAAATGTAATTGGACAAATTAACACAAGCATAAATAAAATGTTCATTTTTAATACTTTGTCAAGAATCCTTTGCAGGCAATGACTGCTTGAAGTCTGGAATGCATGGATGTGGTATGCTTCAGATCATGAGCCGTAACAAGCCTTCTCCATACTTTTTTCTTCCCATCATTCTGGTACAGGTTGATCTTAATTTCATCTGTCCAAAGATTGCTGTTCCAGAACTGGGCTGGCTTTTTTACATGTTTTTTTGGCAGACTCTAATCTGGCCTTTCTATTCTTGAGGCACCTTGTGGTGAACCCCCTGTATTTGTTCTCGTAAAGTCTTCTCTTTATGGTTGACTGGGACAATGATATGCCTGCCTCCTGGAGAGTGTTCTTCACTAGGCTGGATGTTGTGAAGGGGTTTTTCTTTACCATGAAAAGGTTCCAGTGATCATCCACCACTGTTGTTTTCCATGGACATCCAGGCCTTTATGTGTTGCAGAGTTCACCAGTGTGTTTTTTTATTCTCAGAATGTACCAAACTGTTGATTTGGGCACTCCTAATGTTCCTGCTATCTCTCTGATGGATTATTTTACATTCTAAGGATGGCTTTTCATTTCAATTGCATTGAGAGCTCCTTTGACCACATGTTGTGGGTTCACAGCAACAGTTTCCAAATGCAAATGCCACACCTGGAATCAACTCCAGACCATTTACCGGCACCTGTCAATGAAACAGCTTTTGAGTCAATTGTCCAATTACTTTTGGTCCCTTGAAAAAGAGGGGGCTACATATTAAAGGGCTGTAATTCCTAAACCCTTCCTCTAATTTGGATGTGAATACCCTCACATTAAAGCTGAGAGACTGCACTTTAAGCCCATATTCATTATTTAACTGTAACTTGAATATATTTTGGTGAACAGCCAAAATAACTAAATGTGTCCAATTATTTCCAGACCTAACTGTATATACTGTCTTTTGGCCCAAAAAAAATGAAAAGGCAGGTAGGATGGCTGGAGCCTTACATGGGTCACAACATATAAAGGCTTCATAGGTAGGATGACAGGAGCCTTACATGGGTCATAACATATAAAGGCTTCATAGGTAGGATGACTGGAGCCTTACATGGGTCATAACATTATAAAGGCTTCATAGGTAGGATGACAAGAGCCTTACATGGGTCATAACATATAAAGGCTTCATAGGTAGGATGACTGGAGCCTTACATGGGTCATAACATATAAAGGCTTCATAGGTAGGATGACAGGAGCCTTACATGGGTCATAACATATAAAGGCTTCATAGGTAGGATGACAGGAGCCTTACATGGGTCATAAACATATAAAGGCTTCATTATGTCCTTTTACTCAAGGCTTTTACTCTGTTGCATAACGCCACACCAACCATCTGACAATTTCAAAGAAGAATGCTTTTTAAAACAGTTCCTTGGGACTGTGCAGAAAGAGAACACAGATGGGACTGGCCTACAACAGAAATGAATCAACCAAAAAACTAAACCAGCACACAGTATATAAAAAAAAAGGAGAACAAGCAGCACTTATGTTATAAAAGGCAGAAGTCTAGAGGGAATCTGAATAACAATTAATCATTGTTAAACAGCTTCCGACTTGTATTTCTGTGTGTCTGTCTGTGTCTCAGATGGAGATGAGAAAGGTCCTAACAGATTCCATCCAGGAGGAGTTCCGCAGGCTACGGAGCCAAGCTGAGACTCTCCACAAGCAGGTACAGACCACCAGCTGAGCCCCTGGTCTCTGTTCTGGCCCCTGACGGGCCCCTGGCCCCAACCTCAGGATACCAACTCAATTTAGTGGACAGAGAGACCACACACACACAAGCTTGTTTTACTGTACTTATGAGGAACCTTTTGAGACCAAAATGTAATATTTTACTACATCTGAGTATAAATTGCAGAGACATTGAGTCAACATTCAGAACTACTGCAAGAACTGTGGTTTGGTTCCCACGGTAACAACAGAACTGTGGATTGGTTCCCACGGTAACAACAGAACTGTGGATTGGTTCCCACGGTAACAACAGAACGGTGGATTGGTTCCCACGGTAACATCAGAACTGTGGTTTGAACACTGGTGGGTTTCACACAGCAACAACAGAACAGCGATCAAACGGGATGTGTAGTTCTCCTGCAGGTTGTATGAAGAAGAGGCCTGGTGTTTTCACGGGTCCCAGAGGAAGTACTGGTGGTTTTTCAGTCTGCTGATTTTGTTGAGAGACCTTTTAAGTAAAAGAACCAGCAGTGTACTTGACATTGTGTCCACTGGAAAATGGCATTTTATTTGTACAATGAGATTTGCAGAATGGACTTAACAAAAACAGCCAGGTCCCATGATGTCAGGGAAAACTGTCCAGAAGGACCTCTCAATTATGCCATCTCAGCTCCATCTTGCCTTCTAATCTCCATCTCTTCTAATCTCCATCTCTCCATCTCTACTTATCTCCAGTTATCTCTCCAAATGTATATCTTTCTCTCTCTCCAGTTATCTCTCCAGATGCCATCTCTCTTGTTGTACTGTGTGGCATGTATTTCAGTGTTTCCCAGCACTTCCCTCAGCCCCACCATATGTTTAACACCTGATTTTATTTTAGTCCATTAATCATAAAGCCTTTGGATAACTGAATAAGGTTTGCTAGTCTAGGATTAAAATGTCAGGGAGAAGATGAACTCTGGTGTATCTGATGAGCATGATGCTTGTGTATTCTGTCCTCTCTACAGATCACAGGACAGGATCTATTTACTATGATTGCCTTACTTTGATTTACAAAATGCCATGCTTGTGTGCGATGCCACCAATAAAGCACTGAGTTTTGTACATTTCAAATGTCTGTTTGCTGTTGTGTTTAATAACCTAATGCCAACTGACTACTACATGGAGTTTCGATAACTGAGAATCATGAAAGCAGAAGACACTGAAGTAGTTTCAACTTAGTAATTTACAACCACCACCCTCCCTACAGACTATAAATATATTTTATAAAGAGAATGACACTCGAACCCTTAAACTACAGACATTTATGATCGTCTAAAACTAACGGGCTGAAATAATTGCCAGCACGATCCTTCACACATCGATCGAAAGATACATTCCATGTGGTTTCGCTGTGTCACGTAATCTGACTGACGTCACACCACAAAAGCCTTTGATACCTGAAAGATGGCGACTGAACGGAGGATGGTGTCTGGTCGAGGCTGTGTGTCAATGTTTCTGGCCATGTTCTGCTTATTCTCCTCCGGGACTTGTGACGAACAGGTGCCGCTGGTTCTGTGGACCAGTGAAGGGTAAGAACCGTGTCTATGACTGGTTGATTTTGGGCTCCGATATAGGTTTGAGTTTATAAACGGGCATGGTCGTTGACATCTTCATGTCATTGAAACTAGCCGGGGTTCCTGTATCTTGTCCTCCTAACTGCTAATCAAATGAGCTACAGTACGCCCAGTTATCAATATTGCTGTTACTTCTGTGTAGTTTAGTCAGTAAAACATTGTTCTTTATCTCGGCCATATTGGTGCGAAATCTAGCACAGCTCCGTGATGCCCATCAACATATCGTTTGGTTAATACTAGCTAACAACCCCTTGCTAACTTAGCGTATACACGTACAAGATCTGTTTTTCATGGGCTAGCCTTAGTTACTACCCGAGAAACCTTCGCTAAATATTGCATGGCCTGCCTGGTGTGCGGTCATGATGAAGGCTTGGTAGTGAGATGTCTTCCCATTATAATGACCTAGCTCGCATGCTGGCTTCGTGTCGCTGTCCGTCCGTTGTGGTCCTGAACTAGCTGGCTACGTTATGCCGACTGCCCGTATGTCCCATTCATAATGTGCTAGACGTGAGATGTTAGGTTTTGTTATGGTAAACGTTAATATACGTTATTGTACAACAAATTACATTTGGAAAAGACTAACATAACTTTGGACTCGCATCTCATTAACAGCCAGACCATAGTAATAGCAAATAACGACACTAACCTACTGTATTCACCGTTGGTTTGATAGTCAGAAAAATCTTCATTGTGGACCAATCCCAAATCTAAGCCCTTACACCCTGTTGAGAACTAGGAGTGTTTGACACGTGGAAGCAATCTGGTAATTTCTCCAACTTGACCTCAGATTGGCTACATGTTACTTTTGCCAGATCTACAAAAGTCTATTATTGGGTTTTAAGGTTGATTTGGGATTTCCTGTTTTTGTAACGTTCCATTGACCTGAACAATGTCCAGGTCTGGTCTACTGTCTCTGGCCGGACCTGCTGCTGGTCATATAGTGGGAGTGTCCCAGTTAGGATCCTACCTGGAGAATGCTCTGAACTCCGCCCCACACAACATCCTGCTCTTTCTACAGGACAAGGTAATCATACCCACCTCACATACACATTTTTGACACCAACTTGAAGTCTCTTTGGATAACAAAAAAAAAAGTTTTAAATCTGAACCAGAAATGGCTAAGAATTGAGATTGGGATAAACGTCCTCAATTGTCAGTTCAATTATGGAACAATAGGTATGCAAAGACCAATTTAACCTGTTTCCTACAGTCTGGTAAAATAAAACAGAAATCATATATTCAAAGAAATATAATTGCTCAATATACTCTGAACATTTGACTCTAGGACCAAGAAAACATTTTCAGGATAACTTCTGAGGGATGGTATTTTTTCTCAGTTGGCAGAAATTTGTCAATTTCTGGAGGAAAGAGGTTTTTAGAAAACTGTGAGTATATATTAGAATTGATATAAGACATCTCTCTCTTCTGTCTTTTTTAATTTTACTAGATGAGCGTTGAAGATTTCACTATGTACGGTGGTGCATTTGGCAACAAGCAGGACAGTGCTTTCCCTAACCTAGAGAGGGCGCTGCTCTCTAGTCCCTCCCCCTTTGTCCTGCCTGCCGTAGCCTGGCCTGCATCCAGTACTGTGATTGGTCAGCTCCAGGACCAGTTGGACACCTCTCCTCTTTACATGGACCCAGAGACCCTGAGCCAGCTACGACTCAATGGTTCTACCCCTGCCCTGCTGGTCTTCAGACTGCCCTACAGCACTGGGTACTCACACTATGACACACACACACACACACACACACACACAATGCCATGTGTACATCTGATTATGGTTTGTCTTGTGGGTGTGGTTTTGCTGAATGTGGGCGTGGTTTCTGACAGGGCTGATGTGATGTCTGCTAAGGAGGTTCTCCGTGGGAACGGTGAGTGTTCTAATGTTCTATATTGTTTTAGATGAATCCATTAGTTAGGGACCATGTAAAACATTTTCAGTTGCGCTAGACTTGGCTGGATTCATTTTCATCTGTGCCTCCATCTGTTGTGTGTGTTTGTTAGATGAGGTGATTGGACAGGTGATTAGCATTATGAAGAGCCAGTCTGTCCCCTACACCGCCATCTACACTGCCATCAGACCGTCTCGGGTAAGTGTGTGCCCTGCTATCTATCTGTCTCTATCATGTGTTTTGGCCCCATTTAGACTTCGTTCTCAAATGTGGTTTGTATCCTGACCATTCTGATTCTGATTGCAGGCTGCATTATTTTAGACAGCTGTAGGCAAATTCACTTTATAATCAGGTATAAACAGGTCTTGTCCCTTCAGGAGGCATCATCATCAATATCTGTGGAGGCTGGTGTGGGGGGAGGCCGCTCCCTACTGCAGTACGCAGACAAACGGAGGGAAAGAGAGAGACAGAGGGAAAGAGAGAGACAGGAGAAAAAGGTTCAGGAGAGAGCAGGAGTTTACCCTCCTGTGGACTTTAAGGTAAAGTTTTGGTAAACATCTTTCTTTTAGTTTTTCTATCTTTTTATCTAACTATTCTGACCAATTCTCTCTCTTTCAATTCTCTGCATTGGAAGTAAACCGATTATTACTTTCCTGAATAAATACCAGCTCGTTGATATGGCCGAGGCAGTAGCAGAATACTGTAAATGATTGTGTTTCAGTCGTGAAGTTATCGACTTGGTTTTGCCTTTTGCTTCTGTAGCATGAAAGCTGCATCTCAGCCTGGTTTCTGGTGGTGCTGTTTACTTTATGCATTGATTACTTTTCAGGAGATGATTAATTTCTAATAGTTTCTCCCCCTCCACTGCCCCTCCCCAGGAGGGAGGAGCCAGCTGTATCCTGCTATGGGCGGAGAACCTGACCGTGAGTGTCCTCCGTGGGGGTCGATGGGAGCGACATGACCTGACCTCTCTGACCTTTGGAGAAGGCGTGACACCAAGGCTGCAGGGCTCCCGCTGCAACCAATCACACTCCAGGTAGGACGGGGGCAGAAACAGTCTCACTAGGTGTATGGCAGGGGCTGAATGTTGGCGCTAGACAGGAAGCTTATGAACAGTTCTCTAGCATCACATCCTGTATAGAGGAAGTGCCTGGGATGTCAGCCTAACTGAACATTAACATTTGAATATTTATTATATTTGTCATTTATTTTAATGTTAACATAGTTTTTCTCCCCCCTTAGTCTGGTACTAAACTACGAAAATATCCTGGGACATCGCTCCTTCAGACTAGTGTGAGTCTACTGGACACACACAGACACAGACACACAGACACAGACACCCCCCCAGACACACACACCCACCCACAGAAACACACACAGAAACAAACACACACCCACAGAAACACACAGAAATAAAAACACACCCACAGACACACCCACAGACACACCCACAGACACACACACCCATAGACGCACACACAGAAACACTCAGATAAACACACCCATTGTTGCCCACACACATTGTCACAAACACAAACACACGTGACCCCACTTTGTGCCCCCAGCTTCGCCATGTCTCAGCGTCACTATAAGGTCTCCGCCCGGCGGTGGTTCACGCTAGACGCTGTGGAGATAGAGTACGACGGTCAGAAAGCAACCTTTAACGGGAGCCGGAACGTGTACGCACCGCTCGAGTACTCCTACCGCTGTCAGTCCGTCACTAACTTCAGATACCCCCTCCTGGTCCCGCGCACCTCAAAAGACCCTGCCAACCAGTGGAGGGTTTCCTTCACTGACTTCCAGGTAGGGGGAGTGTCTGTATAACACCAAGCAGTTCATCACTACAGGCCTACATCCCTGTCTCTCTCTACCCTCCAGATCCAGGGCTTCAGCGTGTCCGGCGGGGAGTTCTCCTACGCGAGCGACTGTGCTGGGTTCTTCAGTCCTGGTATCTGGATGGGTCTGATGACCAGTCTGCTCATGGTTCTGGTTCTGACCTACGGCCTTCATATGATCATGCAGCTTCACACTATGGACCGCTTTGACGACCCCAAGGGCCCTGCTATCTCTGTTCCACAGACCGACTAATACACACACCATGGACCGCTTTGACGACCCCAAGGGCCCTGCTATCTCTGTTCCACAGACCGACAAGCACACACCATGGACCACTCTGACGACCCCAAAGGCCCTGCTATCTCTGTTCCACAGACCGACAAACACACACACCATGGACCGCTTTGACGACCCCAAGGGCCCTGCTATCTCTGTTCCACAGACCGACAAACACACACACCATGGACCGCTTTGACGACCCCAAGGGCCCTGCTATCTCTGTTCCACAGACCGACTGACACACACCATGGACCGCTCTGAAGACCCCAAGGGCCCTGCAATCTCTGTTCCACAGACCGAC
Organism: Esox lucius; assembly: GCF_011004845.1. Classification (NCBI taxonomy): domain Eukaryota; kingdom Metazoa; phylum Chordata; class Actinopteri; order Esociformes; family Esocidae; genus Esox; species Esox lucius. The sequence continues at coordinate 36,382,849 of NC_047580.1, forward strand.
TAATACATACACCATGGACCGCTTTGACGACCCCAAGGGCCCTGCTATCTCTGTTCCACAGACCGACTGACACACACCATGGACCGCTTTGACGACCCCAAGGGCCCTGCTATCTCTGTTCCACAGACCGACAAACACACACACCATGGACCGCTTTGACGACCCCAAGGGCCCTGCTATCTCTGTTCCACAGACCGACTGACACACACCATGGACCGCTTTGATGACCCCAAAGGCCCTGCTATCTCTGTTCCACAGACCGACTAATACATACACCATGGACCGCTTTGACGACCCCAAGGGCCCTGCTATCTCTGTTCCACAGACCGACAAACACACACACCATGGACCGCTTTGACGACCCCAAGGGCCCTGCTATCTCTGTTCCACAGACCGACTGACACACACCATGGACCACTCTGAAGACCCCAAGGGCACTGCAATCTCTGTTCCACAGACCGACTAATACATACACCATGGACCGCTTTGACGACCCCAAGGGCCCTGCTATCTCTGTTCCACAGACCGACTGACACACACCATAGACCGCTTTGACGACCCCAAGGGCCCTGCTATCTCTGTTCCACAGACCGACTAACACACACACCATGGACCGCTCTGAAGACTGCAAGGGCCCTGCAATCTCTGTTACACAGACCGACTAATACATACACCATGGACCGCTCTGATGACCCCAAAGGCCCTGCTATCTCTGTTCCACAGATCGACTTAACACACACACACCAAGGGGAGGGGTCTGTTACCGAGGGGAGGGGTCTGTTACCGAGGGGAGGGGTCTGTTACTTAGGGAAGGAATCTGCTATCATTCCTGTCCTTTTTTCCATTGTTGGTGTGCAAATTCCAAACTGTAATAATTTTGTGTGTATATATATATATATATATAAATATATATGGGTTGTTGTACTATATAAAATATGCAGAGGGAGTATGAAATATATGAAGTGTTTAGTAGTCCAACAACACGTGTGTGCATTTGTGTGGTCAGTGTAGCGTGTGTGTATTTGTGTGGTTAGTGTAGCGTGTGTGTATTTGTGTGGTTAGTAGTTAGTAGGTTAACTAGTTTGGGTCACGGCTCAAATGTAGTGCACACATTTAGACAACAGGGCTTTTTCATAGGGCACTAGGGAAAACTAGTGCACTCCTTTAGAGAATAGGGCTCTTTCATAGTGCACTAGTTTAGAGAACAGGGCTCTTTCATAGTGCACTAGTTTAGAGAACAGGGCTCTTTCATAGTGCACTAGTTTAGAGAATAGGGCTCTTTCATAGTGCACTAGTTTAGAGAACAGGGCTCTTTCATAGTGCACTAGTTTAGAGAACAGGGCTCTTTCATAGTGCACTAGTTTAGAGAACAGGGCTCTTTCATAGTGCACTAGTTTAGAGAACAGGGCTCTTTCATAGTGCACTAGTTTAGAGAACAGGGCTCTTTCATAGTGCACTAGTTTAGAGAACAGGACTCTTTCATAGTACACTAGTTTTCCCCAGAGCCCTATTTTGGCATTTGTTTTCATTAGGGTTGTTTGAGTGTTTAGATGTGGACATCTTAACCAGAAGTTACTAAATGCATAGAGAGGAAATGGAGGGCATTGTTATTTTAATGTTACATGTTTCAATGAGGTTCACAACAAGACTATTAAAAGTTACCACGAGGGAATGTTGAGGCAAACAGGTGGAGGAAACAGGTGGGGGAGACAGGTGGAGGAGACAGGTGGGGGAGACAGGTGTTCGAGGTCCCGGGTTTTTCCTGCCGTGTGTCTACTACCAACAGTTGTTGTTGTTGTTGTTGTTTGAGTTGATAAAGTATTTATTACAATTGTTTTTTGTTTATTTATTTTGGTTGTGAGATTTATTCATTTTAGTGTGGTTTATGAGTTGTGCTTTTGTTCAAAAGGCTGTTGCCTGTTTTTTTTGTAGAACCACAATCAAATTAATATTTGAATAAATGGTTTTACTATAAAATAAATGTTAATATGAAGTACATAATAGTGTGTACATTATGGTGTTGCTGTAACCCCAATAAAGCCCTGATAACAATGTGAATCCAGTCATGACTTTATGCTGCAGAGTTTATTTGACATCAGCCACCACATTCATGAACATCAACATGGTTTTGAATGACTGTTTTGACACACAACATGCACAGAAACATTCATGGTCCCAGTAGTAATTAAATTAAGGTTCATTCTTTTTCTGTGTCCGGACAAAAGATCTAGAGGTCCAGTAGTCTTGGTTATGAATTATCCCTGTGCACACACTGGATCCTAAATTCTGCAACAGATACACAGATATATATATCTTTAATGCATGTTGATTTTACAAATCATGCTTGTGGAGAAGGACTATATTCTTACTCTATCGTTGTGGTCGTGGTAGTGGTCATATTACCCAATTATTATGTAGAACAGTAACAAAAAAAGAGTTTCATAAACAAGGACATTGCACGGAAACATTCACAGATGACAGGACAGAAGACAACCCTCTGATGAAAAGATAATTACCCATGAGTCTCTATTATTTAGGTACTTCTGAAGATCTGTAAGACAAAAACAGTCACATGATCACAAACAACACAAAGTTATAGACAATAACTCTATCTTAGACAGTAACACAGTATCAACTGCAATAAAGTCAATAAAGTATAGTATTATAAACAACACCATCATATTATAGGCAGCAAAACAGTATTATTGATAACACAGTACTACAGCCAACCCTACAGTATTATAGAGAACACAGTATTATTGACAACAACTCATAATAGGCAGCATGGCATTATAGACAACAACACTGTACTGTAGACAACAACATGGTATTATAGACTACAACACAGTATTATAGACAACAACATGGTATTATAGACAACAACACTGTACTGTAGACAACAACATGGTATTATAGAGTACAACATGGTATTATAGACAACAACACAGTGTTATAGACAACAACACAGTATTATAGACAACAACATGGTATTATAGACAACAACACAGTGTTATAGACAACAACACAGTATTATAGACAACAACACGGTATTATAGACAACAACACAGTATTATAGACAACAACACGGTATTATAGACAACAACACGGTATTATAGACAACAACACAGTATTATAGACAACCACAGGTATTATAGACAACAACATGGTATTATAGACAACAACACAGTATTATAGACAACAACACAGTATTATAGACATCAACATGGTATTATAGACAAAAACACAGTATTATAGACCACAACACAGTATTATAGACAACAACATGGTATTATAGACAACAACAAGGTATTATAGACAACAACACAGTATTATAGACAACAAAATGGTATTATAGACAACAACAAGGTATTATAGACAACAACACAGTATTATAGACATCAACATGGTATTATAGACAAAAACACAGTATTATAGACAACAACATGGTATTTTAGACAACAACACAGTATTATAGACAACAACATGGTATTATAGACAACAACACAGTATTATAGACAACAACACAGTATTATAGACAACAACATGGTATTATAGACAACAACACAGTATTATAGACATCAACATGGTATTATAGACAAAAACACAGTATTATAGACAACAACATGGTATTATAGACAACAACACAGTATTTTAGACAACAACACAGTATTATAGACAACAACATGGTATTATAGACAACAACATGGTATTATAGACAACAACAAGGTATTATAGACAACAACACAGTATTATAGACAACAAAATGGTATTATAGACAACAACAAGGTATTATAGACAACAACACAGTATTATAGACATCAACATGGTATTATAGACAAAAACACAGTATTATAGACAACAACATGGTATTTTAGACAACAACACAGTATTATAGACAACAACATGGTATTATAGACAACAACACAGTATTATAGACAACAACACAGTATTATAGACAACAACATGGTATTATAGACAACAACACAGTATTATAGACATCAACATGGTATTATAGACAAAAACACAGTATTATAGACAACAACATGGTATTATAGACAACAACACAGTATTTTAGACAACAACACAGTATTATAGACAACAACATGGTATTATAGACAACAACACAGTATTATAGACAACAACACAGTATTATAGACAACAACATGGTATTATAGACAACAACACAGTATTATAGACAACAACACAGTATTATAAACAACAATGTATTATAGACAACAACAATGTATTACAGGCAACAAAATAGTGTTTTAAACACAATATTATTCACAATACAGTATTAGCACACCATTAAACACCGGGGGTAAGTGTCTGTGACTCACCATTAAAAACCGGGGGTAAGTGTCTGTGACCTTAAACAGGTCTGTCAGTAAGCCATCTTCAAAAACAGGTGTGTCTTTGACTAACCTTTAAACACAGATGTAAGCCACATCCAGGTACTTATAGGTTCCACCACAGGGCTCTCCAAAGACAGAGTTGGATACCTGGACAACACATCCTCTCCTCCTGTTGCACCTATGTGTAAGACCATTACAGGTTAATACTACAGAATGAATATACCCTAAAGTCATAAACCTGGGTTCCTGAATATTACGTTACGCCCATTGATGTATTTAGATGAGATTAGATTAAACTTAATTGTCATTGAGCAGTACAAGTACAGTACCATGAAATGCAGTTTGTGTCTAACCAGAAGTGCAAATAGTGGAGTGCAGAAAAATATACAAGTACAAGTGTATGTTTGTACAAGTGAGATAAATAGTTGTGGCAATTCTCAATGGCATTCTGAATTTGCAATCAAGGCATGTGCAACTTAAATGCAGATATAGTAGCAATGAAGTTCCTGCGGTAGATGTGTGGGTAACAACTGAATATGCAGTTGTACATGTGCAATGTGCAGTGAGGGCAGGGTTGAGGTGCAAGTCGGCATGTGCAAATGGAGTACAGGGATAGCAGCAATGACACGTGGACTGAAACATCTTATCAGACTAGTCCAGTAGTCCAAAGGGTGGGCATAGTTAATGATGGGAAGTCACAGAGGGTTCAGCAGGGTTACAGCAGATGGAAAGAAACTGTTCCTGAACCTGTACCGCCTGCCTGATTGGATGAGGGCAAACAGATTGTGGCATGGATGTGAAGGGTCCCTGGCAGTGCTTGACATTAACTTTTTTGCTCACCAGCCACTGTGGCTAGTGGTTTTCCAAAGTTACTAGCCAATCAGCATTTTCACTAGTCACCAACTTTTTATTGTTGGAAATGCCATTTTATTTGATTAAATCTGACTATGGTGTGCTACATCTTAGCCTGTCTTGTTCACTCTTTCGGTCACTGGCACGCAAGTCAATAGGCCTAACAGAAATGTAACATAATCAAACACTGTATGCAGAATAAAAAAATATTTAAAAAAATAAATACTGTATGCAGGTAGTGCTCATGGGAGTTGTAGGAACGTAGCTCAAAGTGTCACTGTCATTGCAAGGAAATTACAGTTGTAAAATATGTGTATGTATATATATATACACAGTGGGGCAAAAAGGTATTTAGTCAGCCACCAATTGTGCAAGTTCTCCCACTTAAAAATATGAGAGAGGCCTGTAATTTTCATCATAGGTACACTTCAGCTATGAGAGACAAAATGAGAAAATAAATGTATTGGTAAATTATGGTGGAAAATAAGTATTTGGTCAATAACAAAAGTTAATCTCAATACTATGTTATATACCCTTTGTTGGCGATGACAGAGGTCAAAGGTTTTCTGTAAGTCTTCACAAGGTTTTCACACACTGTTGCTGGTATTTTGGCCCATTCCTCCATGCAGATCTCATCTAGAGCAGTGATGTTTTGGGGCTGTCGCAGGGCAACAGGGACTCTCATGGGGTTGAGATCTGTTGACTGGCTAGGCCACTCCAGGACCTTGAAATGCTTCTTACGAAGCCACTCCTTCGTTGCCCGGGCTGTGTGTTTGGGATCATTGTCATGCTGAAAGACCCAGCCACGTTTCATCTTCAAAACCCTTGCTGATGGAAGGAGGTTTTCACTCAAAATCTCAAGATGCATTGCCCCATTCATTCTTTCCTTTACACGGATCAGTCGTCCTGGTCCCTTTGCAGACAAACAGCCCCAAAGCATGATGTTTCTACCCCCATGCTTCACAGTAGGTATGATGCAACTCAGTATTCTTTCTCCTCCAAACACGAGTTGAGTTTTTACCAAAAGGTTCTATTTTGGTTTCATCTGACCATATGACATTCTCGCAATCCTCTTCTGGACCATCCAAATGCTCTCTAGCAAACCTCAGATGGGCCTGGACATGTACTGGCTTAAGCAGGGGGACACGTCTGGCACTGCAGAATTTGAGTCCCTGGCGGCGTAGTGTGTTACTGATGGTAGCCTTTGTTACTTTGGTCCCAGCTCTCTGCAGGTCATTCACTAGGTCCCCCCGTGTGGTTCTGGGATTTCTGCTCACTGTTCTTGTGATCATTTTGATCCCACGGGGTGAGATCTTGCGTGGAGCCCCGGATCGAGGGAGATTATCAGTGGTCTTGTATGTCTTCCATTTTCTTATAATTACTCCCACAGTTGATTTCTTCACACCAAGCTGCTTACCTATTGCAGATTCAGTCTTCCCAGCCTGGTGCAGGTCTACAATATAGTTTCTGGTGTCCTTTGACAGCTCTTTGGTCTTGGCCATAGTGGAGTTTGAGTGTGACTGTTTGAGGTTGTGGACAGGTGTCTTTTATACTGATAACAAGTTCAAACATGTGCCATTAATACAGGTAATGATTGGAGGATAGAGGAGCCTCTTAAGAAGTTACAGGTCTGTGAGAGCCAAAAATCTTGCTTGTTTGTAGGTGACCAAATACTTATTTTACCGAGGAATTTACCAATGAATTCATAAAAAATCCTACAATGTGATTTTCTTGATATTTTTTTCTCATTTTGTCTCTCATATTTGAAGTGTACCTATGATGAAAATTACAGGCCTCTCTCATCTTTTTAAGTGGGAGAACCTGCACAATTGGTGGCTGACTAAATACTTTTTTGCCCCACAGTACACACACACACACACACATTTCTGAGAGAGCTGTATTCTGTATGTAGCTGTATCATTTGACTGAAGCAACTACTCTAATCCACGTGCCAATGTCATTTAGCAAACTCCAGGAGTGTGTGTGTGTGTGTGTGTGTATGCATACATACATACATACATACATACATACATACAGTGGGGAGAACAAGTATTTGGTACACTGCTAATTTAGCAGGTTTTCCTACTTACAAAGTATGTAGAGGTCTGTAATTGTTATCATGGGTACACTTCAACTGTGAGTGACGGAATAAAAATAAAATCTAGAAAATCACATTGTATGATGTTTAAATAATTAGTTTGCCTTTTATTGCATGACATAAGTATTTGATCACCTACCAACCAGTAAGGATTCCGGCTCTCACAGACCTGTTTTCTTTAAGAAGCCCTCCTGTTCTCCACTCATTACCTGTATTAACTGCACCTGTTTGAACTTGTTACCTGTATAAAAGACACCTTTCCACACAATCAAACAGACTCCAACCTCTCCACAATGGCCAAGACCAGAGAGCTGTGTAAGGACATCAGGGATAAAATTGTAGACCTGCACAAGGCTGGGATGGGCTACAGAACAATAGGCAAGCAGCTTGGTGAGATGGCAACAACTGTTGGTGCAATTATTAAAAAATGAAAGAAGTTCAAGATGACGGTCAATCTCCCTCGGTCTGGGGCTCCATGCAAGATCTCACCTCGTGGGGCATCAATGATCATGAGGAAGGTGAGTGATCAGCCCAGAACTACACGGCAGGACCTGGTCAATGACCTGAAGAGAGCTGGGACCACAGTCTCAAAGAAAACCATTAGTAACACACTACGCCGTCATGGATTAAAATCCTGCAGCACATGCAAGATCCCCCTGCTCAAGCCAGCACATGTCCAGGCCCGTCTGAAGTTTGCCAATGACCATCTGGATGATCCAGAGGTGGAATGGGAGAAGGTCATGTGGTCTGATGAGACAAAAATTGAGCTTTTTGGTCTAAATCCCACTCACCGTGTTTGGAGGAAGAAGAAGGATGAGTACAACCCCAAGAACACCATCCCAACCGTGAAGCATGGAAGTGGAAACATCATTCTTTGGGGATGCTTTTCTGCAATGTATCGCAAGATCTTGGCCAACAACCTCCTTCCCTCAGTAAGAGCATTGAAGATGGGTTGTGGCTGGGTCTTCCAGCATGTCGACGACCCGAAACGCACAACCAGGGCAACTATGGAGTGGCTCCGTAAGAAGCAACTCAAGGTCCTTGAGTGGCCTAGCCAGTCTCCAGACCTGAACTCAATAGAAAATCTTTGGAGGGAGCTGAAAGTCCGTATTGCCCAGCGACAGCCCTGAAACCTGAAGGATCTGGAGAAGGTCTGTATGGAGGAGTGGGTCAAAATCCTTGCTGCAGTGTGTGCAAACCTGTTCAAAAACTACAGAAAACATGTGATCTCTGTAATTACAAACAAAGGTTTCTGTACCAAATATTAAGTTCTGCTTTTCTGATGTATCAAATACTTATATCATGCAATAAAATGCAAATGAATTACTTACAAATCATACAATGTGATTTTCTGGATTTTTTTTTAGATTCCGTCACACAGTTGAAGAGTACCTATGATAAAAATTACAGACTTCTACATGCTGTAAGTGGGAAAATCTGCAAAATCAGCAGTGTATCAAATTCTTCCTACTGTACATGGGTTTTCCTGGCTCAAAATTAGGCAAAGGTTGTACCCCACTCTACCAGACACCCCTCTGTGAAATACTTTATATAATATGGCTACACACTTGAAAAAGACAACTATTACAGTGTTAAATCTGCCCTATTGTCCATGTCCTCTTGAGTGGCTAATGCACCCTACAATGTCTTCCCTAATATCAACCAAAATATGCAAGCAGTATATTTATTCTTAACATAACCCCGAACTAATAACATGTTATTTAAAAATACATTTTAAATCACTCATCAGCTATATTATTAATCTCAGTCAATATTATTGTTGTCTATTTTTGTTATGCTATTTTCTTGCATAGGCAGAAATCCTGGGGTGGACAGGGGGGACATGAGCCCACCTCCTGGGAAAAACTATGAACCTCCCCTTGTCAATCATCAGTCCTCCCCTTGTAAATCATCAGTCCTACCGTTGTCAATTGTCAGCCCTCCTCCAGTCAAACATCAGCAATCCCCTTAGTAAAGTATCAGACGATTTTTGCCAGCGAATAAAACGAGCAGAAAAACTGGAACTATTATCACTTGGACACAATACACAAGAGGTCCTAACTTTTCTAATGTAAGATCAATTAGAAAATTATGTTTTTTCGCTTTCATAATCACAAAATGTGAAAAACATTTGTTTTCTATATCTATGCTTGAACCGCTTGAACATAGTGTTATATCTTGACAAAAGATAATAAATTAAATCACACAGACTCTGAAATAAAGTTTGAACGTTAGTTTACTCTTCTTCTTCCATTAGTACACTCAACTTAATGACGTCATACCTATACATGACAACTAGCGACAAACTGACCAATGGCGAACATACAGAGTGAATAACCACTAAAGTCATAAACCAGGTTTCAGTACCTCTGTGGTAGAGATTAATACTACGGAGTAAATAACCACTAAAGTCATAAACCAGGTTTCAGTACCTCTCTGGTAGAGATAAATACTACAGAGTAAATAACCACTAAAGTCATAAACCAGGTTTCAGTACCTCTGTGGTAGAGATTAATACTACGGAGTAAATAACCACTAAAGTCATAAACCAGGTTTCAGTACCTCTCTGGTAGAGATAAATACTACAGAGTAAATAACCACTAAAGTCATAAACCAGGTTTCAGTACCTCTCTGCCACCTTATTGGTGCTGATGGATTGGCTGAGGCAGTTGGTGTTGGTCAGCTGGTCAGCCGGGTGTTGAAAGGAACAGGATAGGGAGTCACGGCGACCATAGTTGGCATTCAGGATGTGGATATTACCTTTTTCTGGGAAACAGGAGCCAGAGAAACAGGAGGAGAAGAAGGAGGAGGAAGAACATGAGACAAAAGGATTGGATGAGGAGGTGGAGAACAAAAAGGAGGCAGAGAAGAAAGAGGAAGAAAATACATTAGACATTTTAGTGACAACAAAATGCAATGAAACTTGATGCCCAGCATCATTTTTGTATGACTTCTTTCAAAGCACAGTAGCTGAGCGGTTACATTATAGTGGAGCACAAATAGACTTACCAGATAGTAGCAGAGCATTAAAAGACTTACCACATTGTAGAGGAGCATTAAGAGGCTTACCACATTATAGTAGAGCCTTAATGGGCTTATCACATTGTAATTAAGTATTAAGAGACTTACTACATTATAGTAGCGCATTGAGAGGCTTACCACATTATAGTACAGCATTAAGATAATTACCACATTGTAGTAGAGAATTAAGAGACTTACTACATTATAGTTGTGCATTGAGAGGCTTACCACATTGTAGTAGAGCATTAAGATAATTACCACATTGTAGTAGAGCATAAGTTGTATAAGTAGTACTGCAATATAGTAGACTACAGCACATGAAGAGACTTACCACATTGTATGTGAGCATCAGAGCCTTCACATGTTATGCTGCGTGCTGCCAGGACAAAGAAACACAGTTACACAATACTGACCACAGCTGGGCAGACACAGTGCCTGATTTGAGTTAATATTACTTATATGAGTACTAAACTGAGTAGTGAACTACTCAAATTATGTTAATATTAATATATTATGAGTGAGACCAACAAACTCCCGTAACCCTAAACAAATTGCAGTGAAAATGTCTTATTTTGTGGACGTTTTATAATACATTTTTTAAAGGCAAACAAAGGGAACACTGTCAGATCAGGAAGAAACTGTAGTCTGTGTGCTAAAACAATTTCTTGCAATCTACAAAAAATTTGTAGTACTTCAGTGTTTACTTATTGTTATTGTAAATGACTGCCAACTTACGCTATAAAAGGGGATTTACTTGAAAGCTCTTTATTGTTCTTTCATTGTTACGTTCCCTTTGTAAACTGTCCTTTTTTACGTTTTTATGACCTGCCGTTTTCCATGGTGCTTTCAGCAGTTGTGCCGGTAGCAAGATAATAAGGCTAAGGAAACTTATAAGCAACTTATCTCAAGATAAAAATGGAACATCATCTCTCATGTTCTTGATTTTAACACCCTTGGTGAGCAGAGTGAGGTATGGAAGTAGCCAAATTGTGTTTCAAATAGTTATGTTAATTAACTTTTTTGTCATAGCATATAATGAGTTCATTTTGTGAAGCTATAAATACATGTTATAAGATATTTATATTCTTTTTTTTAATATATTTTCTATAGTTTTCATGGTGCATGAATTAGTAATTGAAGTGATGAAGCAAAATAAACCGTGGAGCATCATTAAAGACTCTGCATCTTATTCTTGCCGAGAGCTCTTACAATTATTATTTTAACCATGTTCGGGATTAGCATAGTACAGAGACAGTGCTCATTAAGATTGTAAAAAATGTGTATCCTTGTATTAATGTATTTAAGTCTATCTTTTGATTCAATAGAATATGAAGTTGTTCTTGACAGACCACCTCTCAGATTTAGTGTTGAACTAGTTCAGGGCTAATCTAACTGGCCGAGACTTGTGTTGCTCTGAAAGACAGTCGAGATCCTGTGCGGGGTCCCTCAAGGTTATATTTTGGGGCCTTTAAAGTTCAATAATAACTCATGGCAGCATCATTAGAAAGGTATTCACATGGTACTCACTTTAAACAGCTATGCTGACGATGGATCTGCATAACTCTATATCCCCTGATGATTTTAGCTCTAGTTACACTTTGATTGAATGCATAACCAATATAAAGACAGTATATGAATGGCAGGAAAGTTCTTCCAACGAAACAAAACTGAGATTTTGGTTAGGTGACCCAAAAAGACCCAAAACTAGAAACAATTTTGTGATTGCTAGACTTTTGAAACTCAAATTCAAAAATGTAGCTATGATTGTAGATTCCAACCTCAGTTTTGAGGACTATATCAGAAATATTTCCAAATATTCCTTTTCACATTTGAGAAAAATTTCAATTTTGAATCTGTTTTTTAGCAAACAGAGGCTATTGCACACTTTTAAAATTCTTAACGTACATCAACTTGGTTTTAAATATTTTTTTATTACAATGTTTTCTTTATCAATTAATCTCAACGTTCTATTGGTATTTATTTCTTCGTATGCACTGGTCTCTCAACAATTGTTTTAACTTTTTTATTATTTATAGTAACATAGATGTAATTGTTTTATTTTACATCACAACTTTACAGGAAAGTTTATGCTGTTGTTTACCTGAACTTTTAAATGCATTTGGTGTAAGTATTGTGTTTGTTCTCACAATATATTTAACTGTATATTTAGTACATTTAACACACCCACAGACACACACACACCCACACCCATACCCATACGCACACAGACAGACAGACACAAAGCCACATACACACAGACTAACCTGCTGGGGTGCAGGTGTAGGTGGTGTCCAGGTATTTGAAGGTTCCGTAACAGGGATCAGAAGTCCTGAAGACTTGAGTGTTGACCCCACACACCTGCAGTCCGTTGCACCTGAGGGTTATCAGAAGGTCAGATGGGTTTTGAATTTCCACTTGAACATTGGCTTTAAAAGGTTGGTTCACCCAAATAGAATAATGTACTGTGAAGGGAACATTGGCAGTGCATCAATGGTCAAGCAAGTAACAAGTTACTGTGCAGTGCGCACCCATATTGCTTGGTTTTCCATTGATTGAATCCACGACCCTGCATGGTCTCAAACATTCCCATGTAAATAAGTCTCAAACATCGCCAAATAAATAAAAAATTGTTTTACTCTCTCTCTCGTAGTGTAAATAAGCCCTTAGTTACACAGGCCCACCCACAACAATAAGACATATTATGCAGCATGTGTGTGACACACAAGGTGACACACACAGGGGAAAATGGAAATTAAAGGTGAACTTTTTAAATTGCAATTAGTGTCTGTGTATAAATAGTCAATGAGATTGTTAGCTCTCACATGGAGGCACTGATCAGGCTAGATTCTGAGCCAATGGCGAGCATAAAAGAACTGTCAAAAGACCTGCATAAGAAGGTAATGAAATTTTATAAAGATGGAAAAGGATAACCAAAGCCTTGCAAATGCCATTCAGTACTGTTCAATCACTTATTAGGTTGTGGAAAATTAGGGGATCTCTTGATACCAAGCCAAGGTCAGGTGGACCAAGAAAGATTTCAGACAAAACTGACAGAAGAATTGTTCGGGATACAAAGAAAAACCCACAGGTAACCTCAGAGGAAATACAGGCTGCTCTGGAAAAAGACAGTGTGGTTGTTTCAAGGAGCACAATACAACGATACTTGAATGAAAATGAGCTGAATTGTCGAGTTGCCAAAATGAAGCCTATACTGCGCCAATGCCACAAAAAAGCATGGTTACAATATGCCCAACAACACCTTGAAACGCCTCACAGCTTCTGGCTCACTGTAATTTGGAGTAACGAGACCAAAATAGAACTTTATGGTCACAACCATAAGCATTATGTTTGGAGAGGGATCAACAAGGCCTATAGTGAACAGAATACCATCCCCACTGTGAAGCATGGTGGTGGCTCACTGATGTTTTGGGGGTGTGTGAGCATTAAAAGCACAGGGAATCTTGTGAAAATTGATGGCAAGATGAATGCAGCATGTTATCAGAAAATACTGGCATACAATTTGCATTCTTTTATATGAAAGCTGCGCATGAGACGCTCTTGGACTTTCCAGTATGACAAAGACCCTAAGCACAAGGCCAAGTTGACCCTCCAGCGGTTACAGCAGAAAAAGGTGAAGGTTCTGGAGTGGCCATCACAGTCTCCTGACCTTAATATCATCCAGCCACTCTGGGGAGATCTCCAACATGCGGTTCATGCAAGACAACCAAAGACTTTGCATGACCTGGAGGCATTTTGCCAAGACAATTTTGCAGCTATTCCACCTGCAAGAAATCGAGGCCTCATTACAAAAGACTGTCATTGATGCTAAAGGGGGCAATACACAGTATTAAGAACTAAGGGTATGCAGACTTTTGAACAGGGGTCAGTTAATTTTTTCTTTGTTGCCATGTTTTGTTTTATGATTGTGCCATTCTGCTATACCCTAGAGTTGAATGTGAATCCCATAAGAAATAAAATATGTGTTTTGCCAACTCATTCATGTTTTCTTTACAAATGGTACATATATTGCCAGTTCTCCAGGGGTATGCAAACCTTTGAGCATAACTGTATACAATTGATATGTGGGTTCGTAATATTTTTAAATTGTGTGTGTTTCCATGTATACCTCTCTGAATAGACCTCCAGGGTGTTTTTCTGGGAACACTGTGTGTTGGTCAACTGGTTGGCTGGCCTTCCTTCGCTACACGTCGTTCCATCTCTCCTACCGTACAGAGCTCTCTTTATGAAGATCAATCCAGACTCTAGTGGGCAGGAGAAACAGTGTGAGCTATGGAAAGACTATCAGGAGAATTGAGTGTGTTTGTGTGTGTGTGTGACCCAGATCTGTGTTTATGTTCTAACCACATGTCCCCACAAAGATAGTAAAACCTGAAGAATAGGTTCCACCAGGATGAATGGGATTCGGTCGTACCACAGATCAGGGACTGGACGTAATCTCCGTTGTCACAGGTGACCACTCTAGTTGCTGTGTAAGAAAATGTATATTACAACAAAATGACGTTTTGAAATTAAAGACATCGTTAATCTGACAGCACAATGTTCATTCGGAAAGTGTTCATCCCTTTCTATTTCCACATTGATTACATTGATTACATTGATTTCCTTCTATGTTAATCTTCACACAACACCCGATAATGACCAAGCACAAACAGGGTTTAGAAATGTTTGCAACTATATATTAAAAAAGTCATAATCAGAAATATGATATTTAAGTGAGTATTCAAGCCATTTGCAACTATAGTCCATTGATCATCCTTGAGATGTCTCTACAACTTGGAGTCCACCCGTGACATGATTTTGAAGGCACACATGATATATAAGCTACCTCAATGCATGTCAGAGCAAAAAACATGTGTGATATGATATAGTGACCAGACGTAAGCCACGCCTGTGTTTTTACATTACATTTGCAAGCATTTCTAAACCCTGTTTTTGCTTGGTCATTATGGCGTATCGTGTATAGATTGATGAGGGAAATAATAAAATGTTATTTATTTTAGAATATGTCACAAAATCTGTAAAAAAGTAAGGGTCTGAATACTTTCTTAATGGACAGACACACATGGAGAGTAGGGGCGAAGCGGTTCACCAAACTCCACGATACGGTACAGTGGTGTCACGGTTCGGTTTCAAAACATCAGAAAAATGAATGCCTGAGAAAAATGTCATTTGTATTTAGTTTATTATTATTATTATTATGTTTTTTGTGGTGATCATGTTTGGGGCTATATTTTACCCAGAGAATATATTGGTAAAATATAAAATTCTAACAAAGAATTCTGAAATATAACAAAATGTCAAGATTTTGCCTGATGTAAGTAGTTTTTAGTTGAATAGCTAGTTTACTCAGCATGTAATAACATCTAATATAATAGGCCTATCAATTGGTCCTGATAGAATGAATTGCTCAAAATTATTGATTTGGTGTTTTTAACTTAATACTTTCACACAGTTAACAAAACATATTTAAAAATAGTCATAAAAAGTTATTTGAAAATGTTGAAAGCTGAATTATATTTATTAGTTAGTAATAAATGTTATACAGCTTTCTGCTTTTGGATATTGGAATGTGCAATATGATGGTTCAAATTGGTTTTGTTAACTCACTTAAATACTGCTATCATGATTTAATTATTTTCAGTGGCATTAATTACATTGATAGAATGATTTTGACAACAAAATATGGAATAAATCTTGATTGGGGTTAATAAAGAAAACGGGGCATTTTACCCTATAGGGAGGGGCATTTTGCCCACAAGTTTGGTAAAATGCCCCATTTGCATAGTTTGGCATTTGATTAAGTTGCAATTAAAAAGAAATATTCTGCCCAATATTTTTTTCTAAATGTATTTGTCTGACTATAGTCAATATATTCATATAACAGTCTGACAAAACATTGCTTTATTGAGTCAGAAATTACAGATTTCCCTTAAGGGGGGTGTTTTCCCCCAAGTTACCCTACCTGAGAAAATATATTTTCTATTTTCCATGTAACAATAAATAATGTAATTTCCTGTTAATAAGCCACGGCTTACACACGGATTTGAAAACCTTTTCAACCACAGCGGTTAATACTTGGGTGCTGCCAACAGAATAATTTTTACGACTGTTTTCACGACGAATGTTTTCACAGATGACTGCTTGGCGACGTAGAGGTCTCAGAAACTCATGTAGCAAATATGAAATAATGCAAATATGATATAATACAGCGCCCTATGACAGATGTTTAATAATAATATACAATGTATGTACCAGTCATAATTCAGCGGGCAAATGCGGTTTATTAATGAAGTTTATAAATGCAGTTTTTAAATTTGTAAAGCTGTTAATACTTGGGTTTGTAAACACACAAAGCTATAAAATTAATGGTCTAGTTTATACACGGTGCGGGTTATATACGTGAATTACGGTAAATGAGGAGTCATGTTACTCGTATTGACACTCGAATAGGCTATCGTCAATGAGCAGAGACTAAATGTTGAATAAGTTTTATCCACCCCTCGTTGTATTTAGCTAACGGCTGCTATGACAGTCTCTGGGCTCCGTTCATGTTGGAGTGAAATAATTAATGAGCGGAGCACATACGAGACGAAACTACTTTATTTTTTTATTTTTATACAACATAATTACCATGTGGATATTTTCCCCATGTTAATTTATATGCCGTTTGTTTAAGCAATAATGTTTTTTTTTACAATGTAATATATATTTTCCTAGCCATTATATATGATTAATGTATTGTTCGGTTCGCACCGTAGACCCTGTACTGAACGGTTCATTACAAATACATGTACCGTTTCACCCCTAATGAACAGACACACACAGACAGACACACACAGACAGACACATACAGACACACACACACAGACAGACACACACAGAGAGACACACAGACAGACACATACAGACAGACACATACAGAGAGACACATACAGACAGACACATACAGACAGACACACACAGACAGACACATACAGACAGACACACACAGACACACACACACAGACAGACACACACAGAGAGACACACAGACAGATACAAACAGACACACACATACAGACAGACACATACAGACAGACACACACAGACACACACACACAGACAGACACACACAGAGAGACACACAGACAGATACAAACAGACACACACATACAGACAGACACATACAGACACACACAAACAGACACACACAGAGAGACACACACAGACAGATCAACACAGACAGACACACACAGACAGATCCACACAGACAGACACACACAGACACACACACACAGACAGACACACACAGAGAGACACACACAGACAGATACAAACAGACACACACATACAGACAGACACATACAGACACACACACACACACAGACAGACACACACAGAGAGACACACAGACAGATACAAACAGACAGAAACACATGGACGGATACTGTAGACAAGCATTCACACAATACCTTCACTTGGTAGTGTACAGCAAGCCAGAACTGAAAAAAAACAACATCACAGGTCATCTACAGCCTTCTCAGGGTGGGGTCAGTTCCAATTGAAAAACACAACATCACAGATCATCTGCAGCCTTCTCAGGGTGGGGTCAGTTCCAATTGAAAAACACAACATCACAGATCATCTGCAGCCTTCTCAGGGTGGGGTCAGCTCCAATTGAAATATGTTTTTGATATTCAAATTCAATAAATGGAAAAAAGTATATCTTCTTAAAATGACTTTACATACGGGTTTATGCTCTATCATTAAAGGTAATAATATAATAGTATGACTATCCAATAAATAAATAAATAAGTAATAAGTAAATTCGCTTTTAATGTTTTTCTGCAGGATTTACTGTGTATTTCAGGAAAACTGCAGGTAAAAGGTACATTGACAATACTGCCAAGGGCTTTTCAGCAAACCACCTCTGACTTGAGGAATAGTTGTTAAGCATGTGTCTGTGTATGTGTTTATACATGTGTGTGTTTGTGTGTGTGTGTGTGTGTGTGTATGTGTATACTGGGAACTCCAGAAGTATATGTGTGAAACAGTGAAAATATTTTTGGGTGGGGATCAGTATTCCAGCACTTTGAATTTTTAATTATAAAATTAATACGTTTAAAGAACAGACTGATGAACCATTTAGAAATGACTGCACATTTCTTACATTGTTCCTTATGTAGTACATAGTTTCTTATATAGTACTCTACTTAGTCCCTTATGTAATATATAGTCTCTTATTTAATACTGTACATAGTCCCTTGTGTAGTACATAGTCTCTTATGTAGTACTGTACATAGTCCCTTATGTAGTACACAGTCCCTTATGTAGTACATAGTCTCTTATGTAGTACACAGTCTCTTATATAGTACATAGTCTCTTATATAGTACTGTACATAGTCCCTTATGTAGTACATAGTCTCTTATGTAGTACTGTACATAGTCCCTTATGTAGTACATAGTCTCTTATGTAGTACTGTACATAGTCCCTTATGTAGTACATAGTCTCTTATGTAGTACACAGTCTCTTATATAGTACATAGTCTCTTATATAGTACTGTACATAGTCCCTTATATAGTACATAGTCTCTTATATAGTACTGTACATAGTCCCTTATGTAGTACATTGTCTCTTATATAGTACTGTACATAGTCCCTTATGTAGTACACATTCTCTTATGTAGTACACAGTCTCTAATATAGTGCATAGTCTCTTACATAGTACATCATTATTTATATAGTACATGGTCCCTTATGTAGTACATAGTCCCTTACATAGTACTGTCTCTTATATAGTACATAGTGTCTTATATAGTACATAGTCTCTTACATAGTACATAGTCTCTTATATAGTTCATACTCTCTTACATAGTACATAGTCTCTTATGTAGTACATAGTCTCTTATATAGTACATAGTCTCTTACATAGTACATAGTCTCTTATGTAATACATAGTCTTTTATCAGCAGCCGTAGCCTTTGTAAAATGTTGAATATTATACTAGATCTGTAGATTATGACTTTCACATACAAATAAATACATTTTCAAATATGTTTCTAAGATGTTTTAAGAGAGTAGTGCAACAAGGCCCCTCAAGACCAACTGCTTAGTTCTGCCTCCCAGGGACCTTGTTGCACTACTCTCTTTGTACTACTGGACTTTTACATTGCTGATAATGTGCTGATAAGTCTGATAAGGATGTTTTCAGTCTTTACATGTATATTTTCTACCCGGGAACCTCATTGCTGCTATCCCTGCATTTCAGTTGCACATGAAATGCAACTGAAATGCTATCCCTGCATTATCCCTGCATTGCTACCCTGCACCTTCAATTTGCCCTCATTGCACATTTAGAATTGCTATTTGTACTCTATTTGCCTTCATTGCACATCTATTCATCCCACTTGTACATACATTACATAATGCTTGCAAATGTTCTGCCCTCTTCTATTTGCACTTCTAGTTAGATGCTAACTGCATTTCGTTGTACTGTACTTTTACTTGTTCAATGACAATAAAGATGAATCTAATCTAATTTAAATGCATTATTATGAGTATATAAAACAAGTGTTGCATTACTTACAGGTGAAAGCAGTCAGCCTTAGAAGGGGCATGGTGACTGGAACAGGTGCAGGAGCTGACAGATATTAATGATGGGCCCTGGGACAAATCCACCTGATATTTATTTGATATTTTACTTCCTTGAGAAAAACCCTAAGTATTTGCTTTAGCCTTTATTATTGCATACAGAACATATCCTTGTTTGTAATTGTTATCTGTAACAGCATCTGCCAGGAACTTAAACATGTCATGTCCTAGCAAGGCAACACCCTCTCTCCCTCGTTTGGATCACATCCTGGCACGGCGCTGAGACCCAACACCCTCTCTCCCTCGTTTGGATCACGTCCTGGCACGGCGCTGAGACCCAACACCCTCTCTCCCTCGTTTGGATCACGTCCTGGCACGGCGCTGAGACCCAACACCCTCTCTCCCTCGTTTGGATCACGTCCTGGCACCGCGCTGAGACCCAAAGCCCTCTCTCCCCCGTTTGGATAATGGACTCTTGTTTTGTTGTTTATCATCCTCACCTGTTTCCCTAATTACTGTTCCTACTTAAGTTCCTCCTTTCCCAGTGTATCTTGTCGGTCTTTGTTTGGCATATGCCTTCTGTGTCAGTTGTTCTGTCCTGTCTGGTTTGTAGTGTTTCCTTTGGTTATCGTTCAAGTTATTTTATTAAATGTCCTCTGTTCTCCCATGGGCCTGTGTCCTGCATCATCAACTGTTACAAGTATACTGTAGTATATTCTAGTGTATTGTTGTATATTCTAGTGTATTGTTGTATATTCTAGTGTAGTTTCCTCTAGTGTATTATTGTATATTGTACTGTGGTTTGTGTCCAGCCTCATCAACTGCTACAAAACAACCAAATAAGCAGCAGACAACTTGCACAGCCCAGAAGTTTTGTTCATGCTGCTGAAATAGGCAATAAGGTATGTGTTATGTGTGTGGTTTTGGTTTGGGAGTTAAAATACATTAAGTGAATTGGTCCAAAAGTTTCTAACTTCCTCAAATTGCAGTTTTCATTTACATTCACTAGTGCTCCACCCTGCATTCACTAGTGCTCCACCCTGCATTCACTAGTGCTCCACCCTGCATTCACTAGTGCTCCACCCTGGATCCCTAAAAACTGCTGGTAAAACTAATTGGCTTAATAATAATAGCAACATCTTTCACGTAGCAACAGATACAGTTCAAATAATGTGGTTTCGCCGTGTCTGTAATGAATGCGGTGTTGCAGGAGCAAGGAACCAGGTGCAGGCAGGAGTAATCGGTGTAGAATCTTTAATTTAAGAAACAAACAAACACAGAGAACAACAAAACACAACAAAAGCAAATGGCTGACTAAAGCAGCAAAACAACGGTACACAAAGGTCTAAAGAAACCTACGTTCAACGGCAACACACAACAACATCCAGTGACAACAGCAATGATCCACCCTGTAGGGAGCAGAGGGGAAACATTTAAACACATACAAATGAGCAATCAGGGACCTGGTGTGAACGGTGATTGACGACATGTGACACAACAAGTCCGGGATGCATCCGTGTGGTGATGGAAACTGAGAATGTACGGAATGGTGGCACTGCTGCTCACTGTACCATGACAGTGTCACTTTATCTGCCTTTAACATCACACCCCAAAACCACTGGATTTGAAGTCACACCCCAAAACCACTGGATTTGAAGTCACACCGCAAAACCACTGGATTTGAAGTCACACCCCAAAACCACTGGATTTGAAGTCACACCCCAAAACCACTGGATTTGAAGTCACACCCCAAAACCACTGGATTTGAAGTCACACCCCAAAACCACTGGATTTGAAGTCACACCGCAAAACCACTGGATTTGACGTCACCCCAAAACCACTGGATTTGAAGTCACACCACAAAAGCATTTGGTACCTGAAAGATGTCGACTGAATGGAGGATGACGATGGTGTCTGGTCGAGACTGTGTGTCAGTGTTTCTGACCATGTTCTGCTTATTCTGGATGGTTGGATGGTTTAACTTATTTTAGTAATAGTACCAAATTAGGTTGGAGGGTTATATATTTTTTTTTCAGTAGTACTGGATTAAGTAAGATGGTTTCATTTATTTTCTTAGTATTATGTTTATTTTGTAATGTCTGTTTTCTTTCAGTTGTAAGTCTGTAGCTATGAATGAAAACAAATTCCGATCCAGTAGGTGGCAGTATGTCCCTGAAACTTTGGTTTGCGCATCGCAATTATAGAAGAATAAGAAGTAAAACCACTGTTAACATACAGGAATCAAAAGCAGAGCTGAATCTGACTCCATCAAGTAAGACCACAGAAATATTTACATTTCGTTGTGTGTGTGTGTATCTACTAACCTCTCTTTCCCAGATCTCTTAATTTCCTTTCCACGACTTTGTTTTTAGAGTAATCCTTATGGGACATGACTTGTGTATATGTTTGAGGAACAGAGAGGCAAAAGGATTCTCTTGGTGTTGTTTCAGTCTGTTTTTTTATAAAAGTACTTATCTGTGTGTTGGAGAGAGTAATCACTATCAAACGGACAGGTTGTGTAGCCCACTATGTGTAGCCTTCAGGAATAAGTCATTATCTGGTAACTACTGGGTGACTACCAGGCAGTTGGAGGGACTTCACTGCCAGCAGATCTGTCGTTCCTCACATGGCATTCAGGGTGCGTCTTAAAGAAGGGAAGCTGGAGAAAAGATTAGAGGAACTCGAGAGTTGAACTATATATAGAAACTGTGTGAGTCAGTCAACTCAGGAAGCACAATGTGAACAGTTCTCAGAGGACCCTGTCGATATAGCTGTTTAACAGTTCTCAGAGGACCCTGTTGGTATAGCTGTTTAACAGTTCTCAGAGGACCCTGTTGGTATAGCTGTTTAACAGTTCTCAGAGGACCCTGTTGGTATAGCTGTTTAACAGTTCTCAGAGGACCCTGTTGGTATAGTTGTCTAACAGTTCTCAGAGGACCCTGTCGATATAGCTGTTTAACAGTTCTCAGAGGACCCTGTTGGTATAGCTGTTTTAACAGTTCTCAGAGGACCCTGTCGGTATAGCTGTTTAACAGTTCTCAGAGGACCCTGTTGGTATAGCTGTTAACAGTTCTCAGAGGACCCTGTTGGTATAGCTGTTTAACAGTTCTCAGAGGACCCTGTTGGTATAGTTGTTCTAACAGTTCTCAGAGGACCCTGTCGATATAGCTGTTTAAACAGTTCTCAGAGGACCCTGTTGGTATAGCTGTTTAACAGTTCTCAGAGGACCCTGTCGGTATAGCTGTTTAACAGTTCTCAGAGGACCCTGTTGGTATAGCTGTCTAACAGTTCTCAGAGGACCCTGTCGATATAGCTGTCTAACAGTTCTCAGAGGACCCTGTCGATATAGCTGTCTAACAGTTCTCAGAGGACCCTGTTGGTATAGCTGTCTAACAGTTCTCAGAGGACCCTGTCGGTATAGCTGTTTAAAATTTCTCAGAGGACCCTGTTGGTATAGCTGTCTAACAGTTCTCAGAGGACCCTGTCGGTATAGCTGTTTAACAGTTCTCAGAGGACCCTGTCGGTATAGCTGTTTAACAGTTCTCAGAGGACCCTGTTGGTATAGCTGTTTAACAGTTCTCAGAGGACCCTGTTGGTATAGTTGTCTAACAGTTCTCAGAGGACCCTGTCGATATAGCTGTCTAATAGTTCTCAGAGGACCCTGTCGATATAGCTGTTTAACAGTTCTCAGAGGACCCTGTTGGTATAGCTGTTTAACAGTTCTCAGAGGACCCTGTTGGTATAGCTGTCTAACAGTTCTCAGAGGACCCTGTCGATATAGCTGTCTAACAGTTCTCAGAGGACCCTGTCGATATAGCTGTTTAACAGTTCTCAGAGGACCCTGTTGGTATAGCTGTTTAACAGTTCTCAGAGGACCCTGTCGGTATAGCTGTTTAACAGTTCTCAGAGGACCCTGTTGGTATAGCTGTCTAACAGTTCTCAGAGGAACCCTGTCGATATAGCCTGTCTAACAGTTCTCAGAGGACCCTGTCGATATAGCTGTCTAACAGTTCTCAGAGGACCCTGTTGGTATAGCTGTCTAACAGTTCTCAGAGGACCCTGTCGGTATAGCTGTTTAACAGTTCTCAGAGGACCCTGTTGGTATAGCTGTTTAACAGTTCTCAGAGGACCCTGTCGGTATAGCTGTTTAACAGTTCTCAGAGGACCCTGTTGGTATAGCTGTTTAACAGTTCTCAGAGGACCCTGTTGGTATAGCTGTCTAACAGTTCTCGAGAGACCCTTGTCGTATAGCGGTTTAACAGTTCTCAGAGGACCCTGTTGGTATAGCTGTTAACAGTTCTCAGAGGACCCTGTTGGTATAGCTGTCAACAGTTCTCAGAGGACCATGTCGATATAGCTGTCTAACAGTTCTCAGAGGACCCTGTTGGTATAGCTGTTTAACAGTTCTCAGAGGACCCTGTGGTATAGCTGTTTAACAGTTCTCAGAGGACCCTGTCGGTATAGCTGTTTATACAGTTCTCAGAGGACCCCTGTTGGTATAGTTGTCTAACAGTTCTCAGAGGACCCTGTCGATATAGCTGTCTAACAGTTCTCAGAGGA
Organism: Esox lucius; assembly: GCF_011004845.1. Classification (NCBI taxonomy): domain Eukaryota; kingdom Metazoa; phylum Chordata; class Actinopteri; order Esociformes; family Esocidae; genus Esox; species Esox lucius. Next base: position 36,407,326 of record NC_047580.1, read on the forward strand.
CCCTGTCGATATAGCTGTTTAACAGTTCTCAGAGGACCCTGTTGGTATAGCTGTTTAACAGTTCTCAGAGGACCCTGTCGGTATAGCTGTTTAACAGTTCTCAGAGGACCCTGTTGGTATAGCTGTTTAACAGTTCTCAGAGGACCCTGTTGGTATAGCTGTTTAACAGTTCTCAGAGGACCCTGTTGGTATAGCTGTTTAACAGTTCACATAGAGATCTACAGTCACATTTTCAAATCTTTAAAAAAGCTTTGGCTAGCACCTTTGTGCCAAAAAAAGTCTGCTTTTGCACAGCTGAAGATAGGAACATTTTATATTTATATACTTTTGTCAGGATGTTGTCACCACTTTAACGCAATTCTGTCCCTTCGGCAGCGTGGCTCCATGCCCACCCCACTCTTCTTCCTCTTCCTCCTCTATCTGAGTGGTGGGAGGCCGGCCTCAGTGTTTAAGATCTGTGCCTTTAACGTCCAGAGCTTTGGAGACTCAAAGGCACGCAACAATGAAGTCATGCGCACGCTTGTACAGGTGAGAGTCTGATACACACTCGTACAGGTGAGAGTCTGATACACACTCGTACAGGTGAGAGTCTGATACACACTCGTACAGGTGAGAGTCTGATACACACTCGTACAGGTGAGAGTCTGATACACACTCGTACAGGTGAGAGTCTGATACACACTCGTACAGGTGAGTGTCTCAGAGACACAATAGTGCACACACACACACATGTACATAAACACTCATTCCAGTAAACACTTCATGAAATTCTTCAAACTGTGGTTTAAAACATAATGGCTGTCAGTCTGAAGCTGTGATCTCTATTGTGTGTGTCACAGATCGTGTCTCGGTGTGACATCTGCTTGCTACAGGAGGTGAGAGACACCAAAAAGAATGCTGTACCTTTGCTGATGACTGCTCTGAACAGGTCTAACACACACACACACACGCTAAAACTCAAACATGCACACACACACACACTAACACACAGTCCAGTATTACCTACCTTGTGGGGACGAGAAAACAACAATTCCATGTTCCCTAAACCTAACCTGTACCCTAACTCATACCTTTACCCTAACTCTAAACTTTACCCTAACTGTAACCTATACCATAACTCTAAACTTTACCCTAACTGTAACCTATACCCTAACTCTAAACTTTACCCTAACTGTAACCTATACCCTAACTCTAAACTTTACCCTAACTGTAACCTATACCCTAACTCTAAACTTTACCCTAACTGTAACCTATACCATAACTCTAAACTTTACCCTAACTCTAAACTTTACCCTAACTGTAACCTATACCATAACTCTAAACTTTACCCTAACTCTAAACTTTATCCTAACTGTAACCTATACCATAACTCTAAACTTTACCCTAACTCTAATAGGAAATTTCCCCCATAAAACCCAAAGTCAGAAAACTGCTTAAGGCAGGACATCTCCACACAGTCAAATTGTCATGTTTTATTTATCTTCTGCGGTTCAATAAAACATTTATACAATGTTTTGGTCCCTGATATTCAGTTACGTCAGAAAACACACACACAAACTCAATGGCACATACAAATTACTATCATTTATTTGAGCAGGGTGAATAGTATTCCACACACACACAGCTCTATGTGTTTTGTGAGGTTGAATGCTGAGAGGGAGGTCTGATCTCCAGGTATAACAGCCAGAACCAGTATAGGTATGTGGCCAGTGAACGGCTGGGAAGGACATCAAGCTACCAGGAACAGTACGTGTTTGTTTACAGGTGAGACACAGAGATACCATCATCTTCATCACCCTGAATGGCCTTGTACTAGGTCAAACAAGCTGTTATGTATATTTATTCATATGGTGTGTGTGGTTCTGTGTGTGTGTGCAGCACTAGGTCAAACAAGTTATGTATATTTATTCATATGGTGTGTGTGTGTGTGTGTGTGGTTCTGTGTGTGTGTGTGTGCAGGACTAGGTCAAACAAGTTATGTATATTTATTCATATGGTGTGTGTGTGTGTGTGTGTGGTTCTGTGTGTGTGTGTGTGCAGGACTAGGTCAAACAAGTTATGTATATTTATTCATATGGTGTGTGTGTGGTTCTGTGTGTGTGTGTATGTGTGTGTATGGTTCTGTGTGTGTGGTTCTGTGTGTGTGTGTGTGTGTGTGTGTGTGCAGGACTAGCTCAGTGATTCTAGCGGATCAGTACCAGTATCCTGACACGTTGCCAGGAGACATGGATGCATTCTCCAGAGAACCATTCATTGTCCATCTCTATGCTCCCAGAACAGGTGACATAATGTGGTTATAAGCATAATGCTGGGTGTATGTATTTACCTGTGTTTGACTCTGTGATTTCCTGTTATATTGAGTTGTAAGACGTTGTGTGTTATTACAGGATATGAGCAGTAATTATCATAGGTTATAAACGTTAGTTGTTTTATTAGGATCTATAAGCAGTAATGTGTTATTAGGAGTAATAAGCAGTAGTAATGTGTTATTAGGAGTAATAAGCAGTAGTAATGTGTTATTAGGAGTTATAAACAGTAGTATTGTGTTATTAGGAGTTACAAGCAATAATAATGTATTACTATGAGTTATAATCATATCGTCTCCGTCTCTGTCTCCTCCTCTGTCTGTTTGTCTCTCCTTCTCTATCTCTATTTTTGTCTACCTCTCTCTCTCCCTCTCTGTCTGTACTTTGTCTTCTCTCTCCCCCTCACTCTTTCTCTCTTTCTTTGTCTTCTTCTCTTTCCAGCAATAAAGGAATTTGTTTTAGTACCTCAGCACACCACCCCCACCAATGCTACTAAAGAGATTGATGCTCTCTATGATGTCTTCCTGGATGTTAAGAGGAAATGGAAGACAGAGGTATTATGGGGTTTACCTGACTGTGTGTCTGTTTTACAGTACCTGACTGTGTGTCTGTTTTACAGTACCTGACTGTGTGTCTGTTTTACAGTACCAGACTGTGTGTCTGTTTTACAGTACCTGACTGTGTATCTGTTTTACAGTACCTGACTGTGTGTCTGTTTTACAGTACCTGACTGTGTATCTGTTTTACAGTACCTGACTGTGTGTCTGTTTTACAGTACCTGACTGTGTGTCTGTTTTACAGTACCTGACTGTGTATCTGTTTTACAGTACCTGACTGTGTGTCTGTTTTACAGTACCTGACTGTGTGTCTGTTTTACAGTACCTGACTGTGTATCTGTTTTACAGTACCTGACTGTGTGTCTGTTTTACAGTACCTGACTGTTTATTTATGTGTGTGTGTGTGTGTGTGTGTGTGTAGAAAGTGATGTTCCTAGGTGATTTTAATGCTGATTGTGGATACTTGGCGAAGAAGAACAGGCAGAAAGTTCGTCTCTATAGTAACCAGGCCTTCCTGTGGCTGATAGGGGACAAAGACGACACCACTGTCAGAGACTCCACCCACTGCGCCTACGACAGGTACGTGTGCGTGTGTGTGTATATGTGTGTATAGTCTAATTCTTATCCAGTGAGGACCAGTTTAAGTTGTCCACTATTTAAGTGAACACCTTTTGGGGAAGTGAGCTCTTTCTGGACGATCTTCTCTCAGAATAGGATTTGGTCTTTGGGTCAGGATTAAGGGTTAGTGTTAGGTGTTTGTGGTGATTTGAGATCCTGGTTTATTTATTTTGGTGTTTGCTAACCTTGTATGTGTGCGTATGTGATAGAATCGTGGTCCACGAGGAGTCATTTGCCAGAGCCCTTGTGCCTCAATCTGCAAAACCTTTCAATTTCGCAAGTGAATACGGTCTCACAGAGGAACAGGTAACACACACACATCTAGAAAACACACTTCATTTCAGGAAGGAAATGTGTGTTTTACTGTTTGTCTCTTCAGGCGCTGCTCGTTAGTGATCATTACCCCGTGGAAGTGGAGTTGAGGGCGGGGTCAGCACAGATAGGAAGCCATTATCCCCACCTCATCATCCTCATCGTCACAGCCTTCTTCACCTCCACCTGAACACTTTTGGCCACTCTTTTGCATCGTTGTGTGGTCAGGCTGGAACACAGGGAACCCAAATACCTCAATTTGAAAACAGTTTAGGCATTAACTGCGACTGGTTAGGGTGAGGGATATGATTAAAAATGTAACAACTGTTTCCCAAAAAGTACTCTGAAGGATGCTGACATCCCAGAATGTGCTTTAAAAACCTACAACCAGTTGTATAAGAACAGGACATTTGTATTTGCTCATACTTTGTTTCAGTACAAACATTATCCCAAATCTCCTCCAGTCGTCTTCTACGTTCATGTTGAGAAACAACCTCAGCGAAGGACTATCAAGGTGCTTGTATTATATCACCACTTCTGATTAACACTGTTGCAGGAGAATCATAAAGCCTCACCTTCAAGTAGAATGATACAACATTATGAGTGGCATCCTGCTGCCCATCTTGTCATGTTTATTAATACCAAAAGGGATGTGAAAACACATTATTTACTTAATGCTCATATTACCGTATAGTGTCTTAAATGCTCACCACCCATGGAATATGAATGTGTTTCAACCATGTCAGTGTATCCTGATTCTGTTCACCACCAGCAGCACCTTTAAACACCAAACACAGTTCTGAGTACATTTACTTCATGATTAAAGGGATCTTGATTATTTTGAAAACCCATTGGAAGAGAAAGCCATAAGTTTCCTTTCCTCATAATGGGTTTCAGTGTGATGAGACTGAGAGGATGAGAATGCAATATAGGTCTGTCAGTATGGATGCCTGTTTAGGACAATACTAGGAGGAATAACTTCTTACACACCATTACCAATCACATTCTGGATGGCAGCTGAGGAGAAAGTGAATTTCCTTAATAATTATAAAAATTTTAAGCGTATTGCTTTTTTGTGGAAATTTGCAAAGAACATGCCATTTACTTGTTTTGTTTGAAAACTGATTTATCCACACCATTTATTGTGTTTTGAAAGATATTTTACATTGTGTAATGTATGCATGTTTAATAAAAGTAAAAAGACAGAATATGGTTTCAGCCAGCTAAGATCACAGTGGAAGACGTTAGCACAGTGCTAAAATCACCATAGGAAGACGTTAGCACAATGCTAAAATCACCATAGGAAGACGTTAGCACAATGCTAAAATCACCATAGGAAGACGTTAGCACAATGCTAAAATCACCACAGGGCAAACATCACCACGAAGCTAAAATCAATACAGGGCAGACTTTAGCACTTGGTCAGTCATTGCCAAAAAGGTCTGCCATCTGAACTGTTTCATTCCTCCTGCTTAGGACACCTATACTCACATAACAGCTGCAATAAACTGCACCAAAAACAGCTCATCTATATAGATGCACGAACAGGACAAAAAATCTGTACCTGGAGCTTGAACACAAGTCTTTGTATAGAAATATCCACTTGGTCAATTCTGTCCTTAAGTTGTCTACCACAAACAGCCCCTTCCTGGGTTGGTAAATCTCTGGATATGCATTTATGAGGCTCTCAAACATCTCAGGTAAAAGCAGCCAGTCCACATTTTGCACTGGAGCTAGCACGGCTGATTTAATTTCTACAACAATCTTCAGGACAATCTCTGCAGAAATTAGTCTGTGGGCCTTGTGTAGAATTTGTTTTGTCAGTAAGTATTTGAGAGCACAGTCCTGGTAATATCCCACCCAAAAACCCTGACATTTTACCTGCTGTAACACAACACCAGGTTACAAATGATCTGCCACCAAAAATATTAACATTTGCAGTAACAAAATCCTAATAAAACTTCATAGGACATTTAGTCTGTGTTATTCCACCATTAATTTCTTTGGGTATTTTTAGTAGATTTCAAATGGTCTGTTTCATGTACCTTTACATCACCTCAATGTTTTGACAACTAAATACATGTTGGACAGTGTAGTATTTTTAATATATTTTGCCAATACTTAGAAGGGAATTGACAAATGTTTTCAGATCACCTTTTCCCGACCAGATTTACACAATAATCAAAATGACGATCTGAAGTAAAATGTAAGACGTTATTTGAAGTGAATCTTAAATCCCAAACGGGATTAATGAATGTGAACGCAGTGCTTTCTGGTACAGCAGCAAGGTTTAACTGGGGATCAACTCTGTAAGCACTGGCCTCAAAAGATGCACAGGAAAAAAAAAACAGAAACAACAACTCAGTTTAATATTCAAATATTGACTTTTATTGGCTAGTTGTTCTTCCATGTCTCTGCTCCAGGATGAGTCAACCAGAAGCTACTGATGTTTTGCCTGCCAGCCGAGCACGGCTCTAGTTGGCGTGAATCTTCTTCCAGCGAGCCAGAGGGCCAGTGGAGGGGATGTACTTCACCCCACAGCCGTCAGGAATAACACGCTTCTCTGCCATCATCTGATCGAAGTCCACAGCGTTGAACTTGGTGAAACCATACTTCTTAGACATGTGGATCTGGAGGAGTGGAAAAGGGGGTTGAGTGTCACTAGATGTGTTCATCAGCGGGTGGGGATCAGTCTAGAGACATTTATTCAGTTAGCACATTATAAAGGCTATGATTTCTATGGGAGCCATTTTAACCCAGGTGTTTGAAAATTGCAATTCAAGAACTTAAATGCAATATTTCACAGATAAAACTATGGCTCAATATTGTATCAACATCATGCAGCCCCATGTGGCCTTTCCGGCATTTGTCTCAGCGGTCCCTTAAAGGGGCCAGCACCTCCCAGCTGGCCTCATACACAACCACAGAATCACTGTCTGCAGCCATTGCACACCAGAACCGCACCGCAGCGGAACCGGTCGGCTTAATAAGCTGCAGTTCATTTTAATACCTTCATAATAACCATGAGGCCAGAGAAGACATGGTGATAACCATTGTGGATTTTGTGGTTTACCTTCTGGCGTCCAGGGAACTTGAACTTGGCTCTGCGTAGAGCCTCAATGATGTGCTCCTTGTTGCTGGCCTTGGTGCGGACAGACATGATCACCTGACCGATGTTGACACGGGCCACCGTACCCAGGGGCTTCCCGAACGCCCCACGCATCCCTGTCTGGAGCCTGAACACAGAACCAGATCCATTAGGAAAGATTTATTAAAGCCATTCAATAATTCAGAACCCTCTATTCCAGACCCAGAAAAGATCAGAGAACAGGTCCAGGAAGAGAGACCTGGAAGCAGGCTCTAAGACATGCTGAACACCCATGCCGCATTTCCACTGGTGCTTTATCCTGGTACCAGGCCTACACTGGTGATTTATGCTAATGTTGGCTCCAGACTTTCCTGTTTTAACTATACATTTGGCCATGGACTTGAGGGGGTCACATGTGGAGGGAGGAGTAAACTATCAACATAATTTGGTTTTCCAGTTAAGAAAAATAAGGCAATTTTTTTCTGGTAGTAAAATAAACAATAACACCATGCTCAGTTTGTTTAAAATACAGCGTTTCAACTTGATTAATAAACCTAATTAAAAAAGTATTTTGTCAAAACTATCTACCTCAAACAGAAGGATCTGGGAGAATTCAGAGATTGTGTTATAGTTTCTGTAGACTGTCTCAGTGCTCCGTTTTTCTATTGAGTCAATGGCATCATATCACTTTCGGTCGTCCCAGCTCATTCCATTGAGTCTTTGCTTCCCTGTTCTGTTGCTTTATTTTCTTTGTTTTATCAGTTTGTTAGATCAGATGAAAACCATTACGAGAAGCCTAAAGCAAACAACACACATTGCCATTCGAATAGAACATCCTGCGTTTTCACAGCAAGCAAAATGTGAATCCACAAACCCCGCCCTTAGTCCTAAAGACCAATTGAGAGCCAGACTACTCGGCCACGGCCTACTGACACTGCTAGTTGTCAATGAAAACAGAACAGTCTGGACTTTTGGGGTAAAACACTAGTGTTTGGCAGCAGTGGAAACAAGGCACTAGTAAAAGCCCAAATGACAAGGTCTTGTTCTTGGACAACATGGGCCCTTTGGACTATTGTTCATTACAGAGGATCTGAGAAAGAAGCCTGAACTGGAAGGTCAATAAGCTAACAGAATACTGACTTAACGACAGCCTAGCCAATCCTGACCTGGCCAGCAATATAAGCACTAGATGTCTTGTCTCAGCGGTCCCTTAAAGGGGCCAGCACCTCCCAGCTGGCCTCATACACAACCACAGAGTCACTGTCTGCAGCCATTGCACACCAGAACCGCACCGCAGCGGAACCGGTCGGCTTAATAAGCTGCAGGTACGTGCTTGAGTTTCCGAAGCTTCCTACCGATCAGCCCCAGCACAGGACAACATCTTGTTGATGCGGATGACGTGGAAGGGATGCAGACGGACTCTGATGTGGAAGCCGTCCTTTCCACAGGTCTTCACCATGTACTTGTTGGCACAGATACGGGCCGCCTCAAGAGCTGGTGCGGAGAGAGAATCAAAAGAAGCACTATGAAGCCTGCTGACATGTAGACCGTTAACACAGTGAGCACGGAGTAAACACTAAAGAGACCGTTAGACAAGAATTAGAAGCTGTTGTCTTGCCTCTCTACCCAGAACACACATTAAAGCCTGTTTGAAAACACTGCCCCCTTTACCTGACATTTCAAAGACAGCTTAAAACCTAGACTACATGGGAGACATTGAAGAAAGCCCCCAATGGTGACTCAAACAATCATGTAGTGTCAGATCCGAGGCAATGAAAAGAGGCAGTCCTGTCCATTGTCACACTGAAGACTAATGTAATCTAATGGGGTAAACTGAAACCCTGATTAATACAATCATACAATACAATACCATCCACCACAGCAACTCCAAGGATACTTGGAGATGTTACAGATAGAGAATTCACAGGAGCACACCTGTTTATTTATTTCGCATGGCCCAGGTGGAGAAAGCCTGTTCATCTAAGAACTCACCACCACCCAGACACCAGAACATCCTACACGTCCAGAATGACCCCTGACCTCTCACCTTCAGATGACAGCTGCTCATACTCGTCAGATACCATGTGACCACACAGCGGGAACTCGTCGACCCTTGCCTTCTTCCTGCCCAGGTCAAAGATCCTAATCTTTGGGTCTAAAGAGGACAGGAACAGGTTAAACAAAGTAATAATTATACACATTAACCTTATAGCACTTTTCTAGGCCCCAAAGACGCTTTATATCAGGTACTAAACTGGGAACATCCGAGGAGTGCGACTGTACAGTACACAGACTGAAGTAAAGAAAAGGACTGGACGAAGGAAACGGGCAGGGGCTAAGCTTGTTCGAACAGATGACACTTGAGGGGGTGGATGAAGATGGTAACAGATTCAGAGTCATGGACTGATTCTGGAAGAGTGTTCCAAAGCCTTGGAGCAGTCCTAGAGAAAGCCCTGTCTCCAAAGCCTTGGAGCAGTCCTAGAGAAAGCCCTGTCTCCAAAGCCTTGGAGCAGTCCTAGAGAAAGCCCTGTCTCCAAAGCTCCATAGCTTGGACTGTGGGGAATAATGAGGTGTTCAGTTGTAGCAGAGAGGTGTGACTGAGAGGGTTGGTAATGGGGAATAAGATCAGAGGTAGGGGGGAGCAAGCAGATGGAGGGCTTTATAGGTGAGCACAATCATTTTATAATCAATGAACTGAGGGACGGGAAGCCAGTGGAGTTTGTGGAGGATTGGGGTGCTGTGCTGCCAGGACTTGGTGTGGGTGAGAAGTCTGGCTGCTGAGTTTGGGACCATTTGTAAACTGCATAGTAGGAGAGAACTAATACACAAATTATAGCACACCTGAATGCAATATCTTTAGTCACATAAGCCAACAAGCCACTCTGTAGTTGTCATATCATAGAGGTAATGACTTGTCTCAGCGGTCCCTTAAAGGGGCCAGCACCTCCCAGCTGGCCTCATACACAACCACAGAATCACTGTCTGCAGCCATTGCACACCAGAACCGCACCGCAGCGGAACCGGTCGGCTTAATAAGCTGCAGTCTGAAACCCTGGCACATCCCTCTGTCCTGTGAAACCCCCTCAGGGTAAAGGCCATGTGCTTACCAGGAACACCACGACAGAAACGTGACTTTGGGTAGGGCTTGTTCTTGCAGTAGCGATAGCTGAGGAAGAGAGATTGTTTCATGTCAAATAACAGTCAGGTAACTAGTTAGAATAACATGTGTGATTGTCTGACTAGCAACAGTAACTAATAGTAACATGTTATTCCAAATAAAAGGAAAGCAAACAATGTTTTGTCTCAGTGGTCCCTTAAAGGGGCCAGCACTTCCCAGCTGGCCTCATACACAACCACAGAGTCACTGTCTGCAGCCATTGCACACCAGAACCGCACCGCAGCGGAACCGGTCGGCTTAATAAGCGGCAGGGGTGTAATCAAGTCAGAGCTAATTTGCAGTCAAATAATATTAGCAAAGAGTGAGAACGTTCAGGGATTGGCCCATTTTGTAGTGGCAAAAATTTCAAGTACAAACTGAGTAATCAACATTAGCAGGTGTCTGAGTTAAGTCACTATAAGTTGAAACATTTAGACTCGGAAAACCTTTGTACTACGAACATCCTGCACAGCTGCCCTTCCACCATGGGCAGGAAATTCACACTTTCAATAAAATCAACTTTCCTCTTTTGCTGCTCAACTAAGTACATTCACCTATTGATAGTTTTCACGTGTTGTCAAGGCATATGGGAACACCCACTTGGAGGGCAATGGAAGGAGAGTTTTGCCCCCTATCGACAACTTTTACTAGTAATACATATATCTGCATGTAATCATTCTAATGAATGACAAGGTCTATTTTCATTTGCACCGATGCAACCAACTCCAATGGCCTAGCTAACGTTAGTGAGGCTAGCTAAAGCTCTCGCTAAACAGTGTTAGCTAAATTAATAACACTGTTAATACAGTACAAAAATCACATCATTCTGTCACTGCTTTTAACGATGGAAATAACTCAGCGGGTGCAGTATATGGGTCACAAGCGCCAAAGACTTACAGTTTGGTTGCATACCTTTGTTTTTCCATGTTTTGTCAGGTGATCTAATCATTCATGGGCTGTATTCCCAGTGTAGCTGCCATGTTTTAACAATGTTCTGCCAGCCAGGCTGTCAGAGCAACCACATGACTGAAAACTATGAATTACAACCTGGACAATTATTACACCAAGTCCTTACATTTTAATTGGATTAAATGAGTACATGGAAAAAACCTTGATTTACTACAAACCGATATTCCTCAGGGGTGAAAAAAAAGAGTGGTGGTATACAAAATATTTATAAAAAATTAGCTGTAGGAGACCCCCAAAAGAAACGCCGTATATAATTTACATTTTGCAAACCACCAACTATTGGTGACTCAATGTTGTAACTAACAAACTCCGTTAACACTGATAATTCGTGATCAGAAAACGATGCCAGTACAGTATACAGATGTTAAGTCAACACAGATACAAGATGTAACAACTTTAAATCACCAGCTAATATGACACCAATATGCTGGATGAAAGTTCTAACGGCTAACTATGTTACCTTTCTCCATATTAGCTATAGCCCTTCTGTTCTGCTAGCTAACTCTTCAAGCGGTACACTGGGCAACTATAGGATACGCACACACCGGTGAGAGAAACTGACCAACTAGTTGACGGGTTTTAAGACATTAAGCCTTGGAAAAATATTTGACAGCACAACTTTAGATGTAGCTAGCGGAGTCACGAATTAATGCACATGGTGCAGACATATCCGCCATTTTGCATGCTCCTTTAACGTCATGACTCAAACCCGGGCCAATACCATCCTATAAAAAAACACTCACCATCGGGCTGGCCGGCGACCCATGACTGCGATCTGTTGAAATAACACAAAGAAACACTAATTACAAATGGAAAGGGACGTTCTAAATGCAAAAAAATCAATTTTTGCCCGATTTTTTTAACAGCGGTACACGCCGCGATGTTAACACGCACTCACCGAATGGAGGAAAGGAAGTTAGAGAGACTTCCGCTGCGTCATATGGGCGGTAAGCGTTGAGAAAAATATATAAAACCACCCAGGTTTTATTTTTCTATTTAGATGAACAACTTTGAATATGTAATTAAATATGTAATTATTATTCATGCAGTATTTATTGATTGAGGTATGTGTAAAACTTTCTCGGCAAGAACTACTTTACCGAGGAGCATAGTGGGAAATGTAGTTTTACTCTGAACCAGATTTGCACGAGGATGAGGTGAAGATGAGACAAGATAATAATACTGTTGTTGTAAATAGTTTTAGGGACAGTGCTGTTTGTTTCTGTTTCTTTTTGTGATCACTATGACGGATACAGTAAAACTGCTTCGGCCGTACTCTTGAACCTTAACATTTGATTTAAAGTTGAATCAATTGTCTGAAATAGATAGCTGCTAAATTTTCTCATAAAACAACCTGTGCAAATTATTGTGCCATATCATAATATAGCATACCATATGCTATTATACCATATTATGCTATATGAGCTAGTTCACAGTGAGGAATCCTTTGCTATTCCAAAGTGAGGTGGATGAAACTTGGCTGCCTGTTACCTATGTACCCCGATCTACCCGGATGAAACTTGGCTGCCTGTTACCTATGTACCCCGATCTACCCGGATGAAACTTGGCTGCCTGTTACCTATGTACCCCGATCTACCCGGATGAAACTTGGCTGCCTGTTACCTATGTACCCCGATCTACCCGGATGAAACTTGGCTGCCTGTTACCTATGTACCCCGATCTACCCGGATGAAACTTGGCTGCCTGTTACCTATGTACCCCGATCTACCCAGATGAAACTTGGCTGCCTGTTACCTATGTACCCCGATCTACCCGGATGAAACTTGGCTGCCTGTTACCTATGTACCCCGATCTACCCGGATGAAACTTGGCTGCCTGTTACCTATGCACCCTGATCTACCCGGATACACCCTCTTTTGAATTTAGGATCCCAATATGAAAAATACATCATTTTGTAATATTAGCATTTTGTCAAAAGTAGTGTTGTTTTAGACAAGCCCAAAAAAAGGTGGCAACACTACTGGTCAGACCACCCGGCAACACTACTGGTCAGACCACCCGGCAACACTACTGGTCAGACCAGCCGGCAACACTACTGGTCAGACCAGCCGGCAACACTACTGGTCAGACCAGCTGGCAACACTACTGGTCAGACCAGCCGGCAACACTACTGGTCAGACCACCCGGCAACACTACTGGTCAGACCAGCCGGCAACACTACTGGTCAGACCACCCGGCAACACTACTGGTCAGACCAGCCGGCAACACTACTGGTCTGACCAGCCGGCAACACTACTGGTCAGACCGGCCGGCAACACTACTGGTCAGATCGGCCGGCAACACTACTGGTCAGACCACCCGGCAACGCTACTGGTCAGACCAGCCGGCAACACTACTGGTCAGACCAGTCAGCAACACTATTGGTCAGACCACCCGGCAACACTATTGGTCAGACCAGCTGGCAACACTACTGTCCAGGGCCTTCTGTAGAGGGATTAATTGACTTGCTCTGGCCCAGAACAACAGATGAACTTCCTTGTTGGCTCTCGGTTCTCTAACCCCTAGACCTCCCTGCTGCCTCTAACATAAGAGCAGGATGCTAAATTTACACTGCTTAATCCAACTGCATTTTGAGGGCATCATTTTAAATTCATTTATGATGTGAACCATGGTGTCCCAAGTGTGGACAGCAGGGGGCGTTATTGCACCTTGAGCGCAGCCCATGTGTGGTCTTTTCCATCCTCCTTTCTTTCGAGTGCATTCACCAGTTAGAGGTATGAGGTCATGATATCTGTACACTGGATTAATGGAGAACAAATGTTGTGACGACGAAGAGCCTGCAGATTGTTAGGAATTCTAACCGGGGTTTGACTCCAAACAAAGAACATACATGATAAAGACCACGACTGCTCAAACACACACACGGAACAAACATAATGTTACCACAATACAGTTCTAAAATAACACAAACTATTCCAACATCCCAAGCAGAGTTTATTTAAACTTTTTCTACACGCCATATCGGGTGACTTAGCTGGAGTTATTGTCACCCTTCTGAAGTCTCTACTTTAGGCTACACATATGCCACACATGGTGTGTGTTTATAAATGTGTGTGTCATTTTGTTTGTGGTTATGTGCACATAGGCCTTTGTGTCTTTAGGGCACATCACACAGCACATTCTCATGACTCATTTCTATTGAGAATTCTGGATTCAACGACTTCCGCTGCACCAAACATCACTGATCATACTGATCAAATTGGATCATGTTTTATTGGCTGTGTCTTCGCTGTCTAAGAACAGCTCTTAGCCGAGGTTTATTGGCTACATCGTCTCCTGTCTTATTGCTTAGATATAATACATTAATTTAACACATAAGCTATCAAATTCTACATAAGACAATGCCATACAATACAACCAAATGCAATAATATACAATATGATATAATACAAAACTGTACAATATAATAAAATAATACACTACAATATAGCACCACTATACAATACCAAACAAGGTACAAGAATTCAGCTTATCCTTCAAGTCTCAATTTACAACCGGTCTTGCTTCAGTCACAGTGGTGTAGCAGAGTATAATACTGGGATTAGGGGTTAGGGTTAGATTAAGAGTTAGATTTAGGGTTAGATTTAGAGTTAGATTTAGGGTTAGACTTAGTTGAGTTTAGTTTAGTATGCGTATGCTAGTCTCCTCATTTACAGGGGTGTATGGCACAGTTCTCACACATTGGTCCCTTCATAACCTCAACACCTACACCTACACACACACACACATACAGTAACCTCCTACAGACTTCCTCCTTTCTGAGAGCAATGTTCAGGGTGTTACTTACCACACCCTGACTCCATGCATCAGTGACTCATACACACACTCACACACACACACTCTCTCACTCACACACTCACAGACATATAACACACACACTCCACGCAACACAAAAACAGGACACACACAACACGCACTCACACACAAAACCTACACACACACACAACACACAGACTAAAGTGAGTATAATGTTTTATGTGAGGACTTATTTGAGATCCAAATACATTTCCATAAATAATGTTATCTTTTGTAACCCCTGACCTTTACCCCTAAAACCCCATTATAACTTGGACCTGAACCCTAAGCCTAAAAAGCATTTGATATAAGTGAGGACCAGAAAAATATCCTCACTAGTCATGATTTGCCAAGATGTATAAACACACTGAAATGCAAATACACACACACACACACACACAGAAAACATCCAACATTCTAGGATGATATTAAAGAGATACAGTCAGATCCAACATTCTAGGATGATATTAAAGAGGTCCAGTCAGTTCCAACATTCTAGGATGATATTAAAGAGATACAGTCAGTTCCAACATTCTAGGATGATATGATATTAAAGAGGTACAGTCAGTTCCAACATTCTAGGATGATATTAAAGAGGTCCAGTCAGTAACAACATTCTAGGACGATATTAAAGAGGTACTGTCAGTTACAACATTCTAGGATGATATTAAAGAGGTACTGTCAGTTACAACATTATAGGTTAAAGAAGTACAGTCAGTTCCAACATTCTAGGATGATATTAAAGAGATACAGTCAGTTCCAACATTCTAGGATGATATGATATTAAAGAGGTACTGTCAATTCCAACATTCTAGGATGATATTAAAGAGGTACTGTCAGTTACAACATTCTAGGATGATATTAAAGAGGTTCTGTCTGTTACAACATTCTAGGATGATATTTAAGAAGTACAGTCAGTTCCAACATTCTAGGATGATATTAAAGAGGTACAGTCAGTTCCAACATTCTAGGATGATATTAAAGAGGTACAGTCAGTTCCAACATTCTAGGATGATATTAAAGAGGTACAGTCAGTTACAACATTCTAGGATGATATGATATTAAAGAGGTACAGTCAGTTACAACATTCTAGGACGATATTAAAGAGGTACTGTCAGTTCCAACATTCTAGGATGATATTAAAGAGGTACAGTCAGTTACAACATTCTAGGATGATATGATATTAAAGAGGTACAGTCAGTTACAACATTCTAGGACGATATTAAAGAGGTACTGTCAGTTACAACATTCTAGGATGATATTAAAGAGGTACAGTCAGTTCCAACATTCTAGGATGATATTAAAGAGGTACAGTCAGTTACAACATTCTAGGATGATATTAAAGAGGTACAGTCAGTTCCAACATTCTAGGATGATATTAAAGAGGTACAGTCAGTTCCAACATTCTAGGATGATATTAAAGAGGTACAGTCAGTTCCAACATTCTAGGATGATATTAAAGAGGTACAGTCAGTTACAACATTCTAGGATGATATTAAAGAGGTACAGTCAGTTACAACATTCTAGGATGATATTAAAGAGGTACAGTCAGTTCCAACATTCTAGGATGATATTAAAGAGGTACAGTCAGTTCCAACATTCTAGGATAATATTAAAGAGGTACAGTCAGTTACAACATTCCACATTGACAAAAACACAACATAATACCCCTTTTAGTTTGTCCAACTAGCAGCTTTATAGGAAACTCCACTAACGAATAATTAGGTGTCACCTGGACCCTGTTTCCAAAACTCCTTGTCTCCTAGCAACCAAACACAAACACACCAGTCTGTCCAGGAAGTGGCTGGTCAGGGGACTGTGGGTGTATTGGGCATGTGGTACCATATGATAGTTTCACATCCTGATAATATTGATGTTATTAATACCGACTCAGCACTTTCCAGTGTGGAATTAGAAAACTGCCGTTAAACAACACACACACGCACACACTCACATACACACACACACAGACACACACACACACACATACACAAATGCACACACATACACAACCATTTAGAGAGAATTAGAATTGCACAGAATAGAGAGTACAGAGATATTAAACATTGAAATTAGCTAGAAATATGTGTCAACATAAATCTGAAAAAAACATAGCTTAAACATGGAAATTAGCTAGAAAAATGTGTCAACATCAATAAAAAAAACCTGCTTAAATATGGAAATTAGCTAGAAAAATGTGTCAACATCAATGAAAAAAAACCTGCTTAAATATGGAAATTAGCTAGAAATATGTGTCAACATCCATAAATTGTCGCTGGCCCCTCCCGGTTGGGGACAGTGATGAGATCTACAGCAGACTCACACAACCAGACTGCAAATAACTGCCAGGACCCTGGATCCCTGGGTATACTGGAGTTTTTTGATTCTGTATTTTTCTACGCATGAATTAACATAGTAATGACCTTTCAACCTTCCAGCTGTCCACTGGAACCAACGTACTGAAAGACCTGCTTCCTGTGCCCGGCCCTGTTATGTTGAATATAATAAAATGCCCCTGTCCTCTGGATGTGTACCAAACACACAACAAGTGGCAGTAATAAAGCCTCTCAAAAAAAGTCAAATCTTGACTCAGAGGATTTGTCAACGTCCGTGGAATTTCCTGTTCCTCACAAAACATTGTTGAAAAAGTTGTTTCCTAGCAACTCACCTTCCACCGTTTGGCTATTGTTCCGATGATCCTCAACAGGTTCTGTTTACTTCTTGAAGATGTACTCCTGGAAGGGAAGGGGGGTTGGTGTGGGTGGGGTGGGGGGTGTGGGGGTGGGGTGGGGGGTGTGGTGTGTGGGTGTGCTCCATGTCTTTCACTACGTGGGGATGAAGTCCCCAAAAAGAGAGTACAATCTGATAATTCAAATCCCATGTCTCTTGCAGACGTCAGAATATTGCTGCATCCATTTTGCTCTCTATCTTCACAAGCTTTCCAGGCCCTGTTGCAGAGAAGCATCCCCATAGCATGATGCTGCCACCACGGTAGGGATGGTGTTTATATGATCATGTGCAGTGTTATGGCTGTGGCACACTATGGTGATTTTAGATCTTGCAACCACTTGATTGCAGACATTGCATCATTCCACCTGTGTTGACAAAGGCCTCTTCATGGCCTCTTGACTAGAGCCCTTCTAGTTCTTGAGGACGTCCAGTTCTAGACAGATTTGAAGTTGTGCCATATTCTCTCAATTTCTTAACAATGGAATTTTACTTTGCAATGGGGGATATGCAATGCCTTGGAAATATTTGTACATCCTACCCGATTGATGCTTAAGAAGAACCTTATTTGCATTGGCTGTTCCTGTATCTTCATGGTGTAGGTTTTGTTAGGAATTGTCCTAACCAACTGTGGGATCTCCCAGAGACAGGTGTATTTAACGTGAAACCAGGCAGAACACCTGAAGTGCACACATGGACTCTGTTCAAATAATTACGTTCTGAAGACAACTGGTTGCACCAAAGCTCATTCAAGTGCGTCATTCCATAGGGGTGATTACTTATGCAATCAATCATATTCTGTTGTGTATTTGTGTATTTATAAATAATTTTGAATTTTTTTTAGATTATCATTGTGATTTTCGAGAGCCACTGAATGCTGATAATGTAAATCCATGTACCATCCTGAATACTGCTCATATCCAGTTATACTGTATCTGCTGTCCACACTCTGAATGGGTTAGGGCTAACCCTAACCCACATAACTCAGGCTCTGTCTTTATGCATTCTGTACATATACGTTATGTAACGCTAGAAGCACCATTAAAAATAATGAAACTGTTTATTTTTTTAAATGTGCTGTTACATTTCTATGTTCAGTGTCTTTTGGTTGTATTTCTATGTTTTGTTTGGATCACCTGTGTCCAGTTCATTCTTGTCACCTGTGCCTCGTTTGCCCCTCGTTTTGTCCCAGTTTAAGTTGCTCCTGTCCTGTTGTTCCTGGTTGTATATTACAGGTGCTGGTCATATAATTAGAATTTCATCAAAAAGTTGATTTATTTCAGTAATTCCATTCAAAAAGTGAAACTTGTATATTACAGGTGCTGGTCATAAAATTTGAATATCATCAAAAAGTTGATTTATTTCAGTAATTCCAGTCAAAAAGTGAAACTTGTATAGTGTATACATTCATTCCACACATACTGATATATTTCGAGTGTTTATTTCTTTTAATTTTGATGATTATGACTAGTTTTCAACTAATGAAAACCCCAATTCAGTATCTCAGAAAATTAGACTATTGTGAAAAGGTTCAATATTGAATGCGACAGCTGAAACCCATGTCTTGCATACGTCTGTGCGTGGTGGTTCTTGAAGCACTGACTCCAGCTGCAGTCCACTCTTTGTGAATCTCCCCCACATTTTTCAATGGGTTTTGTTTCACAATCCTCTCCAGGTTGCGGTTATCCCTATTGCTTGTACACTTTTTTCTACCACATCTTTTCCTTCCCTTTGCCTCTCTATTAATGTGCTTAGACACAGAGCTCTGTGAACAGCCAGCCTCTTCAGCTATGACCTTTTGTGTCTTGCCCTCCTTGTGCAAGGTGTCAATGGTTGTCTTTTGGACAGCTGTCAAGTCAGCATTCTTCCCCATGATTGTGTAGCCTACAGAACTAGACTGAGAGACCATTTAAAGGCCTTTGCAGGTGTTTTGAGTTAATTAGCTGATTAGAGTGTGGCACCAGGTGTCTTCAATATTGAACCTTTTCACAATATTCTAATTTTCTGAGATACTGAATTTGGGGTTTTCAGGGGTTTAGTTGTCAGTCATAATCATCAAAATTAAAAGAAATAAACACTTGAAATACATCAGTATGTGTGGAATGAATGTATTCATTATACAAGTTTCACTTTTTGACTGGAATTACTGAAATAAATCAACTTTTTGATGATATTCTAATTATATGACCAGCACCTGTATGTAATGTTGTTGTCAAGTCACGACACTTCCTGTTGGTCTTTTGTGTCTATGTAAGTCGTATGAGATACTATGAGATACTCGTATGTGAACACCCACCTGTGTCCTGCTACCTCCAAAAGACAATACAACTATATTCACAGCCAAGCACACACACATACTCACACACACATACTCACACACACATACTCACACACACTTACTCACACACACATACTCACACACACATACTCACACACACACACATACATGCCCACACAGAGACACAGATACACACACACAAAGATACACACACTGTTGCCTTTCTCAGTATCTACAAACACAGCCTTTTAAGGTAAGTCTTTGCTCTGTCTCTCTCCCCGCCTCTCAACCTAACCCTCTCTCTCCACCGCCTCTCAACCTATCCCTCTCTCTCCCCCGCCTCTCAACCTACCCCTCCCTCTCCCCCGCCTCTCAACCTAACCCTCTCTCTCCCTGTCTCTCAACCTATCCCTGTCTCTCTCTCCCTGTCTCTCAACCTATCCCTGTCTCTCTCTCCCGGTCTCTCAACCTATCCCTCTCTCTCCCCCGCCTCTCAACCTATCCCTCTCTCTCCCTGTCTCTCAACCTATCCCTGTCTCTCTCTCCCTGTCTCTCAACCTATCCCTGTCTCTCTCTCCCTGTCTCTCAACCTATCCCTGTCTCTCTCTCCCTGTCTCTCAACCTATCCCTGTCTCTCTCTCCCTGTCTCTCAACCTATCCCTGTCTCTCTCTCCCCTGTCTCAACCTATCCCTGTATCTCCACCTCTTCCACTCTCTCCATCTTTCTTCACTTTCCATATTTATTTCAGTCTCTCCCTCACTCTTCTCTATATTACCTCACATTCTCCCTCCATATATTTTTCAATCTCTCAATTTTTCCTCTTTCTCTCTCGCCATAGTTCTTCTGTCTCTCACAGGATTCCATGTGTACAGTGCTGTAACTGTCCATCATCTGAGTATCTTTCTCCAGGTCTAACCATGCTGTTGCATAGAGAGTCTCTCTCCACCACTGTGTCCTTATATGGGGTCACAGAGGAATGTGGACTGAGGGAGCAGCTATGAATGACTGAACTCTTTCTGTTTTTAAATCAACACACTCTCTAAACCAGACACAAAACACATGCAGAGACCTACACAAACAAACACCTCTGTTAAGTCAGAGATGATCAAACAATACATAATCTTGACTAATGTGTCTGTCCCCATGTTCTCTGGACTGTGTGTGTGTGTAAGAGCAAAAATTATTTGCTCTTATTTAGATTTTTTAACAATCCATCAGAAAAAAGGCTATATTCCGCTTAGTGGATAACTTTCAAACCATAATCCTAAAGCTAAGGTTATGGATATCTGTAGGGTTAAGGTTTTCGAGTGTAGCAAACATTATGTTTTTAATACAAATTTTAATAACATTTTATTTTGAACAATTGTTTGTATTAAAATGTGTCTGTGTGTGTGTGTGAGGGTTATTATTTATGAACAGGTATTTCTGTCTGTATGGATTATTAGACAAATAATACACAATGAATGCAAGCAGACACCCAGCTTGGCTTGACCTTTGCAAGACCTTTACATTTCATTACTTTAGGAGAGCAACTTCCCCTAAAGCACACGCACACACACACACACACACACACACCCTTTGTCCACCTGGAGTGGATCAACAGAACCAGATGTTAAAGGAAACAAATACTGACGTCACCAATTACAAGCCTGTGTGTGTGTGTGTGTGTGTGTAAGGGTGTGTGTGTGTGTGTGTAAGGGTGTGTGTGTGTGTAAGGGTGTGTGTGTGTGAGGGTGTGTGTGTGAGGGTGTGTGTGTGTAAGGGTGTGTGTGTGTGAGGGTGTATGTGTGTGTGATGGTGTGTGTGTGTGTGTGTGTACGCGTGTGTGTGTTTGTGTATATGGGTGTAATGAAAGCTGTTTTAAGAATGAGATGTTAGTCCTTCTGACACTTTTCACGTTATTCTGTTTTTGTTCATGCCTAATGTTTTTTGTTCTTCCACTCCCCCACTCCTCCCCCACCTCCCTCTCTCCTCACTCTGTCCTTTTCCTCCTCCTCTAGAGTCCCTCGTCAGATGCTGAACACAGGAAACTCCTGCCAGACAGAAAACCGATTGCATAAGTTGTCTCTGATAGTGCGCGCGCTAATGTTGATCATTTGCAAAAAAATGTTGATCCTGTTCCTGATAACCAGAGTTGGGGAGTAACGGATTACAAAAAAACACTGTAATCCGTTACGTTATCAGATTACAGATACTTTTGAAGAAATGTATGATTACTTTTGGATTACTTCAATAGAAACAGAATAGCTGCGTGAAATAATTATGACACGTTGTATGTCTGAGTTTATTATTTAAATGTATGAAAACATCCTTATTTGAACACCTACACACACACACACACACACACATATATATATACACACATACATTTTCACATGCAAACAAACACCCATACATACACACACACACACACATATACACAGACATGCACATTTACACATAAATACACACAAAAACACATACACATACACATATATATACATACATACATATACACATGCAAAAAAACACACATACATATACACACACACATATATACACATAAACGCACATTTACACATAAATACACACATATACACACACAAACACAGATGCATATACACACATACACACACACATATACACACATACCTATACACACGCAAACACACACACAAACACACACACATACATGCACACGTACACAAACACACACAAACATACATACACATACAAACACAAACCGTTTAGGTTTTGCTGTCCTTGTGAGTACAAATTCCTATCTTCCAAACATCTAAACCAAACTTAAAGATGTAGTCTGGAGCTTTTGCAATTCACTAAATAACATTTTGGGCAGGATGTACATGTTATATGGGCATAATCTGCAGTAAAAGAAGAATCACTGTCGTAAGTCAGAAATTACAAGTTTGATAGTTTATTTATTTGCATTTTCATTATTAGGAACATACAAATAGATACACACACAACAGACAGAAACACTCGCACACACACTCTAAACTTACACACAACGTCACCCTCACAAACACACACACACACACACACATACATACAACAGACTGACACACACACACACACGCTCACACACAAATGGGTGAAGAGTAACGTATGATAGGGCTGCTTGAGACTGAACCAGGATGACATAATGATCTCATGACTAAAGCAGCCAAAGCCTTTTACACCAACCTGTTCTGACATGATGAAGAGGAGAGGAAAGGAGAAGAAAATAGGAGAGAATAGGAGAGGAGTAGATAGGTGAGTAGAGAATAGGAGATGAAAGAAGTGGATAGGCAAGGAGTGGAGAGGAGTGGATAGGAGAGGAGTGGATAGGAGAGGAGTGGAGAGGAGTTAGTAGGAGAGGAGTGGAGAGGAGTGGATAGGAGTGGATAGGAGAGGAGTGGATAGGAGAGGAGTGGAGAGGAGTGGGGTGGAGAGGAGTGGATAGGAGAGGAGTGGATAGGAGAGGAGTGGAGAAGAGTGGAGAGGAGAGGAGTGGAGAGGAGTGGAGAGGTGAGTAGAGAATAGGAGATGAAAGAAGTGGATAGGCAAGGAGTGGAGAGGAGTGGATAGGAGAGGAGTGGATAGGAGAGGAGTGGAGAGGAGTTAGTAGGAGAGGAGTGGATAGGAGAGGAGTGGATAGGAGTGGATAGGAGAGGAGTGGAGAGGAGTGGAGAGGAGTGGATAGGAGAGGAGTGGAGAGGAGTGGAGAGGAGAGGAGTGGATAGGAGAGGAGTGGTGAGGAGTGGAGAGGAGTGGAGAGGAGTGGATAGGAGAGGAGTGGATAGAAGAGGAGTGGAGAGGAGTGGAGAGGAGTGGATAGGAGAGGAGTAGAGAGGAGAGGAGTGGAGAGGAGTGTCCTGTGAGACTTTGTTGGCCTGATAAATGTAAACCTCCAGAGGTGGTATGTCAGACATGTTCAGGGTGTTACATGTATTTGTGAGAGATACAGTGGGTATAGAAAAGATTCACCCCCCCTTTAAAATAATTTTGTTGCTTTGCAGCCTGAAATGAAAACGGACAAAAAAAAATTATTCAGCTGTATTTACAACTTATAACATCCATGTGAAAGATATAATAGCAACTTGTCAGAAACATTTAAATAAAAAAACAGAATCACTGAGTTGGAAAAAGAATCACCCCCCACCTAAAAATGACTTGTAAACCCAACCAGGTGTAGTTAATCACCTTCTCAATAGCACACAAAGCCAATTGACTTTCAACTGTGATCAGCTGTGGTCATTATGATTAGCTCAGCATGAAACAAGCTTTTCCTGAAGCATTTCAGTCCTTGGTAGTGTAACTGAAGAAAGCAATTAACTATGAGTGGCAAGGCATTGTCAAAAGATGTCCTGGGATAAAGTTGTGGACAGTCACAAGTCACAAGTCAGGAGATGGATACACTTTTTAAAAAAATGCTTTATCAGTGCCTAGAAGCACAGTGAAGTCTTTTATTAAGAAGTGGAAGGTATTTGGTACAACACAGACCCTCCCTGGGTCAGGACGTCGCTCCAAACTGGATGAAAGAGCCAGGAGGAAACTGGTCAGAGAGGCAACCAAGAGGCCTACAGCAACTCTGAAGCAGTTGCAGGAATTCATGACAAAGAGTGGTCATTGTGTGCATGTGACAACAATATCACAAATTCTCCACAAATGGGAGGGTTGCAAGAAAAAAGCCACTCCACAAGAAAGGCCACATGCAGTCACGACTGGGCTTTGTCAAAACGCACCTTGAAGATTCTAAGGCCACGTGGAAAAAGGTGTTATGGTCAGATGAGACTAAAATTTGAATTATTTGGACTCAATGCCAAACGATATGTCTGGCGAAAATCCAATACAGCTCACCATCCAAATAACACCATTCCTACAGTAAAGCATGGAGGTGGTAATATCATGTTATGGGGTTGTTTCTCTGCAGCAGGACTGGAGCACTTGAGTAGAGAATAGGAGATGAAAAATGGATGTGGCAAAATACTTTCTTGAGGAAAATCTGCTGTTATCTGCCAGACATTTGTCAATGGGAAGAAGATTTACCTTCCAACATGACAATGACCCAAAGCACACAGCAAAACTGACCACACAGTGGTTGAAGGAGAAAAAGGTGAATGTCCTTGCATGGCCTAGTCAGAGTCTGGACTTAAATCCCATTGAAAATCTGTGGAATGACTTGAAGACAGCAGTCCACAAACGGTCACCATCAAATTTAACTGAACTTGAACAGTTTTGCAAAGAAGAGTGGTCAAATATTGCAACGTCTAGATGTGCAAAGTTAGTAGAGACATATGACACATGAATGAAACAAAAACTGTCTGTCTTCATTTCAGGCTGCAAAGCAACAAAATGTGATTATTTTAAAGGGGGGTGATTCTTTCCTATATCCACTGTATGTGTATGCTCTGTCTACTGTTTCTACTGTATATTGATTTCAGCAAAGACCCATCCCTGGGTTACACCTAAGGGACCCACAGTCCTTGCCAGGCCCAATATCCACTAAAACCTGAGGCCTCTAAGGGAACAACACCTGTGTTTGAAGCATTGTATTTATTCTTTTGCGATCTGTGAACGTCTTGTTTTGTTTTTCTCTGTTTTTAATCATTGAACCTAAACTGTATGTGAAAACGCAGAGCCCAGCTGTAAAAGAGTCCTTGGTCTCAGTCTGTGTTCCTTGATTAAATAAAGGTATAACAATAATAATAATAATTAAAGTAGTCTGACACGCCTGTGCAACATCGCGTGGCAGTCAGGGACAGTGCCTCTGGGATGGCAGACCGGGGTGGTGGTCCCTCTTTTTAAGAAGGGGGACCGGAGGGTGTGTTCCAACTATAGGGGGATCACACTTCTCAGCCTCCCCGGGAAAGTCTATGCCAGGGTTCTGGAGAGGAGAATACGGCCGATAGTAGAACCTCGGATTCAGGAGGAACAGTGTGGTTTTCGTCCGGGCCGTGGAACACTGGACCAGCTCTATACCCTCTACAGGGTGTTGGAGGCTTCATGGGAGTTTGCCCAACCAATCCACATGTGTTTTGTGGATTTGGAGAAGGCATTCGACTGTGTCCCTCGCGGCATCTTGTGGAGGGTGCTTGGGGAATATGGGGTCCTGGGTCCTTTGCTAAGGGCTGTCAGGTCCCTGTACAACCGAAGCAGGAGCTTGGTCCGCATTGCCGGCAGTAAGTCAGACTTGTTCCCAGTGCATGTTGGACTCCGGCAGGGCTGCCCTTTGTCACCGGTTCTGTTCGTAATTTTTATGGACAGAATTTCTAGGCGCAGCCAGGGGCCGGAGGGTGTCAGGTTTGGGGACCACACAATTTCGTCTCTGCTTTTTGCAGATGATGTTTTCGTGTTGGCCCCTTCTAACCAGGACCTTCAGCATGCGCTGGGACGGTTTGCAGCCGAGTGTGAAGCGGTGGGGATGAAAATCAGTACCTCCAAATCCGAGGCCATGGTCCTCAGTTGGAAAAGGGTGGCTTGCCCACTTCAGGTTGGTGGAGAGTGCCTGCCTCAAGTGGAGGAGTTTAAGTATCTAGGGGTCGAAAGGACAAGATCCCGGATACAGGCGGTCGAAATGAGCTTTCTCCGCAGGGTGGCCGGGCGATCCCTTAGAGATAGGGTGAGAAGCTCGGTCACCCGGGAGGATCTCAGAGTAGAGCCGCTGCTCCTCCACATCGAGAGGGGTCAGCTGAGGTGGCTTGGGCATCTTTTTCGGATGCCTCCGGAACGCCTTCCTGGGAAGGTGTTCCGGTCCCGTCCCACCGGGAGGAGACCCCGGGGAAGACCTAGGACACGCTGGAGGGACTATGTCTCCTGGCTGGCCTGGGAACGCCTCGGTGTCCCCCCGGAAGAGCTGGAGGAAGTGTCTGGGGAGAGGGAAGTCTGGGCATCCCTGCTTAGACTGCTGCCCCCGCGACCCGGCCCCGGATAAGCGGAAGAAGATGGTATGGTATGGTATTAAAGTAGTCCTGTTTGTCTTTGTGGGGCTTATAGTTGTTAACTGAGGGAAGAAACTGTCATGGGGCTGATTGACCTGTATAGCCTCCTGCCTCCACCTGCTGGAACATTGGGTGAGAGCTGATACCGCTCAATACCTCATACCTCTATCACATACCTCATACCTCAATCACATACTTCATACCTCTATCACATACCTCATCCCTCTATCACATACCTCATACCTCAATCTCATAATCTCATACACATACCTCTATCTCCCTCCATCACACACACTATCTCTCATCTGTTTCTGTCTCTACCCGTGATTCTGGGGAGATCTGGGAACATGACCAGGAGCAGATTGCCATTTTCTTCTTTTTCTGTCTTCTGAATTTCTCTTTAAATATGAAAGAGAGGGTTAGAGAGAGAATGTCTGAATGTCCTGACTGGATGTGATAAGGATTTAGTATGTTATGGTTTAAAGGGATCAGGTTGAATGTGATATAGTTGAATGTGATAAGTTTGAATGTGATATGGTTTGATAAGGTTGAATGTAAAAAGTTTTAATGTGATAAGGTTGAATGTGCCAATGTGTGATAAGGTGGGGAATTGGTCCCCAATTGGTCCCAATGTGATGCTACAGAATGCTATGTCTTGATTAGTTCATCACGTCTGTCTTTCTATTTGTCTGTCTTTCTGTCAGTCTGCCTGCTTGCCTTTGTGTCTATCTATCTATCTGTCAGTCTGTCTGACTGTCTGCCTATCTGTCTGTGTCTTTCTGTCTGTCTTTCTGTCTGTCTGTTTGTCAGCCTGTCCTGTATTTGATTATTAATTCAATCAAAACAATGATTATCCACAATTACTTGATTCAATCAAACAGCCGTTTCCACACTTCCCTATATACAGCTGTGTTGGCTGCTTCTGTTTGACCAATGTGGCTTCTTTTCAACTGGCACCCTATTCTCTATGGGTCCTCATCTTACTGGGACCCTATTCTCTATGGGTCCTGATCTAATTGGCACCCTATTCTCTATGGGTCCTGATCTAATTGGCACCATATTCTCTATGGGTCCTGATCTAATTGGCACCCTATTCTCTATGGGTCCTGATCTAATTGGCACCCTATTCTCTATGGGTCCTGATCTAATTGGCACCCTATTCTCTATGGGTCCTGATCTAATTGGCACCTAATTCTCTATGGGTCCTGATCTAATTGGCACCCTATTCTCTATGGGTCCTGATCTAATTGGCACCCTATTCTCTATGGGTCCTGATCTAATTGGCACCCTATTCTCTATGGGTCCTGATCTAATTGGCACCCTATTCTCTATGGGTCCTGATCTAATTGGCACCCTATTCTCTATGGGTCCTGATCTAATTGGCACCCTATTCTCTATGGGTCCTGATCTAGACCTGTTGTCTCTTTGTGATGATCTTTATTAAAAATGTGTGATGCTAAGTTTCCAGTTTCCAGAACAGTGTGTGTGTGTTTGTGTGTGTTTGGGTGTGGTTGTGTGTGTGTGTGTGTGTGTATGTGTGTGTGTGTGTGTGTGTGTGTGTTTGTGTGTGTGTGTGTGTGTGTGTGTGTGTGTGTGTGTGTGTGTGTGTGTGTGGGTGTGTGTGTGTGTGTTTGGGTGTGTTTGTATGTTTGGGTGTTTGGGTGTGGGTGTGTATGTGTGTGTGTGTGTGTGTGTGTGGCTGTGTGTATTTACCTGATGTGTGTGTGTGCGTGTATTTATCTGATGTGTGTGTGGTTGGGTGTGTATATATGATGTGTGTGTATGTATCTGATGTGTGTGTGTATTTATCTTATGTGTGTGTGTGCATGTATTTATCTGATGTGTGTGTGGTTGGGTGTGTATATATGATGTGTGTTTGTGTATTTATCTGATGTGTGTGTGTGTGCATGTATTTATCTGATGTGTGTGTGTATTTATCTGATGTGTATGTGTGTGTGTGTGTGTGTGTATTTATCTGATGTGTGTGTGTTTGTGTATTTATATGATGTGTGTGTGTGTGTCTGTCTGCTGTGTGTGAGGATGTGTGTGTATATCTGATAAGTGTGTATTGCTCAATGTGGTGTGTGTATTTGTGTCTGCTTGTGTGTGCATGATTAGTCTTGTTGTCGTTAGACCAGGCAGTTCAGTGTTCTGGTTCTGGGCTTGCCCTGCTGGTCAGTGACACACACACACACACACACACCACCGCTAGTTCCACAGTTCTGTACAGCTCCAGCAGGAGGAGGGGCATATATTCATTGTAGAGACAAACATCACCATTGAAGTGATTGCAAAACCAAGCAGCCATGAGTTCACCAGGCAGGATCAGAGGTTCCACACCCTTTCTAGAGCTTCTTTTCACTGTAACAGCCCTAGAGCTTATTTTCATTGTAACAGCCCTAGAGCTTCTTTCCATTGGAACAGTCCTAGAGCTTATTTACATTGTAACAGCCCTAGAGCTTCCTTTCATTGTAACAGCCCTAGAGCTTTCTTTCATTGTAACAGCCCTAGAGCTTCTTTCCACTGTAACAGTCCTAGAGCTTCTTTCCATTGTAACATCCCTAGAGCTTCTTTCCACGGTAACAGCCCTAGAGCTTCTTTCCATTGTAACATCCCTAGAGCTTCTTTCCACGGTAACAGCCCTAGAGCTTCTTTCCACGGTAACAGCCCTAGAGCATCTTTCCACTGTAACAGCCCTAGAGCATCTTTCCACTCTAACAGCCCTAGAGCTTCTTTCCACTGTAACAGCCCTAGAGCTTCTTTCCACTGTAACATCCCTAGAGCTTCTTTCCACTGTAACAGCCCTAGAGCTTCTTTCCATTGTAACAGCCCTAGAGCTTCTTTCCATTGTAACAGCCCTTGAGCTTCTTTCCACTGTAACAGCCCTAGAGCTTCTTTTCATTGTAACAGCCCTAGAGCTTCTGTATGTTCTGTGTTACAGAGTGCTGAGACATAGTGAACACTGCAATTCCAAACCTAACCTTGCATAATCAAACCCTAGCCTGAAATGTAAATTGAATCACAATAACATAACCTAAATCCTACTCCAATTTCACCCTAACCCTTGCCCCCTAAGCCAGAAATAGACCTTCGTATCCTTGTGGGGACTGGCTAAAACACACTTTGAGGACTGACTTTTCTGGGTTAATTATCTTTACTTCTTTTCCCTTGTGTGCAGAGAAATAAGGATCACGCACTCCAGCATACAGACAGAAGCTCATTGGTCAAATACTGAACGTGAATATCCATCAAGTTTGGTCCCAAAAGAGAAAAAAAGTACATTATTCTGGGACTGAGTCATATTTAGCCTTACACAATGTAGAACGTTTTACATGACTAGCACACCCACACACACACACACACACACACACACACACACACACACATCATATATACACACCCAACCACACACACACATCCAATAAATACACACACACACATCATATATACACACCCAACCACACACACATCAGATAAATACACACATGCACACACACACACATCATATACACACACCCAACCACACACACATCAGTTAAATACACACACACACATCATATATACACACCCAACCACACACACATCAGATAAATACACACACACATCAGATAAATACACACACACACACACATCATATATACACACCCAACCACACACACATCAGATAAATACACACACACACACCCAAGCACTGTAACCTGCTTCCTTAAGGGGCCTCACTGAACTACAATGTAATGTTGCCCTGGAAACGCAGGGTCAGCGTGATGTCATCAAGAGGAAGGGAGAGAACACGAGAGGGGTGGTATCAAACTGGTCGGAGGGGCTACTGTCAGACTGATGGGAGGGGCTTGTATCAGACTGGTGGGAGGGGCTACTGTCAGACTGATGGGAGGGGCTTGTATCAGACTGGTGGGAGGGGCTTGTGTCAGACGGTGGTGGTGAAACTTTATTGGACTTTGCATTCGTTATTAGATATTTTTTTTGCTAATAACGAACACATTTTTTAAAGGTCTGTTCTGGTCACATGATCACCTCCATTGAAATGTCTAAGCTCCTCCAACACCCACTGTGTCCCACTCTGGATCCTGGTGAGGCTCACATGTACAGATATAAGGTTGAATGTGATAAGGTGTGATAAGGTTGAATGTGATAAGGTGTGATAAGGTTGAATGTGATAAGGTGTGATAAGGTTGAATGTGATAAGGTGTGATAAGGTTGAATGTGATAAGGTGTGATAAGGCTGAATGTGATAAGGTGTGATAAGGCTGAATGTGATAAGGTGTGATAATGTTGAATGTGATAAGGTGTGATATGGTTGAATGAGATAAGGTGTGATAATGTTGAATGTGATAAGGTGTGATAAGGTTGAATGTGATAAGGTGTGATAAGGTTGAATGTGATAAGGTGTGATAAGGTTGAATGTGATAAGGTGTGATAATGTTGAATGTGATAAGGTGTGATAATGTTGAATGAGATAAGGTGTGATAAGGCAGAATATGATATGGCTGAATGTGATAACGGTTAATGTGGTAAGGTTGGGCTGGGTATGTAAAATGTATTTTTTGGCCTAAATGATCAGTAGAATCGCTATCAAACCTCATTTAGCCGAGGGCTTCTAAGTGTGAGTGGTTTTGACAACAAGCACATATAAAGTACACAATGTGGTTCACCATTTTTGGCTCAACAATGTTGCTTTTATGTGTACATTTACATTTTAACTGCTTCATATTTTAATGTGCTATTTCGGCAATGACTCTTTTGGAAAACACATTTTAAATCTCAGTAAAACTAACCTGGAAAAAGGGCTTTTCATTGAAGCGTGCCACCCTCTGTTACCTGAGGAAAGAGGCAGGGTGGGAATAAAGTGAACAGGTCAAATAAACAAATAGATTTTCTTCCCCTCTCCTCTCTTTCTCTCTCTCTCCTCCTCTCTCTTCTCCTTCTCTCTCCTCCCCTCTCTCTCTCCTCTCCTCACCTCCTCCTCTCTCTCCTCCCCTCTCTTCTCCTTCTCTCTACTCCCCTCTCCCCTCTCTCTCCTCTCCTCACCTCCTCCTCTCTCTTCTCCCCACTGCTCTTTTTTTATTCCTCCCTTCTCCTCTCCCCTCCTCTCTTTCTCTCTCCTCCTGTCTCTTCTTTCTTTCCTTCTCCACACTCCTTCCCCTCTCCTCCTGTTAGCCTGATTGACTATGTGTTTAGGTAGCTGAACATTCCTCTGTCCTGAGCCAATACTCAGCTGCAATACACTTACACACACACACACACATACAGTCACACACCCAAACACCTACATTACCCAACTTGTTAAATAGGAAACGTGAAGACAGTGTGTGGTCACCATATCAAACGCTCTCCACCACGCTGAACTTCAGACTGCTGATCTCCCTGTATGCAGATGTTCTCTACTGCTGCTTTTAACGCTCATATAATAGTCACCACTCATATGTCATTCATATATTAACGCTCATATAATAGTCACCACTCATATATCATTCATATATTAACGCTCATATAATAGTCACCACTCATATATCATTCATATATTAACGCTCATATAATAGTCACCACTCATATATCATTCATATATTAACGCTCATATAATAGTCACCATTCATATATCATTCATATATTAATGCTCATATAATAGTCACCACTCATATATCATTCATATATTAATGCTCATATAATAGTCACCACTCATATATCATTAATATATTAATGCTCATATAATAGTCACCACTCATATATCATTCATATATTAACGCTCATATAATAGTCACCATTCATATATCATTCATATATTAACGCTCATATAATAGTCACCACTCATATATCATTCATATATTAATGCTCATATAATAGTCACCACTCATATATCATTCATATATTAACGCTCATATAATAGTCACCACTCATATATCATTCATATATTAACGCTCATATAATAGTCACCACTCATATATCATTCATATATTAACACTCATATAATAGTCACCACTCATATATAATTTATATATTAACGCTCATATAATAGTCACCACTCATATATCATTCATATATTAACGCTAGCAACACCATCCTACCAAGTCAAATCACACACACAGACACACACACACACACATACAGACACACACACACACAGACACACACACACACACAAACACACACACAGACATACACTGACACACACACACACACACAGACACACAGACACACACACACAGACACACAGACACTGACACACACTGACACACACACAGACACACAGACACACACACAGACACACACACACATTCTCTATCTTTCTCTGTATGAAGAAGCAGACATTGTTCAGATCAGTGAATAGAGAGGGGCCATCAGAAAGCACAAACACGCCCAGTACCCCCACGAGAGAAGATGTAGAGAGATAGGGGTGCGGGTGACATCATACCTTTAAAATCCGAAGGCGCGGTCATGACGTCAACTCTCTGAAATACGGAGAGAGAGAGAGGGAGAGAGAGAGAGAGAGGGGGAGAGACAGAGAGCCCCCCTGTGATACTTTACCAATTAAGGCTCTCACGGTAAAATAGAGAGAGAGAAAGAGAGGGAGAGAGATAGATAGAAAAGAGCAACACAGTGACGCTCTTTCTTTTTCACGGGTTCACCACACAACCATTCCCAACGGGTTGACGCGCAGGGAGGGATTTTACGCGCACCGCAACGGGAAGGGAAAGACAGAGAGGGTAAGGACGTGCACGTTTTTTCTTATATGTTTTCAAGTCGAATGTCTTTATACATTTTAAACTTTGTTTTACGTAATGTGACAGTTTGTTAGTAGGCTGATGTTAGTTATGCTCGTTAGTTATTTGTCAGTAATCAAGTTAGTTCGGTCGTTGGTTCGTTTGTTCGTTCACTCGTTTGTGTGGGTAGATAACGGGACATCTCTGATCTCAGCAGCGTGATTGTCCCGGGTAACAACCCGTGCCAAACCGCGTGGCGCGGGCATCAAATCCGAATATGATCTGCTCTGATGAATAGGTGAACCGGTAGCGGTCAGATATGTTTCAGATGAAAGGGGTTGCCGTTACCGGGTAGTCTGTGCCCGTTGTGCTCTGGGACCTCTCGGAATGATATTTTTAGTGTTTATAAACTGACATTCTCTAAACTTAGCTTGTGCCTCCACTTTGGTGTGGAGCAAAACATTCTTACTGGCGTGTTTCCATGTTGCGGCTCCTGGTACTGAACTCCTTATTTAGGCAAAAAATCTGTCTTTATTCTATTCTCTGCATCTCGCGCGCTCTCTCTCTCATCCATCTCTCTTTTATCCCTCTATCTCTTAGTGACTTTCATCCCTCTAGTGGAATACCACTTGGTGCAGTCTATAAGGTGGTGGGCGTGGGACACTGGTGTGTATGTGTGTTTGCGAGCTTGCTTGCATAAGTCGGTGTGTTTGTGTATTTGTCAACTGCATGTATGTTGCGACTGCGGAGTTATGTGCAGAAACGAGTCTAACGAGGTTACTCGCGCACGTACGCTCGCCCCGGCTTAGCACGCTGGCGCATCATGGTATTATAATGAGGAGCACCACACCAAATAAGGTAAAGCACGGGCCGATCCTGTCTGGAGCTCTACCGGGGATAGACGGCCGTGTGCGCCCCCCACTGCCTACAGCAGCTGGCGCACCGTCCAGCGAGAAACGGTTTAGCAACACCCACACGCAAGCACACTTATCACGAATCCATCTGAACTCCTCCTGCTTCCCAAAGCGCGATCGTCACCATTCCTGGTGAACTCAAGAGGTATGTCCAGGTGAAAGGATTGTGCTACACCTTGGTTAAACTATTTCAGGTGTTTGGTATCATGTAGCTCTCTCTAAGACCCCTCTGGGTGGGACTATCACCATGTAGCTCTCTCTAAGACCCCTCTGGGTGGGACTATCACCATGTAGCTCTCTCTAAGACCCCTCTGGGTGGGACTATATGAGTTAGGTATTAATAGTTAGCATCAAATATGATCACTATCAACATTATCAGAACCCTGTGCTCACTATCATCATTATAAGAATCATGTTATCATTATCAACATTATCAGAACCCTGTGCTTATTATCGTCATCATAAGAATCATGTTATTATTATCATCATTATAAGAATCATGTTATCATTATTAACATTTTCAAAACCATGTGATCATTATCATTATAAGAATCATGTTATCATTATTAACATTTTCAAAACCATGTGATCATTATCATCATTATAAGAATCATGTTATCATTATTAACATTTTCAAAACCATGTGATCATTATCATCATTATAAGAATCATGTTATCATTATCAACATTATCAGAACCCTGTGCTCATTATCATCATTATAAGAATCATGTTATCATCATTGATATTAGCAAAATCATGAGATCATTGTCATCATTATGAGACATCAACTGTGACAATTATTATCACTATCACAATCATGATCATTATTAACCATATTATCAATATCACCATTATCAGAAACATGATGAATATCATAATTATCAGAAACATGATGACTATCATCATTATCAAAGCCAGTTGATCACGGTCATCATGATCAGAACCATGTGACCAATATCATCATTATCAGAAACATGATGAATATCATCATGTTCATAACCTCATGGCCCTCCCTTTGTTCAACTATTTATACCTCATATGTTGGGCATCCATGCTTCACTGCACACACAAACAAACTAACAAACAGACACACAGACACACAAACACACAAACACACAGACACACAAACACACAAACACACAGACACACAGAAACACAAACACTGGCTGAAAAAACACAAGATGTAATCTCTGATCTTCATTTTCTGTCTTACACAGGCGGTGTGTGTATTTGTGTGTATGTTTGTGTGAATGTGTGTGTTTGTGGTTAGAGACTTGTTAAGACCTTGCATGCATTTGTCACAGCTCAGTTGCTCCTCCTTGGTTGAAGGGGGTGGTTGGTTAGTGTTAGGGTGAAAGGGCGTGGTTAGTTAGAGTTAGGGGAAAAGGGCGTGGTTAGTTAGGGTTAGGGTGAAAGGGTGTGGTTAGTTAGGGTTAGGGTGAAAGGGCGTGGTTAGTTAGAGTTAGGGGGAAAGGGCGTGGTTAGTTAGGGTTAGGGTGAAAGGACGTGGTTAGTTAGGGTTAGGGGGAAAGGGTGTGGTTGGTTAGGGTTAGGGGGAAAGGGCGTGGTTGGTTAGGGTTAGGGTGAAAGGACGTGGTTGGTTAGGGTTAGGGGGAAAGGGCGTGGTTGGTTAGGGTTTGGGGGAAAGGGCGTGGTTGGTTAGGGTTAGGGGGAAAGGGCGTGGTTGGTTAGGGTTAGGGGGAAAGGGCGTTTCAGTGATGCGTGACCCAGTGCCATAATGAGAGGCATTAACACAACACAACCACCCAACTCAACACATCCGCCCAACACAATACAACCAGCCAACACAACACAACTGCCCAAAACAACATGATTGTTTGGTATTAATACCATGTACCTCCTCTAGAGTGAGCTAGAGTAACACAAGTCAGTTGGTCTCCCCCTCTACTCCCTCTGTCTCCTCCTGTCTCCCCTTTACTCCCACTGTCTCCTCTTTGTCTCCCCCTCTACTCCCTCTGTCTCCTTCTGTCTCCTCCTGTCTCTCCCTCTACTCCCTCTACCTCCTCCTGTCTCCCATCTACTCCCACTGTCTCCTCCTGTCTCCCCCTCTACTCCCACTGTCTCCCCCTCTACTCCCACTGTCACCTCCTGTCTCCCTCTCTACTCCCTCTGTCTCCTTCTGTCTCCCCCTCTACTCCTTCTGTCTCCTCCTGTCTCCTCCTGTCTCTCCCTCTACTCCCTCTACCTCCTCCTGTCTCGCCATTTACTCCCACTGTCTCCTCCTGTCTCCCCCTCTACTCCCACTGTCTCCTCCTGTCTCCCCCTCTATTCCCACTGTCTCCCCCTCTACTCCCACTGTCTCCTCCTGTCTCCCCCTCTCCTCCCTCTACCTCCTCTAATTCCCTTACTTTCTTCCCGTCTCTGTCTCTTCCTCTCTATCTCCCCCAATCTCTCCCCCTCTTTCTACCTCTCCCCCTTCTCTCCCCTCCTCTGTCATGTCTTGCATTCAATCTCTCCTCTCCCTCTCCCTCCCTTCTCTCTCCTCTCTCCTCTCCCTCCCTTCTCTCTCCTCTCCTTCTCCCTCCCTTCCCTGTCTTTTTGTCACCTATCTCCTTTCCCTCCTTTGGATTGGAAGTCATGGAGTCAGAGGTCACTGGGTTGGAGGTCATGGGTTTCGAGGTCATGGTATTGGAGATCATCGGGTGGGTGTTTTGGGTTAGTGGTTTGTGTTCTAGGCATTTGGTTCTGTTTTATTGAAGATAATTTGGTTTGAATGTTGTTGGTTGTGTATATGTGTGTGTGTCTATGTGATGGGGCATTCCTCAGATTCTCCCCCACCAGACACACACACACATAGACACACACACACACATATAGACACTCACTCTATCCTATATTGTCTTTCTATATTATAGACTCACACACAGAGAGACACAAAACATTCTTACTGGCGTGTTTCCATGTTGTGGCTCCTGGCTCTGAACTCCTTATTAAGGCAAAGACTGTCTGTTTGTGTTCTGTTCTCTCTCTCCTGTTCATCTCTCTTTTATCACCTTGTCACTTTCATTTCTCTTGATGAAGACTAGGTACTCTAATGATTAGAACATTTCACCAGTAACCAAATGGTTGATTGTTTAAATCCTGAGTCACCACCAAATGTTTTGTATTTATCCTTCTGGTTTGTCCTTCCATTCCTCTCCCTCAACCCTCTCTTTTTGATCCTAAGGAGCAGGGAGTAGAACATCCTAAAGAAGAGAGAGTAGAACATCCTAAAGAGCAGGGAGTAGATCATCCTAAGGAGTAGAGTGTAGAACATCCTAAAGAGCAGAGAGTAGAACATCCTAAAGAGCAGGGAGTAGAACATCCTAAAGAGCAGACAGTAGAACATCCTAAAGAGCAGGGAGTAGAACATCCTAAAGAGCAGGGAGTAGAACATCCTAAGGAGTAGAGAGTAGAACATCCTAAAGAGCAGGGAGTAGAACATTCTAAGGAGCAGGGAGTAGAACATCCTAAAGAGCAGACAGTAGAACATCCTAAAGAGCAGACAGTAGAACATCCTAAGGAGTAGAGAGTAGAACATCCTAAAGAGCAGGGAGTAGAACATTCTAAGGAGCAGGGAGTAGAACATCCTAAAGAGCAGACAGTAGAACATCCTAAAGAGCAGACAGTAGAACATCCTAAGGAGTAGAGAGTAGAACATCCTAAAGAGCAGGGAGTAGAACATTCTAAGGAGCAGGGAGTAGAACATCCTAAAGAGCAGGGAGTAGAACATTCTAAGGAGCAGAGTGTAGAACATCCTAAAGAGCAGAGAGTAGAACATCCTAAAGAGCAGGGAGTAGAACATTCTAAGGAGCAGGGAGTAGAACATCCTAAAGAGCAGACAGTAGAACATCCTAAAGAGCAGACAGTAGAACATCCTAAAGAGCAGGGAGTAGAACATCCTAAGGAGTAGAGAGTAGAACATCCTAAAGAGCAGGGAGTAGAACATTCTAAGGAGCAGGGAGTAGAAGATCCTAAAGAGCAGAGAGTAAAACATCCTAAAGAGCAGGGAGTAGAACATTCTAAGGAGCAGGGAGTAGAACATCCTAAAGAGCAGACAGTAGAACATCCTAAAGAGCAGACAGTAGAACATCCTAATGAGCAGACAGTAGAACATCCTAAGGAGTAGAGAGTAGAACATCCTAAAGAGCAGGGAGTAGAACATTCTAAGGAGCAGGGAGTAGAACATCCTAAAGAACAGAGAGTAGAACATCCTAAGGAGTAGAGTGTAGAACATCCTAAAGAGCAGACAGTAGAACATTCTAAGGAGCAGGGAGTAGAACATCCTAAAGAGCAGAGAGTAAAACATCCTAAAGAGCAGAGAGTAAAACATCCTAAAGAGCAGAGAGTAGAACATCCTAAGAAGAAGGGAGTAGAACATCCTAAAGAAGAGAGAGTAGAACATCCTAAGAAGAAGGGAGTAGAACATCCTAAAGAAGAGAGAGTAGAACATCCTAAGGAGCAGAGAGTAGAACATGAATGTATCTGGCTACTGTCTAGTGCTGAAACCAGGCTCTGTTTGCCGGTGTGTGTGTGGGTGTGTGTGTGTGTGTCAGTGTGTGTGTGTGTGTCGGTGTGTGTGTGTCGGTGTGTGTGTGTGCGTGAGTGTGTAGGGTACATCTTCAACTGTTGGTAAGCCTCCAGGTTAGCCAGTTACTCAGTCAGTCATTCAGCCACACAGAGCAAGCCAGCATAAACGACCGGGGAGTGTCTGTGATTCAATCAGTCTAAAGACAAAGTGTGTTAGTTTGTCAGTTATTATGGTTGAGTGTCTGTGATTCGATCAATGTAAATGGGGAGTTTCTGTCATGTGTTTGTCAGTATTATGGGGAGTGTCTGTCAGCATACTGGGGATTGTTTGTCAGTATACTGGGGAGTGTCTGTCAGTATACTGGGGAGTGTTTGTCAGTATACTCGGGAGCGTCTGTCAGTGGTATGGGGAGTATCTGTCAGTATACTGGGGAGTGTCTGTCAGTATTTTCGGGAGTGTCTGTCATTATACTGGGGAGTGTCTCTCAGTATTATGGTGAGTGTTTGTCAGTATTATGGGGGAGTGTTTGTCAGTCTGTCAGTATTATGGGGAGTGTTTGTCAGTATTATGGGGGAGTGTTTGTCAGTCTGTCAGTATTATGGGGAGTGTTTGTCAGTATTATGGGGAGTGTCTGTCAGTCTCTCAATATTGAGGGAGTGTATGTCAGTCTGTCAGTATTATTGGGAGTGTCTGTCAGTCTCTCAATATTGGGGGAGTGTTGGTCAATCTTTCAGTATTATGGAGGAGGGTTTGTCAGTCTCTCAATATTGGGGGAGTGTTTGTCAGTCTTTCAGTATTATGGGGGAGTGTTTGTCAGTCTTTCACTATTTCAGGGGAGTGTCCGTCATTAAATCCCCAAATAGTTCATTAAGAATGATCTGTTTTAATGTAATAAGATGATGTCAGGAGTCTCATCCCAAATGTAGGAAAAGCTCTACAGGCTTCCACCTTCAGTCCAGGTGGGTCACTAAACAGGACACGGGAGTCGCCATTTAGGACGTATTCCTGGTTGAACCGACGGCTGTAGACCAGTATGACGTCCTATATGGTTAGAATACAGAGATCTTCAAGACTGAATTCACCATCGACAAAGCAACATAGACAAGATGCTCTAATTTACACCCGTTATAGTTCATTAAGAGGTACCTTTAATAGGCTGCTGGGTTGGGTTTAGTCAGTCTTACCTTGCCGATTTCGCTTTATCTGTCTATATGGTCTAGGAAGTATTTATGTATTTAGGATGGCATTTAGTTTAGATCGTTGATGTAACTGGTTACATTATTCTGTTTTGAGGTAACCTTGTGTTAACATGTATTATAACCGAACCGTGTAATGTTGGACAGCCACGTTAAGTCAGAGATAGACCTAATCTTATAATTACAGTAGCCTTGTCCGTATTTGAAGGGAATTAGTGTTTTACTCCTCCAACTCTCGGGTAGGCTATGGTTTACAGGGGCGTCACCAGCGGGACAAACGAAACAAAAGTGTCATCGAGTTTTCCGTTCTTTTAAACAAATCCACAGTCCTAAGCGTTCCGTTCTTTTCTCGATCTTATTACTTTCTTTCTAACTTTTGATTTTACTTCCACACCCACAGACTTGCAGCAGAAGCAGCAGCGAGGTTGAGAAAGTGAGAAAGAAGAGGGAGCGGTCGTCCAACTCACAGACTCCACCCTAAACCTCAGCCAGCGAACGGAGAGAGACCCGACGCAATAAAAATGAGTGGTTCCCACCCCCGCCAGCACCAGTCGGCTCAGCCCGCACTCAACGCCCTCTCCCCGGACAAAGACGCAGACATGCCCGCTACAGAGAAGGACCTCGCCGAGGACGCCCCATGGAAGAAGATCCAACAGAACACGTTCACCCGCTGGTGTAATGAGCATCTGAAATGCGTCAACAAGCGGATCGCCAATCTCCAGACCGACCTGAGCGATGGTTTGCGCCTGATCGGACTCTTGGAGGTCCTGAGTCAGAAAAAGATGTTTCGGAAATACAACCAGCGGCCCACCTTCCGACAGATGCAACTAGAGAACGTCTCGGTGGCGCTCGAGTTTCTGGACAAGGAGAACATCAAACTCGTGTCCATAGGTGGGTTACAAAGTTCTACTGTAAAGTTTTTCATTGGTGTTAATAAGTGGGTGACCGTTAATAAAAGCAGCCATACCCCAGACGAGCCAAGCCCAGTCAATAGATGGGTGGCTGTTGGACATTTATAACCTGAAACGCCATCGGATGCTTTACATCAAGTTGGTTTCCAAAAGTCAGTGACGGTTAATGTTTCAGCCCAGTCATGTTCTAATCACCAAATTGTTCTCACTGTAGTCAGTGAGGGTCGAACCCTTAGTGAAACCGTCAATACCAGCTCACCTATGTAGACTTTTGCTTAAAAACTAAGGCTCATTTCGTGAATGTTATGTTGAACTATAGTGAACTGGGTGACAACAGGCTACTTTATTATAGCCCAAGGTCTTACTTCATTATAGCCCTGTGTACTAGCTTACTTCATTATAGCCCTGTGTACTAGCTTACCTCATTATAGCCCTGTGTACTAGCTTACCTCATTATAGCCCTGTGTACTAGCTTACCTCATTA
This sequence comes from Esox lucius, assembly GCF_011004845.1. Taxonomy (NCBI): domain Eukaryota; kingdom Metazoa; phylum Chordata; class Actinopteri; order Esociformes; family Esocidae; genus Esox; species Esox lucius. Next base: position 36,448,828 of record NC_047580.1, read on the forward strand.
TAGCCCAGGGTATTAGTACTATCTTATGTTATTATAACCCAGGGTTCTATGTGTTACATAGTCTGTGTCCAGTAGGGTGGGAAATGGAGCAGAACCTGTATGAATGAACTGTGTGGAGTTTGGCCAAGGGTAGGACGCTGAAAAGAGTGGAGAGGTTGACAGTTGTTAAACCGATGTTATAATCACGCCGTTGATTAGTCAGTGTGTGACTGTATCAGTCTGTTGATTAGTCAGTGTGTGACTGTATCAGTCTGTTGATTAGTCTGTGTGTGACTGTATCAGTCTGTTGATTAGTCTGTGTGTAAGCTTAGGAAAGTCCTGTGCCTGGCTGCTTCTATGACCTGACTGATAGGAACAGAAGTCTTTATGCCCTCTGATCTGCTGGCGGTAAATGTGCAGCAATAACGACACAGTTACGCAAACATTCTCTCTGCCACTGTAGAATCCAGTCTTCATGATGATTATGGCTGTCTTAAATGAATGAGGATTGTCTGATGGGGGCGTTAAACTGGCTGACTTGTGTTGATTCATTGTCATGCCAGAGACAATACTTGCCTGGATGGAAGAAGAAAACAGGACACAATAGCTGGAACTTATCTGTAAGAAAAGCTGCAGGTTGGCGGACAACCTTGACATTTTAAGTCTGACAGTTAAAGTACAGGTTTCCATCATCTGATATTGTGCCGTTGAGCTTGTCCTTCATCCCCTGAACAAGCTGCTTTGGGATAGCTCCTGTTATCCTGTTATGTGCCTGCAGGGATTTGTTCCATCCTTGTACTTAATTGAACTTTGAGTAACTCACCTGGTGTCCAGTATACATCAAACTCTCCCCTCAAGACAAGATTGTAAAGGCCCTGATGGGTTAGTTTGACTGGTCTAGTTCAGGTTTAGTGACCAGTACAGCTCTGGTCATCCTCAGGGTTGCGGTTGTAGGTCAGGGTATCTCTGAAAGGTCAATAACAGTTGACTTGTGTTGATCCTAACTGCTCCTCTTTTAGACTACTTGATGAACACAATGCTGTTTGGGTGAACGCTACGAGTGGACAGCATTGGGCTTCCTCTTTCACAAACAGTCACACCCTTCATTGTAATTATTTTCCTCTCCTTTAAAACACCCCACCCTCCTCTCCTTCTTTCACACCCAACTCCTCTTTCCTCTTTCTTATTCTCATTTGTCTCCGTTTCTCTCTCTGTCTCAGTCCTCACTAGTATGTCATCACTGAGTTATGCTGCATTCAAAACAATTCACAACTCAGGAAAAACAAGCCTAGACTGGGGAAAAGTAATTTTCAACAGTAATCTAATTCAGAACTTCCAAGTCGGAAACTGACATCTTGCTGTCCGACTTTCCGATCTGAATATCACAGACATCTTGATTTGGACGTCATTTTCCCAGTTGAGATGTCTTGAAAGCACTGTTAGTCGTGTGTGATGTCAGAAAGCAGCAGGATCTGTGAGTTAGCCTGATAACATGGGGGCTAAGCAAATCTGAAAGCAAAACATATCAGCAATTACCCACAAAACAGGAAGCAGCCAATCAAATGTTTTATCAGATGGTTTATCAGTTTGGTGATTGGAGATACTCCGTCAGACCACTGGAGACTGTGTGTGAGACTGTGTGTGTGAGGAAAGGCTGTGTGGATTAACTGGGTATTTCGACAGGACAGGCTGATCTGTCAACTGCTACGGTTAACGCTCTCTGGGTGCGTCTGTTGATCTCTGGGTGCGACAACATTAAAAAGAAGAGTTGGGTGATTAATTACCAGACGAGGAGCAACTCCGTAGGAATTGGTGTCAGGAATTCTAGAACAAGGGATGGAATTATGGAGGAAGAGGATGGATGGAATTATGGAGGAAGAGGATGGATGGAATTATGGAGGAAGAGGATGGATGGAATTATGGAGGAAGAGGATGGATGGAATTATGGAGGAAGAGGATGGAGGTAGAGGATGGATACCGGGAGGGAAATGGAGAAAGGAGAGGGTGAGGTAGAGGGAGGGTTTGGAGTCATAGTAAGGAGCAGAGGGAGTTGTCTTTAATTGTCAAATTGAGCTCTTCCTGTTTACTGCTTGTTACCATTAATGTGTCTAGGGGAGGGGCTCTACCAAGGTGGCATCAGCTGAGAAATCATTCCAACGTTCTGGTGTCATCCCTGTCAATTATGGTGGTAAATTTTGCCTTCACCACGTACCTTAACTGTTCTTCCCAGCAGGGCTCTGCATTTTAAATATCTGCAGATCAAAAGAAGCTGTTTGATTTAAGCAGGGCATGGCCTCTGCTGACAACCAGAAAAATCACTAAAAGAAGAGTGTTCAGTGGAAACCTGCGATAATCTGTCCAAACCCCTAACTAACAAGCATGTGTGCTGAAACACCTTGCATGGATAAAAAAACCTCCCTCTCTACAGGGCATTGAGGGGGTTGACTTAGTAATCTGTGCCAGCCAGGACTTTATTACCCAATAGTCTTGTATTGTTTAGAGACCGACTGCCCCTTGTCACACTCTGTCCCTTGTGCAGTGAGACAGGGCTAAAGTTTAGCCTACTGTCTGTCTGTCCCTTGTGCAGTGAGACAGGGCTAAAGTTTAGCCTACTGTCTGTCTGTCCCTGGTGCAGTGAGACAGCTGTAGTCTAGCCAACCCAAGTTAGTTTGTTAGGAGTTGGGTCTTCTAGAGCCACAACATAATCAGAACCCCACTAGAATCAGGCGGAGAGATGGCCTGGAACCCAAATTCAATGCTCCAAGCCATGTGGCATTAACCAATCACATAGTTTCTACCTCATTCTCTTGTTCAGCCAATCAGAGCCAGGCTGTAAAACTTCCCACTCAGCACTTTTCCCCCTTTCTCTCTTTCTCCTCCCTCCCTCCTCTGTCCCTCTGTAATGTGAGCCCTAGTAGGAATGGGAGGAGAGGAGAGAATGCAGTCAGTTTTCTTCTTTCCTTTTAAGGCTAAAAAACCAGAAGGCACTTTTCCAGTGGCGGGAGGGAGAGATGAGGGGACGGAACAGGAAGGAAAGTGCAAGGAAGGGCTGTTGTAGGGCTGTTGTAGGGCTGGTGCAGGGCTGGTGCGTGTGTCCACATGCATGGTCACTCTCAGGTTAATGTAGAGAAGGGTTACGGAGTAGTTGGTGTGACTGTATCCCCCCCTCTGAGTTGCCCTTTGGTTTGGTCTTCTAGGACATAAGGAGTGGACAGGCAGGCCGTGTTAATGTGAGATAAGGCCAGTGTGGAATGCCTGTCATTTCCTCTGAGTGTTCTGTCTGGAAGCTGTGGTCACCCCCCCCCCCCCCTCCCCCTGACTCAGTTGTGTATTATCACTGTTTCTATAACATAGGAAGACAACTATAACAACTGCCTGCCTCCAACACCCTGTCACCCTAGTAGCTAACTGGCAATGAAGTGGGAGATTAACTAGCTAACAGGCATAGACCCCGGGAGGCTAACAAGCATAGACCCCGGGAGGCTAACAAGCATAGACCCCGGGAGGCTAACAAGCATAGACCCCGGGAGGCTAACAAGCATAGACCCCGGGAGGCTAACTAGCTAACAGGCATAGACCCCGGGAGGCTAACTAGCTAACAGGCATAGACCCCGGGAGGCTAACTAGCTAACAGGCATAGACCCCGGGAGGCTAACTAGCTAACAGGCATAGACCCCGGGAGGCTAACTAGCTAACAGGCATAGACCCCGGGAGGCTAACTAGCTAACAGGCATAGACCCCGGGAGGCTAACTAGCTAGCAGGCATAGACCCCGGGAGGCTAACTAGCTAGCAGGCATAGACCCCGGGAGGCTAACTAGCTAACAGGCATAGACCCCGGGAGGCTAACAGGCATAGACCCCGGGAGGCTAACTAGCTAACAGGCATCGACCCGGGAAGCTAACCAGTAGACTTTCCCCACAGTGTGGCAACTGTTACAATGTTTAACTGCCGCTTATTGATTCCAGTGACTGTTCAAGTCATAATATTGACATTGTACATCTATGGTTAACTGTCCGTTTCTGCCCCCAATGATTGTCTCCCCCGACAGGCAGATAAACTGAGGACTTTCTGTGGCTCCCCCTTGTCTTGATCCAGTTCAGACAGAGAGGTCACAGTGATGTCATAGTGATGTCAGAGGTCACAGCATTACACACAGACACACACACACACACACCCCTCCCCAGCCAGCCTGCCAGTAAGGGGGTTTGTGTGGTATGAGTCAGTGTGTTGGGAATGTTGCCGTATAAGGGATCCGGTGGGAACCCAGAGGCCTGTTGGGAATCACTGGCTACTGAACTGGAGGATTCCACTCATGTTTCGTGGCTTGCAGTCTCACACACACACACACACACACACACGTCTGACGCACACGCCCCCCCCCCCCCCCCCCCCCCTCCCAAAGGAGCAGTGTTGTGTAATGGATTGTGTTGCTTCAGCATTCCTTTAGCAAGCACCAGCCTGTGAAGTGCATCAATACATTGCTATCCAGTTAAAACTGTGGCTGTGTTCTTGTCCTGGAGCCATGTTTTACCTCCGTCCCTCAGGACAGGACCTGGGATGATTGATCATGTCTGTGTGTGTCTGTGTGTGTCTGTGTGTGTCTCTCTGTGTCTCTCTGTCTCTGTGTGTCTCTCTGTCTCTGTGTGTCTCTCTGTCTCTGTGTGTCTCTCTGTCTCTGTGTGTCTCTCTGTCTCTGTGTGTCTCTCTGTCTCTGTGTGTGTGAAATCTACTACCCTTCGGCTAAGATCTGCTGAGGCATTGTCGGGGCTAGGCGTGTGTGGGCTGGTCCACGGTTGCTTCACTCCCTCCTGCAGTCCTCATCCACCCCACCCTTACATTCTCAATGTACTGAAACCAGATCACAAATAAACCCCCGGCCATGTCAGAACCTCCATGCTGCTCCAACTCCACTACAACCACGTCACAGCTTTACTTCAACTATACTATGCCCATATCACAGTTTTACACTCACAATATCAGAACTTTACACCAACTATACTAAATATATTTTCCGCCCACTTTTATTACTGTACTACAACCCTAAAACAACTCTGCTCCAACGTGTCAGAACTACTCAAACTATGCTATACAATTTTAAACCCAGTTTTACTGCAAACATATAACAACATATAACAAATTTCACACATAGTAAGGTCATATTGCAACTATTAATCAGAACAAATATATTGTAGCAGGTCAAGTGCCATTTTATGTTTTTCTACATATATTGGCCATACACAGCACCCCCTTTTACCTCTTGCTTAATTTGATGGTATTATATAGAGAGAGAGATTGAAAGATCTAGATATATATATCAGGGTATTATTTGATAATAAGTCCATACAACCTTGAGTTGATGTACTGTGCAAAGATGGATCTATTACTGACTCTGTGAAAGGTGGGGATAGTGAATGACATTGTTCTCTCTCTAGACTCAAAAGCCATCGTGGATGGTAACCTGAAGCTTATTTTGGGGATGGTGTGGACTCTGATTCTCCACTACTCCATCTCCATGCCCATGTGGGACGAGGAGGAGGAAGGAGGAGGCGACGGGCAGCAGAAGACACCGAAGCAGAGGCTTCTGGGTTGGATCCAGAACAAACTGCCAGAGATCCCCATCAACAACTTCAGCAGGGACTGGCAGAGTGGCAGAGCTTTGGGGGCACTGGTGGACAGCTGTGCTCCAGGTAGGTTGGGGGTGAGAGGTCAGGGGTTAGAGGTGGAATGTCATGGGGTTGTGTACATGTTTTGCATGACCTCTGCCTGATTGGATATCCGTGTCCTTCGGAGGAAAGGTCCGTCCCTGTCCTTCAGGGGGTGTAACACGTATGGGTTGTTGCAGGTCTGTGTCCTGACTGGGACCAGTGGGATCAGACAAAACCAGTGGACAACGCCCGGGAGGCCATGCAGCAGGCTGATGACTGGCTGGGCATCCCTCAGGTACGCTAGCCATCATGCTGTTCTCTATAGGGGCAGGCTAACAGGCTAATTTCAGTATCACTAAGGTATGCTAACCATCACATTGCAGGGATCCAGAAGTTCCATTTCAAGTTTCATAATTTGGTAAAACGTTAATGTGAATCCTTCTTGCCCTGTTATCAAACTGTACTGGTGTCTGTTTTTGTGAGTAGTGTTTGTTTGCGTGAGACATCCTCTCCCCACATGCGAACCTCAACAGGGAGTAACTGACAGCAGTCACTTATTTCAGTCACGATCAGCATCCTGTTCGTGACTGAAACAGGTCCTAGGTGGCCAGATCCTTGCCAGTGAGTTTGAGATTCATTTCAAAATGAAGTTAACCGCCTGCTCTTTAAGATCAAGTACTGCAGCAGTACAACCCATCCATGGTTTGGTTTGCAGAGTCAGGTGGACATGCCAATTAGGGCTTTGGTGGTTGTATATTTAGATTTTGTATTTTTGGTATCTTTGCTGGTTGTACATTTTGTTTTTGTATTATTTATATTTTCTTATTATGGATTAGTTACAAAATGTATGTGTTTGCATTTTACTGTTTAAAGAATATATTGCTGAAAACTAGCTCTTCAGTTAACTCTTACTCTCACTCAAGCTTTGTGTGTCTGGCACCCAATGGTTAGATGGTTGCACCAATAAGATACTGGGGATTTCATCACATGACCTTTACAGCACAGTGTTAATAGACCCCTTGGGTTGTTGATATGATTGGTCAGGTCTCAATGTATTCATAAATGTAGCTGTATTCAGGTTTTTTGTGGGCGGTGCCAAAGAGCCCTGTCCTTATGGCATTCCAGCTAGACTCTGCTGGAAGATGATCGTAACCAGGGCTGTTGTAGGGGACGTGGACAATGCAATCAAACAGGCTCATTACAGGACCAGTCCAGTACACTAGCTACGCTAACGTCACATTGCATTCTATGGACAGGCTAACCACAGGACCAACACTAGCTACGGCTGTTTTCGTAACACGGTCGCTAGGTTCAGAAAATCTGTAGATCTGGGTCAATGTTACTATGGTGTCTTGTGTTTTGAGCAGTTAGTGTTGTAAGGGTGCCATGGCAGGGTTGGCAGAGTAGCGTGTTGACAGTTGGCAGTGTGGTCGAAGCTTCCTCTTTCAGTTCTGTATGTAATCTTTATTCCCTGTCTCCAACCCACTCTCAGGGGGTGACCGCGTAGTTTGTCTTTGCAGTCGTAGTGCATAGATGACTGGCTTATGTGGTTGTGGTCGGGACTGTTCTCAAATCAGAGCACGCCATCCTCTGCAGGTGTGTGCCAGTGTCTGAACCATTGTTGCCCAAACTAGGCTGATTTGAAAACTGGGTCACCAGAGAAACTCAGAGGGTTTTTGCGCTTCATAGAACCGGCACGTCATCATCCAGTAGTTATTAAGTGCTTTTCTAATCCTACAGCTAATGTGGTCACATCCTTGAGGGGTTTTCGATACAATATTTTGTATCTAAAGTTTTAAATCATTCTTAAAGTGAACTCTGGGAACAGGGCCCCAAGATCTGACAGGAGGGGGAAGAATGTCTCCAATGACAGTGTAATTTTGCCACTGGGAATAAAAAGCAATTTAATTGGGGTCAGTTGTCTAAAGCATGTGGTGGTTCTGGTTTCCTAGGTGATAACCCCAGAGGAGATTGTTGACCCCAACGTAGATGAACATTCCGTGATGACATACCTGTCCCAGTTCCCCAAGTCCAAGCTGAAGCCTGGTGCACCCCTCCGCCCAAAACTGAACCCCAAAAAGGCCCGTGCATACGGACCAGGTACATAAACAAATACGCACGCACGCACGCACACGTGTGCACCTGACCCTGATAATCATGTACATCTCCCTCTTCCAGGTATTGAGCCAACAGGTAATGTTGTGATGAAGAAGGCTGTGTTTACCGTGGAGACCATTAGTGCTGGAATGGGAGAGGTTCTGGTGTATGTAGAGGACCCTGCTGGACACAGAGAGGAGGTACACACACACACACACACACACACACGCACACACACGCCTCCGATTAGGTCTTTGTGTGACATGCCTCTGTCTCTCCTCTTTCAGGCTAAGGTGACAGCCAACAACGATAAGAATCGTACCTACTCCGTCTACTACATCCCCAAGGTGACGGGGGCACACAAGGTGACTGTGCTGTTTGCAGGGCTCCACATCAATAAGAGTCCGTTCGAAGTGGAGGTGGGCATGGCTCAGGGAGACAGCAGCAGAGCGACGGCTCAGGGACCTGGACTGGAACCATCCGGGAACATCGCAAACAAGACCACCTACTTTGACGTCTACACTGCAGGTAACGGGCGGTCTGTCGTCATGGCCACGTGGCTGTTTGGGGACATCCTGATAGGTCTCCTTCAAAATGCAGAGTCAGGATGACACTGTGACCGCTACCTTTGCACTAACGATGATCGCAAATACACACGCCTAATATGGATCAGCTGTGAAGACAACTGTCTGACAAGGCCTCACAAACGAGTGGGGGTGTAGTGTTCTGCTAAATGTTTGAGGCGCCGTTCCTCCTGTCCTCAGGGGCTGGTGTGGGAGAAGTGGAGGTGGTTATAATGGACCCAGCAGGGAAGAAGGACACAGTGGTGTGTCAGATCGAGGATAAGGGGAACAGCTCATACCGCTGCACCTACAAACCCAGCGTGGAGGGAACTCACACCATCTACGTCACCTTCGCTGGGGGACAAATCAGCAAGAGCCCCTTTACTGTCAACATAGGAGAGGGTGAGAGAGACTGAATGACTGACTTCTCTTTTTCTGTTTGTGATTTACTTAAATGCTTTGTATTCTGTCCGTCTGTTTATCTCCTGGCTTTTACTCCTGCTTCTTGTCTTTTGCTCCAGATGATTCAAATCTCAATTTCTTCTTTGTCTCTTTCTCTCAGAATGGAGGGATGGTATATGTTCTCTCAGAAGCAACTTCTTCCTTCTACTGTCTTCTCACTTCCTGGGATTTCACTGGGTACCTGTCTGTTTCCCTATGACTCAGTGTCTTTCATAGACTGTTTCATCTCGATCTAAATCTCCAGGGTGACTCAGTCTTACCACACTGACTGACACACACACACACACACACACATATATGTTTGTCTTCTCCCAGGGTGTGTGGTCTAGTGACTCGGCTGGTCCTTATTTAGGCGCTCTGTTTCCTGAGGAGATAATGCATCATTTCCTGCTGTGGTCTGAGACCGCCACACTAGGGAAGATGGAGGAAATCTAAAGAGATACAAAGCCATATTTTCTGTTAATGTCCTCGTCCCTCAGTGTCTCCAACCTGAAAGATGTAACTCTAACACTGCCCCCCCCCACCACAGCATGCAACCCCACCCTGGTCCGGGCTAAGGGGCGGGGCCTGCAGGCTAAAGGCCTCAGAGTGAAGGAGACGGCCGACTTCAGAGTTTTCACAAAAGGAGCCGGGACCGGAGAACTCAAAGTCACCATCAAAGGACCAAGTGAGTCACTGCACAAGGGCCTCTGTTAAAAACTACATTACCAAGCATTCTCTCTGCTTAGATAATGGAGCCTAGTTTAAAAACTACATTATCATGTTGCTTTTCACCAAACTGTTCTGACCTGTGTGTGGTGTTTCTGTGTAGAGGGTCTTGAGGAGCCTTGCAAGAAAAAGGATCTTGGAGATGGTGTGTTTGGGTTTGAGTATTACCCCAGCACCCCTGGAACCTACAGCATCACCATCACCTGGGGAGGACAGCACATCCACTGCAGGTACCCAACCTGTTACACTGCTGTCCCCTAACACTGACAGGAGAGACCATCTGTTACACTGCTGTCCCCTAACACTGACAGGAGAGACCACCTGTTACACTGCTGTCCCCTAACACTGACAGGAGAGACCATCTGTTACACTGCTGTCCCCTAACACTGACAGGAGAGACCACCTGTTACACTGGTGTCCCCTAACACTGACAGGAGAGACCACCTGTTACACTGCTGTCCCCTAGGATATGACTGAGCCAAGTCATTTAACAGAGAAGCTGTAATCCAGCGCATCTAAGTCTGTGATTGAAGTAGATCGATCAACCTATTTGACAGGAAGCAATTTAACTTTGTCTAGTCAGAACAACTAAATGGCTGCTTTTATTACCGCAATGAATCAGAAGAGAAATGCAAAAGGAATGCTGGGACTGACTGATGTTACTTCCTGTTACAGCCCGTTGGAGGTGAAGGTTGGTTCGGAAGCAGGGCCACAGAAAGTGCGCGCCTGGGGGCCTGGCCTTGAGAGTGGCATTGTGGGTAAATCTGCCGACTTTGTTGTTGAGGCTGTCGGAGACAATGTGGGAACACTGGGTAAGTATACAAACACGCAAGCACATTCATATACACCCAGCGCGCGCACGCACATTCATAGCAAGCAAGTTTATTTATATAGCACAACTCATACATACAAGCAAGTCAATGTGCTTTACAATGAAAATATATATATTTTTAAATGCAATAGAATTAAAACAGTCAGATTGTTGCAATTCTCTAACTCCGCTGTCTTCAGGGGGACTGCATGAACTTTAACACCCTTGTATCTTAGTCCTCGCATTCCCATGCTAGGATGAACTCATCAGTTCCTTTGAGATAATCTTTGCATCAATGTCTTACCCAGCTGTCTCCAGGGGGACATTTATGCCTTGTCTGTACATGCATTTTATATTCATCCTCAATGAATTACAGTTACATAACTGTTTACTGAACCACCCCGGTATCTCAATCCTCACGCTCCAGATCTTGGATAAACCCGTCAGTCCTTTTGTGAGATAAAACCCTACATCGATGTATAAACAGCAGCACAAGACCTTGCATTATCTGTCATCAGCAGATTGTTACATTTACACAGAGGTTATTCATCTGATAGCACCAGGACTTGCATTATGATTAGTAAAAGATTTTAAAAAATATAAATGTAATAACATTTAAAAAATGAAATGTAAAATACATCACAAAATAACAGCATAATAGTAAAACATAGAATAAGAAAATATAATAAAAAGGTGAGAAAACATAGAAAGTTATAAAAGCTGTAAGAGTAAACAGTGTGGCTAAGTTTAAATGAGTTTAAGTGCTCAGTCACAGGCATGTGAGAAGAGAAGTGTTTTTAACCTGGATTTAAAAATGTATATGTTTGGTGCACGTCTAAAATCTTCTGGTATTTTATTCCAGTTGTGTGCAGCATAACTGCTAAACGCAGCTTCTCCAGCTTCTCCATGTATCAATATGGCCCAACATTTCTAAAGAATGCTTTCAGCACCTTGTTGAATCAATGCCACGTAGAATTAAGGCAGTTTTAGTATGGTGTTCCTAATAATCCTTTAGGTGAGTGTATATTTGAGTGTCATCTGCATTGCTGTGGTAGTTAATGTTGTTGTTCTGTAGAATTTGGCTCAGAGGTTAACATATAGCGCTTGAACAGAAGTGGTCCGAGAACCGATTCCTGGGGAACTCCGCATGTTATCATGTCAGATTCATGATTACCAATGGTGACAAAGTAACTCTGACAATCCAGATATGATCTGAACCAATCAAGGACTGTCCCAGGGAGTCCTAGCCAATTTTCCAGCCTAGAAGTGTTCTATGATCTACAGTATCAAATGATGCACTAAGATCTAATGGAACCAGAACTGTTATTTTATCAGAATCAGTATTCCGCCGTATATCATTTAAAACTGCATGTCCTAATGTCGGTCTGTGTCACAGGATTCTCGGTGGAGGGGCCTTCCCAGGCGAAGATAGAGTGTGTTGATAAGGGCGATGGGTCATGTGATGTGCGGTACTGGCCAATGGAAGTGGGGGAGTATGCCGTGCATGTCCTCTGCAACAGTGAAGACATCCAGCATTCCCCCTTCATGGCAGAGATCACCGCTGCACCCAACAAGGATTTCTACCCTGAGAAGGTGGGAGGCGTGGAGTAGGGCCATAAACCCTGGTGTTCATTATTCTCCTCCCCTTGTAACTAAAATAAATCTGATCTAACATGCAAGTCTCTCTGGACAAGAGCATCTACTAAATGACTAACATGGTGTGAATGACTAACAGGTAAACATGGTGTTTGTGAAGATCAGTAGCGAATGGCCATCCAGTCAGACCTAAGATTTGAACTGTCAGATGTCAGGTTTGACCTGTTAATGTGTTCTGCTGTATGTAGGTGAAAGCCTATGGCCCTGGTCTGCAGAGCAGTGGTCTGGCTGTGGGCAAACCAACAGACTTCACCGTCGATGCCAAACTAGGAGGCAAAGCCCCTCTGAAGATCCTGGCTCAGGTACCTTTGGTAGTTTAATGTTGTAACTTGTGTCCAGTTTAAAGGGCCAGTTAATGGTATTAGCCAGGGTGTGGTCTTCACACCTCTTTAAAATAACTTGTCTTACCGGCGGCCTGTCTTTCCGGCGTAACCGAATGACTCTAAATCCCCAACATGGACAAAATCTTTGAGGCTGACAGGACAGTAGTTAACTGGTGCTAAGGGTCTCTCACTCTCTGTGTGTAGGATGGTGAGGGAACCCCAGTAGATGTCCAGGTGAAAGACAATGGGAATGGAACATATGCTTGTAGCTACACTCCCAGGAAACCTTTGAAACACACGGTCATGGCGTCCTGGGGCGGGGTCAACATTCCGGAGAGTCCGTTCAGGGTGGGTACACACTGGATTACAGGAAAGACACAGACTTCAAACACCTTCGGCGATATGTCTCTCCATCCTCCCTCCTGTTTGTGTTCCAGATGTCCATTGGGGCAGGCTGCCATCCCAATAAGGTCAAGGTGTCTGGTCCTGGAGTGGCCAAGACTGGACTCAAGGCTTTTGAACCAACGTACTTCACAGTGGACTGTGCTGAGGCCGGACAAGGTGAGACCGATGGTAATGCACAACAACACACCACCATGTCTGTGTGTCTGGGACCTTTGGCAAAAGTAAATTTCCTGCTCAGGGTTTAGGTTTAGGGTCAAACTTACAATTCATTTTAGAGTTAGAATTGGGGTCTCTAAGGTCCAGGTGTTGTTGGTTAGGTTTAGGGTTAAGGTTAGGTATTACATCTAGGTAATACCAAGGGAGCATGCAATTTCTATTTTCTGGTCCCCATTAGGATAGCTATACAAACTTGTGTGTGCGCAGTGACATCAGTATTGGCATTAAGTGTGTGTATGTGTGTGTTTCAGGTGACATCAGTATTGGTATTAAATGTGCTCCGGGTGTTGTGGGACCAGCAGAGGCAGACATCGACTTTGACATCATCAGAAACGACAACGACACATTTACTGTTAAATACACCCCACCTGGGGCAGGTAGCTACACCATCATGGTCCTGTTTGCTGACCAGGTGAGTGGGGATGTGTGGTCAGTGGGGGGGGGGGGTGGGTGTTTAATGTTGTGGAGAAACACTTCCTTGATGTGTGGTCGCTGCCCTGCAGGCCATACCCATGACCCCCATCCGGATCAAAGTTGACCCTTCACACGACGCCAGCAAGGTCAAGGCCGAGGGACCAGGACTCAACCGCAGTGGTGAGGGTCATCGACACATGGTTAAAGTCTAACCGGAAGCGGTGGGCTGGTCACCAAAAATGGACAGTGACTGTGAACACCATCAAGTTCACCTCATCACCTAGTATCTCATTAACCCCCCCGGCAGGTGTAGAGTTGGGTCAGCCGACTCACTTCATGGTCAACACCAAGGCAGCCGGGAAAGCCAAGCTGGATGCTGTGTTCTCTGGTCCATCCAAAGGAGAAGCGGTCAAGGACTTTGAGATCATCAATAACCATGACAACACACAGACTGTGAAGTATACTCCAGTCCAGCAGGGGCCCCTGGGAGTAGCTGTCACCTACGGAGGAGATCCTATTCCCAAGAGCCCCTTCACCATCCCTGTGGCGCCCAGCCTTGACCTCAGCAAGATTCAGGTGGAGGGACTTGGAGACAGTAAGTCTCATTCTCACTTTCGCTCTTTTTGTCCCGCCATCACTCTCTCTCTCTCTCCATGAGCGTGTGAGCCTGCCTAAACCCTTACCCCCCATCTATGAATGTGCAGAAATCACTGTGGGTAAGGACCAGGAAGTGACAGTGAAGTCCAAAGGAGCTGGAGGTCAAGGGAAGGTGGGAGCCAAGGTGACTGGGCCCTCTGGGAAACCTGTCACCAGCAAGGTAGAGAGTTGATTGGTTGATTTGAGTCTTTTGGCTATACATTCTGAAAAGTAAATCTGTGTTCATGACGATTTTGTGATTGTTTAGGTGGAGCCCGGACTTAAACCAGAGACCAGTCAGGTCAAGTTTATTCCTCGGGAGACAGGGCCATATCAGGTGGAACTGACCTATGATGGAGCTCCAATCCCTGGGTCCCCCTTCAAACCTACCGCATACCCCTCCACCGACGCCACCAAGGTACACGTGACCTTTAACCCAAGATGAAAATGACTTGATCTTAGAGTCGACCTTTCATGTAAAGTGTGTTTGTCACCGGATACAGCCTCATGTTGTTACCAATCTTGGTTAACCCTGAGGTAGTGCGTGAAGTTGTTTAGATGTTCTGCATCCAGGGTTGGGTAGGTTACTTTTTAAATGTAATCCGTTACAGTTACAAGTTACCTGTCCTCTTTTGTAATGAGATTACTTTCACATTAAGAGGCATACAATGTGTCAATTATTTCGCCCACATATTATTTTTCCATTGAAGTAATCCAAAAGTAATCATAACTTTTTTCAAAGGTATCTGTAATCCAATTACAATATTTTTGTTGGTAAGGATTAAAGTTATTGTTTGTAAAGTTATTGTAATCCGTTACATGTAGACAGACAGAGTCTGGGTCCATATGTGTTAAGAGATGAACACCAGAACAAAGAGCTCCACCCCTCTGTTGCTTGCATCTTTCTGTTGACCAACTGTCTCAGTTACGGCTTAACTCAAGCATCCTGTTGTCATGACTGCTCTATGATAGTAGTTATGTTTATATGGTCTGTCCTGGAGGGGTGATGCTCAGTGCCTGGTCTCCTACAGGTGAAGTGTTCTGGGCCAGGGCTGGAGCGCGCCAAGGTGGGGGAGACTGGGGAGTTCGTGGTGGACTGTACCAGCGCCGGCCCGGCGGAACTCACCATTGAGATCATCAGTGACAGCGGGACCGAGGCGGAGGTCCACATTCAGGACAATGGGGACGGAACCTACACCATCACCTACATCCCCCTGTACCCAGGCAGCTACACCCTCACCATCCGCTATGGCGGTCAGGATGTACCCAACTACCCCGCTCGCCTCACTGTGGAGCCTGCTGTCGATGCCAGCGGTGTCCGTGTCTTTGGACCGGGGGTGGAGGGCAAAGGTCAGAGTTCATGTTATTGCATTGTGTTCATGTTAGTGTGTTGTATTAGGCATGTTTCAGGGTGTCGTGAGTCCTAAAGAGGTTGTGTGTACTAGGCGTGTTCCGTGAGGCAACCACAGACTTCACAGTTGATGCACGGGCCTTGACCCAGACTGGGGGTAACCACATCAAGACCGTGATCCAGAACCCATCTGGAGCAGTTACTGAGGCTGTCATCACAGACCGTAGAGATGGAACCTACAACGTAGAATACACTCCTTATGAAGAGGGTGAGTTGGTACACTACCTAGTACACAGTCCTTATGAAGAGGGGGAGTTAGGACACTACCTAGTACACAGTCCTTAGGAAGAGGGGGAGTTAGGACATTACCTAGTCCTGTTCTGTTTTGTTCAGGGCCTCACAGTGTGGAAGTGGCGTATGATCAGTCCCCGGTCCCCAAAAGTCCGTTCCGGGTGGCCGTGACAGAGGGGTGTGACCCAGCACGCGTGCGTGTTCACGGACCCGGTCTGGAGAGAGGCATCACCAACAAGGCCAACAAGTTCACTGTTGAGACCCGGTACGCATGCACACAGACACACGCACACCCAGCAAACGTACAGGATGTTGTATTCATGAGATGACCTCTGACCTGTTTCGTAGTGGTGCCGGTACTGGAGGTTTGGGTCTGGCTGTGGAAGGGCCGTCTGAGGCCAAGATGTCCTGCACCGACAACAAAGATGGAAGCTGCAGTGTGGAATACGTCCCCTATGAAGCTGGGACATACAACCTCAATATTACCTATGGAGGACAGCCCATCGCTGGTAAGGACACAAACTGTACTGTGCCTTTAAGTGTACAGTAGCTATTGAACATTTACATTTTGGAATAACAAAGGAAAGCTGAACTAGCAGGGTTGGGTAGGTTACTTTTTAATGTAATCCGTTACAGTCACAAGTTACCTGTCCACATTTGTAATTACTCAAACTCAGTAATGTAATCTGATTACTTCTAATTACTTTTAGATTACTTTCATTTTAAGATGCATTGGAAAACAAATAGCAATAGCATACAACCAACTGAACACCTTTTGCGGGGTCATAGCTGGCCAAAAATTGAATTTGCATTTTACCTTATGGGTTGTGTAGGCTACAGTGCCTTTGGAAATGGGTTTATAAACCATTGCTTTTTACTTCAATATGATTGGGCTACATCTCTACATTACAAGCTAAAGGTCTGTCAGATATTCAGTCGTTCCAATGAATCCAATAAACCTCAATCTTCCAGAATCTGACTTTATCTGAACATAACCCAGAATCTAATGATGCTTAAGCCTATTTTTTTGGTGTTTTAGTCATGTTTTTAATTGCTTCAAAACATTGTTGAAAAATAAATGGTAATTACTTGAAAAGGTTATGGACATTGTTGTATATAAACATAAAGATATCCGTAGCTTTTTGTGCATTAAACTAAATCTGCAGTAGTCTGATTTGCTCCACAACCAACATTGTCAAAATGTTGCAGAAACCCCCGGCACGTGAATGCACATTTGCAATCATGAACACCCACATAGAAATAAGATAAGCCTGCACTCTTAGCTTAAAGTAAATGTCAGCAGCCAGTGATAACCAATGAACACAATTTCTCCTCAAATGTCCTGGTAAATTCCATAGGATTTATCTTAAAGGCAGCGCCATGTTACAGCTATCTAACAAATAGTTGCCGAATCTATTGAACAATTCCTGTAAAGGTTATTCGGTGCAACTCGTCCTGGCTGTGTTGTTCGGCGCATTTGACAAACAAACCTTGAAAAAGATATAACACCAGTTAGGCCTATTGCCTATCATTGTTCTGAGATAGATGCGTTGAGTAGATCACTAAATAACATGTTATATGACTAGGCTAATATCATAGAATATATAACCTACTCTGTTTTTACAAGCCAACCAACCAAAACTGGAGACATTTAACTGGCGCTTCCTTCATCACTAACTGGTTGTGCGCGTCCACCTTTGATGATCACACACAACGGAGGCGCACGATTAATATTTTAGTTCAGATAACAATGTTTTATAATATTAAATAATAAACTCAAACATACAACCTGTCATATTTTGAGCAAATATTTTTCACTTAAAATAATCCAAAAGTAATAATTTTTGTATTCTTTTTGTATAATGGACCCAGACATTGTTGAGGAGTTACTCCCAACTCTGTTTGGGTCCACATGTGTTAAGAGATGAACAATCTGTTACTCTCCAACTCTGAACTAGTTATGGTAGTTTTACAGAAGAAACTGTGGCTATCCATCTGTTTCTCCGTCTTCAGGAAGTCCATTCCAGGTGCCTGTCAGTGACACAGTGGATAGTTCAAAGGTGAAGTGCCAGGGGGCGGGACTTGGAACCAACGTGCGAGCCAACATTCCACAGGCTTTCACAGTGGATGCATCTAAAGCTGGAGTCGCCCCTCTGCAAGTTAGAGTTCAAGGACCCAAAGGTGGGGGTGTGTGGGTGAGATAAGGGGGGGTGTGTGGGTGAGATAAGGGGGGGTGTGTGGGTGAGATAAGGGGGGGTGTGTGTGTGTGTGTGTGTGTGTGTGTGTGTGTGTGTGTGTGTGGATAATGGTGTGTGTGTGTGTGTGTGGATAATGGTGTGTGTGTGTGTGTGTGGATAATGGTGTGTGTGTGTGTGTGGATAATGGTGTGTGTGTGTGTGTGGATAATGGTGTGTGTGTGTGTGTGTGTGTGGATAATGGTGTGTGTGTGTGTGTGTGTGTGGATAATGGTGTGTGTGTGTGTGTGTGGATAATGGTGTGTGTGGTGGATAATGGTGTGTGTGTGTGTGTGGTGGATAATGGTGTGTGTGTGTGTGTGGTGGATAATGGTGTGTGTGTGTGCAGGTGTGGTGGAGCCAGCTGAGGTGGTGGATAACGGTGATCAGACTCACACAGTGAACTACATCCCGACCAGAGAGGGCCCTTACTCCATCAACGTCCTGTATGCTGACGAGGAGATCCCACGCAGGTAACACACTGTTCTACACACGCCAATGTACACACAACACGCACAAACACGCCAATATACACGCAACACGCAACACACACGCCAATATACACGCAACACACACGCCAATATACACGCAACACACTTAGCCTTGTTTTTGGGGGTCTGGGGTAACAATGGGTGTAAATCTATCAAAATAAGATTCTTTTTCGTTGAGGTTGGCTAAAAGTATGCCTGTCTCATAGTGTGTTAGACACTGATCTAATATGACTTAAATTCTAAAATCTAAATAAAGAAATGAAAGTCCACTCTGTTATCCATCCAACACCAACAAAAGTCACAACAACTGCTGTACCTATGTAGCCCAAAATGTGTCACCTATAGTTTATAGTAAATTAACATCTACATACAGTATATTCTGTTTCTAAGCGAGATTTCTCTGAATCATTCTGAATATTTTCAAAAACAGATTTAGTCATTAGCTCATTCATCTTGGAATAAAGTCATCAAAAATGTATCAATTAAAAAAATAAACATTTAACAACAATCTCCCTTCCTCTGAACAGAATATGTGGCAGTACGTTAACTTCAAACGCAAACAAACATGAAACTGTGAAACGCGCACAGTTTTGCAACTGTATTCCTGATGATTATAGTGACAATGTCATTAATGGTAAATTAATAAATTCACTAGTTGGTTAGTGTTGTTGCTAAAAAACACGACCCCTATTATCGGCCACCTTACAAGGATTTACTTCTCCGACCACCAGAAATGTTAGCTACTATTTACAGGAGACAGCTCTTCAGATTAGCGAGTTACGTTCAAAGCATCAAACTCAATCGAACATGCTGCCAAATGTACACGATTCTATACAATTTGCAAGAAGTTTATGTGATGGAAAGGTTGATTTAAAAAAAGAAATTACTGAAAATATTGACTGATATGTTGATTTATTTTGGGGTGGCTAATTCATATTTTAGGGGACTAAAGCGCCACTAAAATGAGCCTAGCTACGTCTCTGTGCAACACACACCGATATATACGCACACACACACACTCACGCGTGGTTGTGACGGCCCTGTGTGTCCAGTCCTTACAAGGTCAAGGTTCTGCCGACCCATGACGCCAGTAAGGTGCGGGCCAGTGGGCCGGGTCTCAACACTACCGGAGTCCCGGCATCGTTGCCGGTTGAGTTCACCATCGACGCCAAGGATGCTGGTGAGGGCCTGCTGGCCGTGCAGATCACTGTGAGTACTGACCCAGCGGGCGACCTTCCCCTTTACTGTTCGCCATGGTTACACCACCAGCTGTCTCTGTGGTTGTTTCCTCTGACTGTTGTCATGGTGACTGTCTGCAGGATCCCGAGGGGAAGCCTAAGAAGGCCAGTATCCGTGACAACCAGGATGGGACCTACCTGGTGTCCTATGTGCCAGACATGACTGGGCGTTACACCATCCTGATCAAGTATGGAGGGGATGAGATCCCGTACTCGCCCTATCGCATCAGGGCCCTGCCCACTGGAGACGCCAGCAAGTGTACAGTCACAGGTAGGAGACAACTGACACTAGGGATACACAGTTTACAAACCATTTATTTTCATTGAATAACTTTTTTTTGGGGCCGTTTGTTTGTCTGGCTGGTCTCAAAAAGGAATGATATTCAGGAAGCATCTTACCTCACAGTATTTTTGTTTAGCTAAACTGTAAGGTTCTATTTGTTGTGCAGTAGCCTGGAACCCTGGTAATGATGTCCTAAATCATGACTGTCATCAGTGCACCTGCTTGCCCTGGGCTTTACTTACCTATGTTTATGTGGAAGATTTATTTTGACTGAATAAGTCAAAGACCTGAGTCAGTAAAAATAATCAACTTCCCATCACTATGACATCCTGTATCTTCCAGAACTTTGATCATGTATGTGCTCCTTTCAATCCTCCCCCCTCCTTTCCCTCCCCCCTCCTCCCCTTTCACCCCTCCCTCATCTCACCCCTCCCTGCTTCACTCCTCCGTCACATGTTTCATCCCTCTGTTTGGAGCACCAGATATTGCCTTTCACCCCTGACTGTCATTTTATTTCTCACTGTTTCGCTCCCCTGCTTCCACCCTTGTCCATCTCAGTGTCAATCGGCGGGCACGGCCTGGGTAAGAACAGTCTGATAGATGGATCAGTGATTCTCTGGTCTGTCTGTCTGTCTCCGTCTCTGATCCATTACTTTGGTCTGTCTGGCTATGCATGCAGGATGGCTCCGCCCATTTGTTTTGTAAAACTACCTGCCACTCATTCACTTACTCAACTCACGTGCGTGCGTGTCTGTGCGTGCGTGTCTGTGCGTGCGTGTCTGTGCGTGCGTGTCTGTGCGTGCGTGCGTGTCTGTGGGTGCGTGTCTGTGGGTGCGTGCGTGTCTCTAATAACTAATGTATAGTAGTCTAACTTAGGTTGGCATGGTTAATGGCATCGTGGGTAATGCAGTGGTAATGCAGCTGATAACTGTTTAACATTGTGACAGTTCTTTCCTACACGGCTCCCTTCCTGTAGACGAGGGCTGGTAATGTCTGCATGAGGATGGGGGGTGTCTGGGGGGGGGGGTGATAGCCTATTGGTTACAGTGTTGGGCCAGTAACTGAAGTTGCTGGTTCAAACTGGAGTCGACAAGATTAAAAATTGTGCTCTTGAGCAAGGCACTTAACCCTGATGGCTCCTGTGTGTTGCTCTGGGAATGGACCTCTGTTTAAAGGCTGAAAGCTAAAATGTCTGTACATCTCAGGAGCTGGTGTGGGTCCCACCATCCAGATTGGAGAACAGACTGTTATCACTGTTGACGCAAAGGCTGCTGGGAAAGGAAAGGTAAAGAAAAGCACATTGAGGTTCTTGTCAGTAACCACTCTGCTAGAGAACTGGTATCACAGAGTGTCTTCAACAGGTGACGTGCAGTGTGTGTACGCCAGAAGGGGTGGAGGTGGATGTAGATGTGGTGGAGAATCCTGATGGGACCTTTGACATCTTCTACACCGCCCCTCAACCTGGGGACTACTGCATCTGTGTCCGCTTTGGAGGGGAGCACATCCCCAACAGCCCCTTCCAGGTTACGGTGAGTGGACACACACACACACACACACACACACACACACACACACCACCTCTGTCTCTCACACACCTCTCACTTCGGTCACAGACATACATACTACAACTTGTCTTGATGTGTCATTGCAAGTAAATGACCTCTTGGCACCTCCCTTTCTCTACAGCAGCTGGTCATTGGTCAGTGTAGAGGCAGTGACGCATTCAGAACATTGCAGATAAAAATCAAAGAGAGATCTGAGACACTTTATATTGTGTGATGGTCTTTGGTTCTAAACTGTACATTTTTATCTGAACATTCTACAATGGTCACCTCAGACTAGTCAACCTAACTAACAGCTGTTCTATAATGGTCACCTCAGACGAGTCAACCTAACTAACAGCTGTTCTATAATGGTCACCTCAGACGAGTCAACCTAACTAACAGCTGTTCTATAATGGTCTCCTCAGACGAGTCAACCTAACTAACAGCTGTTCTATAATGGTCACCTCAGACTAGTCAACCTAACTAACAGCTGTTCTATAATGGTCACCTCAGACTAGTCAACCTAACTAACAGCTGTTCTATAATGGTCACCTCAGACTAGTCAACCTAACTAACAGATGTTGTGTTCCTACTACTTCCCCCCCATCAGGCATTGGAAGGAACCCCCTCTGATCAACTCCTCCAACAGCAACACAAACCCCAGTACTACAGTCAACAACCCTGGGTACTGCTC
Organism: Esox lucius; assembly: GCF_011004845.1. Classification (NCBI taxonomy): domain Eukaryota; kingdom Metazoa; phylum Chordata; class Actinopteri; order Esociformes; family Esocidae; genus Esox; species Esox lucius. The sequence goes on from NC_047580.1 coordinate 36,470,870, forward strand.
TCCCTCCCTCCCTCCTGTCGTCCCTCCCCCTGCTCCATCCTCCCTCCCTTTATCCTCTCTCCACACAGGGGATTAAGTGGCCATTTTGTGAATCATCAATGTGGCTCCACATTTGACAAAATGGCTGCCTTTAGGTTGTCTGTCTGCCTGCTGCTTCTGTCATGTCATTGGTGGTTTCATCATCATCATCATCATCATCATCATTATAGTCATCATCTCATTGTATCTCATGTGCTCTGTCATTATGTCATCAGTGTTGGGGCCTTCCTGTCTCTTATCAGTTACAGTCTGCTGTGTACCTCTTTCCCTCCTTAACCAATCCCTAATCTCATCCCTCTGGATTCCTGAGACCCTATAAGTTTCCTCAAACTCTCACTGACCTCTGCCATTTGTCTCCCAGGCAACAGACCGCCCAATGGGAATGAATGGTTTGGACGTGGCTGGACTTAGGCCATTTGACCTGGTGATCCCCTTCACCATCCAGAAAGGAGAAATTACAGGTAGTCAAGCACACACGCATTCATATACAAGCAGTGTGCGTGCACACACGCATTCATATACAAGCAGTGTGCGTGCACACACGCATTCATATACAAGCAGTGTGCGTGCACACACGCATTCATATACAAGCAGTGTGCGTGCACACACGCATTCTTTAGCTTTCTCCTCTTAATGGAGTGGTTTTAGAAACATCACTCAAACAATTTGGAGGCCATACGTCAATCTGTACCTTAATCCACTAGAAGATGCCTAGATGTTTTAAGATGAGAGGTGGAAATGCGCACACAGAGCATCACCTCAGTTCATAGCTCAAACATAACTAGGCGTTTTAAGCTGCCGTATGTTTTATACTTCAACTCTATTTGACACATGGTACTGGTGATTTTGGTTTTGAGCCTATAGTCATGTGTGTGAGGTCTACACTTCCCACTCAAACTAGATTTAAGCCTAGTGACAAATGATGCAGCAACAGGTCAAAGGTCTCTCTGTGTGGGGGCCTTTTCAAGGACTGTGTCTCTTCCAGGTGATGTCCACATGCCATCTGGTAAGAGCGCCAAGCCCGCCATCACTGACAACAAAGATGGCACAGTAACGGTCAAATATGCGCCAACTGAAGCCGGCTTGCACGAGATGGACATTAAATATGACGGGATACACATTCCTGGTAAGACCGACCACTGCTTCAGAGATTAACTAACACAAGTCCGTAATGGACAATTTATGACTGACAGTTTTACCTTTTATTTCTAAAAACAATGATGATATTTTGACCGTTTGCTGTCCTGCGATAGTATTTGTTGTTCTGGATGTGCTGACTTTGCTGGTTTTTGTTTTCTCCAGGCAGCCCCCTCCAGTTCTATGTGGACTACCTGAACAGTGGGAATGTGAGTGCGTACGGACCGGGTCTGATCCATGGAACCGTCAACAAACCTGCCGTTTTCACGGTCAACACAAAGGATGCAGGAGAGGGTAACAGACAACACTAGTTTAATAATAGAACGTTAAATAAAACTTATGAGCTGCCTTGATATAATTTACATTGTGTGTCTGTCTAGGTGGTTTGTCACTGGCGATTGAGGGCCCGTCTAAAGCCGACATTAGCTGTGTTGACAATCAAGACGGTACCTGCTCTGTGTCCTACTTGCCGGTTCTACCTGGAGACTACAGCATCCTGGTCAAATACAACGACAAGCACATCCCTGGGAGTCCCTTCTCTGCACACATCACGGGTAAGATGTGCACGCGCACGCACTCCTTCCAGGTTTATCAGATCGTCACTGAACAACATAATCATGAATATCAGTTCTCTCTGAAATGATTTCACTGCTGAAACCATTTATTCTTCATTTGTCTCTAAGGTGACGACTCCATGAGGATGTCTCATCTGAAAGTTGGCTCTGCTGCTGACATCCCATTGGACATCGGAGAGCTAGATCTGAGTCAGCTGACCGCCTCTCTGACCACGCCCTCAGGCAGAGAGGAACCCTGTCACCTTAAGATGCTGCGTAACGGACACGTCGGTCGGTCTGTCTGTCGGTCTCGTGTCTGTCTGTCGGTCTGACTGTCGGTCTCTCGTGTCTGTCTGTCGGTCTGACTGTCGGTCTCTCGTGTCTGTCTATCGGTCTGACTGTCGGTCTCTCGTGTCTGTCTGTCGGTCTGACTGTCGGTCTCTCGTGTCTGTCTGTCGGTCTGTCTGTCGGTCTCTCGTGTCTGTCTGTCGGTCTGTCTGTCGGTCTCTCGTGTCTGTCTGTCGGTCTGACTGTCGGTCTCTCGTGTCTGTCTGTCGGTCTCTCGTGTCTGTCTGTCGGTCTGACTGTGTGTCTGTCTGTCGGTCTGATTGTGTGTCTGTCTGTCTGTCGGTCTGACTGTGTGTCTCTCGTGTCGGTCAGTGTGTTAGGGCCATGGTGTGTGTGCTGCTATTTTAACCATTAAGACTATGGACTTTGTCTAGAACTTGACAGATGTCAAAGGGATATTGATTCATTGAGCGGTGTTGCCTCCCCACTATGGTGGAAAGTGTCAAATGAATAATTGGCTCAATAATAGTTAACTATATATTATAACTTACAACCAAAACCCCAATCTTGATTTTGCTTTCCTATTAAATTGTTTGCAGGCCAACCTTACCGGTCTCCTCACTGACTTGTTCTGTAATGTCCTCCAGGCATCTCATTTGTTCCCAAGGAGACTGGAGAGCATCTGGTGAACATAAAGAAGAACGGACGCCATATTCCAAGCAGCCCCATTGCCGTGATGATCAGCCAATCGGAGATTGGCGATGCTAGCCGGGTCCGTGTCACTGGCCCGGGCCTCAGTGAGGCCAAAACCTTTGAACCTGCGGAGTTCATCATTGACACGCGTGAAGCAGGTGTGTCTGGGACTTCTGTTTGTGCTTTTAGTTTATTTATTTCTTAAATTGTTTTGTTTGAATTTTCTTGCATTTTAAATGACGCTGTGCCACATGTTTTCCAGGCTACGGGGGTCTGAGTCTGTCCATTGAGGGACCCAGTAAAGTTGACATCAACACGGAGGACCAGGATGACGGCACCTGCAAAGTGACCTACTGCCCCACTGAACCAGGAAATTACATCATCAACATCAAGTTTGCTGATCAGCATGTACCAGGTAACAATGATACCATGTAGCAATGATACCAGGTAACATAACAATAACGACGATGCCAGTTAACCTTTATTTAACCAGGTTAGCCTCACTGAGATTAATAACCTCTTTTGCAAGAGAGGCCAAAATGAGAGCACATTACATCACAAAAATAAATAAACATGAATTTATGTGCAGTAAGGATGGACACTGAATAAGAACAGTTTAAAATATACAGCTCCAGAAAAAGATTTGACCACTGCACCTTTTTCTCTCCTTTCCAAAAAAGTTGAAAAGGAAAGTTCTGAGAGAGGAACGGATGCGTTTTGCAGTGGTTTCTTAATTTTAACCCTTCTGTTCCTCACTCAACCTTCCTTTTTTTTTGGAAAGGAAAGAAAAGGGTGCAGTGGTCTCTAATGTTTCTCTAATTTCAAGTCCTTCTGCAGCTTGTTCCATGACTATGGGGCTGGAGCTTGAAAGTCTTTCTTCCCTGAATCTGTACGTGCCTTTGGGACATGTTGTGGAAATTTCTTATACAATGTATTCTGACTGTATAAAGGAGTGAGTCCCACTGTTAAGATAGGTACAGGAATGTGTGGGACCTGGTATTTGCATAGGGGACATCTATTGTCTGTCCAGATGCAGATCAATGGGTTTTAGGACAGGATAGGAGAAGATACAGCAAGGGGGCAGTAAGGTCAGTTGGCCCCTTTGGGTAAACACTACAGTAGACATTATGGCAGGAAGGATAAGGTGGGGGAAGATAGCATTTGATAGAACAAAGGGAAAGGTGTTTGATTGACATGAAACAGATGGCAGCATCTTACCACACCCCTTCTTCCTATGTAATAAATACTGTCGAAATGATGTTTTTATTTAGAAACTATCCACCGTTACTTTGTAACCTGTATACTTTCTCCTTGCAAGCAACATTAAAACCGTTTATTGCGCAATTGATTTCTCCTGTCTTACCTACCATTTTCGTACAACTATTTGGATTTTAGAAATTGCCATCACAGACACTCCAAAGATTATTTGTTTTTTACACAGGCTGTACTTGTCTGCTGAACGACGTGTTTTCATAAGTAAAAAGGCAGCAGTCCCTTGATCTCATTAAGTAAATCTGGACCAGTGATTTAGTCTCTGCTGACCTAAAAAAGGCAGATTATCAAATAACGGGTGCCGTGGTGAGAGTTGTTGTTACAAATCTCAATGCATGACACTATGTCTGTAGCTCACAGTCTCAGTGATGCCTCTGTGGCATGCCTATACAAAATATCCCCTGAATCAACTTTAGCCTGAGCTAATGCCAGGTAACACAATGTTATTTCCATTATTTTTATATCTGCTTGTTGTGATTCGTTTGGGGTCTGTGTGCAGGGAGCGCGTTCACCGTCAAGGTGACAGGAGAAGGTCGGATTAAGGAGAGCATCACCAGGAAGAAGAGGGCCGCGTCCGTTGCTAATGTGGGCAGCCAGTGTGACCTCAGTCTCAAGATCCCAGGTACGTGATGGTGAGGTGATTCATGAGAGGTGAACGACCTGCTGGAGTCCTGGTGTGTGGCGTTGGTGGGAGCACAGTATTTAAAGGATTTCCACCACAGGAATGCAGAATGCTAACAATATTATGAAGTGTATTGGGGCATAATGTCAAAGGGAGTACTTTCTAAGCAGTTTGTCATCAAATTCACACTCCATTGATTTGGAGTCTACCTGGTCATTTTCTGTTTATTTTCGGTCCAGTCACTAAATAATTGTGAGTACTCTGGAGAGAACTCCGATATAAACCAATCTTCAAAGGTTTAGCAAATTTTGAAATGGTGTGGATTGTAGTCCATCCATCCTGATTCAAAATCTGTCTTTTTCACAGTCATGGAATGCTTCACTTCATAGCTATTGACAAGAGAAAAATAATACTGAATATCTATTATAGAACTAACTTCACCTCCCTCAAGTCAAAAACAAGCCTAAAGGCTGCAGTCGACAATCCGCCTCGTAATCAGGGCAACATTTTAGAAACACTCAATGACAGAGCTTTTAAAAAGTCTAATCGCGAGGGTATTTTGATTGTAGAAGAGCTAGTCAGGGATGCAGTCACTTCACCAACAAACAGAAACCACCCAGTAACACAGGAGATCAAGGTTGTGACAACCGATATCAACTCTACACTACTTGGCCAGAGGGGAAATGGAGCTATGCAACACAGACGAACTACGTATATCTCAGTCATCTGTCAGTAGAATATTACATCAAACCATAAACGCCCTTCCCAGACCCCATATCGTGCAACAAATCATTTGGTTTCCTCATGATGTTCAACAACTAGAAAGAAACTAAGCCAACTTCATGGCTATAGTTTGACAACCTGGTGTAGTTGGTGCTATAGATGGGACACATAATTGCACAAATTACTGCACCATCAAAACATGAGCGTGCATTTCTTTGAGCTGCCAGACGTTGAAGTCTGACAATTAGCTGAACATATCTTGACTAGTTAGTATATCATTCTTGGTTTCATGTTTAATCAGGGACACACCCTACATTTTTATTTGAATATCTTTATTTCAATATGGCAACATTATTCTACAGCATGGCTATGATGAATTGACCATCCCCTATCAGTGTGGGCATAGTAAGTAAGCTTGTTCGTGGAACATGACATCATCCATAGCAACGGGGTCAACCCCGCCCTTTTATCTTAGCTTCATATTTCTCCTCTGTCCTTAGTAAACTTGATCTTATATCAGCTCTGTGAATACGTTTTTGGACGAGAATCTTAGCGAGGAACTTTTAGTGTAGAGTCCTCATAGTGGTAAGATGCAATGTTTTGTGAATATGACCCCTGAACTACATGTTGAATAACATTTGCTACATTGCCAAGCTAGTTAGCTAGTCATCTAGTTGGTTTCTGAGGAGGCTGAATGTTTAACCGGTTTTGTTCACCAGAAATCAGCATAGCAGACATGACGGCCCAGGTCACCAGTCCATCTGGCCACGTCCACAAGGCCCACATCATGGAGGGAGAGAACAACACCTACTGCATTCGCTTCGTTCCCACGGAGACTGGCGTGCACACTGTGTGTGTGAAGTACGCGGGCGTGCATGTGCCTGGCAGCCCCTTCCAGTTCACGGTGGGACCCCTCGGGGAGGGAGGGGCGCACAAGGTCCGTGCCGGAGGTCCTGGGCTGGAGAGAGCCGAAGCTGGATTACCAGGTGGGTTTTTCTGACTGACCATATGTTGGGGACAAGTGGCATGTAGCCTTTAAGAAATAAATACAAATAAACAACTATTATCATTACAAAAAAGAACAGTGGCATGTAGCCTTCAAGTATTTAAAACAAATAGTACAGTGCTTAAAATACAATCAATCCAGTTTTTATGGCACAGCATTTCAGTTGCAGTACCCAGCTAAGACATGAAAGAAAATAACAACATTAAAAGGTAAACAGGCTATAGATTAGAATAAATGGAACACTGAACAGGCTCCAAGTATCATGTCCAGCAATGGCATACAGCCTTAAAATAAGAAAAGCACCTGACACTGGCATACAGCCTTAAAATAAGAAAAGCACCTGACACAAATCAAGGAACTGTATGAGATGTCCAACTCAAACTATATTGCTGTACATAAAAATAGCAACAGTAGATCTGCATGTCTGTCTTTTGATGTGCTTTGCTAAGTTGGACGTTTTTCTTCCTTTAGTCAAGTTTGAAGGCACTGTTCGCATATTGTTTTGCGAATTTATTACTCCCTGATCATCCGCCTCGAACACAAAGTACTTTCATACACAACTCTGACTGTTTCTTTTGGACGAGTCGAGGCGGAGCTGCAGCTGCCGTCATCTGTCATGTTTTAGTACTTACGGTTCTGTACAAAAACCAGTACCGTCATGTTTTCAGAATTTGGCATCGACATCATGACATCCCTAGTGTGTGTTGACATGGTGTGTGTGTTAACCACTGTGCCCTGTGTGTATTGATATGGTGTGTGTGTGTGTGTATTGACCACTGTGCCGTGTGTGTTGACATGGTGTGTGTGTACTGACCACTGCCCGTGTGTGTGTTTGTAGCTGAGTTTAGTATCTGGACTCGGGAGGCTGGAGCGGGGGGGCTCAGCATCGCTGTAGAGGGGCCCAGTAAAGCAGAGATCGCCTTTGAGGACCGTAAGGATGGATCCAGCGGAGTGTCTTACATCGTCCAGGAGCCAGGTACGGGTCTGATGGATCCAGTGAGCATCGGTGTCCTGGTCAGGGTGTGAATGGAAAGACATCTGTCTCACTGCTCCTGGAGCTTATGTCATGTTCCATTTTGAATCTTCACTATTCACAGTAACACCAGTGACTCATCCCAATAGCTTTGCCTTTGGGCTGTTCCCTTCCTCTCTGCTTAACAAACATCTCTGCTATATAGTAGGATATAACAGTGCCATCAAATTCAACATGGTTAATTAATCGAATAAATCATATTATTAATTTTTTCAAAACTTAATTTGCCAAAACAAAATATATACCTTTGGGAATATGTAGCCTACCAATTGTTTTTGAAGTAGGTTAGCTGATAAGCCCTTACCGTTTCACCAGCATGGAACTACTGGGTCAGATGGTGTTGGTAGCTAGACACTGACTGCAGGTTTGTCTCAGGAGTCCTAGCAGACTGCCGGTGTTTGTCAGGCATTGTATCAGTTGGAGTCATGGTAAGGACGAGTACATTGAAGCGATTCAGTTTGGCAGATACAGTGACGGCTGTTGTCTGTGTTACAGGAGACTATGAGGTGTCTATTCGCTTCAACGACGAGCACATCCCTGACAGCCCCTTCGTGGTTCCTGTGGCGTCACCCTCTGATGAGGCCAAACGCCTCACTGTTGCCAGTCTTCAGGTGAGGCTCGGACACACACAAACCCAGGCCTACACTACCCACAATGCAGCAGCAGCAGCCCGCATGGGAAGGGACAGGGCAGGCAGACAGACCCAGCTAACCTGTAGATTTTATGGCGTGAAAGAGCCAACCTCATGGAGTTTAGTCCTCCATGACTGTTTCCCAGAAGCATGTTATAGGGTCCAGTGATTGAAACAGATCTAAGCCTGAACAGACCTTTGGGGAAACTGTGCAGTTCCTGAGCTGTTTCAATTATCATTGTTAGTGAAACATTTTAATTGAGAAACTATGGAGTTTAAGATTCTCTGCAGTTGTTGGATCAATGCAATACATTCACAGGGTCAGAGGTCACAATGTCAGAGTTAGCTGTAAAGTCGTGCTGGTGCTGCTGTGTTGTTGGGAAGTGCAAGAGTTTATGGGAAACTAAAAGACTGTGTGTTTCTCGTGCCTCGTTCTAAAGGCTCACAACAGCCTCCCCTCTCTCCCTCCATCCCTCCCCTTCCCCACCATCCACCAGGCGCTAAAGGGGTTAAAGAGGCTGAAATGGGCCAGTCTCCTCTCTGTTATCTTTTTGTCCTGTTGTCTGGCCCTTCTCTTTAGCCCTGTTAGCTGTCTGTAGGTAAGTGTCTGTGCCTCTGTCTGTGCCTCTGTCTGTGCCTCTGTCTGTGCCTCTGTCTGTGCCTCTGTCTGTGCCTCTGTCTGTGCCTCTGTCTGTGCCTCTGTCTGTGCCTCTGTCTGTGCCTCTGTCTGTGCCTCTGTCTGTGCCTCTGTCTGTGCCTCTGTCTGTGCCTCTGTCTGTGCCTCTGTCTGTGCCTCTTTATATTGAATTGTGTAGTTGTGCTAAGTATGAGTTGTATCTGAGCAGGAGTCGGGGTTGAAGGTCAACCACCCAGCATCCTTTGCTGTGAGCCTTAATGGAGCGAAGGGACAGATTGATGCTAAAGTCCACTCTCCTTCTGGAGCCCTGGAGGACTGCTGTGTTACAGAACTAGACCAAGGTAACAATCCAACTACTACAGTACTTCACAGATAATACCACAGTAGTATTTATGACTGGATAAAAGCGGAACATCTCTCCTCCTACAGATAAGTATGCTGTACGGTTCATTCCCAGAGAAAACGGTCTCTATCTGATTGATGTGAAGTTCAATGGTAGTCACATCCCTGGCAGCCCCTTCAAAATCAGAGTTGGGGAGACTGGCCAGGCAGGGGACCCCGGGATGGTGACGGCCTATGGATCCGGACTGGAGGGAGGCACCACCGGTAACTAACAGCAGTCGGGCAGTGACTCATTGTCTCTTACCGGCTTTACGCATGCTTTTCTGTGCAGCTTTATTAAAAATGTTGACTTGCTGTGATTTTGTTAATGTATTAAACTGAATAGGAGCCTCTGGTAGACGGCCAACATTATATTCAGAGCGTCTTTCATGTAATGTGTTGTGGTCGCCACCAGGGACGGCCTGCGAGTTTGTGGTCAACACCAGTACAGCAGGTCCAGGGGCTCTGGCGGTGACCATCGACGGCCCATCCAAGGTGAAGATGGACTGTGTGGAGTGTCCGGAGGGGTACAAGGTGACCTACACCCCCATGGCTCCTGGGAACTATCTCATCTCCATCAGATATGGGGGACCCTACCACATCGTCGGTTCCCCATTCAAGGCTAAGATCACTGGTAAGAGATTGGACAGGTGGAGTCCAACACAGCCAATGGCGTAAACCCTGCTATGACTCTTCTCTTCATGGCTCCCTCCCTCTCTCCACCAGGCTCCAAGCTGGTCAGCAGCCACAGCAACCATGAGACATCTAGCGTCATGGTTGACCCGGTGACTCGCCAGGTCAGCTCCTCCCACCAGGGAGCTCCAAGCCAATCAGACGCCAGCCGTGTGACAGCCAAGGGTCTCGGCCTATCAAAGGGTTTCATTGGCCAGAAGAACAATTTCAGCGTTGACTGCAGCAAAGCAGGTGTGTTTGTGTGTACTTGTTTCCCTGTCGGTCCAGGAGCAAAATTCACTGAAATGTGATCCGTCTAAATACTTTAGGTGAGGCTTGGGCTTACCAGTTAGGGGGGGAGTTAGGTTTGGACATGAGTGTTGAGGTTATTGAGGTTGGGGTTACAGAATAGGGAACATGGATTTGAGTCCTTACAAGGATATAAAGACAAACGTGTGTGTAAACTGTTGGTTTGTATGCTACAAAAATGTATGGAATTTTACTTTCCAAATCCTGTGACCCTGGCTCATTAAAGATAATTACCTGTTGTAACATTTAGAGTACTAACCCAGTCCCCTCTCCTCAGGTCGTAACATGTTGTTGGTGGGTGTGGACGGGCCCAGGGTTCCCTGTGAGGAGGTTCTGGTGAGACATCTTGGGAACCGTGTCTATAATGTCTCCTACCAGCTGAAGGAGAAGGGAGAGTACATTCTGGTGGTGAAGTGGGGAGACCAGCACATTCCTGGCAGCCCTTACCACATCACTGTCTAGACCAATCACAATCTAATACAATACTGTGTAGACCAATGGGAAATCAGAACCCTCCAAACTAGCCCAGTGGTTTCTAGACCAATCTGAGTTTATACATCATATCCTGAACAATAATGCATAAACACTGAATATTCCTTCATCCCTCTCTTTGCCCCATCTTAACAACCCCTCCCCCATCATAATCATTAGTCATAGAGAGGGGAAACATGCACCTTTGTATTACTGTAAACTAGCTTAGCAAAATGTCCCTTCTTCCCCACGCAGTGTTTATCTGCTGGCTAGCTTAGCATAGTATAGTATTGGTTTACAGGTTAGCCTAGCGTAGTGTTGTTATAGAGGTTAGCATAGTATATTGTTTTAGAGATTAGCCTAATGCTAGTCCCATGTGTGTTCAAAATGCTAACTCTTAACACGTTTGTTTTCGCTGCTGCTAGTTTGGTCTGGTGTTAGCTTGTTTTAACCATAACAGTCATGCAAGTGAGTTGTCTAGTCCCCCCAACACAAACACACCCTGCTTACTAGCTTCTTACTCAGTATTCCAGAACAAAGAACCTTGTCTGTTTACGGGCTTTAAAGGGTGTGAGACAGTATTTTGATAAACAATAAAGATGTCTTTAAGTATTTTCCTTCAAGCTACATGTGGTTGTCCTTTTTTTTATTCCTTTGAACATGCACTTACACAGTACCATAGACAAACAACTAATTTAAATTTCAGTATCATTATTTCTACATGGCATATACCAGGGGTACACAATTCTTACCCTACGAGATCCGGAGCCTGCTGGTGTTCTGTTACCTCATCATTTACTGCATGCGCGTAGTGTCCCAGGTATAAATAGGTCCCTGATTAGAGGGTTGTAATGAAAGAGGAACTGGTTTTGAGTTTCAGGGGCATATGCTACCTTCGAACAATATGTGCAAGAGGAATGCATGCAGTTTTGGGACAGTAACCACACAAATTACTCCTCAAAGTTCACACTTTTGACGCTGAGCTACTTTTCAGTTCATTTCAACTTTCTGGAAAGTAAAATTGAAAGGAAACTGCTAAATGAAAACTAGAAAAGAACTGAGCATGCCCAGATGTTGTGGGGGGTGCATACAGGCGAATGGGGGCCAAACACTACTGAGTCACATTGAGTTGCTGTGATGAAACTCACACAAGTTGGGACAGCCTGTGATTTCAATTGTTTACTTAGATTTTCGGTATGAGTTTCCAGCCATCAATCGGTTGGTAATTTTGTTTTCCATCGACCGTTGTTACGTAACTTTGTTCTCAACGAGTTACACAATGTACTGTAAAGATTTTGACCTTTAATTTATTCCTTTCATCGAGACTGTGGGATTTAATATTTTTAATGCAGTGTAGTTGTCAGTAGTACTGTTGCTAGCCACATATGTCTATTTAGCTTCTGAACCTAGCCAAAATAAATAGCCTAACTTAATTCCCACAGCCATTGTTTTAGTAGGAAGCGAAGCAAAAATCTATTGAATTAACTAACTTGCAGTCTTTGTCCAGATAAAAACGGTTGTGGTCCAAATGTGATTAGTAAATGGATTTTTTCATTCCTGACAGTCACCAGGATATCCGCTGGAGAAGGCTGTTTCGATGGTTACATTCGTAACCCAAGTTCTATGAGTGGAGCGTCGCCCATAGGGGCTTCACTCCCATTGGTTTACCCTCTCTGCCAATAGGCAGTCACCGACATTTTTTATATGCAAATCGCACCTCTCATGGCCATCTGCCCCATGGCTATAAAAGAGGTCGTCACACCCCAATCTGCCTCCGCCATACCTTTCTTCACGAGAAAAGCAGTCAGTGACAGGTCAAGGCATGAACCCTATGGGCGACGCTCCACTCATAGAACTGGGGTTACGAAATTAACCATCGTTCTATGTCGTGAAGCTTTGCCCATAGGGGCTTCGCTCCTATTGGTTTAGGGCAAAGTGAGCCCAAGATGTACTCCTTGCCTGTCACCCACCTCACCGAAGAGATAAGTGCCAAACAGGACGGTCCAGGCGTGGAAAACCACGACACTGAGCCGCTTCCATCCGGCTCACACTAAGCACATACGTTTGCGCACTGACCACAGCCCACAAACAAATGTACACACAACACCAACCCAACTGGTACCTCCTCAAGCAGTCTTGACTGAATCGGAGCGTCCAAGGCCAGCCCAGAGAACACGCAGAGACCCGGACTCGGCGCACAAGTAAACGATCCAGCACACACAACGCAAGCGTCACACCCAAAATCGCACAGGCACACCGGAGAAGCAGACGTGCCTCTCAAAAAGACTCTGCAGGAACGACAGGACACTGCCTATGTCGCAACAGAGGGGGTCAACCCCCGCGTCCTCACACCAGCGGGCAAAGATACCCCAGCGGCTAGAGTAGCTAGCCTACGTCGAGGCTGCCCTGAATGGTCGCGACCACCTCCGCAGTCAGTCCCTGACGCTGCAGCCTGGCCCTCTCAGGAGCCAAGCCCGCAGCGGCTGACCCAGTACACGGAACGTCCCAATCGAGCCGTTCGCCTGCGACAACGCCCCGTGGCGGTAAGGGATCGGCCACGGGCCACCTCCACAAACCACAGGGCCCCCGGGCGAAAGGGGGCGATCAGTATGAGCGACAACCCCTCTGACCGCACCCGAGACATGACAGGGAGAATGCACTGTAGAGGGGGAAACGCGTACAACAGCACTCTCGGCCACGGCCGGTGAGCCAACGCGTCCACGCTCAACGGGGGCCTGTCACAGGGGGCAGAGCGCGTCCTCCAACCTTCAATTTTGCGCCTGGCGACGCAAACGAACCCCCGGCCTCCGCGAGGCCTCAGGAGGCGCAGAAGACGCCACCGACGAAGAAGGGACAGGTAAGAGGGGACCTAAACGGAGACACTCCTCTCTGTCCTTTTTCTGGACGTACCAGAGCCTCTGTGACCGCCGCACCAAACAGCGCGTCCTCCTGAAGCAGAGCGTTCAGGAACGGGACTTTCTCCGGCTCTTTCAGGGAGGTCAACACAAGCCAGAGGTGCCGAACCTGCACCACCGACGTCACCTGACCCGCCGAGAGGGAATTGGCCTGAGTCAATTTCAAGGAGCCACCTGCTCACCTCAGTCGGGGTCATAGAGGTGCGGCCCTCCGTCACCCCGGCCACAGCAGCAGCCAGGAGGCACACATTATTGAAGGCCACGAGGGACTGCACCGAAAGGGCGTATTGTTTTGTATTTACGCAGAGAGGGGACCTCTGGCAGCCTTGAATAAGTCATCCCCATCCTCTGGCACTGGCATGGGGATGCGCAGGCGACACGCAGCAGCAGAGATGGGAGCAAAGAACTCGTCCTTTAGTGCTGGGGGGTCGACACCCCTGTCACTGGGGGTGACGACAGCCTCCTCCGAAGAGGAAGAGCTGGAACGCCCCCGCACCCGCTCAGCCGAGATCACTTTCAAAAAACTATCAAATATTGATGACAACCCATTGTGTTTAATGCAAAGTTAGAAATAGCTAGTAGTCTACCTGAATGAGTGAGAAAAGCAAAGCACTGCCACACCAGAGTTGTAGTCCTGAAAAGAGGAAAAACGATTAATGTTTCAAGTACATGGTTTAGCTCGCTAAGTCTATTTCCGAGAGCTTCCTGGCTGAATGTGTGAACAGAATCACCTTTAAATACGATACAAACCACTGTTGGGGAAACCGGTGTCCCGTAAATATCCACTCTGGTACTCAGTAATAACGTTTTTAAAATCCATGACGCTCCACAGGAGCAGACTTTTAGAACCAGTAGTAATTGCACTGATCACAATCTGTCCCCATCAAAACGTTCTACGATTACACTGACATGCCAAGATGAGCCGAGTCTTCCACCAGCTGTGGACACACCGGTCTGCCACCACAAGGACCAGTGTCTTTATCCGCCTTAATGAATTCATGACCAGAGGCAATCTCAGAGGTGCGGTCACCTTGGCCTTGTGTAGCATGAATGGACCGTACAGAAGGTACTCCAATCAGACACATTAGATAGACGTACCACTGTGAAGGTTGAGGTTTTAATTCAGAAATATGATTAAGGTTTGCAGGTTTTAGTAAAGTTAGACAAACTAACCTCTTGTTAAATCCACGTCTGAAATAACGTCTGTGATATCCCCAGTTCAGCAGAATATTTTATACAATTATAAGCAAAACACCACAAAACAAATGGTATCTCTGTAATCTGGGTGTTGGTGCTGAATGTAACACTAACGCCAAGTCAGTCCAGATACAACCCTGTGTGGTGTGTAAACCGTTGGTTCGTATGCTACAAAAATGACCGAATATTACACCTGCAAATTCACGTGTGGAGCATCACTACATCTGCATCTGTCAATACATTAAATGGCAGCGAGACAAAATATTTTGAATGTATTGGTAAAGAAAAACAACTACAGCGTGCCTCCAGTTGACTGATACACCTCCCCAACCTAATGTTTAACCAGACAGGCCCCTTTACCACACCCCCCCCATCTAAGGGGGAGCCCAGAGTAAGACAGACCATTTTACATCTTTTTAAATAATGTTTTTATTTTATTCTTTTCACGCATTTCTATTTTTATTGTGTAAAACACTAACTGTACTTAAAGTGCATTACAAAGTTATGTTAATCGTAGCATATGTTGTAATAGCATTAGTATGTGGTGTGAGACGAGCATGCTAGCAGGTGTTTATGGATGAGGAACTCTGTATCTTCTGGTCAGATCCTCCAACTGGGTGGCTGAAAAAGAAGAAACAGTTAACTGGGTGGCTGAAACAACCCAAACCCTTCTCAAAAGTGCAGAAACACACCCAGCAGATGGATATCAGGAGAAACCAGAGCTGGACCCACAGGGTTAGGTGAAAGTGAAATTCTGGGGCCAGGGGTTTTTCCTCATCAAGAAACCTCACTAATGAGGACATCCATCTTTCCCTTTTAAGAGGTTTCAACACATAGATGTACAAAATGATTCAATGCATGGGTTTTGCTTTAAGTCCACAAGCTTCTAAATTGATGTAATACCTTGTAAATAAGATATGCTCTGGTAAACAAACAAAGCTGTTTAGCAAAGTCACATTTGCTTTTTACAAAGAAATGTAAACCCCAAAAAGTTAAAATTGTGTAAATGTTAGCTGTGTTAAGTGGGGATCAACTGGATGGCTATTCTCTCTCCCACCATGAGACACATCCATATCTGACACAGTGGTACCACAAGTGCCCTTAAATGGATCCAGAAGTAGTGTCCAAAAGAACCCAGACAATAAATAGGGCTGTTTCTCAGAATGTGTGTGTGTGTGTGTGTGTGTCTTCTTACGCAGTGTTTGTCTGTGTCCACGGCTCCAGTAGCGTGGGTGTGTGTGCACATCCTTAACAGTGTCAGACAAAGACACAGAGGTCACCAATAGCTGCTGCAACATCTCAAGCTCCTGGGGGGGTGGAAGGTGGACAGAGGTCAACTTTGGCAGCAGTCTGTGCACGGCAGTAACAGTGGGTAGGGTTAGGGTTGTGTGTGCCTTTACCGTGTTGCAGGCACTCAGCAGGGTGTGCACGGTCCTGAAGGTGTGTGTGTGCGGGCGGAGGCTGGGAGGGTCTCTGTTAACGTAGGATCTGAAGTCTGTCTCGTACACACGGTTGAACACCCCCATTATCTGAGCCAGATCACACACAGCTACACGCAACGCACACACAGAGAACACGCTAGGCCTGGTCGCCTCATCACGCAGGAACACACACTGAGACAGAATGATTGTGTTAGAAACAACCTGGTTCTGGTAAGTTAACTGTTTTACTTGTTGTGTTCAGTCAGTAAGGTGACTGAACACAACAAAATAGTTACAGAGAACAGATGAATTAATACTTGGGAATCTGGGTGTGATTACGTGCCTATGTTGGTATGAGGACCACATTTAAGCAGGAAACCAGGGTAAACACCCCTACTCTGATTAAAACTGTCAAGGGATCTTCAGTGACCACAGAGGTGATATGTGGTGATACTAGGACACAGGGTGATATGCTCATGGTACATATTTATATTCTAGTTGTAGAAGAGGCTCTTATGCAGAGCTGCAGTCAGTTCAGCTGAGAAAGGTAAAACAAGACATAATTACAAGTTCTCTTACAAGATTGTGGGTGTTAACACAGAAAATACCTGTTTGTGTAGCTGATCTAAGGTGTTGCGCGTGGACTCCAGTAAGGCTGTGACATCAGCGACCTCCTCGCCTCTCGGCCTGCTGGGTAGTGACTTCTGACCTTTCTGGGCAGCCCTGGTGAGAAAGGTCGGGTGGGTTAGAGCTAAAAAAAAAATCCTGTGATTTTATGCATTGAAATTGTACACAGACACACTATAGCAAGAGTGTGTACACCTGATGTTAGCTGGCCAGATGTTGAGTGTAAGTGTGTGTGTGTGTCTGATGTGAGCCAGCCAGGGGTTGAGTGTGTACCTGATGTGAGCTGGGCAGGGGTTGAGTGTGGGGGTGAGTGTGTACCTGATTTGAGCCGGCCATGGGGTTGAGTGTGGGGGTGAGTGTGTACCTGATTTGAGCCGGCCATGGGGTTGAGTGTGGGGGTGAGTGTGTACCTGATTTGAGCCGGCCATGGGGTTGAGTGTGGGGGTGAGTGTGTACCTGATTTGAGCCGGCCATGGGGTTGAGTGTGGGGGTGAGTGTGTACCTGATTTGAGCCGGCCATGGGGTTGAGTGTGGGGGTGAGTGTGTACCTGATTTGAGCCGGCCATGGGGTTGAGTGTGGGGGTGAGTGTGTACCTGATTTGAGCCGGCCAGGGGTTGAGTGAGGGGGTGAGTGTGTACCTGATTTGAGCCGGCCAGGGGTTGAGTGAGGGGGTGAGTGTGTACCTGATTTGAGCCGGCCAGGGGTTGAGTGTGGGGGTGAGTGTGTACCTGATTTGAGCCGGCCAGGGGTTGAGTGTGGGGGTGAGTGTGTACCTGATTTGAGCCGGCCAGGGGTTGAGTGTGGGGGTGAGTGTGTACCTGATTTGAGCTGGCCAGGGGTTGAGTGTGGGGGTGAGTGTGTGTGTGAGGTGGGGCAGTGCTTCAGGAGAGAACAGCTCCTTCAGCAGCCCCTCTCCTCCGGCCCGGCTGTCCCCACCAGGCCCCGCTGAGCCTTGGACCACAGTGAGCAGCTGCTCCAGAAAACACAACTGGCGTATGGGGCAGGCCCGGCCCTGAGGAGAGGAGAAAACCATACTGTCATTTACAAGCAGCAACATGGACACACTTTCATCTGTTTGAAAATAACATTAAAACATCAAGAAATGTAAACATCTCTAAAGAGTCCCACTTCCACTCCACCACCTTTCTACTCCTCCCTCTTCTCACCGTGATGAGGTCCAGGTCATCTGTTCCACACAGCATCAACTCCTGCCCAAACTGTGCCAGCTCTGTGTGGTGTGTATATAGGGGGATGGGAGGAGGGGGAGGTGGGAGAGTGCATGAATATAGTGATAGACAGGGGGTAAATGCAATCCTAAAAATATGATTAGGTTACAGTAAATATTTATTGTTGCTGGTTATGTTTTATTGAATCTCAGTGCTGCCTTCTGCTGGACATTATGCACATTATAATGATTAGTATGTAGCCACAGACGGACTCAGGAGGTTAGTTAACCTTGGTAATACAGGAAGTAGGTAAGTGGAAATATGGGGAGTAGTTAAGAGGTAACACGGGGGGGGGGGGGGGGGGGGGTAGACACGGGGTAACACGGGGGGGGGGTAGACACGGGGTAACACGGGGGGGGGTAGACACGGGGTAACACGGGGGGGGTAGACACGGGGTAAAACAGGGGGGGGGGTAGACACGGGGTAACACGGGGGGGGGTAGACACGGGGTAACACGGGGGGGTAGACACGGGGTAACACGGGGGGGGGGTAGACACGGGGGGTAGACACGGGGTAACACGGGGGGGGTACACACGGGGTAGACACGGGGTAACACAGGGGGGTAGACACGGGGTAACACAGGGGGGGTAACACAGGGGGGGTAGACACGGGGGGGGGGGGTAGACACGGGGGGTAGACACGGGGTAACACAGGGGGGGTAGACACGGGTAGACACGGGGGGTAGACACGGGGGGTAGACACGGGGGGTAGACACGGGGGGTAGACACGGGGTAACACGGGGGGGGGGTAACACAGGGGGGTAGACACGGGGTAACACGGGGGGGGTAACACAGGGGGGGTAGACACGGGGTAACACGGGGGGGGGGTAACACAGGGGGGTAGACACGGGGTAACACGGGGGGGGTAACACAGGGGGGGTAGACACGGGGTAACATGGGGGGGTAGACACGGGGGGTAGACGGGGGGTAGACACGGGGTAACACAGGGGGGGTAGACACGGGGTAACACAGGGGGGGTAGACACGGGGTAACACAGGGGGGGTAGACACGGGGGGTAGACACGGGGTAGACACGGGGGGTAGACACGGGGTAACACGGGGGGTAGACACGGGGTAACACGGGGGGTAGACACGGGGTAACACGGGGGGTAGACACGGGGTAACACGGGGGGTAGACACGGGGTAACACGGGGGGTAGACACGGGGTAACACACGGGGGTAGACACGGGGTAACACACGGGGGGTAGACACGGGGTAACACACGGGGGGTAGACACGGGGTAACACAGGGGGGGTAGACACGGGGTAACACACGGGGGGTAGACACGGGGTAACACACGGGGGGTAGACACGGGGTAACACGGGGGGTAGACACGGGGTAACACGGGGGGTAGACACGGGGTAACACGGGGGGTAGACACGGGGTAACACGGGGGGTAGACACGGGGTAACACACGGGGGGTAGACACGGGGTAACACACGGGGGTAGACACGGGGTAACACACGGGGGTAGACACGGGGTAACACACGGGGGTAGACACGGGGTAACACACGGGGGGTAGACACGGGGTAACACACGGGGGGTAGACACGGGGTAACACACGGGGGGTAGACACGGGGTAACACACGGGGGGTAGACACGGGGTAACACACGGGGGGTAGACACGGGGTAACACACGGGGGGTAGACACGGGGTAACACACGGGGGGTAGACACGGGGTAACACGGGGGGTAGACACGGGGTAACACGGGGGGTAGACACGGGGTAACACACGGGGGGTAGACACGGGGTAACACACGGGGGGTAGACACGGGGTAACACACGGGGGGTAGACACGGGGTAACACACGGGGGGTAGACACGGGGTAACACACGGGGGGTAGACACGGGGTAACACACGGGGGGTAGACACGGGGTAACACACGGGGGGTAGACACGGGGTAACACATTGAGGGAAAAAAATATTTTAGTTTAGTTTGCCCACTGACAAAGAAAGTATCAGTCTATAATTTCAATGGTAGGTTTATTTGAACAGTGAGAGACAGAATAACAAAAAAATAATCCTGAAAAACAAATGTAAAATGTTATAAAAAGATTTGCATTAAGTATTCGACCCGTCTGCAAAACATGACTTGTTTGCACACATCTCAGGAGGGATTTTGTCCCACTCCTCTTTGCAGATCTTCTACAAGTCATTAAGGTTTAGAGGCTGATGTTTGGCAACTCAAACCTTCAGCTCCCTCCACAGATTTTCTATGGGATTCAGGTCTGGAGACTGGCTAGGCCACTCCAGGACCTTAATGTGCTTCTTCTTGAGCCACTCCTTTGTTTCCTTGGCTACGTGCTTTAGGTCATTGTCATACTGGAATACCTATCCACGACCCATTTTCAATGCCCTGGCTGAGGGAAGGAGGTTCTCACCCAAGATTTGACGGTACATGGCCCCGTCCATCAACCCTTTGATGCAGTGAAGCTGTCCTATCCCCATAGCAGAAAAATACCCCCAAAGCATAATATATCCACCTCCATGTTTGACAGTGGGGATGGTGTTCTTGGGGTCATAGGCAGCATTCCTCCTCCTCCAAACACGGCGAGTTGAGTTGACGCCAAAGAGCTTGATTTTGGTCTCGTCTGACCACAACACTTTCACCCAGTTCTCCTCTGAATCATTCAGATGTTCAATGGCAACCTTCAGACGGTTCTGTGCTTTCTTGAGCAGGGGGACCTTGCGGGCGCTGCAGGATTTCAGTCCTTCACGGCGTAGTGTGTTACCAATTGTTTTCTTTGTGACTATGGTCCCAGCTGCCTTGGGATCATTGACAAGATCCTCCCGTGTAGTTCTGGGCTGATTCCTCACCGTTCTCATGATCATTGCAACTCCACGAGGAGAGATCTTGCATGGAGCCCCAGACCAAGGGAGATGGAGAGTTCTTTTGTGTTTCTTCCACTTGTGAATAATCACACCAACTGTTGTCACCTTCTCACCAAGCTGCTTGGCGATGGTCTTGTAGCCCATTCCAGCCTTGTGTAGGTCTACAATCTTGTCCCTGACATCCTTGGACAGCTCTTTGGTCTTGGCCATGGTGGAGAGTTTGGAATCTGATTGATTGCTTCAGTGGACAGATGTCTTTTATACAGGTAATAAACTGAGATAAGGAGCACTCCTTTTTTAAAAGTGCTCCCCTAATCTCAGCTCGTTACCTGTATAAAAGACATCTGGGAGCCAGAAATCTTTCTGATTGAGAGGGGATCAAATACTTTTTTCACTCATTAAAATGCAAATACATTTTTGGATTTTTTTGTTATTCTGTCTCTCACTGTTGAAATAAACCTACCATTAAAATTATAGACGGATAATTTCTTTGTCAGTGGGCAAACACAAAATACAGGGGGGTAGTTAGGGGTAATACAGGGGATAGTTAGGGGTAATACAGGGGGGTAGATAGGGGTAATAAAGGGGGGTAGATAGGGGTAATACAGGGAGCAGTTAGGGGTAATACAGGGGGGTAGCTATGGGGTGATACAGGGGGTAGTTGGGGATATACAGGGGGGCAGTTAGGGGTAATACAGGGGGGTTAGTTAGGGGTAATATAGGGGGGTTAGTTGGGGGTAATATAGGGGGGTTAGTTGGGGGTAATATAGTGGGGTTAGTTGGGGGTAATATAGTGGGGTTAGTTGGGGGTAATATAGTGGGGTTAGTTGGGGGTAATATAGGGGGGTTGGTTGGGGGTAATATAGGGGGGTTAGTTGGGGGTAATATAGGGGGGTTAGTTAGGGTAATATAGGGGGGTTAGTTGGGGGTAATATAGGGGGTTAGTTGGGGGTAATATAGGGGATAGACAGGGCTAGATGGTGGGTAGTTTACCTTGGCTAAGGGCATCTGGCTCTTTAGATCTCAGGGAGACCAGCCTCTGACTGAGGCAAGGGCAGATCCTGCAGTGGAAGTAGGAGACTTAACCACTGATCTCAGTACAGTCTACCAACTATAAACACCAACACTCACTTGGGCAGAGGTTATCAACTATACCAGGTTAATAACCTTGATGTTTAATCAGCTTCTTGACATAACACCTGTCAGATGGATGGAATATCTTGGGAGTGGAGAAATACTCAGATGACAAATGTGTGCATAGGAAAAAAGCTCTCTGCACATTTGGTTATTTTAAATGTAGTCATTTTGGGGTGTGTTACCTGGTACAGATCCAAGCCAGTATATCAGTCCGGTGCTGAGACGGGGTACACAGCAGTTCCTGCATAGTTTCAGCCTCGCGCAGATATAAACCTTCCACCAGGGGACACGACAGGGTCTGTACCACACACGCACGTTTCACTAGTCAACCTGACTTACATTTAAAAAAAACAACATGCGAAGTACCCTGCTAAATGAGACTTCTGTCACATGATCAATGTGGGCTACTCGGGTGAAAATTAAATGTTCGCGGTTGGCGGGTTTTTGGGCTACTTCTGAACTTCATCGCGGCCGCACCATTTCTGTCTTTATATGCTATGTCGTGTGTTTCTATGCTGTTATCACGGTCGGGTGGGAGGAGGGGTCACTTTTAAAATAGTAAATATCGTGCACAAACTAAAGTTGGGCTGGTTTTGAGCAGTCGTTGTTCTGGAAATGTTAGCTTAACCCTTGCAAAACTGCATAATATTGTCTTGCTATAGCCTAAACGTTTGTTGTTTACAGTCGATAGCTAATGTGTTTGCTAGTTAGAGACTGTCTCCCACCGGAAAATGGCACTCAACCTAGGTACAATTTAGGAAAAAAATTGATAGGGTTGCTCGTCCTCTTATAGAGGTGTAGTTGACGTTGTCTTAGTGTAGTCCCTAACACTCAGCTTACCTGTAAAGTAGAATAAACATGTTGAGACAACCGGTATGCCTTCGAAGTAACCGCCATCGTCCTGCTTGGAGGATCCTAGGGCAAGTCACGCGAGATTAGGCTATCACCAGTGAGTAACAGTACAGCCACCTGCTGGTTATGTGGAGGTACTACACGCAGACCTTCATTACAACCAAGACGTTCTTACAACCCCAGTTATGGATGCTGTATGCAAGGGCAATTGGAACCAAACTCATTATGGATTTATTCTACATGTATGACATCTTGAAAAGCTCAAGACGTTTTTACACAAAGCTAGTCTGAGCAGTGAAGCTGTGTTGTGCCTTCATCTGGCACAAGGGCTGGTGTGGTCCAGAAGCATCGTGGTTCAAACAAGACGCAGACACTTATCAAAGTTGTCATTTTAGAATTATACTTTTATCATTTCTTTCATACAGACTTGCTCTTTCTACCCAATAGTCACGTCTTCTATCCCATACAGTGGGTGATTCTACATGATACATCGGTTCTCTCCTCATCAAATACATTGTTTTAGCAGGCATGTAATTTTATTATTACTTTATTATATTCACTATTCTCAACATTGTAATTTTTTTTCCTCAACTCTTTTTTTGGTGGGGGGGCGGGCTATTTTCATTGTTGCACATGGAGGTGCTGTATTTCCTGTCTACAGCGCTCTGGTAGAGTCAGAGATGGTAGAGGGTAAGGTCCCCACTCAGCGCGCCAAATTTAGTTTAACAGACAGAAAATACAAAACCTCAAGTATTATAATCATAATAAAGTAGAAGCGTGTCAATGTAGTTCTTTACAAAAAAGCAAAACATCAACAAAAATAGAAAAAGGAACTTCAGATGAAAGAATGACGTTGAAACTGAAGATGCACATGTGGACATTCAGGATTTATGATAATTATATACAGTTGTGATGCAGCTGAAAAGCTTTAGTTGTTATAACTGTGATATTTAACATATTTTAATATATTTTTTTACATGACTATTCCTGGTGTCTATTCTTGCTCCTCTCCTGTCCATGACTTTATATCAACATGATGGAATGCAACACACAGAGACCGAAGCTTTATCCATCTACCTGTGTGAGTGTTGCATATTGTAGCCGGGGCTTAGGCTGTGGGAGGGGTTTGCGTTGTCATGCAGCAGCGTGATGTCACCAGTGATGTCATCTGCATACGACTGGAATGTTATGATGGTCTTTTGACAGGCAGTTACCCCTAGCGTTATTATAATAGCGGGAAACCCTGGGAATGTGATGATGGGTTGTTTGGAATGTTGTTTGATGTCATGGAATGTTGTGCCAAATGTAAAGGCATGGCTAACGATAGTATGCAGCGTATTGTGATGGTATGCAATCTGGAGCAGACCTCTGGAATACCTGGCTACACATTGCACTGCTAATATGTGATGTGGTCCTGTCCAACAACATACACAGAGAAACAAACAAATGGCATTTCCATGGCCTCGGAAGTATTGAAAACATCCTTCCTGGAAAGACTCTGGGGAATGCAGTCACATCCTGAAAAGACTCTGGGGAATGCAGGCATGTCCTGGAAAGACTCAGGGGAATGCTGTCACATCCTAGAAAGACTGGGGAAAGCTGTCCTGTCCTGGAAAGCCTCAGGGAATGCTGTCATGTCCTGGACAGACTCTGGGGAATGCTTTCACGTCCTGGAAAGACTCTGGGGATGCAGTCATGTCCTGGAAAGACTCTGGGGAATGCTCTCACGTCCTGGAAAGACTCTGGGGATGCAGTCATGTCCTGGAAAGACTCTGGGGAAAGCTGTTCTGTCCTGGAAAGCCTCAGGGAATGCTGGCATGTCCTGGAAAGACTCTGGAGATTGCTGTCACGTCCTGGAAAGACTCTGGAGAATGATGTCTCATCCTGGAAAAACTCTAGGGAATGCTGTCACGTCTTGCAAAGACTGGGGAATACTGTCATGTCCTGGAAAGATTGGGGAAGGCTGTCACGTCCTGGAAAGATGGTGGGGAATGCTGTCACATCCTGGAAAGACTGAGGAATGCTGTCAAGTCCTGGAAAGATGCTGGGGAATGCTGTCACTTCCTGGAAGAACTCTGGGGAATGCTGTCATGACCTGGAAATACACTCGCCCTCACCTGTGTTCCTGATCACTGTCACAATTTAAGTTCCTCCTTTTCTAATGTATCTTGTTCTTTCAGTTCTTTCCTGTTTTAGTTTTCTTACATCATAGTTGTTTTTATTACAAGTCTTCCGTTCTCCTGCGTCCTCCCACATGCAACGTCACATTTGCTAGATGTGTGATAGCTGAAATAGCTGAGGGAAGGATGATGCCTCTCAGCCTGAATGACTGGTTAAAGGGAATGGATGACACCTCAGCCTAAATGACTGGTTAAAGGGAATGGATGACACCTCAGCCTGAATGACTGGTTAAAGGGAATGGATGACACCTCAGCCTGATTGACTGGTTAAAGGGAATGGATGACACCTTAGCCTGAATGACTGGTTAAAGGGGATGGATGACACCTCAGCCTGATTGACTGGTTAAAGGGAATGGATGACACCTTAGCCTGAATGACTGGTTAAAGGGGATGGATGACACCTCAGCCTGAATGACTGGTTAAAGGGGAAGGGTGATGGCCAAGGATTGTACTACCAATGATAAATAATATGGCTTGACATGTGATGTTGTCTTAAAGGGCCTGCGCTCGTTAATATATATCTGATTTCAAATCATATGGCTTGATATGGGATGTTTTAAAGGACCAGCACTTGTAAATATACATGATGTTATGATCTTAAAGGGCCTGTGAGTGAAAGTTGATGTTAGTTAAAGGGTTAATGCAGGGTAATTGGTAGAGCTATGGGTAAGGATTTGAGTGTAGAGCTGTGGGTTAGAAGTAAGAGGTTAGAGTGAGGGTCAGGGCAGGTGTTAATATGGAGAGATTGGGATTAGAAGTAAGAGGTTAGAGTGAGGGTCAGGGCAGGTGTTAATATGGAGAGATTGGGATTAGAAGTAAGAGGTTAGAGTGAGGGTCAGGGCAGGGGATAATATGGAGAGGTTTAGGGTATGAATCGCTACAGGTTTAGGGTTAGGTCAGGGATTAGTGTGAGCTGCTGTGGGTTAGGGTCAGAGGATAGTGGTCAGTTTTTTTTGTATTTTTCTGTCAGACATTAATCACTATTAAGTCTAAATTAATCGTATCCTTGTTTGCATGTTTTTCAGAGCAGACAAGACGACAGCACTGGAAACACTGAAAGAGAGAATGATTAACAGTCATTAAAAATAAAGACACGTAAAAACACCGACGGCATAAATCAATCAAAAGAAATGTGAACCATCCTCTTTGAGGACAATAACGTTTCAAATAAAAACAACATAAAAAAGTTAAATAATTCATTAAATGAATAAATAAATAGGATATATTTGATAGGAGTCCATAAGGTGATGATGATGGTAGTCATAATAACACAGCTGTAATTATCATGAAGAAACAGTGACTCCGCCCCCTTATGAGCCCATGACTTTGTGGATCCACTGCTGCATTGTGGGAGTTGATGTTTAACTGGAGCAGTGGCCCATGTAGGAAGAGAGAGGAGAGGTTGGATTTGGTGTAGAGTTTTGTATAGTGTGCCATCACAATTTGTCTCCTTCCTCCTGTGGTGTAGCAACCAGTCGCTATAGCGATGAGACGAGAAGCAGAAAGGAAGTGCCAGAACACGTCCTGGAAGCCTGGTCTCCTTAGGGGAGCAAGGTGAATCTGTCTGTCCTCACCTCATCGATTTATAGGGAGGTCTCAACACAGTGGAGGGGGAGAAGCGGGGTGCAACGTGTGGATGGAGGGGAGTAGGAGGGGGCTAGCAGCCTTTTGTCCCTACAGCTGTTGGAGCTCTGGTTGCTAGGGGCAACAACCTCGTAATAGTTGTATCTGTTGCCAGTGGTGACCATTGTGGCATTGTTGCAGTTGTTGTTTATGTTGGTCGGGGTGACGGGGAGGCTGTGTTGTCGGTAGGGGCGGGGCGGGCGGGAGCGAGAAGAGGAGGGGGGCTGTACGGGCGGTGGGGGTGGCTTTCGGAGGGCAGGGTGGAGGTGGTGCTGGTATCGACTCAGCTCAGACTCCTCATCGATGTCTGTGTCGTCAATTAGAGGGATGTTGTGGATGAGGTCATTGATCAGGAACTCTGGGTGAGCCATGAAGTTATGGATGGAGTTCCGGGATTCTGTCTTCTCTCTGGTCTCATAGACGTTGCTACGGAAGGCCTGGACCACACGCATCTGGAGCACAGAGGGAGAGGCGGAGAGAGTGAGAGGGGAAGGATAAAGAGGGGAGAGAGTGAGAGGGGAAAGGATAAAGGGGGAGAGAGTGAGAGGAGAGAGTGAGAGAGTGAGAGGGGAAAGGCTGACTCATCATTCAGTAGACGGACGGAGGGGTGGATGAAGGAAAGAACACTCCAGACCAGGTGGCTGCAGTCTCAGATGCAGCAATCGAACCTCTGACCTTCAACATCTACCCTCTGACCCCTAACATCTAAACCTAACATCTACACTTAAAAGTATTGTAACCCAAATTACCAGACTTATCAGAAATCTGTTGAATGATTCCTGGAATTAGAACAAAATAAGCAGCCTGAATCATCCAACATGGATTTCTCGAAAATGTTGCTTTTCTTTCTTTTTTTAGGAGGGGTACATTGTCTGACTAACTTTTGACCTCCAACCACCTGCTCCGGATCTGAAAAGAAGAGATAACCGATGTAACCAAGACAACAATGTTTAATGAGTAGAAAGATGGCGTTGTCAGTTCTCATTTAACAGTCACCACTACAAACACACCATAAACACACAAAACATACAGCAACCAAATATAAGCAGCCAGCAAAGTCGACACACCACACACACACAGCACACAAACGTGTTTACATACGTGTGTGTGTGTGTGTGTCTGTGTGTGCTTGAGGGAGTCGACAAATACCAAAGCAGACAGCACACAGAAGACACATGCATGTAAAGGTTAGAGGTTAGAGTTGGCAGTGATAGAACACATGAGGCAGCTGGAAGATGAAAGTGTGAGCGATCTGCTACATAACAAGACATACACATACATATACTCGCACACACACACACACACAGACATACACACAGACACACAGAGCAGTAGTGCAGTGTGAGCAACACGGTATGCAGACATGTTGAGATGTTCCCTAGAATGTAGGGCCCCACTGTTCCCTCAAGACAATTCATTTGGTCAGACATAGTGAACTACTTGGGAACAGAAGGGCTCTAGACTGGGAAGTCCTTTCTCCTCTCTCTTATAGTGGTTTGTTTTCATTTGCCTTTATTTCTGTGGAAATTGTAAACTTTATCTCAATGGAAACTGTAAACTTTCGAGTATATTGCTTGCTGTATCAGAGTAGCCCTACTGGGGGCAGTATTGTCTTGCTGTCTACTGGCCCTCAGTTTTTATTACTTTTATGGAAAAACATCATTATGGTTGAAATCAGAGTAAGAAAAAAATGCGTATTCTCAGCAGCACCGCCCTAGTGGACAAATGAGGAGGGAGGGACAATTACATACAGAAGATTATCCAATTCCAACATTACTAAAACCTTAATACAACCATCCAGGGATCTCCAACCTTAATATAATCTAGGTCGAATCATGTTGTAACCAGGAGTCACCAATACAACTATTACCTTAGTCTAATCATATTCTAAAACAGAGGTCTCTAACCTTACTGTAACCATACCCCAACCAAATGTTATAACCTTACTCCAACCATGTTCTAAATCAGGAGTCTGCAACCTTACTATGACTTTAGGTTTTGTGGACAAGCCCAGAGCCCTTAAGAAGGTAATAAGGTATGACACTATGGGGAATCGCACCTTCATGTGCTTAACCTGAATTTGAAGTTCAATCCTGCCTTTCAGCGACCAGTAAGGGCTCCCCTTCCAGGAGATAAATCCAAGACCCGAACACAGTCAAATGTATTCAGGTCAACTCTTCACCATGACTTGAAGGTACAACAGTCCCGTTCCCTCCTTCATGAAACCATGGTTACAGACAAAGTCCTGAACCACTTTCATGAAACCATGGTTACAGACAAAGTCCTGAACCACTTTCATCAAACCATGGTTACAGACAAAGTCCTGAACCACTTTCATGAAACCATGGTTACAAAGTCCTGAACCACTTTCATGAAACCATGGTTACAGACAAAGTCCTGAACCACTTTCATGAAACCATGGTTACAAAGTCCTGAACCACTTTCATGAAACCATGGTTACAGACAAAGTCCTGAACCACTTTCATGAAACCATGGTTACAGACAAAGTCCTGAACCACTTTCATGAAACCATGGTTACACAGTCCCGTTCCCTCCTTCATGAAACCATGGTTACAGACAAAGTCCTGAACCACTTTCATGAAACCATGGTTACAGACAAAGTCCTGAACCACTTTCATGAAACCATGGTTACAGACAAAGTCCTGAACCACTTTCATGAAACCATGGTTACAAAGTCCTGAACCACTTTCATGAAACCATGGTTACAGACAAAGTCCTGAACCACTTTCATGAAACCATGGTTACAAAGTCCTGAACCACTTTCATGAAACCATGGTTACAGACAAAGTCCTGAACCACTTTCATGAAACCATGGTTACAGACAAAGTCCTGAACCACTTTCATGAAACCATGGTTACAAAGTCCTGAACCACTTTCATGAAACCATGGTTACAAAGTCCTGAACCACTTTCATGAAACCATGGTACCAGACATAAAATCTTATACCTTGGGCCCTTCTTTATTGACCCAGAGATACAGACAGGAAATTCCCCATCCATGGGAGGAGCTGAAAAGGGAAAACTTTAAAGGCTAGGATCCTATTCTACCTGAACATGACTGTATGAAAGCATTTGGGAAAGTCACACTGGCAATCACAGCTGCAAAATCACTAAATGTGAAGTGAGCTGACAACATGAGATCCCAAACCAGTTTTGTGAGGGCCTGAAGGTGGCTATGTAGAACTGTGCCTGTTAGTTTCACATCAGCCTGAACTGACTTCAATGGGCAAAAATGCATAAGGACATTTACATCGGCCTGAACCGACTCCAAGCCATATTCAGAGAAATTAGTTGCCCCTCTAGAGTAGATCTGAGTTGGGGAGATAAACCACACACACAACAGCTGAGGTGTATTTTGCTCCATATTAGCAGTACGCACTACATGCTTATTGTTGGCCCTGACCAGCACATGACAGTCCAACAACCCTCAGCACAGAACCAAAATTATCGGTCCTGTCCATCTGAGACCCAAGAAACCAAAGGAACCGCTAAGAATTGCATCATCCAATCCCCCTGATCACCTGATTTCCTTCTATCTCTTTGGCGCAGGAGTTACCAAGAATATCTTAGAAAAGGTTTAAGAAGAAAGGGAGAGCTTGAACGTCCTACATATGAATTATGTACTTACTCATGAAATACGTCCCTAGCCCTGGCAGAAATTCTGAAATTTTGGCATTGATTTTGAAAATATTACTGATCATGCAAAAAAACTGTCTTTATTTAATGAAGCCTTTTATTATCACATAGTTGTTTGTCTCCTTTTGAAATCAGAATGATAACAGAAATCACCCAAATGGCCCTGAACAAAAGTTTACATACCCTTGAATGTTTGGCCTTGTTAAAGACACACAAGGTGACACACACAGGTGAAAATGGCAACTAAAGGTGAAATTCCCACACCTGTGGCTTTTTAAATTGCAATTAGTGTCTGTGTATAAATAGTAAATGAGTTTGTTAGCTCTCACATGGATGCACTGAGCAGGCTAGATGCTTATATTTATGAGTCAATATTGTCTAAAAAGGATAGTAGATGGGAGCCTGATTTGTCTGATAAAGTAAAATGCATTTATAACAGTTTGTTGTGGAATGTGAAAACGACATGTACATACAGAATTGTATCTCCAGCTACTAAGAAATGGACTGTCAATTACACATAGATTGCAAGCTACCTTCACAACTACGTGTTGGAGACCTCGGTTCCAAAATGTCTACGACAACTGCAACTTTAGTACAACCTAATTCTGACCATACTCAGTACTACAACCCTACCCCAACCAACCTCTTTAACCCAATTGCAACCTTAAGCCAACCTCACTAGGTCATCATACCTCAACCACTTTCCAACCCAACTCCAAACTCGATTCAAGCAAATACATGGCTTAAATTTAAATGAAAACAAACAGGATCCATAGATCTCTTCAAATTATGACATCACACACATGAAACTAACACAGGTAGCCATGACGTCATGTTGTATACTGGTTGTATAAGAGCATTTTGGAAACATCATTTTAAACATCAAGTCTCTTCAAGGATGTCTTCTCAGCCAGAACACCAATTTACAACCAGTATCAAAGGTGGGTGGAGCAATGGGGAGGTGGAGGATAAATGATGAATGCAGCGAGTGAGAAGAGTAGCAGAAGAAATGGATGAAGTAAGGGACAGGTGAAGGAGAACAGATAGAGGGACAGAGGGAGAAGAGGAAGAGGAGAAGCATGGAGCAGACCGATGGAAGGACTAATGCAAGGACAAACACACCCAACACACACAACACACACACACACACATACATTAACACCAACAGAGACATTGTCTTGTACACACACTAAACCAACCAGCCAACCAGCTCTACACACCAGGGAACTGACAGAGGAAAGTAAGACATGAGAGTGACAATGGAGTGAGTGGGATACTAGCCTACTGAAGAAACACGAGATGAAAGAAAAACAGAACATGGAAATAAAATGAAGAAAAGACGTCTAAAGAAACCTTATCACATCTACTAGCAGAGCTTAAGTATTTAGATATGTTTTACTAAACACACTGCACAATACATGGATCCACATCCATACTGAAGAACTGGGAACCTGGAAAACCTTCCAACATAAAGAATAAAGGAGAGAAAGAAAGAGAAAGTGAAAGAGATAGAGACCCCTTGCTGGTCTGCTTGAGAAAAGAATATACAGTTTCAGCTGAAAAGAAAAGAGAAAGATACAAAGATAGAGGGAAACAGATAAGGAAAGAGAGAGAGAGACAGAAAAAACTGAGAGAAAGAGAGACAGAAACAAAGGACAGAAGTGTAACATCAGGTTTAGTAACAGTTCATGTTATAGCATTGCAATAATTGTATATTACTGAGGCCTTTATACTCGAAAGCTTACATCCAGAACCTAATTCAAATATATAATTATATTACTTATATACAGCGCAGTCAGCCCTATCCTCTTTCACACACGCACACGCACACACGCACACGCACGGATGAATATACTAGTAGCAAGCCATAACCCAAACACAAAAAACAACCACATCAAGAAACACTGCAATCCACGTGCTGTGTGTGTGTGTTTCTGTGTGTGTGTGTGTGTGTTTCTGTGTGTGTGTGTTTCTGTGTGTGTGTGTGGGGGGGGGGGGGGTTCTGTGAGCATGTGTGTTTCTGTGCATGTGTGTTTGTGTATGTCTTTCTGTGCTTCTGTGTGTGTGATTCTGTGCATGTGTGTGTTTCTGTGCATGTGTGTGTTTCTGTGCGAATGCGTGTGTGCGCACAGGTGTGTGTGTGCCTGCGAATGTGTGTATGTGTGTGTGTGCGTCCATGTGTATGTGCGTGCACATGTGTGTATATGTGTGTGTGTATATGTGTGTGTGTGTATATGTGTGTGTGTGTGTGTATATGTGTGTGTGTATATGTGTGTGTGTGTGTGAACTCACTCCCGGTGGCGGCTGCAGCCCCCGCTGTGTGTGGGGGGGTAGAGAGGGTGTTAACATCGTGAGTCTGAGACAAGACTGAGGAGCGTCGTCTCACTGCCCCTCCCTGAAAGGAGCCGCTCCTCCTGAACCCACTAACCACCTCCATCTATAACAACACACACACACGCGCCTCAGGAAAGGGAACTGTGTGTGTTTCAAAACAACCCAATAATAACTGTCAATGTGTTTCTAAGTTTGTAATCCTATTCATGTCGCTCTAACAGTGTTATGACATCAACAGAAGAAACTTCTTAACAGCAGTGGCTGAAGTTATAACAGCACTATGAGGAGTCTATGTTAGGGTTCTAACAGTGATTGATGTTATAACAGCACTATGAGGAGTCTATGTTAGGGTTCTAACAGTGATTGATGTTATAACAGCACTATGAGGAGTCTATGTTAGGGTTCTAACAGTGATTGATGTTATAACAGCACTATGAGGAGTCTATGTTAGGGTTCTAACAGTGATTGATGTTATAACAGCACTATTAGGCATCTGTGCTTGGGTTTTAACAGTAGTTGATGTTATGACAATATTACAAGGCTTCTGTGTTAGGGTTCTAACGGTAGTTGATGTTACGACAGCATTACGAGGAATCTATGTTAGGGTTCTACCAGTGGTTGATGTTAAGACAGCATTATGAGGCGTCTATGTTCAGGTTCTAACAGCAGTTAATGTTATGACAGTATTACAAGAAGTCTGTGTTCGGGTTCTAACAGTAGTTGATTTTATGACAGTATTATGAGGCTCCTGTGTTCGGGTTGTAACAGTGATTGATGTTATGACAGCATTACGAAGCGTCAATGTTCGGGTTCTAACAGTAGTCGATGTTATGACAGTATTATGAAGCTCCTGTGTTCGGGTTGTAACAGTGGTTGATGTTATGACAGCATTACGAAGCATCAATGTTCGGGTTCTAACAGTAGTTGATGTTATAACAGCATTACGAGGCTTCTGTGTTTGGGTTCTAACAGTTGTTGATGTTATGATAGAATCACAAGGCATCTATATTCATGAAATAACAGTGTAACCAGGTATCTATGTTTGTAATAGTGTAAATATTATAACATTCTGTCATAAAGTTAACAGAATAACAGAATTACAAAGTGGTTATGATGATATTATAACAGTGTTATGAGGTGTCTATATTGATATTATAACAGCATTACGAGGAGTCAATGCTCTAACAGTGGTTGATATAACAGCGCTATGAAGAGTCTGTATTTGTGTTATTACCGTGTTACTAGGCATCTATGTTAATATTATAATAGTGTTACAGAGTGAATGAATGACCGAATTACGAAGTGGTAATGATACTATAACCGCATTACGGGGTGTCTATGTTGATATTATAACAGCATTATGGGGTGTCTATGTTTATATTATAACAGTGTTACAAGGTGTCTTTATAGATATTATAACAGCGTTATGAGGTGTCTATGTTGATATTATAACAGCATTACAGAGTGTCTATGTTGATATTATAACAGGGTTACGAGGTGTCTATATTGAAATTATAACAGCGCTACGAGGTGTCTATGTTGATATTATAATAGCGTTACAGGGTGTCTATATTGATATTATAACAGTGTTACGAGGTGTCTATAAAGATATTATAACAGTGTTACGAGGTGTCTATAAGGATATTATAAGTGTTACGAGGTGTCTATGTTGATATTATAACAGCGTTACAGGGTGTCTATATTGATATTATAAAAGTGTTACGACGTGTCTATGTTGATATTATAACAGTGTTCCGAGGTGTCTATGTTGATATTATAACAGTGTTACGAGGTGTCTATGTTGATATTATAACAGTGTGACGAGGTGTCTATTTTGATATTATAACAGTGTTACGAGGTGTCTATGTTGATATTATAACAGTGTTACGAGGTGTCTATGTTGATATTATAACAGTGTTACAAGGTGTCTATGTTGATATTATAACAGTGTTATGAGGTGTCTATGTTGATATTATAACAGTGTTACGAGGTGTCTATGTTGATAACAGTATTACAGGGTACTTGTGTCCAGACTGACAGGTGTGTAGTAGTTACAGCAACTGTTTAAACATTGCTAAAGCAGGTTGGGTTGAATAAGATCGGCATAGAAGAGGAAAGAAAAGGCTCAAATTGAATCATTTATCAAAGAGGGAAAGAACAGGAGAGTAAAGGAGACATTCAGCAGGTTATTGTTATTGTCTATTAAAGTATCTGTAAAGAAAAAACAGGCAGTTAAAGATCTGAATTATAAGTAATTTTAACTCCTTTAAAACAGTCCTCAATAAGGAAAAGTGAGCTAGAATGAAAGTGGTAGAAAATGACAGACAGACAGACCGACAGATAGACAGATGACAGATAGACAGACATACAGACAGGTGACAGACAGATGACAGACAGAAAGGTGAGAGACAGCTGGCAGATAGACAGATAGACAGACAGACAGACAAATAGACAGACAGACAGATGACAGGCAGATAGATTACAGACAGACAGAAGACAGACAAATAGACAGACAGACAAATGACAGATGACAGATACATAACAGACAGATAGATGATAGACAGATCAACAGACAAATAGATGACAGACAGAGAGACAGACTGATAGATGACAGACAGATCGGCAGACAGGTACCTGTGTCTGAATCCGGTTTAGTCCTCTACACCACAGTATCTGCCCTCGCCGTAGCTCTCTCTCTGCACAGTCTATCTCTCCCTCTTCATCACCATCCTCCATCTCCTCCTCTTCCTCCACGGCAGCCATCGCTGCTCCCGCCTCCTTCAGACATGGCAACCGGTCGCTGGGAACTGTGGCAATAACCTATTGGTTCAACAATGAAAAGAGAGACAAGAGTCAGGTGAGAAAAGTGACTAGCACTGTTTCTACCCACTATTAACACATCCACATGGACACAGACATACCTGTCCCCAGAGCAGGTCTCTTAACACATTCACATGGAAACAGACATACCTGTCCCCAGAGCAGGTCTATTAACACATCCACATGGACACAGACATACCTGTCCCCAGAGCAGGTCTATTAATACATTCACGTGGACACAGACATACCTGTCCCCAGAGCAGGTCTATTAATACATTCACGTGGACACAGACATACCTGTCCCCAGAGCAGGTCTATTAACACATTCACGTGGACACAGACATACCTGTCCCCAGAGCAGGTCTATTAATACATTCACGTGGACACAGACATACCTGTCCCCAGAGCAGGTCTATTAACACATCCACGTGGACACAGACATATCTGTCCCCAGAGCAGGTCTATTAACACATCCACATGGACACAGACATACCTGTCCCCAGAGCAGGTCTATTAACACATCCACATGGACACAGACATACCTGTCCCCAAAGCAGGTCTATTAACACATCCACATGGACACAGACATACCTGACCCAGAGCAAGTCTATTAACACATCCACATGGACACAGACATACCTGTCCCCAGAGCAGGTCTATTAACACATCCACATGGACACAGACATACCTGTCCCCAGAGCAGGTCTATTAACACATCCACATGGACACAGACATACCTGTCCCCAGAGCAGGTCTATTAACACATCCACATGGACACAGACATACCTGTCCCCAGAGCAAGTCTGTTAACACATCCACATGGACACAGACATACCTGTCCCCAGAGCAGGTCTATTAACACATCCACATGGACACAGACATACCTGTCCCCAGAGCAGGTCGATTAATACATCTACATGGACACAGACATACCTGTCCCCAGAGCAGTTCTCCGACTCCAACAAACAGACACCAAAGCCACTGTTCCACGTTGAGAGGAGCACAGCTGAACGGTTTGCCCCCGAACTGGACAATCACCACCTAGATAACATCATATCAACAGGGAAAACAGTGCAATTGGACAATGACAAGTTTAGTTGTTTTGTCTCTGAACTCTAGCTTGTTCAATCTGAAATTATACAATGGCAATTGTGTTGAAGTACTGACTACCAGCTTTAATTTCAGGGTATTT
The DNA here is from genome assembly GCF_011004845.1 of Esox lucius. Lineage (NCBI taxonomy): Eukaryota > Metazoa > Chordata > Actinopteri > Esociformes > Esocidae > Esox > Esox lucius. The sequence continues at coordinate 36,507,349 of NC_047580.1, forward strand.
ATGGACCATTTAGAAATTACAGCATGTTTTGTAAATTGTGCCCCCCACCATTTATGTGTACCAGAATCTGAACAATTGGCTTCACAGCTGTTTCATATTAGGCAGGGGAGCAGTCAATGATTCTAGGCTTTGGGTTACTGGTTTCTGACAACACGAGGACTGGCTGTTATGATGCAGATAAATCAGAATTTATCAGATAGAGACATGAACAAAACATTGGGCGTGCCAAAACCAACTGTTTCTTTTAATTAACAAAGAAAGAAAGCACTGGTTAGTTCACCCCCGGCTAATTATTTGCTAGACCGAGGAAGACCTCAGGCTGAAGTAAGAAGCCTAACCATTATGAAGGAAAAATACCAACAGATCAGGATGTCTCCAGGTGGTAGAAATGCCTCTAAAATCTCCAGGTACTTGACAGAATATGATGATTATAACCTATTCTAAGTCCCAGAGGCCCTTGGAAGCAAAACAGTCACACAACATCACATTATCTGTGGCTTCCAATAGCCTACTTTGAAGTGGTGTCTAATTCTAGTTTTTAGACTTGGTGAATCAAAATTCTAACATTTTGCTCATTTTTATCCAAGTTGCGAATGACCGGGCAGAACACTGTACCCACCCTGCTTTTGAAAATATGAAAGGAAATTCCAGAAGGACTTTGGGATGGCATTAATTGATAGCATTTAAGGTGAACTACTGTCACATGACCACCCCAATGAAATTCCCTCGTTCCTCCAAAAGCACAGTTTTAAAAAAGTGATTTTGCCTTGTTTAATAGGGACCATGTCATGCTGATTTCATGCTGATGTCATGCTGATGTCATGATGATGTCATGATGATGTCATGATGATGTCATGATGATGTCATGATGTTCAGAAACAGTGGGATTGAAATTGACATATTAAGGTGGACAATGGTGTTAAATATGTGTGTGTCTGTGTGTGTGTGTCTGTGTGTGTGTGTCTGTGTGTGTGTGTGTGTGTTCAGCCTACCTGAATTACTAAAGTTCCAAAAACTATGGAACAGAAAATGGGGTTAGCGAAGATCCCATCGAAGACGTTGCGTTCACCGTGGATCTTCCTGGCGTTGATCTCGTTGAAAAGCTGCATGAGGACGAAGGTATTGAAGATGATGGTGTAGTGTTCCGAAGGAGGGGAGTGGAGTGGAGCATTACGACCACTGTCTATATTGAAGATACGCTCTCCTGAAGAACGAGAAGGTGGAGAAGGAGAGGACAGGAGAGCAGAAAAGAGAAGACAAGGAGAGGGAGGAAGGAGGATGAGGACCAGAGAAAAGTGGACAGGAAAGGAAAAAGATGAGGAGAGAAGAGGAGATGAGGAGATGAGGACAGAAGAGAGAAGAGGAGAAGAGAGAAGAGGACAGAGGAGAGGAGAGAAGAGGACAGAGGAGAGGAGGACAGAAGAGAGGAGAGGAGAGGAGAGAAGAGGACAGAGGAGAGAAGAGAAGAGGACAGAGGAGAGGAGAGATGAGGAGATGAGAGAAGAACAGAAGAGAGGAGAGGAGGACAGAAGAGAGGAGAGGAGAACAGAAGAGAGGAGAGGAGAATGGGACACTGTCAAAGTGTTTTAAGTTCTTCACAGGAGGAAAAGACAACTAGGATTAGGAGGAAGAAGAGGAGAGAGGAAGGACAAGTGATGAGAGAAAGAATTTAAAGAGAAGAAAGATGTGATGCTGTGTGCGTGTGTGGTGTGTGTATATGTATGTGGGGTGTGTGTGTTTTTGTCTGTATACATATTTTAAAACTGTGATCACTAATGTAACAACCAATGAACATATGAACAAAAACTTTTTCCGTTTAGAGATTAGGAGTAGGGTAAATGTTCAAATGAGGGTTAGATTTAGGTTGAGTGTGTGTGAGTGTGTGTGTGTGTGTGTATATATATATATACCTATGAACAGCAAAGTAAAAATGATGATGAGCTGGTAGACTCCGTGACCTAGAATGTTCTTCAACATGGTCAAGGAGATGAGAGGGTTGTTGCGGCCATAGGGTTTCCGTAGCAACAGGGACTCTGTTGGGGGTTCTGTTGCTAGAGCGAGGGAGGCAAAGGTATCCATGATGAGATTAACCCACAACATCTGAACCGCCTTCAGAGGAGAGTCCTGATGGAAGAGATGGAGAGAAAGGAGAAATAGAAGGGGGAGGGAGAGGAGACAGGAAAGGGGGAGGGAGAGGAGAAATGGAAGGGGGAGGGAGAGGAGAAATAGAAGGGGGAGGGAGAGGAGAAATGGAAGGGGGAGGGAGAGGATACAGGAAAGGGGGAGGAGAAATGGAAGGGGGAGGGAGAAGAGACAGGAAGCGGGAGGGAGAGGATACAGGAAAGGGGGAGGAGAAATGGGAGGGTGAGGGAGAAGAGACAGGAAGCGGGAGGGAGAAGAGACAGGAAGGGGGAGGGAGAGGATACAGGAAAGGGGGAGGAGAAATGGAAGGGTGAGGGAGAAGAGACAGGAAGGGGGGAAGGGGGAGGGAGGAAAGAGAGGGGAAGGCAGTTATGGGATTGTCCCCCTTTTTTTCCTGATGGTCAAATTGTTCATGTTTCATTCAGTTGTTATGACTTTCAACCCGGTGTGCAGCCACTTGGTTTATTACCTGCTGGTTATTCTTTATGGAAAATAAACAAATTAATCTGAAAGACTGAGTAATATCCTTTGTACACTGGGTTGCCCTTTCCGTGGGGAGATAACGGAACACACCATATTGTGTGTGTGTGTGTGTGTGTGTAACCTGTGTGATACAGGCCAGTCACAGTGTTGTGTGTGTGTGTAACCTGTGTGATACAGGCCAGTCACAGTGTTGTGTGTGTGTGTGTGTGTGTGTAACCTGTGTGATACAGGCCAGTCACAGTGTTGTGTGTGTGTGTAACCTGTGTGATACAGGCCAGTCACAGTGTTGTGTGTGTGTGTAACCTGTGTGATACAGGCCAGTCACAGTGTTGTGTGTGTGTGTGTGTGTAACCTGTGTGATACAGGCCCCGGTGAAGGCCACGATGACAGCCACCACGTTGACAGTCAGCTGGAACTGGAGGAACTTGGAGATGCTGTCGTAGACGTTCCTGCCCCACATCACAGCCTTCACTATACTGCTGAAGTTGTCATCCGTCAGGATGATGTCGGACGCCTCCTTGGCCACGTCCGTCCCTGCGATGCCCTAAAGCACAGAAATACAAACATTATCTAGAAGACCATTAACATGACCGCTGGAACAATCTCCAGTCCACAAAACCACACATCTGACTTAATGGAGGACTACTATGGTAGATATTACTTCACTAGCGATTAATGGAGGACTACTATGGTAGATATTACTTCACTAGTGATTAATGGAGGACTACTATGGTAGATATTACTTCACTAGTGATTAATGGAGGACTACTATGGTAGATATTACTTCACTAGTGATTAATGGAGGACTACTATGGTAGATATTACTTCACTAGTGATTAATGGAGGACTACTATGGTAGATATTACTTCACTAATGATTAATGGAGGACTACTATGGTAGATATTACTTCACTAGCGATTAATGGAGGACTACTATGGTAGATATTACTTCACTAGTGATTAATGGAGGACTACTATGGTAGATATTACTTCACTAGTGATTAATGGAGGACTACTATGGTAGATATTACTTCACTAGTGATTAATGGAGGACTACTATGGTAGATATTACTTCACTAGTGATTAATGGAGGACTACTATGGTAGATATTACTTCACTAGTGATTAATGGAGGACTACTATGGTCGATATTACTTCACTAGTGATTAATGGAGGACTACTATGGTAGTCATTACAGACAGACAACGTAGCTCTGAGCAGAGCGTTACCATGGCAAAGCCCACGTCCGCCTTCTTCAGTGCTGGCCCGTCATTGGTCCCATCCCCTGTTACCGCGACAACCTGCCTCAGCTCCAACACAGTGCTGTCCATGATGCCTGAACACACACACACAGAAGTGGATATACATTGGTGTGTGTATATATATATATAGAGTATGTCTGTTGAAAAATGATCTGTGTGCTTGCGTTTTCACGGCTGACCTTTGACCAGTGTGTGTTTGTCGGTGGGGGAGGAGCGAGCAAGCACTCGTAGTTTAGGCCAGACTCTGTCGATCCGCTCCTGCTCTACCTACCCATCAAATACACACACACATGAACGCCTGATAACACACACATGTACTCACATTACTCACACCCACAGGCATAATTACACCACACACACCTCTCCTTTCTCATTCCTGATTCGGCGGTTGAACTCTTTCCCATCGATGCACAGGAAGTCTTCCCCAGGATGGATTATGCCACATTTAGCTGCTATAGCCCTGGCTGTGTTGATGTTGTCACCTGGGGGGTTAACAGAGATGCTTTAACCAATAAGGATTCCCTGAACACTAGCTTTGCTTAAACAGATTCCCTGAACAGTAGCTTGGCTTAAACAGATTCCCTAAACACTAGCTTTGCTTAAACAGATTCCCTGAACACTAGCTTTGCTTAAACAGATTCCCTGAACAGTAGCTTGGCTTAAACAGATTCCCTAAACACTAGCTTTGCTTAAACAGATTCCCTGAACACTGGCTTTGCTTAAACAGATTCCCTGAACAGTAGCTTGGCTTAAACAGATTCCCTAAACACTAGCTTTGCTTAAACAGATTCCCTGAACACTGGCTTTGCTTAAACAGATTCCCTGAACAGTAGCTTGGCTTAAACAGATTCCCTAAACACTAGCTTTGCTTAAACAGATTCCCTGAACACTGGCTTTGCTTATACAGTTTCCCTGAACACTAGCTTCTCCAAACCCAATTCCCTAAAAACTGACTTCTTCTAACTAGATTCTAGTTTGCTTGAATTAATTTATATTGTTTTGACACTTCACACGAATAGTAATATTTGTTGTAAAGACAGCGTAAAGTAACTTTTTCCTGTATTTTCATTTGTATTTGTTAAGCATAGGTTGTAACTCAACAAACTGAAACATACATGCTTCATTAGATCCTTTGTGTCTGACGGGAACAGCATGTGCAAATACTAGATCAGTGGACATTACTTCATGCTCTCATTACAAAAGCTGATGTTACACTTTAGTTTTCTGAGAATATTAAACATTCATTAGATTGATTAGTACACTTTGAGTGAAGGACTGAGCCCTTTAACACCCCAGTGGGGAGTGTTCATTTTCATTCTAGGTATATATTACATTCATTGTGAAAATGTGCTGAAAGTGCTGAATTAAAAAATATATATATTTCCTCATTTCATTTATTATATGAATGTTCTTAATACCTTTTGATTTAGTTTATGTTGTCTTATTAACTTTTAAAATGTCTGTAATGCTTTAACTTTTACAAAGCTGTCTATTTCTAAAACGTACCTGGTGCAAATTTTATTCATAGTGTTTATCTTCAGGGCTTCTTAAAACCGAGTGTTTGGTGGGTTATATACACACACAATAATTGTGACTTCCTTGACATACAGTATATTCATTCATCTTCAGCACAGATCAGCAGTGCTGGCTCTAGCCTTTTGGGGATCTTAAGCAAAATTTCATTTGGGGCCCCCTCTCCCCTATTGGTCGAGGGATCCCTAGCTGTGGGGGCCCTAAGCGACCACTTATGTTGCTCATGCCTGGAGCCGGCCCTGAAGATCACTCCAGTGATGTCAGAGTTTTTAGATAAAGTAAAAACTATTTCTAAAATCTGATTCTATTAGTTTCATCTCCCCACAGAGGTTTGGTAGGGACAACCTCTTCATACATTTCCTCAAAGGCTGAGATGTCTGGAAGGTGTCAAAAAAGATGGCAGAGAGAACAAGAAAAATATGAAGAAATCAAAAATAGAACTGAAGGCATGAAAGTTTCCTATAAATACCATGAGTAAAACAAAGGAGACCAAGAAATATTTATAAAATAAACTGACTTAGATGCTTCATGTAGGTATGCCGTGAGGAAACAAACTAAATAATTATATGAGAACTTGTACCACAGCTATGACAAAAAACATTTATACTGTTTTAATTGAGTCAGTAACCAGTCCTTAACAGCAATAATATACTTTTTGTTTGTTTGTTGTACATTGCAAGTACATTGCTCTCAGCTGTGGTAAGGATGTGTCCGTCTTAAGAACAGCTCTCAGCTGTGGTAAGATGTGGCTGTTCTAGGAACAGCACTTATCTGTGGTTTATTTGCCATATTCCACAAACTCTCTAACATTACTGCTTAAAAAAGCAGTCCATATACAAAATAAAAGTGTTAAAGAGTCATTACCAACCTGTAACCATCCTCACACAGATGCCTGCTTTCTGACACTTACGAATAGCCTCAGGCACCTAGCAGTGGATAAAGAAACAAGGAGAAAATTCAACAAACAGTAACAAACCAGTAGACAGTCAGTCAGACAAACAGACATACATACTACCTCAGATCAAACAGGATCCTCTGTGCCCACTAGAGACAGACAGACAGACAGACAGACAGACAGACAGACTACCTCAGATCAAACAGGAACCTCTGTGCCCACTACAGACAGACAGACTACCTCAGATCAAACAGGATCCTCTATGCCCACTACAGACAGACAGACAGACAGACAGACAGACAGACAGACAGACTACCTCAGGTCTTACAGGATCCTCTGTGCCCACTACAGACAGACAGACAGACATACAGACATACAGACAGACTACCTCAGGTCTTACAGGATCCTCTGTGCCCACTACAGACAGACATACAGACATACAGACAGACAGACAGACAGACTACCTCAGGTCTTACAGGATCCTCTGTGCCCACTACAGACAGACATACAGACATACAGACAGACAGACAGACAGACAGACAGACAGACAGACTACCTCAGGTCTTACAGGATCCTCTGTGCCCACTACAGACAGACATACAGACATACAGACAGACAGACAGACAGACAGACAGACTACCTCAGGTCTTACAGGATCCTCTATGCCCACTACAGACAGACAGACAGACATACAGACATACAGACAGACAGACAGACTACCTCAGGTCTTACAGGATCCTCTATGCCCACTACAGACAGACAGACAGACATACAGACATACAGACAGACAGACAGACTACCTCAGGTCTTACAGGATCCTCTATGCCCACTACAGACAGACAGACAGACATACAGACAGACAGACATACAGACAGACAGACAGACAGACTACCTCAGGTCTTACAGGATCCTCTATGCCCACTACAGACAGACAGACAGACAGACTACCTCAGGTCTTACAGGATCCTCTATGCCCACTACGGTTATACAGGTCAGCTGAGTAACGATGTCGGCCTCGTTGTCCCAGTCTGGCTCGGGATTGGATGGAAGGTCTCGAAACGCAATGCAAATGGTTCTTAACCCTTCACACGCCATTGGTTCGATCACCTGAAAACCACATTTGGTTTAATTTATGTTCAACTACATTACATGTCATTTAATTCAGATTGAATGCCCTGGCTTGTTTGTGTCTGTCTATGTTTGCGCCACCTGTTTCACCATCTCGTCCCTGTCTCTGGGTCTGAAAGTCTGCGGCTCTCCGCGAGCGTCTAAGATATAGGAACACCTGAGAGAAAGAGGAAACGTCATTAGATAAAAGCTGCCATTGTCTTTAACCCCCGTTTCCTGCAGGAGGAACGGCACCTTAACCCCTGTTCCCTGAGGGAGGGACGGCATTATAACCCCTGTTCCCTGAGAGAGAGACAGTACTACGACCCCTGTCCCCTGACGAGGGGACGGCACTATAACCCCTGTTCCCTAAGGGAGGGATGGAACTATAACCCCTGTTCCCTGAAGGAGGGACAGTACTATAACCCCTGTTCCCTGAAGGAGGGACAGTACTATAACCCCTGTTCCCTGAGGGAGGGACAGTACTATAACCCCTGTTCCCTGAGGGAGGGATAGTACTATAACCCCTGTTCCCTGAGGGAGGGACAGTACTATAACCCCTGTTCCCTAAGGGAGGGACGGTACTATGTCCCCTGTTCCCTGAGAGAGAGACAGTACTACGACCCCTGTCCCCTGACGAGGGGACGGCACTATAACCCCTGTTCCCTAAGGGAGGGATGGAACTATAACCCCTGTTCCCTGAAGGAGGGACAGTACTATAACCCCTGTTCCCTGAAGGAGGGACAGTACTATAACCCCTGTTCCCTGAGGGAGGGACAGTACTATAACCCCTGTTCCCTGAGGGAGGGATAGTACTATAACCCCTGTTCCCTGAGGGAGGGACAGTACTATAACCCCTGTTCCCTGAAGGAGGGACAGTACTATAACCCCTGTTCCCTGAAGGAGGGACAGTACTATAACCCCTGTTCCCTGAGGGAGGGACGGCATTATAACCCCTGTTCCCTGAGAGAGAGACAGTACTACGACCCCTGTCCCCTGACGAGGGGACGGCACTATAACCCCTGTTCCCTAAGGGAGGGATGGAACTATAACCCCTGTTCCCTGAAGGAGGGACAGTACTATAACCCCTGTTCCCTGAAGGAGGGACAGTACTATAACCCCTGTTCCCTGAAGGAGGGACAGTACTATAACCCCTGTTCCCTGAGGGAGGGATAGTACTATAACCCCTGTTCCCTGAGGGAGGGACAGTACTATAACCCCTGTTCCCTGAAGGAGGGACAGTACTATAACCCCTGTTCCCTGAAGGAGGGACAGTACTATAACCCCTGTTCCCTAAGGGAGGGACAGTACTATAACCCCTGTTCCCTGAAGGAGGGACAGTACTATAACCACTGTTCCCTGAGAGAGGGACGGTACAATAACCCCTGTTCCCTAAGGGAGGGACAGTACTATAACCCCTGTTCCCTAAGGGAGGGACGGTACTATGTCCCCTGTCCTGTGACGACGGGACGGTACTATAACACCTGTCCTCTGAGGGGGGAGGGCACTCTAACCCCTGTTCCCTAAGGGAGGGATGGAACTATAACCCCTGTTCCCTGAGGGAGGGACAGTACTATAACCCCTGTTCCCTGAGAGAGGGACGGTACAATAACCCCTGTTCCCTAAGGGAGGGACGGTACTATAACCCCTGTTCCCTAAGGGAGGGACAGTACTATAACCCCTGTTCCCTAAGGGAGGGACGGTACTATGTCCCCTGTCCTGTGACGACGGGACGGTACTATAACACCTGTCCTCTGAGGGGGGAGGGCACTCTAACCCCTGTTCCCTGAGGGAGGGACAGTACTATAACCCCTGTTCCCTGAGGGGTGTATAGTCCTTGCATTCAGTGGAACAATTCTTATCCAGGTTTTTCTATCGTGTGAACTCTCTTACTTTTTCAGGAGAATCTCTGAGGCTCCTTTGCTGTAGAGTCTGAAGGAGCCGTTTGGCAGCTGGATCACTGTAGACATCGACTTCCGCACAGAGTTAAATGTATACACCTGAGGGGATAGGATGAGGCAGAGTTAAATGTATACACCTGAGGGGAGGGGACGAGGCAGAGTTAAATGTATACACCTGAGGGGACGAGGCAGAGTTAAATGTATACACCTGAGGGGATAGGATGAGGCAGAGTTAAATGTATACACCTGAGGGGAGGGGACGAGGCAGAGTTAAATGTATACACCTGAGGGGAGGGGACGAGGCAGAGTTAAATGTATACACCTGAGGGGAGGGGACGAGGCAGAGTTAAATGTATACACCTGAGGGGATAGGATGAGGCAGAGTTAAATGTATACACCTGAGGGGAGGGGACGAGGCAGAGTTAAATGTATACACCTGAGGGGAGGGGACGAGGCAGAGAGGGAGAACGATTGACGTGGGAGGAGAGAGAGCCAGGAGGATAAAATGATTTAATTAGTTATATTAATGACAGACAGCTTGTATCTTAATTTGATCATACAGTTTTTGTAGTTTTACATCCCTGCTGTACGAAACTGTCTTATAATAGCTCACAGCATTTGGAACCATGGAGACTGCACTAACAAATCAGCATTACCTTTCACTGCATGAAAGACTCTTCTAGGTCACCTCACTTAGAGTGGAAACCAAACACGTCTAGAGAGCAGTTCTACATGGGCTGATGCACGCTCACTTAATACATGCCAGCATTTTGCTTTCAGTATAATGTTTATTGATTGTTTTTATGCTGCTCTTAACCCTGAAGCAAACAAATTTTGCTAAAATAATAAAATAAAAATGTATAACCTTGTACAGTTGTTCCTCAGGGACCCGGTCTCGGACAGTGCTGTAGTCTTGTTCCAGGTCCAGAACAAAACCCAACAGACCACACTCTGTCTTGTTCCCTACCTGCTTAGGTAGACCACCCTCCTGGTCAGCAGGCTTTAGTGAGAGAGGAGGAGGAGGAAAGAGAGAAAGGGGAGATGTTAAAGAGAGCAAAATCACTTGCATTTGGCTTCACCACCATGATCTATCCTTCTTGTCATCACCATGACCTATCCTCTCTGTCACCACAACCATGATCTATCCTCTTCTGTCATCACCACCATGAACTATCCTCTTCTGTCATCACCACCATGAACTATCCTCTCTGTCATCACCACCATGATCTATCCTCTCTGTCATCACCACCATGATCTATCCTCTCTGTCATCACCACCATGATCTATCCTCTGTCATCACCACCATGAACTGTCCTCTTCTGTCATCACCACCATGAACTATCCTCTCTGTCATCACCACCATGATCTATCCTCTCTGTCATCACCACCATGATCTATCCTCTGTCATCACCACCATGAACTATCCTCTCTGTCATCACCACCATGATCTATCCTCTTCTGTCATCACAACCATGAACTATCCTCTTCTGTCATCACCACCATGATCTATCCTCTTCTGTCATCACCACCATGAACTATCCTCTCTGTCATCACCACCATGATCTATCCTCTCTGTCATCACCACCATGATCTATCCTCTCTGTCATTACCACCATGATGTATCCGCCTTGTCCTCTCTGTCATCACCACCATGATCTATCCTCTCTGTCATCACCACCATGATCTATCCTCTCTGTCATTACCACCATGATGTATCCTCCTTGTCCTCTCTGTCATCCCTACCATGATCTATCCTCCTCGTCATCATCATGATTTATCCTCTCTGTCTACACCACCATGATTTATCTTCTGTCATAAAGATTATTTATCATCTCTGTCATCCCCACCATGATCTATTCTCTGTCATAACCACCCTGATATACCCAGTCTGTCATCACTTTTTTATCCTCTCTGTCCTCACCAACATGATGTATCCACCTTGTCATCACCATTATCTGTCCTCTATGTCATCACCACCATGATATCCTCTCTGTCATAACGATTATCTATCCTCCGTCAGCACCATGATGATCAACCCTCTCTGTAAGCACTATTATTTATCCTCTGTCAGCACAATCATGATCTACCCTCTCTGTAAGCACTATTATTTATCCTGTCAGCACCATCAAGATCAACCCTCTCTGTAAGCACTATTATTTATCCTCTGTCAGCACCATCGTGATCAACCCTCTCTGTAAGCACTATTATTTATCCTCTGTCAGCACCATCATGATCTACCCTCTCTGTTAGCACTATTATTTATCCTCTCTGTCATCCACACCACAATCTATCTTCTCTGTCATCACCATGATCTTTCCCGTCTGTCATCACCACTTTGTTCTATAGCCAACTGAATATGATACCACCTCCTGATGTTCCGGGTTATCCTAACGATTAATTTACAGTGGATATAAAAGGTCTACACACCCCTGTTCAAATGCCAGGTTCTTGTGATGTAAAAGAATGAGACAAAGATAAATCATGTCACAACATTTCCCACCTTTAATGTGACCTATAATGTGAACAATTCAACTGAAAAACAAACTGAAATCTTTGAGAAAAAAAAAAAAACTCACAATAACCTGGTTGCATAAGTGTGCGTACCCTTAAACTAATACTTTGTTGAAGCAACTTTTGATTTTATTACAGCACTTTTTGGGTAAGAGTCTATAAGCATGGCACATTGCCCACTCTTCTTTGCAAAAGCACTCCAAATCTGCCAGATTGCGAGGATATCTCAGCCCTCTTCAGATCACCCCACAGATGTTCAATTGGATCCAGGTCTGGGGTCTGGCTGGGCCATTCCAAAACATTAATCTTCTTCTGGTGAAGCCATGCTTTTGTGGATTTGGATGTATGCTTTGTGTCGTTGTCGTGCTGAAAAGTGAACTTCCTCTTCAGCTTTCTAACGAATGCCTGAAGGTTTTGTGACAAAATTGCCTGGTATTTGGAACTGTTTATAATTCCCTCCACCCTGACTAAGGCCCCGGTTCCAGCTGAAGAAAAACAGCCCCAAAGCATGATGCTGCCACCATCATGCTTCACTGTGGGTATGGTGTTCTTTGGGTGATGTGCAGTGTTGTTTTTGTGCCAAACATACCTTTTTGGAAGTTCAACCTTGGTTTCATCAGACCATAACACAATTTCCCACGTGCTTTTGGGGGACTTGATGTTTGATTTTGCAAACTTCAGCCGGGCTTGGATGTTTTTCTTTGTAAGAAAAGGCTTCCGCCTTGCCACCCTACCCCATAGCCCATTCATATGAAGAATACGTGAGATTGTGGTCACATGTAGGCACACAGCCAATACTTACCAGAAATTGCTGCAGTTCCTTTAATGTTGCTGTAAGCATCTTGGAAGCCTCCCTGACCAGTTTTCTTCTTGTCTTTTCATCAATTTTGAAGGGACGTCCAGTTCTTGGTAATGTCTCTATTGTGCCATATTTTCTCCACTTGATGATGACTGTCTTTACTGTGTTCCATGGTATATCTAATCTCTATCTTTTTCCCCCTCAAAGATTTCAGTCCGTTTTTCAGTTGAATTGGTCACATTACAAGTCTCATTCAAAGTGGAAAAAGCTCTGACATGATTTATCTTTGTCTCATTCTTTTACATCACAAAAACCTGGGATTTTACCAGGGGTGTGTAGATTTTTTATATCCACAGTAAGTTGTCAGGGTGCAATCAATCCTCACCATTATCTTGGAGGTGTAGGCACTGTTGATAGCGATGGCGTTGACCAGTAGTTCTAGAGTCTTTGGGTTGACCTGGCCTGGTTTTGGAACGGACCTATGGTGCTGGTCACCTACACACAAAAAATCCAATTTACTACCAGGACACCGCATGCAACTTTAGTGAGTGTATGTGTGTGTGTGGGGGGGGGGGGGGGTTGTGTGTGCGTGTGGGGGATTGTGTGTGTTGTTTGGGGGGGGTGGGGAGTTGTGTGTATGTGTGTGTGTGTGGGGGGGGGGGGTTGTGTGTGTATTTGTGTGTTGTGTGGGGGGGTGGGGAGTTGTGTGTGTGTGGGGGGGGGGTGGGAGGGGGGGGGGGTTGTGTGTGTGTGTGTGTGCGGGATTGTGTGTGTTGTGTGTGTGTGGGGGGGGTTGTGTGTGTTGCGTGTGGGGGATTGTGTGTGTTGTGTGGGGGGGTGGGGAGTTGTGTGTGTGTGTGTGGGGGGGGGGGGGGGGTTGTGTGTGTATTTGTGGGTCACCTAGGAAAGTTTGCACGACAGTCATCCGGTTGGTGGTCAGTGTGCCGGTCTTGTCGGAGCAGATGGCCGTGGCGTTGCCCATCGTCTCACACGCATCCAGATGACGCACCAGGTTGTTGTCCTTCATCATTTTCTACAGCAAGAGAGAGAGAGAGAGAGAGAGAGGGAGAAAGGGAGGGAGGGATGAGAATAAGGTGAAAGAGAGTAAGGAAAAGAAGGAGGACCGGGCGAGATGGAGGGAGAAAGAGTGAGGGAATGGAGAGTGGGTGGGAAGCCGGGAGAGAGGGAGACAGAGGTGGGTGGGAATGAGGGAGAAGAGGGAGACAGAGGTGGGTGAGTGTGAGGGAGAAGAGGGAGACAGAGGTGGGTGAGTGTGAGGGGAGAAGAGGGAGACAGAGGTGGGTGAGTGTGAGGGAGACGAGGGAGACAGAGAAGGAGCAAGTGAGAACGAGGGAGGGTTCATTCATATTCACACTACTTTTACATAATCCCATTACAGTATTTTTCTCATGGCCATTTCAACGCCCAGTACATTAATTAACCCCTTCCCATGAGTCAGGCACCCCATGACCTCTGACACCAAGCAGTGCCTGGCTAGTTGCATTGGCTTGGTACCAAAATTACAACTTCGCAACAAAACCCAACGCTGTTCAGGCTTGAGACATCAAGCTTTCTGGAAGACACATCAACACCGTCGTACCTTGACAGAATAGGCCAGTGATATGGTGACAGCAAGAGGAAGACCTTCAGGTACAGCCACAACCAACACAGTAACTCCGATGATGAAGAACTTGACAAAATACTGAACATAGACCGGAGTACATTCCGCCAGCCAAACACGTCCTGAAACACATCAGCAACATCACTAACCCAACAACAACAACAGGCAAATAGCTTTCTGAATACTGAAATACACTGCTAAACTCACCTTCTATTACGAACGTTTCAATGACAAAATACAGCACCAAGATTATCACTGTTATAGCTGACATCACCAGACCTACAGGAACATAGAGAGAGATGGAGAGAGAGATGGAGAGAGAGATGGAGACAGAGATGGAGAGAGAGATGGAGAGAGAGATGGAGAGAGAGATGGAGACAGAGATGGAGAGAGAGATGGAGAGAGAGATGGAGAGAGAGAGACGGAGAGAGAGATGGAGAGAGAGATGGAGACAGAGATGGAGAAAGAAAGGGAGGGGGGAGGGAGGGAGAGAAAGGGAGGGGGGAGGGGGAGAAAGGGATGGAGGGGGAGGGATAATGTGACCTTTATTATTTCTTCATTTCAGCCAAAAGTAGAATAAACGCTTCAGCCAGAGTCCTACCTGCTTTCCCGATCTGCACGGCCAGTTTGGTAAGTTTTCCCTGCAGAACACTCTTCTCCTTCTTTGGCATGTTCCCTCTCTTCTTCTCCTGCTCCTCTACCTCTCCTCCCTCAGCACTCTTCAAAGGCTGCATCTCCATGGCTACACCCCCATCCTGCTTCTTGGCTGGAGGACACGCGCACACACACACACACACACACACACACAAACATACACACACACACACAAACAAACATACACACACACACACGGACAGATACACTGTTACCTCAACCTGACCTACAACCCCTCATCTTTATCATCTGACTGTGGTTGGTTACCTTTATTCAAGTTGTTTTCCACTGCTACTTCAGGCTGCTTTCCTGAAAGAGAAAATACAGATCAACCAATCAATCAAAATCCTCACCTCCTCCTCTACAGCTTCTTTCTCCAACTCTCCTCCTCCTTCTCTACACCTTCTTTCACCTCCTCACCTCTGCCCTCTCTACTCCTTATTTCTCCTAATCCTCTTCCACCTTCTGTACTCTTTCTTTCTCCCCCTCTCCTCCTCCTCTATCTTACCTTTCTTCTTCTCCTCCTCCTCCTCCTCTCCCTCTCCAGCTCCCAGCAGGGTGAAGATGATTCCGGTCTGAGAGTTGACCCCCACGGCTGTCACCAACATCCTGCCTGAACCTTCCATTACATGGGTTCCTATGGACAACACACACACACACACATAAGTACACACACAAAAACATATATACACGTAAACACACACAAACAGGGTTACGTGTTTCACGCATCCACAGACACGTATATACACACATGCATCCAGGGACAGACACACCCCCCCCGGCCCAGACCCACCAGACAGCAGCATGCATCCAGGGACAGACACACACCCCCCGGCCCAGACCCACCAGACAGCAGCATGCATCCAGGGACAGACACACACCCCCCGGCCCAGACCCACCAGACAGCAGCATGCATCCAGGGACAGACACACCCCCCCAGGCCCAGACCCACCAGACAGCAGCATGCATCCAGGGACAGACACACCCCCCCAGGCCCAGACCCACCAGACAGCAGCATGCATCCAGGGACAGACACACCCCCCCCCGGCCCAGACCCACCAGACAGCAGCATGGGGTCCTTTTCTACAGTCTTCCTGACGTGGTCTGACTCCCCGGTCAGAGAACTCTCATCTATCTTCAGATCATTTCCCTGGATCAGGATCCCATCGGCTGGCAAAAGGTCCCCTACAGAAACCAACATTCACCCATACTGTTATACTGACACACAGCATCTCACAAAAGTGAGTACACCCCTCACATCTTTGTAAATATTTGATTATATCTTTTCATGTGACAACACTGAAGAAATTATACTTTGCTACAATGTAAAGTAGTGAGTGTACAGCTTGTATAACAGTGTACATTTGCTGTCCCCTCAAAATAACTCAACACACATCCATTAATGTCTAAACCGCTGGCAACAAAAGTGAGTACACCCCTATGTGAAAATGTCCAAATTGCTGTGTGATGACACAAAAATAATAGAAGTATATCTAGTAAGAGGTAACATGGCATATTGCTGCTTAACTTACAAAACATATTGTTACGTCACCTGAGTCTACTCTGTCCCCAGTTTCACATATTAGTGGCATGCCACTGCTGAAAGCAGAAGTGCTCCATTGCTAGCCATTCACAAAAGACTACCCGCCCCGCCCCGCCCTGCCCCACCCCGCCCCGCCCTGCCCCACCCCCAGCGCTGGCCATGGCGGAACAGCAGATGGGAAAGAAAATCGAGTAATGTTCTGTTTTTGTTCCTTCTCCGCCACGGAAAGTCAATCAGAGCCAATGTCAGTTTGCATAGAGGGCTAGCAATCTTGGCGTAAGGGAATTTTGATGGGCAATATTCAAGATTTTCTTTTGTGTAAAATGTCTTCTGTAAGTTCATACATTTAGCGTATCTCCATATGGTAAGTGTTATGGTAAAAACTGAAGGGAATAGATATAGTTTCAGAATATGTATCAGATGCTAGGTCAAGCCATGTGGCTGCTAGCTAAACATTTAACTCAGGAGTTCAGATGGGGCTGGTGGTCACATTGGTATGGGTGTTGTACTTACTACTAATGAGTTGTGTGGTTGTTCTACCTAGATGTTTTAAGACATTTGCTCTGGAAGTCACTCTGCAAAAGAGTCTGCTAAATGACTGCTAAAGAGTCTGCTAAATGACTGCTAAAGAGTCTGCTAAATGACTGCTAAAGAGTCTGCTAAATGACTGCTAAAGAGTCTGCTAAATGACTGCTAAAGAGTCTGCTAAATGAATGCTAAAGAGTCTGCTAAAGTAGACTCTGTTATGTGCAATAATAACCATATACTTAGATGTATACTGTACAATACACAATGCTAAACATGAACTCTAATATAGTAATATACCACACACAAAACAGTACTGCCCATTTACTCTGATATATAACATACAATACACCATACAGTTACACTATATATCCTTCAGGTCTTTCAGCCATCAGCATTCAGCATTCAAACCACCCAGTTTATAATAGACCGTACAGGTCTACTATACCATACAAAATACAGGTATATTATACCATGCACCATACTAGTATACTATATCCTAAACAAAACAGGTTCAATATACCATGCAGGCCTACTATACCATACAGTATAAAATTATGGTCTACTATATCACAAACCAAAGAGGTTTAATATACCACACACCATAAAGATCTACTATATCACAAACCAAAGAGGTTTAATATACCACACACCATAAAGATCTACTATATCACAAACCAAGCAGGTTCAGTATACCATACACCATACAGGTCTATTACACCATACAGGTCTATTAAACCATACAAATCTATTACACCATGCAGGTCTATTACACCATACAGTTGTGCTCATAAGTTTGCATACCCTGGCAGATACTGTGAAATTTTGGCATTGATTTTGAAAATATGACTGATCATTTAAAAGAAAAGTATTTAAGGATAGTGATCATATGAAGCCATTTATTATCATATAGTTGCTTGGCTACTTTTTAAATCATAATGATAACAGAAATCACCCAAATTACCCTGATCAAAAGTTTACATACCCTTGAATGTTTGGCCTTGTTACAGACACACAAGATGACACACACACAGGTGAAAATGGCATCTAAAGGTTAATTTCCCACACCTGTGGCTTTTTAAATTGTAATTAGTGTCTGTGTATGAATAGTCAATGAGTTTGTTAGCTCTCACGTGGATGCACTGAGCAGGCTAGATACTGAGCCATGGGGAGCAGAAAAGAACTGTCAAAAGACATGTAACAAGGTAATGGAACTTAATAAAGATGGAAAAGGATATAAAAAGATAAAAAAGATATAAGCCTTGTAAATGCCAGTCAGTACTGTTCAATCTCTTATTAAGAAGTGGAAAATTCAGGGATCTCTTGATTCGAAGCCAAGGTCAGGTAGACCAAGAAAGTACTGCCAGAAGAATTGTTCGGGATACAAAGAAAAACCCACAGGTCAATTATGCCATACAGGTCAATTATGCCATACAGGTCAATTATGCCATATAGGTCAATTATGCCATACATGTCTCCTATCACATTTCTTGCTGTTTCGGTACTTACCGTATTTGACCTGAGCCATATCTCCCACCACCATGTCAGCTACTGGGATCTGGATGACAGTGCCTTTCCGTACGACGGCGAAGCGCTGCTCCTGTTCTATCCTACTCTGCAGCCCTCGGAACTGCTTCTCTTTTGACCAATCATTGAAGGCCGTCACCAAGACAACGCAGACTACGGACAGCAAGATGGCAGCTCCCTCAATCCACCCGGCTTCAGCCTCGCCCTCATCCTCCGCTCCTCCTGACACGTTACCACACACTGCAGAGGAACACATAATCATCCACCCCCTCATCCATCAGTCACACATCATCCACCCCCTTCCTCAACCTCTCCCAGGTCATACCCTCTGTGTCTCCTCCTGTCACGTTACCACACACTGCAGAGGAACATATCATCATCCACCCCATCATCCATCAGTCACACATCATCCACCCCGTTCCTCCACCTCTCCCAGGTCATACCCTCTGTGTCTCCTCCTGGGGGTTGGTAGAAGGACAGTCCCAGGGAGATGATGGCAGCCACCTCCAAGATAATCAGAGTAATATCCTGTAGAGAAATCAATCAACCAACCAATCAATGAACCAATCAACGAATATATCAATCAATATATTAATCAACCAACCAAGCAATTAACCAATACATCAATCAGAATATCAATCAACCAATCAATCAATCTATATACGAATCAACTGATAATCAATGAATACATCAATCAATCAACAAATCAATATCAACCAATACATCAATCAACATATCTGTAGATGTATTTACCTGTAGAGCTTCCCAGACCAGCTCTATGAAGGTCTTGGGTTTTTTCGGTGGGATGAAGTTCTGCCCAAATGCCTCAATACGACGATCCAGTTCTGCCTGGTCACCTGACAGACCTGCCACACACAAACAACATAAATAACACAAACAACACCATCAACATTAAACAACATAACACAAATAATATAAACAAACACAAACAACATAAACAACACAGACAACATAAATAACACAAACACACATTGGCCCATGTTTCCTTGTAAAATGAATTCCTCACCTGGGTTAACTCAATCATTCAGTCAGAAGATTTTTCAGTCAAACAGTTATTCAGTCAGTCAGCAACCTGTCTGTCTTTCTGATTTTAAACAGACTCTCTGTGGTCACTAAAGATCCAAGTTTATAATCTGGCCCTCATTCCAACATGGCCGCCAAATCTTACCCAGAGTCCAATTGGTTCCTTTTTCTCCTCCCCTGTATTGAAATACATTATAAACTACTATGGGTACCAAAATGTACTGTATGCAATCAGTAATGTACATATCTCACTCAGGATCAGAGCATCAGCAGAATTTGTAAGGATTAGCTTATTAAGCTAGCTGTAAAGTTGGATTTATGATAGGACTGATGAGTGGTTTAAGCTAGGTGAAGTTGGATTTAAGATTGGACTGATGAGTGGTTTAAACTAGGTGAAGTTGGATTTAAGATAGGACTGATGAGTGGTTTAAGCTAGGTGAAGTTGGATTTAAGATAGGACTGATGAGTGGTTTAAGCTAGGTGAAGTTGGATTTAAGATAGGACTGATGAGTGGTTTAAGCTAGGTGAAGTTGGATTTAAGATTGGACTGATGAGTGGTTTAAACTAGGTGAAGTTGGATTTAAGATAGGACTGATGAGTGGTTTAAGCTAGGTGAATTTGGATTTAAGATAGGACTGATGACTGGTTTAAGCTAGGTGAAGTTGGATTTAAGATAGGACTGATGAGTGGTTTAAGCTAGGTGAAGTTGGATTTAAGATAGGACTGATGACTGGTTTAAGCTAGGTGAAGTTGGATTTAAGATAGGACTGATGAGTGGTTTAAGCTAGGTGAAGTTGGATTTAAGATAGGACTGATGACTGGTTTAAGCTAGGTGAAGTTGGATTTAAGATAGGACTGATGAGTGGTTTAAGCTAGGTGAAGTAATAGCCGCTCCGCAGATATTGAGATGAGCAAGACGTAAGACTTAGCCCCTTCCAGTCACAAAGCTTCTGCGTATGTGTTAGCATTTGTTTCATCTTGTTCAATGCTGTTAGTTGTGGCAGAAATTGACCCACTATGCTGTTTACTTTCTGCATATATGCCATTTAGCTGACACTCTAGCTTCAAGCGAGCTGTAGTGATTGGATTAGTGTAGACAGTGATATGATGAAAATTCAGGCCAATTCACAGAGGAATTGGGGGGGGGGGGGGGGTACGTATTCTCTTCCTTCCTCTCTCACTGTTTTTCTCTCTACCTTCCTCTGCATCACTCTTTTCTTTCTCCCTCCATCTCTCCCTCCATCTCTCCTTCCTGTCTCTCCCTCCATCTCTCCTTCCTGTCTCTCCCTCCATCTCTCCTTCCTGTCTCTCCCTTCATCTCTCCTTCCTGTCTCTCCCTCCATCTCTCCTTCCTGTCTCTCTCCTTGATATGTCCTTGACAATGCGGCAAGCTGTTTTAGCTCTCCTTCCTACTCCCTCTATCTCTTCTCTCAATTTTTCTGTCTCCTCCCTCTTTCTCTTAGATCTCTTTAATGGTGTCATGCTGCAGTCCTGTGTGTGTAGTCTTGTATAGGATGACAGGACTAGTGTTTCATTAGAACTGTCTATAGATGCTGTGATATTGAAATACCATATTGAACCATGTTCAATTCCACCTTTAACAGCTGTTGGCTAAGTAGTTAAAAGTTTGTTCAAACAATTATTTGAAGTTAACTTCAAACACACAACTAAAAACCACTGAATATGACTCAAACATTTTTACATCTTAGATGCTAAATTATTTAGCAGATTAGCTGACTACCTCAATGACTATTAAAATGTATATTTTACTGAGTACTTCAATGACAATTCACAAAGTATTCTGCTGACTACCTCAATGACTGTTTAATTATTATTGTTCTGAGTACCTCAATGACAAAACACGAAGTATTCTATTGACTACCTCAATGACCACATTTTCTCTGACTACACCAATTGCTATTTATTGACAACTTAAGAGGTGATTGTACTGCTATTAAGAGACAAATTGTTGGCCTTTTGACGTGTTTTTGTGTGTGTCAGTGTGTATATGTGTTTGTGTGTGTGTGTGTGTGTGTGTCTGTGTGTGTCAGTGTGTGTATGTGTTTTTGTGTGTGTGTGTGTGTGTTTGCGGTGTTTCATTACAGTGAGACGTTTTAGTGTTGATAATCTGATAGTGTCTGCTGGCATTAGAACAGTCCCACAGACCAAACTACACACACAGAAACACAAACACATTTCTCCCAGGGATCACTCCCTGTTCTTCCTGGTGAGACAAGCCATTTAGTTGCTGATGGCATGCACTCAGTTCACAAACACAATACCGCACAGGAGGTCAGTACTATTCAGTAGTGTTGGTGAGTAGTGTGGAGGTCAGTACTGTATTGTCAGTAGTGTTGGTGAGAAGTGTGGAGGTCAGTACTGTATTGTCAGTAGTGTTGGTGAGAAGTGTGGAGGTCAGTACTGTATTGTCAGTAGTGTTGGTGAGTAGTGTGGAGGTCAGCACTGTATTGTCAGTAGTGTTGGTGAGTAGTGTGGAGGTCAGTACTGTATTGTCAGTAGTGTTGGTGAGTAGTGTGGAGGTCAGTACTGTATTGTCAGTAGTGTTGGTGAGTAGTGTGGAGGTCAGTACTGTATTGTCAGTAGTGTTGGTGAGTAGTGTGGAGGTCAGTACTGTATTGTCAGTAGTGTTGGTGAGAAGTGTGGAGGTCAGTACTGTATTGTCAGTAGTGTTGGTGAGTAGTGTGGAGGTCAGCACTGTATTGTCAGTAGTGTTGGTGAGTAGTGTGGAGGTCAGTACTGTATTGTCAGTAGTGTTGGTGAGTAGTGTGGAGGTCAGTACTGTATTGTCAGTAGTGTTGGTGAGTAGTGTGGAGGTCAGCACTGTATTGTCAGTAGTGTTGGTGAGTAGTGTGGAGGTCAGTACTGTATTGTCAGTAGTGTTGGTGAGTAGTGTGGAGGTCAGTACTGTATTGTCAGTAGTGTTGGTGAGTAGTGTGGAGGTCAGTACTGTATTGTCAGTAGTGTTGGTGAGTAGTGTGGAGGTCAGTACTGTATTGTCAGTAGTGTTGGTGAGTAGTGTGGAGGTCAGTACTGTATTGTCAGTAGTGTTGGTGAGTAGTGTGGAGGTCAGTACTGTATTGTCAGTAGAGTTGGTGAGTAGTGTGGAGGTCAGCACTGTATTGTCAGTAGTGTTGGTGAGTAGTGTGGAGGTCAGTACTGTATTGTCAGTAGTGTTGGTGAGTAGTGTGGAGGTCAGTACTGTATTGTCAGTAGTGTTGGTGAGTAGTGTGGAGGTCAGTACTGTATTGTCAGTAGTGTTGGTGAGTAGTGTGGAGGTCAGTACTGTATTGTCAGTAGTGTTGGTGAGTAGTGTGGAGGTCAGCACTGTATTGTCAGTAGTGTTGGAGAGTAGTGTGGAGGTCAGTACTGTATTGTCAGTAGTGTTGGTGAGTAGTGTGGAGGTCAGTACTGTATTGTCAGTAGTGTTGGTGAGTAGTGTGGAGGTCAGTACTGTATTGTCAGTAGTGTTGGTGAGTAGTGTGGAGGTCAGCACTGTATTGTCAGTAGTGTTGGTGAGTAGTGTGGAGGTCAGTACTGTATTGTCAGTAGTGTTGGTGAGTAGTGTGGAGGTCAGTACTGTATTGTCAGTAGTGTTGGTGAGTAGTGTGGAGGTCAGTACTGTATTGTCAGTAGTGTTGGTGAGTAGTGTGGAGGTCAGCACTGTATTGTCAGTAGTGTTGGTGAGTAGTGTGGAGGTCAGTACTGTATTGTCAGTAGTGTTGGTGAGTAGTGTGGAGGTCAGTACTGTATTGTCAGTAGTGTTGGTGAGTAGTGTGGAGGTCAGTACTGTATTGTCAGTAGTGTTGGTGAGTAGTGTGGAGGTCAGTACTGTATTGTCAGTAGTGTTGGTGAGTAGTGTGGAGGTCAGTACTGTATTGTCAGTAGTGTTGGTGAGTAGTGTGGAGGTCAGTACTGTATTGTCAGTAGAGTTGGTGAGTAGTGTGGAGGTCAGCACTGTATTGTCAGTAGTGTTGGTGAGTAGTGTGGAGGTCAGTACTGTATTGTCAGTAGTGTTGGTGAGTAGTGTGGAGGTCAGTACTGTATTGTCATTAGTGTTGGTGAGTAGTGTGGAGGTCAGTACTGTATTGTCAGTAGTGTTGGTGAGTAGTGTGGAGGTCAGCACTGTATTGTCAGTAGTGTTGGTGAGTAGTGTGGAGGTCAGTACTGTATTGTCAGTAGTGTTGGTGAGTAGTGTGGAGGTCAGTACTGTATTGTCAGTAGTGTTGGTGAGTAGTGTGGAGGTCAGTACTGTATTGTCAGTAGTGTTGGTGAGAAGTGTGGAGGTCAGTACTGTATTGTCAGTAGTGTTGGTGAGTAGTGTGGAGGTCAGCACTGTATTGTCAGTAGTGTTGGTGAGTAGTGTGGAGGTCAGTACTGTATTGTCAGTAGTGTTGGTGAGTAGTGTGGAGGTCAGTACTGTATTGTCAGTAGTGTTGGTGAGTAGTGTGGAGGTCAGTACTGTATTGTCAGTAGTGTTGGTGAGTAGTGTGGAGGTCAGTACTGTATTGTCAGTAGTGTTGGTGAGTAGTGTGGAGGTCAGCACTGTATTGTCAGTAGTGTTGGTGAGTAGTGTGGAGGTCAGTACTGTATTGTCAGTAGTGTTGGTGAGTAGTGTGGAGGTCAGTACTGTATTGTCAGTAGTGTTGGTGAGTAGTGTGGAGGTCAGTACTGTATTGTCAGTAGTGTTGGTGAGTAGTGTGGAGGTCAGCACTGTATTGTCAGTAGTGTTGGTGAGTAGTGTGGAGGTCAGCACTGTATTGTCAGTAGTGTTGGTGAGTAGTGTGGAGGTCAGCACTGTATTGTCAGTAGTGTTGGTGAGAAGTGTGGAGGTCAGCACTGTATTGTCAGTAGTGTTGCTGAGGTTTAGGTACTGTCAGTGTTGATGATGTCAGTACTGCACCGTCAGTAGTGTTGGTGAGCAGCCGTGAAGCCAGTCCTTCTGTGTCTCCATACAACTCCTCTATCTTCTGAATGGCCTCTCCTCCCCGGAGCTCCATCAATTCCCTGAGCTCCTCCAACGTGGCCCCAAATTCTCCTCCAGCAGCATGGTTACTCTCCCCTTTACCACCCCCTCCTCTGCTCCGCCCTTTAGGGTAGAACTCCACAGCACTGTTGGCCATCTCCCCCATGGTGGCGGTGGTGGACATTCTGACCGACACACGCTGGTTTGGTCCTCTCGTCTCTCCTTAGTGTGTCTCCTTCTCTGGAATGGTTTCACTCACTCATCTGGAACCAAAGTCTCCTAATCTCTCTTTCTTTCTCTCTCTTTGTCTCTCCGGTTACCAGCTCCTTTGTTCTCTCTTTAAGACACAAGTGACCTCATCAGAGACAGCTAACCAGTTGGGTTAGAGGTTAGAGGTCAGGGACAAGGGCTTAACCTGGTACCAATCAGCAACATCCCAGGAACAGGCGAACCTCTTCTCTTTTCTGTTTAGTTGTCCAGGAGATGAAGGTAGAGGTGGGGGCCCTCAATCAGCTGTACCAGTCGGCACAGCCAGGCCAAGTAGCGATGGAGGGATAGAAAGAGGGAAACCTGAAGAGATAGATGAAGAGGGAGAGAAAGAGAGGGAAGAGGGTGAAAGACAGTGAGAGAATAGTTATCATTAGCACTGAGATTTTTTGCATTAGTCGTTCCTTTATCCTCTCCTCCTTTCATTCATCCTCCAGAGTTCTGATCTACCTTATTGGGGTTTGTACATTTCTCTCTCTGTGTCCTTCTTTCTCTCACCTTTTTTATTTCAGTGTTCCCAGGCTGAGGCCAGCTATGCAGCCCTATTTTCAGACAAGCATTTTTAGGGTCACCCTGGCGGATCTCAAATCTGGGCCGGCCTCCCTCCCTGGTATGCATTGGAATAAGCTTTGAATGTCCTACTGTATTTAGACGTTCTTTGTTAGGAATTAACGTTACTCAGGAGATCCATCAACCCAGATGAGTCTTCCATAATATAACTGACCTGTATGATACAACAGTCCTGTATGGAAACCAAATATTCCCCATATATCCATTAAAATATTGCTTGCACCCACACTGCCAGGTACGTTTCAGTTTCACTTTCACTTTATCAACCAGGAAATGGCTGGGGGATTGGCTAGACCCATTCTCATGGGTAGACATAGTTATATAACCTGGTACACTACTTATATTGTGATATGTCAAGTTACATTAGGTGAATGTATGATGCATTAGGTCTGCCATTCAGAAGGGTTGAGGATATGGTCACGTCTCTCAGTGATGCTAATGGAGAGTAGGGAGGGTGCAGTGATTCTAATGGAGAGGAGGGAGGGTGCAGTGATTCTAATGGAGAGGAGGGAGGGTGCAGTGATTCTAACGGAGAGGAGGGAGGGTGCAGTGATTCTAATGGAGAGGAGGGAGGGTGCAGTGATTCTAATGGAGAGGAGGGAGGGTGCAGTGATTCTAACGGAGAGGAGGGAGGGTGCAGTGATTCTAATGGAGAGGAGGGAGGGTGCAGTGATTCTAACGGAGAGGAGGGAGGGTGCAGTGATTCTAACGGAGAGGAGGGAGGGTGCAGTGATTCTAATGGAGAGGAGGGAGGGTGCAGTGATTCTAATGGAGAGGAGGGAGGGTGCAGTGATTCTAACGGAGTGGAGGGAGGGTGCAGTGATTCTAACGGAGAGGAGGGAGGGTGCAGTGATTCTAATGGAGAGGAGGGAGGGTGCAGTGATTCTAATGGAGAGGAGGGAGGGTGCAGTCACGCAAATGGAGCGGAAGGAGGGTGCAGTGATGCTAATGGAGCGGGGGGAAGCTGCAGTGACGCTAATGGAGCGGGGGGAAGCTGCAGTGACGCTAATGGAGCGGGGGGGAAGGTGCAGTGATGCTAATGGAGCGGGGGGAAGGTGCTGTGATGCTAATGGAGAGGAGGGAAGCTACAGTGATGCTAATGGAGCGGGGGGAAGCTGCAGTGACGCTAATGGAGCGGGGGGTAGTTGCAGTGACGCTAATGGAGCGGGGGGGAAGGTGCAGTGATGCTAATGGAGAGGAGGGAAGCTACAGTGATGCTAATGGAGCGGCTTCCATTTGACAGATGATCTGGCTTCTGTTGACTAATATGGTACACATTCTGCATTTTAGGAAGCTCTTTTGTATGCACCTAAAATAATTTTATTTTAATATATGTTGTGAAACATAATCATTCTACTGTTACTGCAGATATGTTATGCAGATTTAAACTAATACAATGCAACAATTCTACACATTTCTCATTTAACATGGGGTGTCGATACTTTTTCAATCAAAAACAAACAAACTCTAGTCAATATAATGTGTAGATAAGTGGACTTTGACCGAGATCTGAATATTCATACTGAACATTGTAGTTCCAGCATCTCAAGAAACAGCTGACCAGGCATTTTCACTTATTACTGTCTCTGTCCAATTTACAGTGAATGGGGCAGTAAATGAAAAGCATCCAGTGAGCAGCAGTTCTGCCAAAACACCTTGTTAGTGAGGTCAGAGGTGAATGGCCAGACTGATCAAGCTGACAGGTTAGAAACACTCAAATAACCATGCTTTACAACAGTGGTGTTCAGGAGGGCATCTCTGAACATACAACATGTCAAACCTTTAAAGGGTCCTACTCTATGTACAGATAGGTGTACATAATAAAGTGGCCAGTGAGTGTATATGGCTGGTATATGTAGTTGGTCCATAAGGCTGGTACATACAGCTGATATATGGATTTGGTATATATAGTTTGTACATACAGCTGGTATATATAACTGATATAGGTAATAAATAAAGCAAGACATATAGTTGGTTTATATAGCTGGTCCATACAGCTGGTACATATAGTTTATACATACAGCTGGTACATATAGCTGGTCCATATAGTTGATACATACAGCTGGTACATATAGTTGATACATACAGCTGGTACATACAGTTGATACATACAGCTGGTACATACAGTTGATACATACAGCTGGTACATATAGCTGGTCCATATAGTTGATACATACAGCTGGTACATATAGTTGATACATACAGCTGGTACATATAGTTGATACATACAGCTGGTACATACAGCTGGTACATATAGTTGATACATACAGCTGGTACATATAGTTGATACATACAGCTGGTCCATATAGTTGATACATACAGCTGGTACATATAGCTGATACATACAGCTGGTACATATAGTTGATACATACAGCTGGTACATATAGTTGATACATACAGCTGGTACATATAGTTGATACATACAGCTGGTAGCTGGTAGGTAGTCTACTGTGCGACAATTCCCTCCTCTATCTCTCTGCAAGGTTACAGGCCTGGGCATATCTCTCGCTCATATCTCTGATATAAACACACGCATACACACAATATGACAAAAGCACCCGCCTCCTAGACAACAAGATTAGATGGACAAAAAACACAGACACATAAAGCAAACATACACATAATATGACCGTGGCACCGTATACAGGACGTTAGACTAGCAAATAAAACACACACACATCATGTTTTGTCGCTATAGGGTACTATAAATCAAACCTCAATCAGACATCTTCATCAGCCATCCCAGCTATCACTGTTTGAGCCACAAACAGGCAAAACGTGCACACACACCAGTGCACAAGCGTGCACACACGCACATCCAAAGCCGCTCTGCCTACAGAGTAACACTACTCACCGTGCAGGCCGAACTCAAGGACACAGCGCGAGTAGGGAGGCAGAATCCTGTTAATGCGGGTTTAAGCGGAGAATCCAATAATGAAATTAGATCAGGAGCTAATTCAGTTACAGTTCTGTCCAGATGTTGATACTGATCATGATGATGATTATCCCCTCGTAGATCCGCTCTGTATGTCTGATTGATCTGGCTCTGCAGCGGGGCACAGAAAGACAAGATGCCGCGGTGACGTGCTTCCAGAGCGGACAGGGGGGTGAGGGGTACCGTAAGAAGGGTTTCGGTAGAGCTCTCCGGTGCGGTTTTCAGGCTACGGTATTTTGCTCGCTGTGTTTCCGGTCCTAAAGGGAAAGAACCGCGACGAGGAGCTGATCATGATGCGACATTCTAAGGTTGAGCTGAGACCCCCGCGCGCACTGGAGGCTCAGAGGCACGCAGCGCATTGAGAGGAGAGGAAGGAGAGGGAGGGAGGGAGGGAGGGAGGGAGGGAGGGAGGGAGGGAGGGAGGGAGGGAGGGAGGGAGGGAGGGAGGGAGGGAGGGAGGGAGGGAGGGAGGGAGGGAGGGAGGGAGGGAGGGAGGGAGGGAGGGAGGGAGGGGAGACCTCACCCATGCCTTGAGGCTCCTATAAATTTTAGTTTCATAAAAAAATTAAATAACAGATAGCCGACTGTGAAAATAATACGGTGACGCATAGAGATATGGCTTTTATTATTATTTAACCCTTATTTTACCATATTAACACAACATAATAGACTATTGGGGGAGGAGAGGAGATTAATTGGAATCCGGGGAAGATTAAGTGCCTATGATGGTATGAGGTCCAGAGTGGATATTTAGCCAGGTTTAACACCCCCACTCTGATGATAATTGCCATGGGATAGTAATTACAGGGACACGTGATCAACGTCCCATCAAAATAAGGTAGAGTTTAACGTTAGACCGCTGTAGTAGGCTAGCTGTGGCGAAGATAACATGTCAAAATAAGGGATTCCCAACCTAGGGGGTGCGCACCCAAGTTGGGTTGCCTATGTTTCCTAGGGGATCCTGGGCTTTACCAGATTTGAGGGATAAAAACATTTTATATTTATGTATTTTTTTCTTTTATCTATTACAAAGGGGGTGTGCTGACTAATTAAAGGTATTATTACCAACATAACTGGCCCTCTTACAGAAACCTTGCTAGCATTGTAAACTTCAAGGCTATAACCCTAATTTGCTCCCACCTTGTGGTAGTTAGCTGAACTACAGCAACGCCAGTTCACATTCATACCAACTCTCCCCTTATAGTGCATTTGCTACAATAATTTTGATTTAATTTGCCAAATTGACAAAAGCTTTAAAAAATATATTTTAGTATATAAAAAAAACCCCGATATGGCACAATGATTCAACTATTATTCCCCATTGCTTGACAGAAGGATTTCACTTGCCCATGTCTGCTATTCCTCGTGTTAGGAGATGACCAGCAGTGGTCACCCGTGGTACTGATGATATGGAGCACCACTGGCTCATGAAATAGTGAAACATCCAGACTCATCTCGTCTCGACAGCACCGTGTTCCCAGAATGCATCTTTAATAGAAATTCTTAACCCCCAATTTCATTTCTTTCACTATAGCACTTTTCCTGTTCCCATAGCAACAATATAGCCCTATTTCTGTTCCCACAGAACGCTTCCTGTTATCATAGTAACAACATGGCAGCAACTTATGGCAGCAATATTGCACTCTTCCTGATGCCATTTCACTTTTCTTGTTCACAGTTTAGTATAGCCTTTGCACTGGGAGTGCAACTCTGAAAATGTTGTCTTCTCTTAGAAAAACACAGGATCCACTGTTAACAATTTATTCCACAACAGCCAGGAGAATAAAGAAAGTAGTTCTAAACATTTACATCCGATTGTATGTGATTTCTATGGGAAGAAGGAAATACAATATAATAAGGAATGTAAACCGTCTCAAAAGGTGTAAGGTGTAGGTGTTAGAATGGGAATGTACACTTTCAAAAGGTGTTAGGGGTCAGGTGCTAGGGGTTAGGGGTCAGGTGTCAGGTGCTAGGGGTTAGGAGTTAGGTGCTAGGGGTTAGGAGTTAGGTGCTAGGGGTTAGGGGTTAGTGTTAAAAAAAGAAATGTACCGGCACTAGAAACATGCAGGGAGTAACCATAATTGATTACAAGGGACAGAAGAAAGATTCTATTGAAAATGAGCCTTAACATGACAGTTGTCCTCACTGGCCCACAGGCTGGGTGTTTTGTAAAATAACTTTGTGACCGTTGCGGTTGTAAAAGGGCTTTATAAATACATTTGATTGATTGATTGATTGAATGATAGTGGATGTTGTTATGTTTCAGTGGGGCTACCATAAGGTTAACTAGACTAGTCACAATAATTGTGATGGAGGACACATAACATAAAGCTGCAGTATTTAACCAACACATCATAACATTATACTGATAAAATTACTTGATAATACACCATGTAAAGTATGCTGGCTACTATGACAGGGTAGCAAAGGCTACAGAGATAAGAAATCTTGGAAAATTTTAATTTGGCGATGTATAGAACAGAAATAATATGGTAAGATATTACGAGGTATGGTAGGATACACACAGACAAAACAATGTTGGTAATGTTGGAGAAACAACAAAACAGAGCAGAACCCTTGGTAATGTTGGAGAAACAACAAAACAGAGCAGAACCCTTGGTAATGATGGAGAAACAACAAAACAAAGCAGAACCCTTGGTAATGTTGGAGAAACAACAAAACAGAGCAGAACCCTTGGTAATGTTGGAGAAACAACAAAACAAAGCAGAACCCTTGGTAATGTTGGAGAAACAACAAAACAGAACACAACACTTGGTAATGTTGGAGAAACAACAGAACAGAGCAGAACCCTTGGTAATGTTGGGGAGTTTACTTAATGTTGACTTCAGGAGCAGGGAGTTCTACATACAGCTCTCTTCTCATTGCTATAGAACTCTTCTTATTACCACTCTGTTTTTTTTTGGACAGGAAGGCAGAGTTATTTTTGCACCTACCTGGCCTTTACAGGAGTGATTGTATTCAACAGCTGTTAAGAAGGCACATCCAGAATTCCTCTTCTGTGGAACCTCGTTCCCTCCCTCATGGAACAATAATTATTCAGATAAGTGTAGCGGTTGTAACATCTGCACCACTATCCAGTAGTGTGTACAGCACTCTGGTGTACACTGAGGGTGAAGAAAGTCAGTGACACAAGTCAATGTCACCTGGCTCAGAGTGGCGATTGAATTCATCACTGTTGTTGTTTGTGCAGGGTGTAGACTTTTCAGGGCTCCACGCTGTTTTTTCAGGCAACATGCATGACAATACCCATTTAAGCTTACTCTGCTCAATCAATATTTTTTGTATAATTTCCAAATTCAGAGCACTGGGATGCAGAACCCCAAAAAACAAAATCTTTCACTGTCCAAATATCTTGTAGGTATACTGTAACGATTCTGTATTCACCCCCCTGGACTTTTTCACCCATTTATTCTTACTATACTTATTTTATTACAAACTTTCAAAAAAATCAAAATGGATTCATAGGTTTTTGATCAACAATAAAAAGTCCATAATGTCAAAGGAAATAGAAATGTAAATTTTTTTCTAAATTAATTACAAATATAATACAGAAAAACATGTATTGCATAAGTATTCCCTTTCCCATGACAACTGCATGAGCTGTGGTGCAACCAATGGTCTTTAGACAACAAGGTGGACAAGGACAGAGATGACCAGGTGGACAGGAACAGATTTTCTAGTACAATTACACAGTGCTTTACACACAAACATTTGAATAAAAAATTTTAATTGAAAGATATTAAAATAATAATAAAATATATAAAACCATAAATATATGTATATATATATATATATATATATATTTTTAAAGTAAATAAAAAGAATCAACAAAATACAAAATCACAATGATAAAATATTAGTGAATACCATCATGTAAAAATGTGTTTTTAGGTAATATTCAAAATAATGCACTGAGGGAGCATCTCTGACATTCTGTGGTAGGCTGGCAGTATGAGTCTAAGGGCCCATATAGCCAAGGCCCGGTTCCCTTTAGTTTTCAGTCTAGACTCCGGAACATCCAGAAGTCCCTTTTCAGCTGATCTGAGAGGCCAAACAGGTCAGTATGGGTTGAGCATGTCACTAATGTAATCAGGTGCCAGACAATATAGTGCTTTAAAAGTGATAAGTAGAATTTTAAAATCTACTCAGAAATTCCCTGGTAACCAATGTACATAGACCAATGCAAAGAAAACAATATGGACTGAGACAGGACAGACTAGTCCCCTGGCAGCATAAAACCAGGGTAGACTGTAGAGTTACTGTAGAGCTCAGTTACAGCTGAGCAGGGAGATACTGAGCTTACTGCAACAGCCCAGGTGCTTCACAAAAGTGGCCTTTATGGGAAAGTGGCAAAAAGAAAAAACTCACATCACATCTTGGCTAGGGTTTGCCAGAAGGTATGTTGGAGACTCTGAGTCCAAGGGAAAGATGATTCTATGTCTGATGAGATGAAAATAAAGTTATTTGGCCTCAATGCTAAGTGCTATGTTTGGCGCACATCATCGTGAGAACACCATCCCTACCGTGAAGGTTGGTGGTGGCAGCATCTTGCCATGGGAATGCTTCTCAATTGCAGGGACAGGATTGAGGAAAGGATGAAAGGAGCGAAATACAAAGAGGGCTTTTAAGAAAACCGGAGTTTACAAGACCTCAGACCGGGGCACAGTCAAGACAACGCTTGAGTGGCTTCGGGACAAGTCTGTGAATGTCCATGAGTGGCCCTGTCAAAGCCCGGAACTAAATCCAATTGAGAAAATGTGGAAAGAGTTGAAATTTGCTGTTCAATTAATCAATCTAATTTATTTTAGAAAGCCCATTTTACATTAATAGTTTTTACAGATACCCAGCCAGAAATCCCAAAGAGCAAACAACAACTGTGTTGATGTTCACGAAAGATCCCAAGCCAACTTGACGGAGCTTGAGCAATTTTTAAATGAAAAATTGGCAAAATTACTGTTCAGATGCTCAAAGCTGGTAGAAACTTATAGGCAAAATAGACTCATGGCTATAATTGCTGGCAAACATTAGCTAAATACTTCAATTATTTGCTACGGATGTTATTTTTTACTTTAAAATATAATTTAATTTTGTTGATCAGTGGCTAAAACTCCAAATCCATTTTAATTTAATATTATCAAACAAAATGTGATTATGTCCAAAGGGGTAAATCATTTTGAGAGCCATTGTTTGGGTTTCTGATTTTGCAATCAGTGGCGCAAAGCTGCAGCACAGAATGCATTAAGCATGTCAGGCCCAGTGGATTCCTTTTACATTAATAATAACATTCCCCCCACGTCCTCCCTCCATTTCTTGTTCCACTCTCTCTTCCTCCCTCCCTAGCTCCCTCCATTTCTCTTCTGATACCATTCTCCCACGTTATCCATCCCTCCTTCTCTCCCTGACGGTTTTCTCTTGGCACTTTCCCTTCCTTTCTTCCAACCTTGTATTTTATTAATGGGGAATGCTGCAAATTCATTTTTCATATGAGAGAGATGGAGCGAGAGAGTAGAGGGAGAAACAGGAGAGAGGATAGAGAGGGAGAAACAGGAGAGAGGATAGAGGGAGAAACAGGAGAGAGGATAGAGGGAGAAACAGGAGAGAGGATAGAGGGAGAAACAGGAGAGAGGATAGAGGGAGAAACAGGAGAGAGGATAGAGGGAGAAACAGGAGAGAGGATAGAGGGAGAAACAGGAGAGAGGATAGAGGGAGAAACAGGAGAGGATAGAGGGAAAAACAGGAGAGAGGATAGATGGAGAAACAGAAGAGAGGATAGAGGGAGAAACAGGAGAGGATAGAGGGAGAAACAGGAGAGGATAGAGGGAGAAACAGGAGAGAGGATAGAGGGAGAAACAGGAGAGAGGGAGAATTCTTGCATTTACGTTTTGAATTAAATGAAACTCATATCTGACATGTAAGTAATTGGTTAGTATGTATGAAATAGATGTTGTTGTGGCTTTAGTCCTATATCATATCACTCTGCTTTGGGGAAGAAAGAGCGAGAGAGAAGAGAGACAAAGGGAAGACAGAACCACAATCACATGAATTCACTAAATGTCTTGGCATTATTAGCTATTATGTGTAGATTGTAGATAAAATCTATTTAATAGTCTAGAAAAAATCTAGAACAATAAAAAGGAACCAGACAAGCCTAGTGCCGCTGGTCCGCGACTGGATTCGATCCACGGCTTCCTCCTGACAGACTGTCTGTTACTATGTTATTTAAACAGCGGGTGTTGTTGCACGTAAGTGTGTAGAGATGTGGTGTCTGTTTACTTTTGCATTGTTAAACCAATTACTCGTAACACCACAATTCTCAAAATGAGTTCCCTACATTTGCTAACATCTATACCAACAAAAGGGGATAACAAGGTCACTACACTACATTCAACCCATCAAATTAGAAAGAGATTACTGTAGATGGCTAGCTAATAGCTGTACTGTGATGAAAACAATGACTGCAATCACTCCATGGCTGGTTCCACTACGCTGTGTGAACTACACTATGTAAATCCAAATCCAGAGGAATGTGTTTGTTGTCTGTGCAGTTCTTCAATTGCAATATAAACATAAACAGTTTTACTTCAGGCTTACTATAATATCGCTACTGAAGCTTGTAGCCAGCGAAGTTTTAGTCTAGCTATACAGTAACTATAATGAAAACAATGACTCTAATCAGTCCATGAATGATTCATTTCTTTAGAAAACAATGACAGTTGATTAGACAACCACTATGCTATGTAAATAAAGAGCAATATGTTCCTTGTCGGTACAGTTCGTCCATCACAATAGAACTGTGATTTTTTTAATTTTAGACTTACTATAATGTAGCTACTGAAGCTAAAAGGCAGCGAGATTTTAGTCAATCCTGAACAAATCCTAATGCCCGATTTGTTTTGTCTGTGGCGAGGAGCGAACACTGGTCGCCTACGTGTCAGTCCGCGTCTCTAACCACTACGCTATTTAACAACGGGTAGTTGGTCAGCAGTCAGTCAGGCACTCACTCACCAACTCACTCAGTAAGAGCCATTTGCTCTTACTGAGTGATCTGTGATGTTGTGGTGGATCTATAGTGGTGGATCTGTGATGTTGAAGAGTGGTGGTGGATCTGTGATGTTGAAGAGTGGTGGTGGATCTGTGATGTTGAAGAGTGGTGGTGGATCTTTGATGTTGAAGAGTGGTGGTGGATCTGTGATGTTGAAGTATAGTGGTGGATCTTTGATGTTGAAGAGTGGTGGTGGATCTGTGATGTTGAAGTATAGTGGTGGATCTGTGATGTTGAAGAGTGGTGGTGGATCTGTGATGTTGAAGTATAGTGGTGGATCTGTGATGTTGAAGAGTGGTGGTGGATCTGTGATGTTGAAGAGTGGTGGTGGATCTGTGATGTTGAAGAGTGGTGGTGGATCTGTGATGTTGAAGAGTGGTGGTGGATCTTTGATGTTGAAGAGTGGTGGTGGATCTGTGATGTTGAAGTATAGTGGTGGATCTGTGATGTTGAAGAGTGGTGGTGGATCTGTGATGTTGAAGTATAGTGGTGGATCTGTGATGTTGAAGAGTGGTGGTGGATCCGTGATGTTGTGGGGCTGTTTGACTTCCATATGTCCCTGGGAAACATGTTAGGATACATTCCAACATGGACTCCATCAAGTACCAGATTTTTTTCCAAATCCTGTCTGCCCCTGCCAGGAGGCTAAAACTGGGTTGTTGACATAACTTCCAGCACGACAACAATTCAAAACACACCTTCGAATCCACACAAAAATGTCTCACTGACCATAGAATCAAACTTTTGCACAGCCTTATGTGATCATATTTAAAGAGTCTATATAATTTGGCACGAAACTGTATGTTGTTGTTGCTACTGTTTATCTGTACAATTTAGCTGTGGTCAATTTGTAATTTTCTTTTTACCAAATGGTCACCAGCTGAATCTGGTTACCATTTCCTGTGTCAGAGCATATATGCTAAGATGCCAACTTTTTTGATACAGGGTCTAGACAGTTCTTGTATGTTACGATGTCAACCCTGTAAGCTACATTATAAACTAAATGGATGAAGGTAAAAGTCTAATTAACCTGCATACAGCCAGGAATCGATTTATTATTAAAAAGGCAAACAACAGCATATACACAAGATTCCCCTCCCTGCCCCAGGTTCTCCCCCTCTCTTCCTCCCAGGTCCTCCCCCACTCAGGTCCTCCCCTGTTCCTCCCAGGTCCTCCCCTCTTCCTCCCAGGTCCTCCTCTTCCTCCCAGGTCCTCCTCTTCCTCCCAGGTCCTCCCCTCCCCTCTTCCTCCCAGGTCTTCTCCCTTTCTTCCTCCCAGGTCCTCCCCTCTTCCTCCCAGGTCTTCTCCCTTTCTTCCTCCCAGGTCCTCCCCTCTTCCTCCCAGGTCTTCTCCCTTTCTTCATCCCAGGTCCTCCCCGCCTCCTCAGGTCCTCCCTTCCTCCTCAGGTCCATTTGGCCTCCATGTCATAAAGGTGGAGGAGGTCAGAGATGATGGCATCAATGTGTTCCTTAGTTACATCTTCACAAAGCACCTAAAAACACAGACATGATCAGTACACGTACACCCACCCACACACACACCACCCCACACACACACCACCCCACACACCCACCCACCCACACACCCACACACCCACCACCCCACACACCCACCCCACCCACACACCCACCCCACCCACACAACCACCCACCACACCACACAACCACCCCACCCACCCACCAACCAACACACCCACCCACCTACACAACCACCCACCCACCTACACAACCCACCCACCCCACCCACACAAGCACCCACCAACCCAAACAACCACCCCACCCAGTCCTACCTGCCACCATTCCCTC
The DNA here is from genome assembly GCF_011004845.1 of Esox lucius. Classification (NCBI taxonomy): domain Eukaryota; kingdom Metazoa; phylum Chordata; class Actinopteri; order Esociformes; family Esocidae; genus Esox; species Esox lucius. The sequence goes on from NC_047580.1 coordinate 36,544,518, forward strand.
TGTCCAACAGGTAGCTCCACTCCATAGCTGTGCAGTGCCAGGTACAATGTTGCTATGGCAATGTGCTGAGGGGCATGACGCACACACATGGTGCCATGGTAACAGTCCCTGAGCAACGCCCAGCTGGTCTCCGCAACGGGTGTCCTGGACCAGGCATGACGATTCACTAACGACTTTACTGAAAGTAGATAGTGGAGGAGGTACTACACACACACACACACACACACACACACACACACACACACACACACAGTTAGGGTCTGGAGTTATAGAACAGCAGTAAGGGATTACAGGTCAGGGGTCAGGACAGACCTTGTGTGGATGTTGGAAGGAAACGTGGAAGTTGAGCTGTCGAAGAACCAGGAGTTCACACTGCACTACACTGTCCCGGAGGTCCCAGAATTCACTGTCACAGCTCAGTGGGTCACTACTATGATGGAAGTACCTGGGGAGGGAGGGAGGGATGGAGGGAGGGAGGGAGGGAGGGAGAAGAAAGAGGATAAATCAGAAAAGTTCATAAAACCAAATATGTTAAATCTGAGTTATGTTCAGTAACTAAAGATGACAAATCAGATAAACGAAATGTTTAAAACAGCTAATTCCCATGTTTGATGTGTTCTAGTCCAGCCCTGTCTACATGTATAGTTGTCTAGTCCAGCCCTGTCTACATGTATAGTTGTCTAGTCCAGCCCTGTCTACATGTATAGTTGTCTAGTCCAGCCCTGTCTACATGTATAGTTGTCTAGTCCAGCCCTGTCTACATGTATAGTTGTCTAGTCCAGCCCAGTCTACATGTATAGTTGTCTAGTCCAGCCCTGTCTACATGTATAGTTGTCTAGTCCAGCCCTGTCTACATGTATAGTTGTCTAGTCCAGCCCTGTCTACATGTATAGTTGTCTAGTCCAGCCCTGTCTACATGTATAGTTGTCTAGTCCAGCCCTGTCTACATGTATAGTTGTCTAGTCCAGCCCTGTCTACCTGTGGCAAACGTTGATGATGTCACGGGTGCGGAGGTGCTGCTCCTCCACCTTGCCAGCCAGGTAAATGCAGCTCATAGCCACCAGGTAGGGTTCATACAGCGACACACTGACACATTGGAAAAAACGATGGTACAATACACACGCCGTCGCCACGGGAACCGAACGCATCCCCAACTTCACACCTGGGGGGATTGAAGGAAAGAAGGGTTGACGAGAGGGAGGTCTATTACCTGGCCCCGGGTAAGCAGGTCTTCTAGATGGTGAAAGTTAACTATTTTTTTCTGTTGAAAGCTCAAGTCGGCTCAAATCAAGTAACATAATCAAGCATGTATAGTAATGAGTTGCATTGTGTTCACACGCAAATGGGTTCTCTTTTGGTAAAAACATCTCTAATTTAACAATGAAATGTATGAACAATTATGTTTTTGTTTTTTTAAGTACATTTCTAGAGAGCAGAACAGGCTTTTGATTGGAGAAGCACGTTATTACCTCACTACCTGTTCACATTAATCCATTGCCAAGATCAGCACGGTAAGTTAATAGAACTCCTGTGAGTGATGGTCGTTCAGTCACAAGTGGATGAATTTTACAACTTGAGTTGATGTTGGTGCAACTGACAATCGTAACATGCACGGGACAAAGTAGCATGCAGGCTTTTGAAAATTAAAAACAGTGTTTGGATCCTTCAGGACAGTAGTTGAATAGCTATGGCCAGTTTTAATACTGTACCCGTTTCCATGATGAACCGACACACACGAAAGTGAGTTTTCATCTCCCGCGAGGTGTCTGTCTCCGTGTCTCCGTCCCTTTTTCCTGCGGATGTAAGGTAAACCGAAGAGATGGCCTCCATGGAACCAGGTGTAACAAAACTGTCCATGTTATGTATATTATTACCAGCAATTAACGTTAGCTAGCTAGCATTAGCTAAACAGTGACTTGTCCACTGCAGGAGGAACGTTGCACTATAATTTACTGCGTATGTAACAAGCCCCATAAACGCGTTATTTCTACATAGATAGCAATAACAGCTAAAACTTGGGGACTAAAAAACGAATCCACACTCTTTACTATCACACTTCCGCCAACAACACAACGTTCTTGTTGCATGGTCCTACTACGGATTTGGCCAGCTTTTTCATTTCACACATGCCGCCCTCTACTGGTAAGGCGAATTGACATTTCCTAGTGGCTGAGCATTGTCTTGTACAAGATGATTTACCGTTACAACAAGTACCCAAATAGCGGTTATGTTCATGATTTTCTAAGAGAAAATGTGTTAATTTTGCTATATTTATAAACTCTTGTCAGAGAGCCCCAGCAACGGTACAACAGCTCAAGCTCTGCCTGGAATATCGCTGTTGCTATGCAACCTGTCAACATAAACGAAGTTGGTTATCCAGGAGATAAGGATGTCGTCTGGGTACTCGGCTAATCAGGTATCAATTACCACATTAATTAACTTACTTTTTTGTTTTTGTGCAATCCAGTAAACATTTGCTGTTGTCTTTTAGTATGAAAATGCTTTCAAATCAAAGAAACTTCAGAATTGGACAGTGCCAAAGGATTTCAAGGAGGTAGGTTTGTTATTTGTGAGTAAATGCCTGGTGCTATTCAGTCGAACTTTGCTGAAATTAATGTGTGTGTGTGATTGTGTGTAGAGGCCCTCCGCGGCTGAGGGCCACACCACATTCATTGCCAATGACCGGGGACACCTCTTACCTGGAGTGAAGGTTAAGGTGAGTGTGGGCGCGCACACGATAAACATCCGGGTATTCCAAACAAAGAAATGTTTTTATCTGGGACACCACATACTTTTCTCTTCTTCACTAAGAGAGTTATGGCCTTAAGCATGTTTTTCTTTCCTTTAAATTCAACCCAACTGAAAAGATAGCAGAGCTTCTGCTCAAAAGGCGAAAGCCTATAAGATGTTTTTGCAACTCTCGACTGATCTTGCTCGAGAAAATTCTTTAGGTGAATCTTTGATACTTCTCCAAGTCGTCTTCTATTAAATAAGATTAGCCATGGTAACACTTCCCATGCGGATTAAAGTATCCATTGCAGATTTTGCTGTTTTCTTGAGGTGTTCAGTCAGTCAATCCTTGGTTTTGTAAAAACCAGACTCATGCCAAATATTGGAACAATCTGTAAGAAAACATGATTATTTTTTAGGTGACTATCCCTCAGGTGACTATTACAAAGGAGAATGCATTTGAACACTATCCTGAGATGCCATCTACCCTTGAGTAAAGCCCAGGTAGTGATACTCTGATGAGCACTTCAGCCCTAGCCCCTAACCCTTAACCTTAACCCCTAACCCCTAACCCCCCTAGCCCCTAACCCTTAACCTTAACCCCTAACCTTAACCCCTCTGTAGAGGGGAAACGCTCCTCTGTGGACAGAACACTTCTCCATTATCATCTCAGTTTAAACTGTGTCGTGTTTCAGGCACTGGGCAGAAAATTCGGATATTATACTGACAACATAAAATCCACAGCAATTATTATGACGGAAGCTGATTGAATCATTTTACTCCACCTCCCCAACAAAAAAAAACACTGAATCAGAAAACTTAGGTTACACTTCACCAACCATGACACCTGAACCTGCATTAATCAGGTTTTTAAAGACAACCCCTCTGGGATCCAGGGCATCAGACTTGAACACGCAGTCATAACGCAGCTCCGTTACTGCGCTATAGATTCTGGCCAATCAGATACAATTCTGAATATGTTAATTTGTTATGTTTATCTCCCACTTCCTGGTCTGTCAGGAAGGGATTCCTGCAGTGTGTAGAGAAAGGTGTTCTGATAGGCCCAATCATTTCTTAATGCAACTGCGGGAAATATCAGAACTTACTCAAGGAGCCACATCATTAATATCAGAAGCTAGAGATTAAACGAAGACCTTAGTGGTCATAGAATTTGTGCCATGTTCCTGAAGATGCCGCTTGTCACACGCCCACAAACATTGCTCAAGCCGCCATAAGACAGACAGAAAAGAGACTGAGAGAGAAAATGTCAATGGAATGTAATGGCCTACCTCAGTATGGGTACTACAGAAGATGCCAGTGTTTCCAAAGTATGTTATCTATTTGCCAACATCAATGTTATTCCCAGCCAATAGACAGTGGTGGGGGACAGCACCAATCACAGAGTTCGGATTGCTGTCATAATTTACCAGCCTTCCTAATGAGCTGTCATTTCTGGAAGCAGTAATACTGAAGTAATGGAAGAACATATATTCCAGTAATCCAGGTGGAGGTGGACATTATTCCATATCCAGTAAAAGATAAATACATTCATAATGTAGAAACAAAACACAAAGTACCAACTAGTGATGAAACAGTAAAATTCCAGACAGTTAGTATTACCATTTCAAATTTATATTATCATTAAAATCATGTTAGACTACCGTGATTTCAAAAACTCATGATAATTAGCAACAGTCTGACGCAACATGCAACGTGGGTTTTGTTTTGTGTGAAAACATGGCGGAAGCCAGTGACATAACGTTTTTAACCAACATGCTTAAAAGACACACAGCATAGCTAACTCAGTTTACTAGCATATTATATTTATTCATATTTCTGTTCCATGCAACACCATTTTAATAATCTAACTTAATTTACTTTAACAATGTTTTTTGTATTATACTCTGTTAACTGTTATTATGGCAGGCAAAGGCCTAAGAAATCCTTTTTCAAGATTATCACACAACAGAAATGTTGCAACACATATCTGCCTTAAAATTCAACTCAACAGAGTAGGCTGTATTACATAAGGTATATAATAAACAGTTATTAGGGCAGCCATAAGTCTATGAAATCACTTCTGAAGATTTACACTCAAAGCAAATGCTTGTATAATTGCCGTCATCTAACTTCATACAGTATCTTTTTTGTACTACATGCTTTTAACGACAGTTATTCCAGAAGCCCAGACCCAAGAAATAAACTTTCAGGGCTACTCACTCAATATGAACAGGAGACCCTCATATGGGCGTTGACATGTGAGGTGAAGTCAGGAGTCATTTCTGTTGAAGCAGTGTGTGGTACTGCTGCAAGATGTTTGTCAGTGAGCCTGGATCTGTGCTTGGACTTGTTGAATTTTAGCATCGGGTGACAGTTTTTTGCATTTGGTTGCATGCTTGCTCTGGAAGTGCCTCTGCAATTTGTAAAAAAGGTTCAAAAGGTTTATTTGTCATTTACAAGTCATGGCAATGAAATGCTTGGATTTCCTACTCCCGACAGGGCAGTTTTTTTTTTACAGTAATTATAATATGTAAAGAAGATAACAAGATAACACAAACTATCAATAATAACACTATATAAAAAACAAGCATCAATAATAATAACTATACAACTGTACAACCGTAGTGCAATGTAAAAGTGACTGGTGTGCATGATATGATTGGCAGATGAGCGTGATATAAAGTGACAGGTGTGTATGGGACTATGGATGGAAGGAAAAAGGGGTTCCTGAGTTGAGCAGCCTTACAGCCTGAGGAAAGAAGCTGTCCCGTAGCCTGTTAGTTTTGGACTGAATACTCCTGTATCTTCTGCCTGACGGCAGCTTGGTAAACAGTCCGTGGCATGAGTGGCTGGGATCTGTAATGATCCGTTTGATTCCTCCTCCTACACCTCTCTGTGTAGAGATCCTGCAGGGATGGCAGGTCAGACCTTGTGATGCGCTCTGCTGTTTTAATCACCCTCTGAAGTGCTTTATGGTCGATGCAGCTGCCATACCAGGTGGTGACACAGCCGGTCAGGATACTCCCATAGTGCATCTGTATACTGGTCCATACTGAAGCTACGTATCATAGTAACGCAAATAGCTTGTTTCAACTTAAAGGTATTTTGAACAGACATTATGATACTACTATACTCATTACTGGGAGTGCCACAAGACTTTTAATTTGAAATACAATAAATACACAGCAGTAAATAAAGTAACGTAATCTGCAGTACCTCGTCAGGTATCCAAATCTCCTGTGGACAACTCCTGTGCACAGCCCTTTTCAGATCAGCCCACAGGTGTTCAATTGTATCCAGGTCTGGGCTCTGGCTGGGCTATTCCAAAACAGTAATCTTATTCTGGTAAAGCCATGCTTTTGTGGATTTGGATGTGTGCTTTGGGTTGTTTTCATGCTGAAGGGTGAACTTCCTCTTCAGCTTTCTAACGGGTACCTGAAGGTTTTGTGCCAAAATTGCCTGGTATTTGGAACTGTTCATAATTCCCTCAACCCTGACTAAGGCCCTGGTTCCAGCTGAAGTAAAACAGCACCAAAGCATCAATCAATCAATCAAATGTATTTATAAAGCCCTTTTTACAACAGCAGTTGTCACAAAGTGCTTTACAGAAACACCCGGCCTTAAACCCCAAGGAGCAAACAACAGTAGTGTTGGATTTCAGTGGCTAGGAAAAACTCCCTAAGAAGGCTGAATTTTAGGAAGAAACCTAGAGAGGACCCAGGCTCAGAGGGGTGACCAGTCCTCTTCTGGCTGTGCCGGGTGAGATATTAAGAGTCCAATTAGAATAATAAATACATTTCTCTGGGCTAAATCCAGAGTCTATTTGATTCTAGACAAGGTCAAAAGTATGACCAGGTGGACAAAGACAGGGACAACAACGGGCCCCCCAAACCAGGTACTCCGCAGGTGTGGACCAGGACCTCATCTCCTCCTTAAATGTAAAACTGGAGGAGACTGAGTAAATTTAGAAAGTGCATTCCTCATATCCCCCAGCACAATAATATAGCAGCGTAACACCTTGGAACTGAGACGGCCACCACTATGCTTCACTGTGGGTATGGTGTTCTTTGGGTGATGTGCAGTGTTGTTTTTGTGCCAAACATACCTTTTTGGAAGTTCAACCTTGGTTTCATCAGACCATAACACATTTTCCCACGTGCTTTTAGGGGACTTGATGTTTGATTTTGCAAACTTCAGCCGGGCTTGGATGTTTTTCTTTGTAAGAAAAGGCTTCCGTCTTGCCACCCTACCCCATAGCCCATTCATATGAAGAATACGGGAGATTGTGGTCACATGTAGCACACAGCCAGTACTTGCCCGAAATTCCTGCAGTTCCTTTAATGTTGCTGTAGGCCTCTTGGAAGCCTCCTTGACCAGTTTTCTTCTTGTCTTTTCATCAATTTTGGAGGGACGTCCAGTTCTTGGTAATGTCTCTGTTGTGCCATATGTTCTCCACTTGATGATGACTAGATTTACTGTGTTCCATGGTATATCTAATGTTTTGGAAATTCTTTTGTACCCTTCTCCTGACTAATAACTTTCAACAATGAAATCCCTCTGATGCTTTGGAAGCTCTTTGCGGACCATGGCTTTTACTCTGAGATGCAACTAATAAAATGTCAGGGAAATCCTACTAGAACAGTTTAACGTTTATTTGTGATTAATCAAAGTCACTTTAAGTGATGACTTCTATTTAACATGAGTTTGAATATGATTGGTTAATTCTGAACACAGCCACATCCCCAGTTATAAGAGGGTGTGCAGACTTATGCAACCAGGTTATTGTTAGGATTTTTATTTAAAATGTTTCCCCTTGAAGATTTCAGTTTGTTTTTCAATTGAATTGTTCATATTATAGGTGACATTAAAAGTGGATAAAGTTCTGAAATGATTTATGTCTCATTCTTTTACATCACAAGAACCTGGCATTTTAACAGGGGTGTGTAGACTTTTTATTTCCACTGTAAAAGTATCAGCAAAAAAAGCAGTCTTTGCAAAAACACCTTGTCCCACGAAAGACAGAAGCACTAAAAGGTAACAACTCACTGATAGAGTTCTGAAATAATATATTAAGATATGTTTAAACAAGAAACCAGGCACGCAAAGTTCAGCCGGCCCGCAATAGAAAGTGTTGCCATCTCGAGATTCAAACCCGGGTCACCCACAACAGCCCCAAAGCATGATGTTTCCACCCCCATGCTTCACAGTAGGTATGGTGTTCTTTGGATGCAACTCAACATTCTTTCTCCTCCAAACATGACGAGTTGAGTTTTTACCAAAACATTTTATTTTGGTTTCATCTGACCATATGACATTCTCCCAATCCTATTCTGGACCATCCAAATGCTCTCTAGCAAACCTCAGACGGGCCTGGACACGTACTGGTTTAAGCAGGGGGACACGTCTGGCAATGCAGGATTTGAGTCCCTGGCGGCGTAGTGTGTTACTGATGGTAGCGTTTGTTACTTTGGTCTCAGCTCTCTGCAGGTCATTCACTAGGTCCCCCCATGTGGTTCTGGGATTTTTGCTCACTGTTCTTGTGATCATTTTGACCCCACGGGGTGAGATCTTGCATGGAGCCCCGGATCGAGGGAGATTATCAGTGGTCTTGTATGTCTTCCATTTTCTTATAATTGCTCCCACAGTTGAGTTCTTCACACCAAGCTGCTTACCTATTGCAGATTCAGTCTTACCAGCCTGGTGCAGGTCTACACTTTTGTTTCTGGTGTCCTATGACAGCTCTTTGGTCTTGGCCATAGTGGAGTTTGGAGTGTGACTGTTTGAGGTTGTAGACAGGTGTCTTTTATACTGATAACAAGTTCAAACAGGTGCCATTAATACAGGTAACGAGTGGAGGACAGAGGAGCCTCTTAAAGAAGAAGTTACAGGTCTTTGAGAGCCAGAAATCTTGCTTGTTTGTAGGTGACCAAATACTTATTTTACCGAGGAATTTACCAATACATTCATAAAAAATTCTACAATGTGATTTTCTGGATTTTTCTTTCTCATATGGTTTCTCATAGTTGAAGTGTACCTATGATGAAAATTACAGGCCTCTCTCATCTTTTTAAGTGGGAGAACTTGCACAGTTAGTGGCTGACTAAATACTTTTTTGCCCCACTGTACTAGTGACTTTGCTATTGCTGTTACTCATCTTAAATCTCCATGTCTAGTGTGGGGCAGTGGGTAAGGCTACTGCCTTCTAATCCAAATGTCGCCGGTTTGCAACACAGGCTAACATTTTGTCAAAAAATCCTCTTTCATAGCGTTCATAAAATATCATACGTTTGTCTGGCGTTCGTATTCTATTTTACTAGTGTTCGTAACATTTTATACGTTGTAATAGTGTTCGTAAGATATGTTACGTTTGAATAATTTCATAATGTATCAAACGTTTTGGTGGCGCATTGTAATGTTACCTAACGTCACATATCATACGAAATTGGTGCCATAGATTAACGTAAAATAGTCTACGTAGGTTCCTGAGACCAGGTTGAGGTGTCAATATAGCCTCGTGTCTCTATCCTGAACAAATCCTCTTTTGCCACTGGCTGTTTTAATGGTTAATTGGCCATTTGTGAATGACATTGATACCGTTAAACTGACTAACGTTTCTTACTAAGTTGACCTCCACCACAAATAGCGGCTATGTATTGCGTTTGCCACTGGCCGTTTTAACAGCGTATTAGCCAGTAATATGCTTTGCAGTAATAAGCTATCTACTAACTTACTGGAATAGTCATAAGAATTGAGCAATTGCAAGTCTGTCGAAGCTATTTCATTTCATGGCATAAGAACAAACTTTTTTTTCATAATAGGCAACTAACTTCCTAGGAATAATCATAAGAATTGAGCCAGCAAATGTGTTTGTCTATCCTGACCCAAAACGCATGCACCGTAAGTAAAAATCGAAAATCCACCAGAAACAGTCGCAATATAACAGTTAACTGTTTTATTTCAGGCTTACTATAATGTGGATATTAATGGTTTTAGCCAGCAAAGTTTTCGTCTATACGGAATTATTCATAATGCGTACTTCGCTTCGCCTGCGAGGGGATATGAACTCAGTACCTTTGGTTCACAAGTCCACTTCTCTAACCACTTTTATTTAGCAAGGGTCAGTTGGTCAGTCAGTCAGTCAGGCTCATCTGTCCTTTCTAGTGCATTTGTTATGTAGTATTCTCCAGGCTCATCTGTCCTTTCTAGTGCGTTGGTTATGTAGTATTCAGCATCTTTTAGATTTCTCTCCATACTAGCGTTTCCCTGCAAACTCCTTCGAAACATTCAATACGAATGTATAATATTAAAAACAATATAAGAATAAAAACACCCAACCATACTTATAATATTTGATGCGGCATCAATGACTGCTTCCCATTATATAATTGTTGATCCTAAACAATAAAATTATGAAATCCTATTTAAAGAATTCATGAAATCCTTGGATGACAGGCCTAAGACCAGCACTGCTGGTTGTGGATGCGTAGTCTGGATAACAAAGAAAAGAACAACTAACACATTTAGAGGGTTCTGATAACCAAGCAGCAATAACCGGGGCGGGAGGGTGGCCTAAGCCCCGAATGTATTGTGCTCCTAGCCACGCCTCTGAGATTCAGACAAAAGGTATGTGAGGTCCATTTTTTAATATCAGAAGAAAGAACTGTGTGATGGGGCTAAGAAACACACAGTCAAAACACTATCTGAAGAAAACAAGTTTTAAGTATACTGACATAATAAAAATGTATGTATGCAGAGGCGTCGCTAGAATCACAATAAATTCAGGGCTTAGCCCACCCCAACCCCCAGGCCCCGCCCAGGACAGAAAGTACAGGGTTTTGAATGTACATGCGGATAATGTTGCTGTACATGCTAGCGGCCTTAGATGAATAGATCAGAATTATAGATGAATAGATCAATAAATATTTTTTTATTATTCTTTTCTGGTAAATTTGAGATCCGGGGAAATTCATAAAAGATCTGGGGCTATAGCCCCATGTATGTATGTATGTATGTATGTATGTATGTGTGTGTGTATATACACTCACCTAAAGGATTATTAGGAACACCATACTAATACTGTGTTTGACCCCCTTTCGCCTTCAGAACTGCCTTAATTCTACGTGGCATTGATTCAACAAGGTGCTGAAAGCATTCTTTAGAAATGTTGGCCCATATTGATAGGATAGCATCTTGCAGTTGATGGAGATTTGTGGGAAGCACATCCAGGGCACAAAGCTCCCGTTCCACCACATCCCAAAGATGCTCTATTGGGTTGAGATCTGGTGACTGTGGGGGCCATTTCAGTACAGTGAACTCATTGTCATGTTCAAGAAACCAATTTGAAATGATTAGAGCTTTGTGACATGGTGCATTATCCTGCTGGAAGTAGCCATCAGAGGATGGGTACATGGTGGTCATAAAAGGACGGACATGGTCAGAAAACAATGCTCAGGTAGGCCGTGCCATTTAAACGATGCCCAATTGGCACTAAGGGGCCTAAAGTGTGCCAAGAAAACATCCCCCACACCATTATACCACCACCACCAGCCAGCACAGTGGTAACAAGGCATGATAGATCCATGTTCTCATTCTGTTTACGCCAAATTCTGACTCTACCATCTGAATGTCTCAACAGAAATCGAGACTCATCAGACCAGGCAACATTCTTCCAGTCTTTGCTGCATACCTCGGTTGTAACGTGTGGTTATTTCAGTCAAAGTTGCTCTTCTATCAGCTTGAATCAGTCGGCCCATTCTCCTCTGACCTCTAGCATCAACAAGGCATTTTCGCCCACAGGACTGCAGCATACTGGATGTTTTTTCCTTTTCACACCATTCTTTGTAAACCCTAGAAATGGTTGTGCATGAAAATCCCAGTAACTGAGCAGATTGTGAAATACTGGCCCATCTGGCACCAACAACCATGGCACTCTCAAAATTGCTTAAATCACCTTTCTTTCCCATTCTGACATTCAGTTTGGAGTTCAGGAGATTGTCTTGACCAGGACCACACCCCTAAATGCATTGAAGCAACTGCCATGTGATTGGTTGATTAGATAATTGCATTAATGAGAAATTGAACAGGTGTTCCTAATAATCCTTTAGGTGAGTGTATATGCACACACGCACACACACATTCTGAGATATATATATACAAATATATGCCTATGAACTGTATATACCTCTGTACTTAGAGTGTGTGTGTGTGTGTGTGTGTGTGTAGCATGGCAGTGCTTGGCCCGCTTTTAGGGGGACGTGGGAGATGCCTGCTCGTCTTCCTCCTTCCTCTATCAACCCCACTGCTCGCTCTGAGGAGGGACGACAGCGCCTCATACACACATACACACGCACACACACACACTCAGGACCGGAAAAACACACACACTCTGGACCAGACACACACAGGAAGGCAAAAACAATAACCGGCGCAGATCGACCAACGGAAGGGAACCAGGTACGACACAATTATTTTAAATTTGAAGGCTTTTTTGACATGGGGGCACATTTGTTAACATTAACAAAGCATGTGTAAAATAAAATAGATATAATACATAACATAAGTGAGGTTTAATGTATATATATACACACACACAAACAAACACACCAGTCAAACGTTTGGACACACCTGACCTCATTCAAGGGTGTTTCTTTAGTTTTACTATTTTCTACATTGTAGAATAACATTGGAAATAAAAGCATGAAATAATACATATGGAATCATGTATCAAACATAAAAGTGTTAAATAGATCAAAATACATTTCATGTTGTAAATTCTTCAAAGCTTCAGAAATTAGCAATTAACTGCTTCTTAGATTGCAGCCCAAATGAATGCTTCATGGAGTTCAAGTAACAGACACATCTCAACATCAACATTTCAGATGAGATTGTGTTAATCAGGCCTTTATGGTCAAATTAAAGCAAAGAAACTACTACAGAAGAACACCAATAAGAAGAAACTTGCTTTGTTCAAGAAACAAGAGAACTGCACATTAGACCGAGGGAAATCTGTCCTTTGTTCTGATTAGTCCAAATGTGAGATTTTGGACTCATCAGACTCACCACTGTGACGCATGGAGGATGAGGTGTGATGGTGTATGGGTACTTTGCTGGTGACACTGTCTGTGATTTATTTAGAATTCAAAGCACACTCAACCAGCATGGCTACCACCGCATTTTGCAGCAATACACCGTCCAGACTGGTTTGCACTTAGTGGGAGAATTATTTGTTCTTCAACAGGACATTGACCCAAAACACACCTCCAGGCTGTGGAAGAGTCATTTGACAGAGATGGAGAGTGAAGGTGCTGCATCAAATGACTTGGCTTCACAATCACCCAACCTCAACCTAATTCAGTCGGACCGCAGAGTGAAGAAAAAGCAGCCAGCATTTGTGGGAACAGTGCTCAGCATATGTGGGAACAGTGCTCAGCATATGTGGGAACAGTGCTCAGCATATGTGGGAACATCTTTTAAAACTGTTGGAAAAACATTCCAGGGAAATACCTCATGCAGCTGGTTGAGAGAATCCCATGAGTGTGTAAAGCTGTCATCAAGGCAAAGGGTGGCTACTCTGAAGAATCTAAAATACAAATGTATTTTGATCTCTTGAACAGTTTTTTGGTCACTAGATGATTCCATATGTGTTATTTAATAGTTTTGATGTCTTCACTATTATTCTCCAATCTGTAAAATCTTAAAAATAAAGTGATACACTTAAACGGGTGTGTCCAAACTTTTGGCTGATACTTTATATGTACATACTCTTAACATTTGTAAATATTCTTAAATTTTTATAATATTAACTACAGTATGTTTGGTGTTGCTATGATATGCAAATTGATATGAATAAGAAAGGAGAAATAAATTGATTACAAATATTTACAATATTGTTTGTGCTCCACTGCTTGACATTTTTTACATTAACAGGTCACAGACCTTGTTGCTGCGACTGCACCTGACAGATTGATTGTCAATGTTTAATTTTAACAAAAATTCTGTCTTTGCCTGTATGATCTGTGGGAAATAATGCCCTTCAGAATTATCATAACACTCGGTCAAGATGAGCAAAAAAGGCTTAAGGAAAATGTACAGTAAAAAATATTTGCAAAATGTTCAAAATTAGTTACAAATATAAAACCAACACAAAGCCATTTAAAAAAAAAAGTTTGCTAGAAGACATTTGGGAGAATCTGAGATCTAGTGGAAGAACATTCTATGATCTGTTGAGACCAAAACAGGGCTTTTTAACCTCACTGGTAAGCGCTATGTTTCGTGAAGTGTAAATGCTCAGGCACATAGGGTCTTGGTCTTCTCTTAGGTGCGAGAGCAATTAGCAACTTGATTAGCGATTAGCACGTTCACACCGACTCCTCAGCAGGGTTGCTGTGCAGACCGTCAGTTTTGCGCACGTGGAATAAATAGTCTCTTCTTGCTCTCATTGACTTTTACTAGCAATATGTAAAGACAGATCCAAATAGACTTATTGCTGTAATTGCTGCCAAATATTGACTAGGGGGCAAATACTTATACAATCAATCATTTCTGATAAACTTTTTAAAATGTCTCTCTTTCCACACTCCCTCACTGTGTTTCTGTCCAGACTTGTGATGCCCCAACATCAGAAAGACCAGCCACTGGCGAGAGACCAGCCACTGGAGAAAGACCAGCCACTGGGGAGAAACCACCCACTGGCGAGAGGCCACCCACTGGCGAGAGGCCACCCACTGGCGAGAGACCACCCACTGGCGAGAGACCACCCACTGGCGAGAGACCACCCACTGGAGAAAGACCACCCACTGGAGAAAGACCAGCCACTGGTGAGAGACCACCCACTGGAGAAAGACCAGCCACTGGGGAGAGACCAACTACTGCAGAGAGACCAACTACTGCAGAGAGATCAGCTGCTAGAGAGACCACATTGGCTGGACAGACCTGTCACCAGAAGGAAGAGGGAAACCTCTAGATCCTCCTTCCTCTCCTCCTTTCATTGCTCGCTCTCTCAAGCAATTAGACCTTTTTTTGTTTGCTGATGTACTGAGAAACGAATAAAATATAAGCACATTAAAAATTTGCAAAACCATTTGTGTTAGAAGCGTTTGTATTTGCATAGATTTTCATTTATTTCAAAAAAAACAAATTTGGTGTAAGGCAGGCAGCTCTTGAATTTCCCTGATTAATGTCCTGAGTGAATAGCACACAGCTTCTCCTTCAAAACATATCACAACTTAATAAATATATCAAACGCAAAACAAAAATATATGTAGCAGAACATATTATACAATATTTTAACAACTTTAAGGCAATCATCTCTTACATGGGGCCAGTAGTCATAAGACATTATTTTCATCATATATAATGGCTGATCCCCTGTAGCTAAACAATACGAGAAAGAAAGAATAATCAAACACAAAACTAGTATTATACTTATAGTTGCCCAAAACAGCTTAGTGTAAAACATGGTTTTATACTTAGGTTTTAGATTTCTGACCAGTTAAACACATTGTCTCTCAACACACTGTGTTTTATCATATTTACTGTCTCTCAACAAATTGGCCTTTATCATATTTAGCCTACTATCTCACTGAACACACTGATCTTTATCACATTTCCTTTACTGTCTCTTTCAACACACTGGCCTTTATCATATTTGCTCTACTGTCTTTCTCAACATATTGAGCAAACATGTTGTAAACAAATACAGAAACATCAATAGTCCAAGGAGAATTCAGAGAAAATTTAAATGTACTTGAGCGATTTGTGATGATTCTCAACCTTCATTCCTTCTTTGGTTTCAGCAGTTAAATAAGAGTCTTTGTCCTTATTCTGTTGAAATGAACGCACTTTGTCAAATGGGTCTGATTGTCCTTTTTCCTCTTTAATGACACTGAGTGTTGTAGCCAAAGCCCAGCATCCCCACAATGACGTTCACCTTCTTCATATCAATAAGTACGGATTCCTCAGGGCAGATTGGATAATTGTATTTCAATTATCATGTGGAAAAACACATTCTGGGTTCATAACCAGTGTTTAAGTGAGAGCCTTGTTCCACTGGGGAAGAGCTTTGCGGGTGTGTGCGTGGGGGGGGGGTCTATGTAGGGGTGTGTGTGTGATGGGGTGTGTGTGTGTGATGGGGTGTGTGTGTGTGATTGGGTGTGTGTGTGATAGGTTGCATGTGTGTGATGGGGTGTGTCTGTGTGATGGTGTGTGTTTGTAGGGGTGTGTCTGTGTGTATGTGGTGGGGTGTGTGTCTGTAGGGTTGTGTCTGTGTGATGGGGTGTGTGTGTGTGTGTGATGGGGTGTGTCTGTAGGGGTGTGTGTGTGTGTGTGATGGGGTGTGTCTGTAGGGGTGTGTCTGTGTGATGGGGTATGTGTGTGTGTGATGGGGTGTGTCTGTAGGGGTGTGTTTGTGTGATGGGGTGTGTGTGTGTGATGGGGTGTGTCTATGTGATGGGGGGTGTGTGTGTGTGTGTGTGTGTGTGATGGGGTGTGTCTGTAGGGGTTTGTCTGTGTGATGGGGTGTGTCTGTGTGATGGGGTGTGTGTGTGTGTGATGGGGTGTGTGTGTGTGTGATGGGGTGTGTGATGGGGTGTGTCTGTGTGATGGGGTGTGTGTGTGTGTGTGATGGGGTGTGTGTATGATAGGGTGTGTGTGTGATGGGGTGTGTCTGTGTGATGGGGTGTGTCTGTAGGGGTGTGTCTGTAGGGGTGTGTCTGTGTGTGTTCATTCCTCCTTAGTGGTGATTCTTATCTTCCTGATAATAACCCATTCCTGCTGACTAGCTGTGACTCGTATCCTTAGACAGGAAGTGGCAATGCCAACACTCTTCTTGTTGATGTCAGTCATCTTCATCTTCCCTCCATCAAGACTTCCAATGATGTAGAACTCTTTGCATGTCCTCCCGGTTCCCTCCTCGATCGCCTGGACTCCCAGCTCCACAGTTGCCGAGCCCAGTCTGTCACGACCCTCGGCTGAGCCTGTCTCCACGGTAATGGATGTAACTACCACAGGCTCTTTGAAGACAACAGTCAGGTGGTTTCCAGCAGAGGGACTCTGTCCCCAGAAAAATGTTTTGGTACCAGGAGACCAGGCCAGAGCTGCTACTTGGTCATTATACACTGGAGACGCACAAAGACGCACACAGACAGACAAAGGTTAGATATAGCCAGACCAGAGCTGCCAGCTGATTATTAAACACTAAAGGAAAGAGGACCGGAAGGAGGCCAAAGGATGATTCTGTGTACTTCTTGTTATGTCAGTATAGATGTCAGTCATTATGTGTTTTACCTGTTATGTCAGTATAGATGTCAGTCAGTATGAGTGTTTTACCTGTTATGTCAGTATAGATGTCAGTCATTATGTGTTTTACCTGTTATGTCAGTATAGATGTCAGTCATTGTGTTTTACCTGTTGTGTCAGTATAGATGTCAGTCAGTATGAGTGTTTTACCTGTTATGTCAGTATAGATGTCAGTCATTATGAGTGTTTTACCTGTTATGTCAGTATTGATGTCAGTCATTATGTGTTTTACCTGTTATGTCAGTATAGATGTCAGTCAGTATGAGTATTTTACCTGTTATGTCAGTATAGATATCAGTCAGTATGAGTATTTTACCTGTTATGTCAGTATAGATGTCAGTCAGTATGTGTTTTACCTGTTATGTCAGTATAGATGTCAGTCAGTATGAGTGTTTTACCTGTTATGTCAGTATAGATGTCAGTCAGTATGAGTGTTTTACCTGTTATGTCAGTATAGATGTCAGTCAGTATGAGTGTTTTACCTGTTATGTCAGTATAGACATCAGCCAGTGGGTTGGAGTAGAGGTCTTCCTCAAAGTCCACATCCTTCAGTTTGTTGAAGCTGCCCTGGAAGGAGGAGAAAGTTCCTATGTGTTGAAATAGAGAGGGCGTGAAGCGGATGGCCTCCCCCTGGGTCAAGAGCACTCGGAAGTGACTGAACAGGAAGTCACAGGGCATTTCCTGGTAGAACAGGAAGAGGAAGCGAGCGAGCAGCGGTAGGTGTTCTGAATGGTACAGCTTCCCAATGTAACCCAGCGCAGAGAACTCTAAAGTGACCCAGGAGCGTCTGCCCGCCTTTTCTTGTTGCTGGACACGCCCCCTGATGGCAGACAGGAAGTTTTTGGAGCAGGAGACATCATCCTCTAGCTGAAGGTAGAGCAGGCTCAACCCTGCACAATACTGGAGCAGAAAGCTGTAGTCAACGTTCTGTTTGGAGCGGAAAGTCACACGCGCAGGCTGGTCATTAAAGTTCCTCTTCAGACCTAGAAGATTTAAACAACTAGTTAGTTATCAGGTGTGTGTACCTGTCAGTGGTGTGTAACCAGGTGTGTGTACCTGTCAGCGGTGTGTAACCAGGTGTGTGTAACTGTCAGCGGTGTGTAACCAGGTGTGTGTACCTGTCAGCGGTGTGTAACCAGGTGTGTGTACCTGTCAGCGGTGTGTAACCAGGTGTGTGTACCTGTCAGCGGTGTGTAACCAGGTGTGTGTAACTGTCAGCGGTGTGTAACCAGGTGTGTGTACCTGTCAGCGGTGTGTAACCAGGTGTGTGTACCTGTCAGCGGTGTGTAACCAGGTGTGTGTACCTGTCAGTGGTGTGTAACCAGGTGTGTGTACCTGTCAGCGGTGTGTAACCAGGTGTGTGTAACTGTCAGCGGTGTGTAACCAGGTGTGTGTACCTGTCAGCGGTGTGTAACCAGGTGTGTGTACCTGTCAGCGGTGTGTAACCAGGTGTGTGTACCTGTCAGTGGTGTGTAACCAGGTGTGTGTACCTGTCAGCGGTGTGTAACCAGGTGTGTGTACCTGTCAGTGGTGTGTAACCAGGTGTGTGTACCTGTCAGCGGTGTGTAACCAGGTGTGTGTAACTGTCAGCGGTGTGTAACCAGGTGTGTGTACCTGTCAGCGGTGTGTAACCAGGTGTGTGTACCTGTCAGTGGTGTGTAACCAGGAGTGTGTACCTGTCAGCGGTGTGTAACCAGGAGTGTGTACCTGTCAGTGGTGGGTAACCAGGAGTGTGTACCTGTCAGTGGTGGGTAACCAGGTGTGTGTACCTGTCAGTGGTGGGTAACCAGGAGTGTGTACCTGTCAGTGGTGGGTAGAAGTGTTTAGGGACATGCACCACTATTAGCTGACCCTGCTCCAGCTGGGAAGGGAAGTTGGCCCTGATCTCTTTCACTGTGCTCTTTCTCCACTTGAAATCAAAGTCAGCCAGCAGCACCACCACCAGCATGGCACTCAGCTCTGTGGCAGAGGAGTGGGAGAAAACTGACGACAGCGTGGAGATCAGGTAGCCATCTTTAGGACGACTCACTGAACACAGGCCAATGGTCAGGTACTCTGGAGAGAGATTGAGAAGACGGATGAGTGGGTACTCTGGAGAGAGGAGAACAGTCAGGTACTCTGGAGAGAGGAGAACAGTCAGGTACTCTGGAGAGAGGAGAACAGTCAGGTACTCTGGAGAGAGGAGAACAGTCAGGTACTCTGAAGAGAGGAGAACTGCCAGGTACTCTGAAGAGAGGAGAACTGCCAGGTACTCTGGAGAGAGGAGAACTGCCAGGTACTCTGGAGAGAGGAAAACTGCCAGGTACTCTGGAGAGAGGAGAACAGTCAGGTACTCTGGAGAGAGGAGAACAGTCAGGTACTCTGGAGAGAGGAGAACAGTCAGGTACTCTGGAGAGAGGAGAACTGCCAGGTACTCTGGAGAGAGGAGAACTGCCAAGTACTCTGGAGAGATGAGAACAGCCAGGTACTCTGGAGAGAGGAGAACAGTCAGGTACTCTGGAGGGAGGAGAACTGCCAGGTACTCTGGAGAGAGGAGAACTGCCAGGTACTCTGTAGAGAGGAGAACTGCCAGGTACTCTGTAGAGAGGAGAACTGCCAGGTACTCTGGAGAGGAGAGTTAGCAGGTAGAGGACTGAACTGCCCCAAAAGCCTGGTCTTTTTCTAGGTTTTTACTTTTCGAGGGAGTATTTCCAAGCCACCGTATGTCAATATCTTCTTGTTCCTTTTGGGTTATAAGCTGGGTATCTGTATAAGCCATTTGATTTCCTAACAGATAACAGATGGAAGGGGTCTCTAATGACATCCTGTCTGTTGTCTTGTATAACAGATGGAAGGGGTCTCTAATGACATCCTGTCTGTTGTCTTGTGTAACAGATGTAAGGGCTCTCTAATGACATCCTGTCTGTTGTCTTGTGTAACAGATGGAAGGGGTCTCTAATGACATCCTGTCTGTTGTCTTGTGTAACAGAGGGAAGGGCTCTCTAATGACATCCTGTCTGTTGTCTTGTATAACAGATGGAAGGGCTCTCTAATGACATCCTGTCTGTTGTCTTGTGTAACAGATGGAAGGGGTCTCTAATGACATCCTGTCTGTTGTCTTGTGTAACAGATGGAAGGGATCTCTAATGACATCCTGTCTGTTGTCTTGTGTAACAGATGGAAGGGCTCTCTAATGACATCCTGTCTGTTGTCTTGTGTAACAGATGGAAGGGGTCTCTAATGACATCCTGTCTGTTGTCTTGTGTAACAGATGTAAGGGGTCTCTAATGACATCCTGTCTGTTGTCTTGTATAACAGATGGAAGGGCTCTCTAATGACATCCTGTCTGTTGTCTTGTATAACAGATGGAAGGGGTCTGTAACCCTTTCCAGGTTTATTTTAATGTCTGTGTCATTATTTTAATGTTGTGCGTTCAGTAATCAAGTCAGCTTGTTTTTTGTTTCATGCCCAACCATCATGTTGAATGTTAGGCTGCCCTCCACCAGACTGCAGTACACCTTCTCCATAAATGATCTGCTGACCCCATACCCCATGTTTCCTGGTTAAAAATTGCATTCCTGGTTAAAAACTGCCTTCTTATGTTAAAGACTGGATTCTCTGTAGAGCTTAGATAATCATACAGATATTTTAAACACTGAACCACCTCCACTGGTTAGTTCTTCAGAGAGAGTGGATGGAATGTTGGAATTACATTTCCATTGATGATCAGCTCCTTCATCTTGTCCACATTAAACTAGATTGACTTTCATCCAATCCAGAAGAAGAGAGACATCAGGAGAGGAGAAGAGTGACATCAGGAGAGGAGAAGAGAGACATCAGGAGAGGAGAAGAGAGACATCAGGGAAGGAGGAGACATCAGGGAAGAGAAGAGAGACATCAGGGGAGGAGAAGAGAGACATCAGGGGAGGAGAAGAGTGACATCAGGAGAGGAGAAGAGAGACATCAGGGGAGGAGAAGAGTGACATCAGGAGAGGAGAAGAAGAGAGACATCAGGAGAGGAGGAGACATCAGGGAAGGAGAAGAGAGACATCAGGAGAGGAGAAGAGAGACATCAGGGGAGGAGAAGAGAGACATCAGGGGAGGAGAAGAGAGACATCAGGGGAGGAGAAGAGTGACATCAGGAGAGGAGAAGAGAGACATCAGGGGAGGAGAAGAAGAGAGACATCAGGAGAGGAGAAGAAGAGAGACATCAGGAGAGGATGAGACATCAGGGAAGGAGAAGAGAGACATCAGGAGAGGAGAAGAAGAGAGACATCAGGAGAGGAGGGAGACATTAGGGGAGGAGAAGAGAGACATCAGGGGAGGAGAAGAGTGACATCAGGAGAGGAGAAGAGAGACATCAGGGGAGGAGAAGAAGAGAGACATCAGGAGAGGAGAAGAAGAGAGACATCAGGAGAGGAGGGAGACATTAGGGGAGGGGTTTGTTTACTCTGTTCAGTTGGGGGTGTTCCAGCCAGAAGCTTATAGGAGACGTTGAGCGGCAGATACTGTCCTTGGTCTACCCATGACACACTGGAAACAGGCCAATGCCACTCATCCATCTCCTCCGTTGCCTCCTCCAAATCCTGGGATGAACACACACATACATAAATTTGTATGGCTATCCTCATGGGGACCAGAAAATAGAAATTGCATGCTCCTTTGCCCTAATCTTAACCCTAACCTTAAACTAACCCTAATCTAACCCTTACCCTAATCTCAATAAAGTAACATTTATTCCTAAACTTTACCTAGATGTAATGCATAACCTTAACCCTAAACTTAACCAAAAACACCTGGACCTTAAAGAAACCCCAATTCAAACTCTATAATGAATTGTAAGTTTGACCCTAAACCTAAACCCTGAGTCGGAAATTGACTTTTGCCCCATGGGGACCGGCAAAAGGTAACTGCAAGGAAAGTTCTAGGGAAAAGCTTGGCAACACAAGATAAGGGCATGCTACTCACCCATTTATTGTTTGTTCGTTTATGCTGTAATAAAAAGGAAACTATAAGGAAAGTTCCACAAAACAATAGAATGAAAAGCATGTCAGAATGTGGCAATCACTGTACCCATTATCAGTTTAGGTGCTGCACTCCTGTATTTCCTTACCATGGGACAAGGAGTGAGAAGGGCTTACGGCGCGGAACCGCACAAAAGAACGCTTTCCAGTTCAAAGGCCTTATTTTTCATATCACAATGGACCATATTAAAAAGGTATTAATAATGTACCAGAAGCTTTATTTTCTTATTCTAATTAAAAAGCATTAAACAGAATGGATCGAAGCAATTAACAAAGGTCAACACAACAGGAGGGTGAGGGCAGGGCTTACGGCGAGGGAGAATTACACTAAGAACCCAAAGACCCTGCACCACAGTGACTGTGGAGACACACACACACACACACGACCATTGGTGGAAGTAGTGAAGGTGACATTCACTTAATCCTACCACTCTCCGTGCCATGAGCCCAAACTAACCTTGACTAATCAAAGAACTGAACAAAACTCTAAAAACGCAGCTGTCCAGTCCTGCGATGACATGAAACGCAGCGGTCCAGTCCTGCGATGCCATGGTTTCTTCCAGTTCCAACTGCCGGTCCTTAACACCGGAACACAGACGTTACCATCTTCCTGCACCCCAAACAAAAGCCTCCCTGGTCACCAAGTCCCCACATCTGAAATACCCTGGGATCTTCCTGATTACCACATCGGGCTCCAAGGTGTCTCCTGAAAGGGATGGTCTGATTCTTGAAGGAACGGTACTACCTGTCACATTGACATTACTGTTGTTTCAGCACAACTCAACTGTTAAATTCCCCTGTATTTACAATTCTACACCATGTAGTTTTACTGCAATGCTGTTGTATTATTAACGTGCAATACAGCATTATCCTTCTCGCTTTTCAAACGTTGTTATACTTTTATTTCATGCGTATTTCCAGTGTACCTACTGGTTCCTTGGATATCCATTGTTCTTTCCACAAACGTTCATATTGTTTCCACTAGTAATGGTCAGAATTTGACAGTTCTGCCTCTGTAACAATCCCCGTAACTTACCTGTTAGCTCCATGTTACCTTGTATCTCTGTAACAATCCCCGTTACTTACCTGTTAGCTCCATGTTACCTTGTATCTCTGTAACAATCCCCGTTACTTACCTGTTAGCTCCATGTTACCTTGTATCTCTGTAACAAACCTTTGTTGCCAGATCATCCCTGGCTAGGCAATGGGGAAAATGTCATCCCTGGCTAGGCAAAGGGGAAAATGTCATCCCCAGCTAGGCGAAAGTATTGTGATCCTAGCAACGCCTCTACAATTCAATATCCACCCATGCCTCTTCTGTTGCTTGCAGAAGAGGCAGGAGGGTCACCAAGGTGGCCATAATGTATTCTGTTAGGGTCTGGCCTCCTCATCCACATCACAGGCAATGTCATCCCTGGCTAGGCAACAGGGAAAATGTCATCCCTGGCTAGGCAACAGGGAAAAGGTCATCCCTGGCTAGGCAACGGGGAAAATGTCATCCCTGGCTAGGCAACGGGGAAAATGTCATCCCTGGCTAGGCAACAGGGAAAATGTCATCCCTGGCTAGGCGAATGTATTGTGTTCATGGATCTAAGAGCCCTGCTCGATTTACAGCTACGGAAAACATTAAGACCACTGCACCTTTTGTTTTTATTCTGGAAATGTATTCGGGGCCTAAACCATTCAGTGATTTATAGACCAAAAGCACCAAATCTATTCTGTAACTGACTGGAAGCCAGTGCAAAGATTTAAGAACGGAGTGATGTGCTCTGTTCTCTTGGTTCCGGTTAACATTCTAGCAGCAGCATTCTGAATGAGCTGCAGCTGTTTTATAGTCTTTTTGGGGAGTTCAGTTAAGAGGTCATTACAGTATTCAACCCTGCTAGAGATAAAAGCATGGATGAGCTTCTCTTGATCTTTTTGGGATACCAGGCCTTTGATTCTGGCTATATTTTTTAGATGATAGAATGCTGTTTTGGTAACCGATTTGATATGACTGTTAAATGTGAGGTCTGAGTCTATCAGAACACCAAGATTATGCACTTGATCCCTGGTTTTAAGGGCCCGAGAATTCCGCTCTTTACTAATACTAGTTCTCTTATTTTTGTTGCCAAACACAATAATCTGTTTTATCTTGGTTTAATTGTAGACAATTTTGGTTCATCCAGGTATTTATGTGCTCTATACAGTGACACAGAGAGTCTATTGAGCTGTTGTCATATGGTTCGAGAGCCATATATATTTGAGTATCATCAGCATAGGTAGTTAATGTTGTTGTTCTGTAGAAATTGGCCCAGAAGCGGAACAAGAACTGATCCCTGGGGAACTCCACATGTTATAGCCACCCTATCAGATTCATGATTACCAATGGCGACAAAGTAACTCCAGCCATCTAAATAAGACCTAAACCAATTAAGGACTGTCCCGTAGAGTCCTACCCAATTTTCCAGCCTATCTAGAAGTGTTCTATGATGTACAGCAGGGATGGGCAACTTGGATGGTGGTAGGGGCCACAGAATATATGTACTGGTCATCAGCAGATTAACTTGGAACACACACACGTCCATGTATTATATGTAATTTTTAACCCTTTGAACGCTTTAGGTTTTTTGGCTGTTTTCACTATGATATTTTGGCTTACATCACCACACACACAGTTACACTCTCAAGAGGGACATCACAACAGCTTTCTGAGAGCCTGAAATTACTGTTTTATATGTAAAAAGGCAAAAAATTATTTAAAGTCTATTTCATGTTTTGTTTCCAGCATAGAATTTGGTTCCAACAAATTTAAGGTTCCAACATATGTATACATTTATAATTTTTTTCACATTTTTTTTTTGTGTTTACATCCTTTTACTGTTTTCCAAATTAATCTGAGGGCAACACAAAGAGAGAGTGGGGGCCACATGCAGCCTGTGGGCCACCGGTTGCCCATGCCTGGGCTAGAGTGTCAAGCCTGACTTAAATTTTCTAAGAGACCGCTTGAGTTGATTTAAGACAACCTACTTGGCAATAAAAAGGAGATTTGATACAGGTCTATAGTTGTTCATTATAGATGCATTCAGTGTTTTCTTTTTTAATATGGGCTTAATGGCAGCTGTTTTTAGAGATGTTGGGAAAATGCCTGATTGCAGAGAGCTATTAACTATTTGCTGTAGGTCCATTGTTATAGAGTTATTTATATATTTTATAAGCCTGAGACAGCAAGTGAAAGCTTTAAGATGTCAAACTGTTTCTTCTAGGGATTTTTGATCAATTGTATTAAATTGCGACATAATAACCAAGTCTTGGTAATCATGGTGACGGTACAGAGTCCTTGTTAGACTGTGTGGTTCTGATGGTCTGTCTAATACTATTATAAATAAAAGGTCCAGTAGATACTACAAACCTTTACTTTGCAGTTAACTCTACTATACAGAGGAAGTCTGGAAATACACTCACCTAAAGGATTATTAGGAACACCATAATAATATTGTGTTTGACCCCCTTTCGCCTTCAGAACTGCCTTAATTCTACATGGCATTGATTCAACAAGGTGCTGAAAGCATTCTTTAGAAATGTTGGCCCATATTGATAGGATAGTATCTTGCAGTTGATGGAGATTTGTGGGATGCACATTCAGGGCACGAAGCTCCCGTTCCACCACATCCCAAAGATGCTCTATTGGGTTGAGATCTGGTGACTGTGGGGGCCATTTCAGTACAGTGAACTCATTGTCATGTTCAAGAAACCAATTTGAAATGATTTGAGCTTTGTGACATGGTGCATTATCCTGCTGGAAGTAGCCATCAGAGGATGGGTACATGGTGGCCATAAAGGGATGGACATGGTCAGAAACAATGCTCAGGTAGGCCGTGGCATTTAAACCATGCCCAATTGGCACTAAGGGGCCTAAAGTGTGCCAAGAAAACATCCCCCACACCATTACACCACCACCACCAGCCTGCACAGTGGTAACAAGGCATGATGGATCCATGTTCTCATTCTGTTTACACCAAATTCTGACTCTACCATCTGAATGTCTCAACAGTAATCGAGACTCATCAGACCAGGCTACATTCTTCCAGTCTTCAACTGTCCAATTTTGGTGAGCTCGTGCAAATTGTAGCCTCTTTTTCCTATTTGTAGTGGAGATGAGTGGTACCCGGTGGGGTGTTCTGCTATTGTAGCCCATCCGCCTCAAGGTTGTGCGTGTTGTGGCTTCACAAATGCTTTGAATGCATACCTCAGTTGTAACGAGTGGTTATTTCAGTCAAAGTTGCTCTTCTATCAGCTTGAATCAGTCGGCCCATTCTCCTCTGACCTCTAGCATCAACAAGGCATTTTCGCCCACAGGATTGCCGCAATCCTTTAGGTGAGTGTATAACTGCCACACTGCAAAAAGTGACTTGGCATTGCTTATGTTAATCTGACCAGGGTAACTCAGGTGTGTAAGTTTATACGTGTTTATTTGTGTGTGTGTGTGTGTGTTTGTTTATGGATACAAGTGTATTTGTTTGTTTGTACTCACGGTGCTCCTGAGGTAGAGAATAGTGAGGAGAAAAAGCACTGCTCCCACAGTAATGCTCTTCTTACAGGAACACCGCATCATCCCTAATGACATACACATAATAACATGGTTAACCTGGCCAACTGACCACATCATCCCTAATGACATACACATATTAACATGGTTAACCTGGCCAACTGACCGCATCCTTCCTAATGACATACACATAATAACATGGTTAACCTGGCCAACTGACCGCATCCTTCCTAATGACATACACATAATAACATGGTTAACCTGGCCAACTGACCGCATCCTTCCTAATGACATACACATAATAACATGGTTAACCTGGCCAACTGACCGCATCATCCCTAATGACATACACATAATAACATGGTTAACCTGGCTAACTCACTGCACGGTTAACCCTGGATAACCCTGACTGTTTGTGTGGGATTGTTTTACTTCTGAGAACACCAGTGGACTAAAATCCTCTAGAAGGTAAGTAAAACATTCAATATTTAACTTGTGGGGACTTCCCTACATGGGAAAACTTTATTTTCCGGCTTAGGTGTTAGGTTTAGAGTGAAATGTAGAATTAGGCATTAGGGTTAGGGCTAAGTTAAGGCAATACAGGTTAGGTGTAGGTATTGGTATTAGAGCAATGTTTAGGTATAATAGTTAGGTTATTAAGGTTAAGGTTAGGGTTAAAGTGAAGGTTAGGGAACAGATGTTTACTGTTCTGTGTTCTTAGTCCTCAATCCAATGGTTTTGGAATTTTCATTTCTTCCTGTATAGCTTTATGTCTGGCAGTTAAAAAGACACCCAGGGTGTAAAACATGCTTTAGTAACAAACAGCCTTAAAAGACAAAAAAATGTCTGTTGTCTACGCTACTTGTGTGTTATCAGACAGGCATTTCAACTGAAGGAAAATAAGGAACAGGTGATTGTTTGTGACACCTTTTCAGTTACAATACTTTCACTGCACTCAAAATTATCCATGCAAATACAGTTGTACCCAAAACATTTGCATACCCTTGGAGAATTGGTAATATATGTACCATTTATAAATAAAACATGAGAGAGCAGGCGAAACATGTCTTTTATTTCTTATGGGATTCACATTCAACTGTAGCTCATAACAGAATGAGGCCCCGAATTCTTGCACATGGTATAGCTACCCATTCGTCTTGGCAAAATGCCTCCAGGTCATGCAAAGTCTTTGGTCGTTTGGCATAAACCGCACATTTGAGATCTCCCCAGAGTGGCTGGATGATATTAAGGTCAGGAGACTTTGATGGCCACTCCAGAACCTTCACCTTTTTCTGCTGTAACCACTGGAGAGTCAACTTGGTCTTGTGCTTAGGGTCATTGTCGTGTTGGAAAGTCCAAGAGCATCCCATGTGCAGTTATTGTGCAGAAGAATGCAAATTGTCTGACTGGCATTTGCAAGGCTTTAGATATCTTTATCTTTATATCCTTTTTCATCTTTATAAAGTTCCATTACGTTGTTACACAGGTCTTTTGACAGTTCTTTTCTACTTCCCATGGCTCAGTATCTAGCCTGCTCAATGCATCCACGTGAGAGCGAACAAACTCATTGACTATTTATACACAGACACTAATTGCAATTTTAAAAGCCACAGGTGTGGAAAATTCACCTTTAATTGCCATTTTCACCTGTGTGTCACCTTGTGTGTCTGTAACAAGGCCAAACATTCAAGGGTATGTAAACTTTTGATCAGGGCCCTTTGGGTGATTTCTGTTATCATTATGATTTAAAAAGGAGCCAAACAACTATGTGATAATAAATGGCTTCATATGATCACTATTCTCAAATAAAATACCTATTATTTTTTGCATGATCAGTCATATTTTCAGTCAAAAAAAGATCAAAACCAATGCCAAAATGTCACAACTTCTGCCAGGGTATGCAAGCTTATGAGAACTGTTTAGTCACCTCCTAATCAAACTTACACCAAAAATCTAATCTAATTGAAATTACAGGCTCTTCCAATCTGCATGAATTTCATCACGGCAACTCATAATGTGACTCAGTAGTGTGTATGGGCCCCACGTGCCTGTATGCACTCGACAACATCTGGGCGTGCTCCTGATGAGACGGTGGAGGGGGGGTCCTGGGGGTTCTCCTCCCAGACCTGGATCAGGGCATCAGTGAGCTCCTGGACAGTCTGTGCCACTACTTGGTGGCGTCGCATGCACCAAAACATTACATCCCAGAGATTTGCAATTTAATTCAGGTCTGGGGAACGTGAGGGCCAGTCAATGGAATCAATGCCTTCTTCATCTAGGAACTGCCTACACACTCTGGCCACGAGGCTGGGCATTGTCCTGCACCAGGAGGAACCCAGGGCCCACTGCACCAGTGTAAGTTCTGACGATGGGTCTGAGGATTTCCTCCCGGGATCTAACTGCAGTCAGGGTACCGTTGGCTAGCACGTGGAGGTCTGTGCGACCCTCCAAGGATATGCCTCCCCAGACCATCAATGAGCCACAGCCAAACCGGTCATGCTGGATGATGTTGCAGGCAGCATAATGTTCACCATGGCGTCTCCAGACTCTTTCACGTCTGTCATGTGCTCAGTGTGAACCTGCTCTCATCTGTGAGGAGAAAGGGACGCTAACGGCAGACCTGCCAATTCTGGTGTTCTCTGGCGAATGCCAATCAAGCTGCACAGTGCTGGGCTGTGAGCACAGGTCCCACTAGAGGACGTTGGGCCCTCATGGAGTCTGAATCTGACAGTTTGGTCAGAAACATGCACACCAGTAGCCTGCTTGAGGTCATTTTGTAGGGCTCTGACAGTGCTCCTCCTGTTCCTCCTCACTCAAAGGAGCAGATACCGGTCCTACAGCTGGGCTGATGCACTTATATGGGCCTGTCCAGCTCTCCTCGTGTAACGACCCATCTCTTGGTATCTCCTCCATGCTCTTGAGACTGTACTGGGAGACACAGCAAACCTTCTTGTGACGGCACGTATGGATGTGCCATCCTGGAGGAGCTGGACTACCTGTACAACCTGAATGGGCTGCAGGTACCGCCTCATGCTACCAGTAGTGACAAGGACACTAGCAAAACACAAAACTAGAGAAGAATCAGTCAGGAAGGATAAGGAGAGAGCAAGTGTCTGTGGCCACCACCTGCAAAACCATTCCTTCTTTGGGGGTTATCTTGCTGTTGCCTCTCCTGTGCTCCAGTTTTCACTTTTCATTTGCACCAAAACTGGTGTTATACTGTGATGATTACGTGTTCCCTTAATTTTTTTGAGCAGTGTACAACAAATATTGTATGCTGAAAAAATGAACTTACATTATTTACTAGTAATACAGTTCTTCACTGATGCGTATAAAAGGACAGGAACCAATTATTGGCACTGATATATATTCTTATCTATAAAATATTACAAAATGTAATGTCCCAAATTCTCAGCAATGTATGCACAGTTTGAACAGAAAATGTTTGTTTTGGTTGGCTATTTTCGGACTGATAGAACTTAATTGTAATTAATTTGCTGAATCACTTTTATTGTCACTGAGAATATTATATTCAGTTCTTTGTAAACTCGACAATCTTGCATTGTGACTAATGTCTGAACAAGTTACAAATAAGGATCAAACCACACATGCTAAAAATATGACATTTGAACCTTTTTAACTTTCTCAGTTATAATTCGCAAGCAATAACCGCTTGGGATTTGTCCCCTTATTTAGCATATCTGAAGGTACCGTAATATACCACCTAGGTCACACCAAGCCTGGACCTGTCAGTTGTTATGGACATTACACAGCTCTCAAAGCCTTATCACAGAAGACGTTTCTCTGGGATATCTGGGACGTCCATGGAAAACAACCACGGGACTAGACTATTGGAGTTGTCCACTGACCATGATTTTAGTCCTGGACTAGGCTTCATTTATGTCCGCGAGACTAACCCTACATGGTAAGTCATACAGCAGCTAAATCCTAGTGATGTAATTTTATTGTGACAGTAGTCATTTCATAACAATAAGCTAAGCACCACACAACCAACAATTTCCAAGACAGACAAACAGGAACTATTCCGAAGATCAATAAGCACGTTAAAAACATGTAAAGATTAACTAAGACAAATCGTGTAAGGTCACAACTCACCTGTCGCTATGTGACGTTGCTGTGCGTATCCTGAGTGGAGTGTTGCTGTCACATCAAGCCACTTCGCGTTGTACGCACAATTGTGTTAAAATAAATCACCTTTCACCGGGTTAAATTGTTAAAGTTCTGATTTCCAGTGCGTAATGCGGCGCTCAGCTCAGCAGTATAAGAGCGAGCTGCTCGGTTTCATATCTCCCGGTACTTCCTGGTTTGTAAGTGCGCTCAACGTCTGTTCAGCAAAACTTCCACTCCTTTTTATTCATTTTCATTGTTAACAACGTCGAGGTACAATGTCTGCACACACAACAGCGGCAGGAGAGGAAAAGTGAACTAGCCAGTTTGTCAAGTTGGTTCATCCTAGAGTCATAGCCTATTTTTAGACTTACAGTCAGGCCATTGAGATTTCGACATTATTATGCGTTTACATGAAACAGTAAAGTAATATGGGGAGGCAAAGTGGCTTAAAGGTTGGTGAATCTGACCAGTGTCCCAAAAGTTCTGGTATTTCTTACGGTCACCAGGAATGAATGGTGCCTGTAGATCAGAGGTGGGCTATATCTTTCACTGGGGGGCCACACTGAAAATGCCTGAGAGCATCGTGGGCCAGATTACTTTTTTAACCAACATGCCTAAAAAACACACAACATAGCTAACTCTGTTAACTTGCAAATTATATTCATGCACATTTATTTTCCATGCAACACCGTTTTCATAATTTAACTTAATTTACTTTAACAATGTTTTTTTGTTTATGTTATTATGGCAGGCAAAGGCCAAACAAATCCCTTTTTAGGGTTATAACTCAACAGAAATGTTACAACACATATTTGCCTTAAAACTTAACTTTCAATTCAACTGGTTAAGCTACATTACATAAGGTATAGTGTATAACAGTTATATAGGTATAATAGTTATTAAGGCAGACATAAGTCTATGAAATCACTTCTGAAGATTTTCACTCAAAGCAAATGTTGGTATAATTGCCATCATCTAACTTCATACAGTATTTTATTTGTACTACGTGCTTTTAACGACAGCGATTCCAGCAGCCAAGACCCAAGAAATCAACTTTTAGGGCTACTCACTCAATATGAACAGAAGAGCCTCGTATGGGCGTTGACAAGTGAGGTGAAGTCAGGAGTCATTTCTGTTGAAGCAGTGTGCGGTACTGTTGAAGCAGTGTGTGGTTCTGTTGAAGAAGTGTGCGGTACTGTTGAAGAAGTGTGTGGTTCTGTTGAAGAAGTGTGCGGTTCTGTTGAAGAAGTGTGCGGTTCTGTTGAAGAAGTGTGCGGTACTGTTGAAGAAGTGTGTGGTTCTGTTGAAGAAGTGTGTGGTTCTGTTGAAGAAGTGTGCGGTTCTGTTGAAGAAGTGTGCGGTTCTGTTGAAGAAGTGTGCGGTACTGCTGCAAGATGTTCATCAGTGAGGCTGCATTTACACTTGGACTTGAATAGCTAAATAGTAATTGGTTTGTAAATGCAAAAAACATTTTTGTTTCATTCTGACCCTTCTGAACAAATTGTGAGTTATTTCTCATCAAATCAATTTTTTTAATGAACATTTGCATTTTTTTTTTAAAGTGCAAGGATGTCTTTCTTAAACAGAGTTACTGACTGCTGTCGTCAGAGTCACAGTCAGTCAGCCAGGTTTAAATGCATTCATAACATGGTAAACTGTCCAGCTGAAATACAGACATCCAAGATGGTGGACACAAAGTTGAGTGACTCAAGATGTTTATTGACGCTGTGTTTAGATGGGAGCTCGTTGTGTATTTGTCAGGGGCTCACAATTCCTCATATATAAAAATATATACCAATAGTAATAGTTAATGCAGATTATATACAATTTATTATTTCTTTCAGTTACATCAACGCTGGCTCCTCAGCATGGTGTGATCAGGATGTGTGTGTTTGTCTTACAACAGTGTGGATGTTCAGGTTGTTGGTTTATTTTGATTCGTAAGATACATTTTTGTCCAAACATTTTTTGGTTTCTGGACAGAAACAGAATAGAGCTGAAATAGCAGTGGGTTGGATTTTAACCCACACTACAGCAGTACCTATGTGTTTAGGCTGTGTGTGTTGTATGTCTAGGCTGTGTGTGTGTTGTTGGTCTAGGCTGTGTGTGTGTGTTGTTGGTCTAGGTTGTGTGTGTGTTGTTGGTCTAGGCTGTGTGTGTGTTGTTGGTCTAGGCTGTGTGTGTGTGTTGTTGGTCTAGGCTGTGTGTGTGTTGTAGGTCTAGGCTGTGTGTGTGTGTTGTTGGTCTAGGCTGTGTGTGTGTTGTAGGGTCTAGGCTGTGTGTGTTGTTGGTCTAGGCTGTGTGTGTTATTGGTTTAGGCTGTGTGTGTGTTATTGGTTTAGGCTGTGTGTGTGTTGTAGGTCTAGGCTGTGTGTGTGTTGTAGGTCTAGGCTGTGTGTGTGTTGTAGGTCTAGGCTGTGTGTGTGTTGTAGGTTTAGGCTGTGTGTGTGTTGTAGGTCTAGGCTGTGTGTGTGTTGTAGGTCTAGGCTGTGTGTGTGTTGTAGGTCTAGGCTGTGTGTGTGTTATAGGTTTAGGCTGTGTGTGTGTGTTGTAGGTCTAGGCTGTGTGTGTGTTGTAGGTCTAGGCTGTGTGTTGTGCGTTTAGGACAGTAGTAAGGACAGACAGGAACTCTGTTAGAGTTGTCTTTTCTCCTGTATACTGTCTCATCCTCACTAACAATTCTCCTTTTCCTCCATCCTCTCCTCCCACACCCCCGCTCATCTCTCCCCTTCTCTCCTCTCCTCCCTCCCCCTCTTTCACGCTCTCTTCTCTTTCATTCTCCTGGTCTTCAATGAGCTCCTCCTTTACTTTCTTCACTCCATCTCCTCCAGCCTGTAGTACCTCTGCCAGTATGAGTGTGTTGGGTGGTGTTGTAGAACTGTGTGGGGTCAGGGTGTGTGAAGAGTGTGTGTAAAGGTACATTTTCCAGGGTAGTTTGTTTGGGGCCGTGAAGGCCAGCGTCTGGATGTTGACGAGTTGTAGTGCCACCTGCAGGCTCTCAGGGGAACAGCGAGGAACGGGACACATCACATACGCCTGGAAAATAACAACAAATAAACACAATGTCTTTAAAAACCACACACGTGTGCAGGGAAAAGACAACATATTAAGCTAAGCTGTACTCCGGCACCAGCACAACAGAAATGACAACCAATGCAGACACACTTCACAGGGATCCTCAGCTGTCATAACCTTTAACCTTTGGTAAGTATGTGCCCCCACATATCACGGAGGCGACTCGGTTAAGATTAAGAACACAGACACTGGACAGAGGAAGAACTGTGCCTGGAATCACCTCTTCACTGTTGACGTTGAGACTGGTGTTTTACAGGGGCTATTTAATGTAGCTGCTAGTTGAGGACCTGTGAGGCGTCTGTTTCTCAACTAGACACTCTAATGTCCTCTTGCTCAGTTGTGCACCTGGGCCTGTTCTGTGAAGGGAGCACTGCACATTGTTATAAGGCAATTTTTTTCTTTGTGATTTTTCACAGATAAATAGAGGTACAGAATAAACAAGTAACTAGACACACTGATATTATCTCTACCAACTCTTGTTTAGTGTGATAAACAAGGCTTTACATCCGGTTGCTACTGCTTTTCCAGAAGCGAATTCTAAGACTTGTGAAGACTTCCTGTCTTTCTTCACTGGGAAGATAGATGCCATAAGATCTTGCATCTTACCTCCAGATCACGACCCCTCTGATTTAGCCACATGTTCTGCTGTTTTTAACCAGTTTGAACCTGTATCTCTTTCACATGTGATAGATAGTCTCACACATGAAGCCTACTACTTGCCCCCAGGAAACAGTTCCCTCATGCCTTTTTAAAGAAGTGCTGGACACTATTTGTCCCAGTATATTGTCCAAATAGCTGCCTCATCAATGGCACTGTCCCGTCATGTTTTAAACATGCAGTGGTCCAACCCCTTATTAAAAACCTCATCTTGATTTAACTGTCCATTAAATCAAGATTAGATCATTTCGGTCCCATTTCAAAATGACCATTCCTGTCAAAAGTTCTAGAGAAAGTAATTTTTTCCTTTTTAAATGAAAATCATATTCTGGATAAATTCCAGTCAGGTTTTAGGGCACGCCATAGCACTGAATTAGCTCTTCTTAAGGTGGTTTATTGTTGTTTAGGGACAATGGAAACTGTGCTATTTTAATTCTTCTTGATCTTAGTGCTGCTTTTGACACGACTGATCATGCCATCCTTCTAGACCGTCTTAAACTAGAAGTTGGCATTCAGGGTACTGCTCAAAATCTATTTACTTCATATTTGAGGGACAGGACATTTTCTGTAAATATTGGGACTTCTCCTCTTCTGCATCAATCACCTGTGGGGTACCTCAAGGTTCTGTCCTAGACCCTATCTTATACTCGTTATATATGCTTCCCTTGGGCTCCATATTTCAGAAATATAACACCTCTTACGATTGCTATGCTGATAACACTCAGTTGTACCTTCCTCTGAAAATTGATGAAAATAAATCCCTGAAATCACTCTCCGATTGTTTTAGAGACATTAAATACTGGCTAGCTAAAACCTTTCTTCAATTAAATAATACAAAAACAGAAGTTATTGTATTTGGCCCCACAGATTCCACCAAGGTTATTGTTAATAACTTAGGGCCCCTATTCAACAATGTACATAGCTATGCAAAACATCCCGGGATAATGTTTGATTCAGATCTTAATTTTGATAAACAAGTAAATACTTTTGTCAGAGGCAGCTTTTTCCAACTCCGGGCCATTGCCAAATTGAAACCCATTCTTTCCTTTAAGGATTTAGATACAGTTATTCATGCATTCATTGTCTCCCGTCTGGACTATTGTAACTCTTTGTACATGGGAATCTGTCAATTTACCTTGTCCCGCCTTCAACTTGTTCAAAATGCAGCCGCTAGGTTTTTAACTGGTACAAAGAAGAGAGAAAGCATCACTCCTGAAGTGGCCTCTCTCCACTGGCTACCTGTTAAATATAGGATTGATTCTAAGGTTATTTGATTTTGATGCCCTACATGGATCAGCACCCTCCAATATGTCAGACCTCCTTAGCCAACACTCTTCCTCAAGGACCCTTAGGTCTCTGACCTCCTTAGCCAGCACTCTTCCTCAAGGACCCTTAGGTCTCTGACCTCCTTAGCCAGCACTCTTCCTCAAGGACCCTTAGGTCGTCCCACAAACTGCTTTTGTGTGTTCCACGGTCACGTTTGAATTTTAAAGGAGATCGTGCCTTTTCTGTTGCTGCCCCAAAGTTGTGGAACAGCCTACATTTATATATTAGGTCCTCTACTAGTAGCAACGGTTTTAAATCCCACTTAAGACCTATCTTTTTTTCTTTAGCATTTAAGTCTGCAAATGGGTAGGACGTTCTGTTTATGTTTGTCATGTTCTATAAATATGTTTAGTTGGCTATATGTTTTGAATGTACAGCACTTTGGTCGACATAAGTTGTTTTTAAATGTGCTTTAGAAATAAATGTGACTTTGACTTAGACATTTGACTCAATTAGCCTAAAGAAGGCCAATCTTACAACTTAACAGAAAACTTTTTCAGCTGTGCTAACATAATTGCAAAAGGGTTTTTGTGTTACAACAGTGTGTTTGTTACAACAGTGTGTTTGTTCAGGATGTGTGTATTTGTTCAGGACGTTTGTGTTACAACAGTGTGTTGGTTCAGGTTGTGTGTGCTTGTGTTAGAACAGTGTGTTTGTTCAGGATGTGTGTGTTGGTTCAGGATGTGTGTGTTTGTTCAGGATGTGTGTGTTGGTTCAGGATGTGTGTGCTTGTGTTACAACAGTGTATTTGTTCAGGATGTGTGTGTTTGTTCAGGATGTGTGTGTTGGTTCAGGATGTGTGTGCTTGTGTTACAACAGTGTGTTGGTTCAGGATGTGTGTGTTGGTTCAGGATGTTTGTGTTGGTTTAGGATGTGTGTGTTTGTGTTACAACAGTGTGTTGGTTCAGGATGTGTGTGTTTGTTCAGGATGTTTGTGTTGGTTCAGGATGTGTGTGTTTGTGTTACAACAGTGTGTTGGTTCAGGATGTGTGTGTTTGTTCAGGATGTTTGTGTTGGTTTGGGATGTGAGTGCTTGTGTTACAACAGTGTGTTGGTTCAGGATGTGTGTGTTTTTGATACTGCAGTGTGATTGTTCAGGATGTTGGTTTATTTTTTTTATAAAATATAAATGTTTGTAGTAATGTTTCTTTATGGACAGAGATCATGGTGAAAGATGAGCTACAGCAGTACCTGTGTGTTTAGGCTGTGTGTTTTGTTTAGGCTGTGTGTTGTGTTTAGGGTGTGTGTTGTGTGTGTTGTGTTTAGGCTGTGTGTTGTATGTGGTGTGTTTAGGCTGTGTGTTGTATGTGGTGTGTTTAGGCTGTGTGTTGTGTTTAGGCTGTGTGTTGTATGTGGTGTGTTTAGACTGTGTGTTGTGTTTAGGCTGTGTGTTTTGTTTAGGCTGTGTGTAGTGTTTAGGCTGTGTGTAGTGTTTAGGCTGTGTGTAGTGTTTAGGCTGTGTGTAGTGTTTAGGCTGTGTGGTGTGTTTAGGCTGTGTGGTGTGTTTAGGCTGTGTGTTGTGTTTAGGCTGTGTGGTGTGTTTAGGCTGTGTGGTGTGTTTAGGCTGTGTGTTGTGTTTAGGCTGTGTGTTGTATGTGGTGTGTTTAGGCTGTGTGTTGTGTTTAGGCTGTGTGGTGTGTTTAGGCTGTGTAGTGTGTTTAGGCTGTGTTGTATGTGGTGTGTTTAGGCTGTGTGGTGTGTTTAGGCTGTGTGTTGTGTTTAGGCTGTGTGGTGTGTTTAGGCTGTGTGGTGTGTTTAGGCTGTGTGGTGTGTTTAGGCTGTGTGGTGTGTTTAGGCTGTGTGGTGTGTTTAGGCTGTGTGGTGTGTTTAGGCTGTGTGGTGTGTTTAGGCTGTGTGGTGTGTTTAGGCTGTGTGGTGTGTTTAGGCTGTGTGTTGTATGTGGTGTGTTTAGGCTGTGTGGTGTGTTTAGGCTGTGTGGTGTGTTTAGGCTGTGTTGTATGTGGTGTGTTTAGGCTGTGTGGTGTGTTTAGGCTGTGTGGTGTGTTTTTGACACAGAGGATTGCCTTTTGAGCAGAATGTTGAGAGTTGTGATATTCTGTGCAACATTTGAAGTGCTCACAGTGAATACTAAATACTGAGCTGGCATTTCCTGTTGAGTTACAGTTGTGGTTAGTAAAAGTCAACAGGGTGGTACAGCTTAAAATAACTACTGAAACAGTAAAACAGTCACTTTGTTTACAATAAGAATTCAGTAAATTTTATGTGTGTAACGTTGCACCCCTAGTTAATACAATACGAATATAACAATGATACATTATCATAATGTGTAGATACTATATCATAATGATACTACATGATAAGGTGTTGATACTGTATAATAATGATACTAAGTGATAAGGTGTTGATACTATAATGTGTGGACATTATATGAGAGTGAGTTCTGTACATTATTAGACATTTAAAATAAAACTCACCTCCAGAAACTCCCCTTTTTCTGTCTGGAGCCACAGCCGTTCAAACTCCTCAGGGCTCAGAGTAGATGACAGACTCAGACACTGACCGCTGCAGGCTGGAGCTAGGATGGAGGTGAACAGAGAGAGGGAGCGAGAGATGTTTAGAAAAATATTACATATGCAGATACGTTGTCTCAGCGAGTTATAGATGTCAGAACATCAGCAGGTTATAGATGTCAGAACATCAGCAGGTTATAGATGTCAGAACATCAGCAGGTTATAGATGTCAGAACATCAGCAGGTTATAGATGTCAGAACATCAGCAGGTCCCTTCATGTTCATCAAATTGGGGAAGGCTAAAAAAAAAATGACTATTTCAAATGAATGTCTTCAGACTTAAATCATGAAGCAGGTTATGTTCTCACCTGTGAGGTCAGGGTCTTTGAGCTTGGGTGTCATAAGATGGGGGTCAGAGGTCATGGGTTCAGAGTGAGATGTCAGGGTGTAGGGGGTCAAGGTTGAAGGGTCAGA
The DNA here is from genome assembly GCF_011004845.1 of Esox lucius. NCBI lineage: Eukaryota > Metazoa > Chordata > Actinopteri > Esociformes > Esocidae > Esox > Esox lucius. The sequence continues at coordinate 36,583,208 of NC_047580.1, forward strand.
GTTCCCGGCAGAAGAGGCTCCGAGCATTAGAGGCTCCAAGGTATTGAAGATGGAAGCCCATTGGCTGATGGGCTCAGGGGGCCGACCAATAAGAGGGCCCAGAGAAAGGTCTGAGCGCCGCCCACACTGGAGGACTCGACGCACATCCTCAATCCCACAATGCAACAGCCGGTAGTACAGCAGGGCCTGGTCACGTACACACATGTCCAGCTCCTCCTCTGAAAGACAGAGACACCAAAAACATGGAGACCAAGACACAGATAGACCAAGACACAGATAGACCAAGACACAGATAGACCAAGACACAGATAGACCAAGACATATGAATGGTGTGTTATGAGAGAACTCTGAAACATTACAAACCTGTCCAGTCATCTGAGACCATGCTGGTCCCCTATGCAGCAGGAACCACACATGGAGGTATACATTCTAACATGTTCTAATATGTTCTAATATTCAGAAAGCCATTCTTAGCCAGAGCTGGAAGACTTTTGTTTTGAAATATGTTGACAGATACCTAAGACAGTTTGTTTGTCTTCCAAATAACGCAAATATGGACAACCAAATATTCAGACTTAGATACACTCAACCAACTGCACAATAACTTATATAAAACAACCATATAAAGAGTAACTTATATAAAAAAAACACCAAATACAGAGTAACATACAAGTTTCCTCTACATAAAATATTTTAGATGGACTCATTAAAACATTGTGTTTTTTATGTCAGAATACAGCCAGAGAGTTTGACAGCATTGTAACCAGTACAATGGTGCATTTTTGGAACATTTCCACAAAATAGTCCTACAAACTTGAACAAATGAACATGTTTCAGTCACAAGAAGCCCAGCATTTAACTGTATTACATTAAGAGTCTAAGAGGTTCTTACTCAGTGGTACACATGTCTACCTGGGTCTCACAACAATGTGTGTGTGTGTGTCTACCTGGGTCTCACAACAATGTGTGTGTGTGTGTCTACCTGGGTCTCACAACAATGTGTGTGTGTGTGTCTACCTGGGTCTCACAACAATGTGTGTGTGTGTGTCTACCTGGGTCTCACAACAATGTGTGTGTGTGTGTGTCTACCTGGGTCTCACAACAATGTGTGTGTGTGTGTCTACCTGGGTCTCACAACAATGTGTGTGTGTGTGTCTACCTGGGTCTCACAACAATGTGTGTGTGTGTGTCTACCTGGGTCTCACAACAATGTGTGTGTGTGTGTCTACCTGGGTCTCACAACAATGTGTGTGTGTGTGTCTACCTGGGTCTCACAACAATGTGTGTGTGTGTGTGTCTACCTGGGTCTCACAACAATGTGTGTGTGTGTGTGTCTACCTGGGTCTCACAACAATGTGTGTGTGTGTCTACCTGGGTCTCACAACAATGTGTGTGTGTGTCTACCTGGGTCTCACAACAATGTGTGTGTGTGTGTCTACCTGGGTCTCACAACAATGTGTGTGTGTGTGTCTACCTGGGTCTCACAACAATGTGTGTGTGTGTGTGTCTACCTGGGTCTCACAACAATGTGTGTGTGTGTCTACCTGGGTCTCACAACAATGTGTGTGTGTGTGTCTACCTGGGTCTCACAACAATGTGTGTGTGTGTGTGTCTACCTGGGTCTCACAACAATGTGTGTGTGTGTGTGTCTACCTGGGTCTCACAACAATGTGTGTGTGTGTCTACCTGGGTCTCACAACAATGTGTGTGTGTGTCTACCTGGGTCTCACAACAATGTGTGTGTGTGTGTCTACCTGGGTCTCACAACAATGTGTGTGTGTGTGTCTACCTGGGTCTCACAACAATGTGTGTGTGTGTGTCTACCTGGGTCTCACAACAATGTGTGTGCGTGTGTCTACCTGGGTCTCACAACAATGTGTGTGTGTGTCTACCTGGGTCTCACAACAATGTGTGTGTGTGTCTACCTGGGTCTCACAACAATGTGTGTGTGTGTCTACCTGGGTCTCACAACAATGTGTGTGTGTCTGTGTGTGCGCGCATGTCTACCTGGGTCTCACAACAATGTGTGTGTGTGTGTCTACCTGGGTCTCACAACAATGTGTGTGTCTGTGTGTGCGCGCATGTCTGCCTGGGTCTCACAACAATGTGTGTGTGTGTGTCTGTGTGTGCGCGCATGTCTGCCTGTGTGAGTGTGTGCGCGTGTTTCTGCCTGTGTGCGTGCGCGTGTCTGCGTCTGCCTGTGTGGGTGTGTGTGCGCGTGTCTGCACCTATGCAGTGCTGCAGCAGTCGTCCCATCATGTCCTGAGTCTCAGCAGGCCGAGACAGAAAAACCCTCAGTGTTGCAGTGAGCAGCTCTGTCTTGACTTCTGCTGACACCTCGCTCCTCACACCATCGATGAAGTCCTCCAGGATATAGGGGGCGCCACTCAACCTGTCCCCATAGACCCCCAGCAGCCACAGCAAGGCCCCACGACCCTACACACACACACACACACACACACACACACACACACACACACACACACACACACGTCAAAAAACTACATCAATAGACATAGGCACTTGACCATAACCAGTATTGACCCCTTTATAGTGCGCAGTCCAATGTGAACTTGAACTTCCTGGCCTGGAAATGGATAAGGACTGGTTAAGTGCAGATTATACAATGACAACTGGGGGTCAACCTTTTCTCCAGGGTGTAAAGGGAACCCCACACAGCACAGTCACATGCTAAAGTCTTACAATCCTTACAGTATCTGGCTTGTTTAACAATGTCTGCAGATGAGGAATCCAGTCCATTACACCAGCTCATAAGGCACAAACCACACAACAGCCTTTGTAGTCTGTGGTCACCAACAAAGTATTTTAGAGCTAAACTGGCAGCAAGACTCACACAATACCAGAACCAAAGACAACATGCCAAGGAGGTTATCAGATGTTTCCTTACTTAGACTATTTTCACGGATAGAAAAATGTGGTTAGAAAAATGTGACAATAACTGTGATATTTAAAAAATGTAATATTGATATCACGTTAATACACATATGATAATATCGTATTCATTAGGCAAAACTAAGGTTCTATTTTTCCATATTTTGTGATACCCTTATTCATGTCAGCTCCAGACGATGCATGTGCTTGAACAGGGCCTCTGCACTGGCGTTCCCATCAGCTCGTTAGCAGGCCCACCCGTCCCGTATAATACAGGATCGTCCCGTATAATACAGGATCGTCCCGTATAATACAGGATCGTCCCGTATAATACAGGATCGTCCCGTATAATACAGGATCGTCCCGTATAATACAGGATCGTCCCGTATAATACAGGATCGTCCCGTATTGAAAAAAAAAATCTGTCCTGTCTCTAACAGACCTGGAACTTCTTCTTTAAGAGGCTCCTCTGTCCTCCACTCGTTACCTGTATTAATGGCACCTGTTTGAACTTGTTATCAGTATAAAAGACACTTGTCCACAACCTCAAACAGTCACACTCCAAACTCCACTATGGCCAAGACCAAAGAGCTGTCAAAGGACACCAGAAACTAAATTGTAGACCTGCACCAGGCTGAGAAGACTGAATCTGCAATAGGTAAGCAGCTTGGTGTGAAGAAATCAACTGTGGGAGCAATTATAAGAAAATGGAAGACATACAAGACCACTGATAATCTCCCTCGATCAGGGGCTCCATGCAAGATCTCACCCAGTGGGGTCAAAATGATCACAAGAACGGTGTGCAGAAATCCCAGAACCACACAGGGGGACCTAGTGAATGACCTGCAGAGAGCTGGGACCAAAGTAACAAAGGCTACCATCAGTAACACACTACGCCGCCAGGGACTCAAATCCTGCAGTGCCAGACGTGTCCCCCTGCTTAAGCCAGTACATGACCAGGCCCGTCTGAGGTTTGCTAGAGAGAATTTGTATGGTCCAGAAGAGGATTGGGAGAATGTCATATGGTCAGGTGAAACCAAAATAGAACTTTAGTGCCTTCCAGTAAGTCACTTCGGACGCCACAGGGGTTTCAATATATATTGTTCGTTTTATTCCAATGTATCATTTATTCTCTTGATAATAAACTCAAACACATCATGACGATAAACGACCAGTAAATACATTGAAAAACCATGGGCCTGCTGGCGTCCATGTATTTCCAACATCCAAAAAAAAGAAATAAACATTCCCCACTTTAACAAACCTCTAACTCTAATTGGTACAGGTGTGCAAAGTTAACTCCTTCCGTTCCAAGGCCTTCCAAGGCCGCAAGGTCATAACTCACCAGCAGGGGTCATTAAAGTAACAACATATAATGTTACAAATGGCTCTTACACTCAACTTGTCATGTTTGGAGGAGAAAGAATGCTGAGTTGCATCCAAAGAACACCATACCTACTGTGAAGCATGGGGGTGGAAACATCATGCTTTGGGGCTGTTTTTCTGCATAGGGACCAGGACGACTGATCCGTGTAAAGGAAAGAATGAATGGGGCCATGTATCGTGAGATTTTGAGTGAAAACCTCCTTCCATCAGCAAGGGGATTGAAGATGAAACGTGGCTGGGTCAGCATGACAATGATCCCAAACACACCGCCCGGGCAACAAAGGAGTGGCTTCATAAGAAGTGGCTTCGTAAGAAGCATTTTAAGGTCCTGGAGTGGCCTATCCAGTCACCAGATCTCAACCCCATAGAAAATCTTTGGAGGGAGTTGAAAGTCCGTGTTGCCCAGCTACAGCCCCAAAACATCACTGCTCTAGAGGAGATCTGCATGGAAGAATGGGCCAAAATACCAGCAACAGTATGTGAAAACTACAGAAAACGTTTGACCTCTGTCATTGCCAACAAAGGGTATATAACAAAGTATTGAGATTAACTTTTGTTATTGACCAAATACTTATTTTCCACCATCATTTACCAATAAATCCTACAATGTGATTTTCTGGATTTTTTTCCCTCATTTTGTCTTTCATAGTTGAAGTGTACCTATGATGAAAATTACAGGCCTCTCTCATCTTTTTAAGTGGGAGAACTTGCACAATTGGTGGCTGACTACATACTTTTTTGCCCCACGGTATACGAGCAGAACAAATGTTTTGGACAGGGTTTTGATTTCCATGGACGGGCACATTTGTCCTACTCATCAACATAGAATAGTAGCTAAAGCACGACGTACGGAAAGCAAATAATCTTTGCATGCATGGCTTCCTGAGGCTATATACTAGCAAATACACAGCTGTCAATCAAATTTGAAAGCTTTAGTAACTGCAGTAGTTAGACATTCTTTATAGCTTAGTGATCACGTCACTTAAAGCACATCTTCGATCACATTTGCAGATGAAGGCAACTTAGGCAAGAGAGCTACCCTACATTCCCAACAGTAATTAGTGAAGTACAGTATTGGGAAGCATCTTAACCCAAACTATTTTTGGGGGGCAAATAATTCTTGCTGGGAGGCAATACATGATTAAAGGAATAATACATAAAAGGCAACAATACATAATATAATACAACAGTACATATAATACATAGACTAAAATGGAAAACACTTAAGACAACTAAAAGTATGTAAAATCTATTCAAAGTAATACAATAAGAAGTTAAGAGAAATGGAATAAAACCAACAGCCGATTAAAACACAGTAAGAGGACGTTCAAATTAAGTAAACGGTGGGCTTGACAAAAACCAGGGGGGACCTCATCCTTCCTGGAAGGGGGGTTCTTGCCTCTTCCAAATATACCAAATAGTTTATTTTGCCCATGTCTATGATCTGATGTTTAAATCCTTAATATAATTGATGCAACTGTTCTTTACTCTTATTTCCTGTATTTCCATTACATTCATGTTCACAGTAGCAGAGTCATTTGAAAATAATGCATAGAAGAACAAATTGGTGCATAGAAATTCACCAGAACCTGCATCTGACACTCTCATTGTGGAGGCCCACCAGACCCCCGCTTCATGTGTCCCCCAGCAACTGGCAAGCTATCGCTTATTTTTCAGCATTGGAGGTGGCAACCCAACTTGTTACCCCCTGGGACCCCCGGGAGAGATCTGCGAAGACGCACCGTTTTTGTAGTCAATTTACATGGAATAATGGACGTTGTATTGGTCCAAAAACTCCTTTCGGTTTTTCCATAGCTTATTCATGGACAAAGGATGCATGTCTGGACCTATAAATAGCGTTTTCATTAACGCCGTTTCATAGCATATTCAAAAGGTGAAAATGTTTAGTATTTTTCCAAAAACTACTCTCGGTGTAAGGCCTTGTGGATCCTTTGTTTATCAGTTCATCGCGTTAATTCTTTTTGTATGTTTACATTTTTTTATTTGCACAGTTATGATTAGAGACTCTCTCCACCTCCATACACTTGTATTTTGAGTGTAATTAATTTGCCAAAAAAGAGAAAAAACTAAAAAAAATTAAACAAAGTTGAAGATGAATTTGACAGATTTGTTTAACTATAATTTTCTACAGATATACCGTGATAATATCGTTACCATGAATTATTTTGGCCATGATAATCGTGCTGTGAAAATCTGATGTCGTGACAGCCCTACTTCTAATCCTCCATTGAGCATCAGTGTTATCTAACATTAGATAATATATGTTTTATATTGGTAATGAAGTGCCAAGCCACAGGCACACAGCGAGTCTGAAAATATGCAAATCAGGGGAAATCTCCCACAGAAGTAACAGTTAAAGGTTTAAACCTTTAACCCATGGCAAACCTCAGGAACACGTTAGTAATTTTGGTCCGTCATTCTATACTGAAACTATACTTATATAGTTTATCCCAATAACAGCAAGGCACATGACACAAACTAGGGTTAGACCGATACTCATGAGGAAGTAGGTACTGAGAGAATGATGACACAATGGATGTTCTCTCAGTTTGCTCCTCATCAAGAAAGAATCTCTGAAAGCTGACCTGATCTTCATCATTGACCATTTTACAATAACACTTCCCTAAGGGACGACCACGTCACCCAACAGCGTTCAACACATCTGGAGGGTCTGACAGAGAAGTGAGTTTAAGATGGTCGCTGCTGCAGGCATATGGGAGTATATAAAACCACCTTCACATTTATGTTATGAAACCTACTAACACATGAATCCCAACATGTCTTTCTGAAAGTTGTGCCCCTGTACCCTCTAAAACCAGTCTCTTGATCAGATGTGACACAAAGAGACACAGACGGACGGACAGACAGAAAGACAGACAGACAGGTACCTGAGTGTCCTGTAATTGGTCTTCCCATTTTTCCAGAGCTGAACACACAGCGTCTCCATACTGAGGACTCACCCAGACCAAGTCCCTCAGGGTCTGAAGCACTGCTGCACATGTGGATGAAGGGGAAATATTACCATCCATCCCATATAGAAGGAATATTACCATCCATCCCATATAGAAGGAATATTACCATCCATCCCATATAGAAGGAATATTACCATCCATCCCATATAGAAGGAATATTACCATCCATCCCATATAGAAGGAATATTACCATCCATCCCATATAGAAAGAATATTACCATCCATCCCATATAGAAGGAATATTACCATCCATCCCATATAGAAGGAAATGTATATATATTTTCGTGCGTATATATTGGGATTTGTATTGTGTATATATTGTGGTGCGTATATATTGTGGTTTGTATTGTGTATATATTGTGGTGCATATTATGTATATATTGTGGTGCGTATATACTGTAGTTTGTAATGTGTATATATTGTGGTGCGTATATATTGTGGTTTGTATTGTGTATATATTGTGTATATATTGCGGTTTGTATTGTGTATATATTGTGTATATATTGTGGTGTATGTATATACAGTATCTCACAAAATTGTGAGATACCCCTCACATTTTTGCAAATATTTGATTATATATTTTCATGTGGCAACACTGAAGAAATGACACTTTGCTACAATCGAAAGTAGTGAGTGTACAGCTTGTATAACAGTGTAAATTTGCTGTCCCCTCAAAATAACACACACAGCCATTCATGTCTAAATTGCTGGCAACAAAAGTGAGTACACCCCTAAGTGAAAACATCCAAATTGGGCACAATACTTATGTAATGCAATAAAATGCTAATTAATTATTTAAAAATCATACAATGTGATTTTCTGGATTTTTGTTTTAGATTCCGTCCCTCACAGTTGAAGAGTACCTATGATAAAAATTACAGACTTCTACATGCTTTGTAAGGGGGAAAACCTGCAAAATCAGCAGTGTATCAAATACTTGTTCTCCCCACTGTATTGTGTTGAGTGTATATATTGTGGTGTGTGTATACTGTGGTGTATGTATACATTGCGATGTATATATTGTGGTGTGTGTGTATACTGCGATGTGTGTATATATTGTGTTGTGTATATACGGTGTTGTGTATATATTGTGGTGTGTGTGTTACCAGATGTGATGTGTTCCTGTTTCAGTTCCAGTAGTCCAGTCAGAATACCTAGACATCTGTCATCGTAACTCCTCCCAATACTACCTGCAGAAAGAAAAGACACACTGAGGTTAGCCTGTTTCTGTGGCTGCGTACGAGTGTGTGTGTTTGTTTCTGTGATCACATATGTGTCTGTTTTCTCAGAGTTGATGTCAGTATAGTGTGTGTGTGGTCCCAGAGTTGACGTCAGTATAGTGTTTGTGTGTGGTCTCAGAGTTGAGGTCAGTAGTGTGTGTGTGTGGTCTCAGAGTTGACGTCAGTAGTGTGTGTGTGGTCTCAGAGTTGACGTCAGTAGTGTGTGTGTGTGGTCTCAGAGTTGACGTCAGTAGTGTGTGTTGTCTCAGAGTTGACGTCAGTATAGTGTTTGTGTGTGGTCTCAGAGTTGACGTCAGTAGTGTGTGTGGTCTCAGAGTTGACGTCAGTAAAGTGTGTGTGTGGTCTCAGAGTTGACGTCAGTATAGTGTGTGTGTGTGTGGTCTCAGAGTTGACGTCAGTAGTGTGTGTGTTGTCTCAGAGTTGATGTCAGTATAGTGTTTGTGTGTGGTCTCAGAGTTTACGTCAGTAGTGTGTGTGTGTGGTCTCAGAGTTGACGTCAGTAGTGTGTGTGTGGTCTCAGAGTTGACGTCAGTATAGTGTGTGTGTGTGTTGTCTCAGAGTTGACGTCAGTATAGTGTGTGTGTGTTGTCTCAGAGTTGACGTCAGTATAGTGTGTGTTGTCTCAGAGTTGACGTCAGTATAGTGTGTGTGTGTGTGTGTGTGGTCTCAGAGTTGACGTCAGTAGTGTGTGTTGTCTCAGAGTTGATGTCAGTATAGTGTGTGTGTGTTGTCTCAGAGTTGACGTCAGTATAGTGTTTGTGTGTGTTGTCTCAGAGTTGACGTCAGTAGTGTGTGTTGTCTCAGAGTTGATGTCAGTATAGTGTGTGTGTGTTGTCTCAGAGTTGACGTCAGTATAGTGTGTGTGTGTGTTGTCTCAGAGTTGACGTCAGTATAGTGTGTGTGTGTGTGTTGTCTCAGAGTTGACGTCAGTATAGTGTGTGTGTGTGTTGTCTCAGAGTTGATGTCAGTATAGTGTGTGTGTGTGTGTGTGTTGTCTCAGAGTTGACGTCAGTATAGTGTGTGTGTGTGTGTGTTGTCTCAGAGTTGATGTCAGTAGTGTGTGTTTGGTCCCAGAGTTGATGTCAGTATAGTGTGTGTGTGGTCTCAGAGTTGACGTCAGTAGTGTGTGTGGTCTCAGAATTGACATTAGTATAGTGCGTGTGTTGTCTCAGAGTTGACGTCAGTAGTGTGTGTGTGGTCTCAGAGTTGACGTCAGTATAGTGTGTGTGTGTGTGGTCTCAGAGTGTTTCTCTGGTGACTGGCCTGGTCTCTCTGTCTGTACCGTGTGTTTCTCTGGTGACTGGCCTGGTCTCTCTGTCTGTACCGTGTGTTTCTCTGGTGACTGGCCTGGTCTCTCTGTCAGTACCGTGTGTTTCTCTGGTGACTGGCCTGGTCTCTCTGTCAGTACCGTGTGTTTCTCTGGTGACTGGCCTGGTCTCTCTGTCTGTACCGTGTGTTTCTCTGGTGACTGGCCTGGTCTCTCTGTCTGTACCGTGTGTTTCTCTGGTGACTGGCCTGGTCTCTCTGTCTGTACCGTGTGTTTCTCTGGTGACTGGCCTGGTCTCTCTGTCAGTACCGTGTGTTTCTCTGGTGACTGGCCTGGTCTCTCTGTCAGTACCGTGTGTTTCTCTGGTGACTGGCCTGGTCTCTCTGTCTGTACCGTGTGTTTCTCTGGTGACTGGCCTGGTCTCTCTGTCAGTACCGTGTGTTTCTCTGGTGACTGGCCTGGTCTCTCTGTCTGTACCGTGTGTTTCTCTGGTGACTGGCCTGGTCTCTCTGTCTGTACCGTGTGTTTCTCTGGTGACTGGCCTGGTCTCTCTGTCTGTACCGTGTGTTTCTCTGGTGACTGGCCTGATCTCTCCTATCCTTCCTGCTGGGAAACACTCTGAAATAAAAAAATTTGCGTAGGGAAAATGAGAGGAGTTTTGAAAGATTTAGCCGTGGCAGGGCGCCATGGAGATTTTGATCTTTAATAAATTTTCTTGATCAAGACCTGATGTGTGATTTAAGTGCTCCCTTCATTCTTTTGAGCAGTGTATTTAAAAATGGTTTACAGGGGACGAACAGCTTAATAAGCTAAATATTGTGCATTATGTTTTTCATTTTATAATGATAGAAAAGTCTGCTACTGAGTTGTTAGCTATTGCTATAGCTAAGCTATAGCTTTCTTAAAATATTCACAATTAAGTTTATTAGTAAATGTAGAAGCGGTGTAACTAATATATATATATATATAAAAAAATGCGAGAGGTCTGACTTTGTAATTGGGTTTGAGATGGCCTGGGTGTCTGTGTCTGTGTGTCTGTGTGTGGATGTCTCTGTGTGTGTGTCTGTGAGTGGGTGTCTGTGTGTGGGTGTCTGTGTGTCTGTGTGTGGATGTCTCTGTGTGTGTGTCTGTGAGTGGGTGTCTGTGTGTGGGTGTCTGTGTGTCTGTGTGTGGATGTCTCTGTGTGAGTGTCTGTGAGTGGGTGTCTGTGTGTCTGTGTCTGTGTGTCTGTGTCTCTGTGTGTGTGTCTGTGAGTGGGTGTCTGTGTGTCTGTGTGTCTGTGTCTGTGTACATGTAGGTACCTATAGCATTGATGGCAGCCTGTGAGGTCTCAGTGTTGACATCAGTACAGTATCCCTTTAACTCGTCCAGAACCACGGCTACGTTGTCATCATTCACCAACTCAACCAGGACCTTCAAACAACCAGTCTACACAGTTAAGCCATCCAACCAAATCTACCACCAACTCTTCAAACACAAATACAAAGGCTTTGGAAAGACACTTTAATTCAGTTTCAGTAAACATTTCCATCAATCCACACACACACACACAACAACGCATAACGTCAAAGTGAAACATACCTTTTTAGAAATGTGTGCAAATTGAATTAAAATGATGAACTGAAATGTGGCATACAGGAAAGTACTCAGACACCTGCCATGACAGGCATGGTCCATGAATGGTTTCTCCCTCTTCACAACATGACAGGCGTTCTTAATGAGTTTTTCAGTTTGGCTTCGCCTCATGCATCCAGTTTGGCCGTAACAAACGCCACATGCTGCAGGGACTGCAACTACAGTTTTCCTTAGTTGCTTGGTCCCTTTAAAAATCCCTGTGCCTTATTGCTGTTCGTCGGGAACACACGACAGGTACGGTAGTATATGTGTCTCTGCCATTATAATTTTTGACCCATGGAACCTGTTCTTTCTGCAAAAACAAAAATGAGCGCATTTGCTTTGCCTCATACGATACCATATTTGGATCATGCTCTTTGATTGGTCCAAACAGACGAGCCATCTAATATTATTGGTCAAAAGACAACACCGGTCCTGTACCACACTGCTAGGGGAGGAGAAGCAGTACAGACACATTTTAATGTGGGAATAAATCAAAGCAGGAAGAGTGACAAAGATGACAAGCAAACGTGTTAATACGATACAATGAAATTAAATGGGGAAAGCGAGCACCATACAGCCAGTGACTGTCTTTGTGTTCAGGCCTACAGTAGGTCTTAACGGCCTGGGCCATTGTTGAACCCTGTGAACATGTTGAAAGGGGGGGGTGACATCCTATAAGAAGACTGTCAGTGAAAGGTATCTGCAGTTAGTCTTCAACAGTGTCTAATCCTTGTGAGATGTCAAACATTTGCTAGTATTCTCCTTTTAAAAAACATCCTGTGTTATTAAGACCTAGAAACAAGATGACTGTTTGGCCAAGAAACATACAAGGCGTAAACCATATATTAACATGTTACATTTCAAAGCCTTAAAATGAATGAAGATGTTTCAGTATAGTCGTTCCTCTAAGTTCCTACCTGTATCTTGCTCTGTTTGATGTAAGGGGGTTCAGCGTAGCCACAGTAGAAGCGTTTGTAGTGTTCCCCCATCAGACCCGGCTCAGACCGCAGCAGCAGCTACAGGTCAATTCATTTAAGAAGCACATTAAAAACAAAAGAGTTATACAAAATAAACAGAATATAGCACACAAGTGGATGTGACAGAGAACACCCCAGGATGTGACAGAGAACACCCCAGGATGTGACAGAGAACACCCCAGGATGTGACAGGACACCTCTGGATGTGACAGAGAACACCCCAGGATGTGACAGGACACCTCTGGATGTGACAGAGAACACCCCAGGATGTGACAGAGAACACCCCAGGATGTGACAGAGAACACCCCAGGATGTGACAGAGAACACCCCAGGATGTGACAGGACACCTCTGGATGTGACAGAGAACACCCCAGGATGTGACAGAGAACACCCCAGGATGTGACAGAGAACACCCCAGGATGTGACAGAGAACACCCCAGGATGTGACAGAGAACACCCCAGGATGTGACAGAGAACACCCCAGGATGTGACAGAGAACACCCCAGGATGTGACAGAGAACACCCCAGGATGTGACAGGACACCTCTGGATGTGACAGGACACCTCTGGATGTGACAGAGAACACCCCAGGATGCGACAGGACACCTCTGGATGTGACATACAACACACTGAATGTATCATAAAACACCCTGGATGTGACACAGAACACATCTAGATAATATATAGCACACACCTGAATGTGACAAAGAGCAGCGTAGCGTAGTTCCCGGGAGGAGCTGCCAGCGGCTGCCAACAGAGGTCCCCTAGCTCTCTCCAGAGCAGACACGCACACGGCAGGCAGCATGGAACACAGACTCAGGAAGAGGCGGAGTGTAGCGGCCATGATGGGGACGTGGTGAGAGAGGAGGGCGGGGTCTAACAGAGACAGGATGTCGAACAGCTCATCTTCACTGCGTGGCCGATATCGCTGAAGGACTGAAAGCACCTCAGACTGACCCCAAACATCACACTCCTTTAGTCTGATAAAAGAACACACACACAAAGCAGCTCAGACTGACCCCAAACATCACACACATTTGGTTTAGAAGAGTACACACACCTACCTATTGAGAAGGTGGTGCGCAATAGGTTTGTTGATGGCCACACCCCCTTCCTCCTCCAGAATCTCCTCCAGGGCCCGGAGACAGTTCACCATAACAACAGGATCTGGGTCCCTTAGCAACCCATACAGCTCATTCACTACTGCTGCATCTGGAAGACAGGGCAAAGGTCACTGACACTCTGAATTACATGCATATTGTTACAAAGCTGTACACAGCTAATAATATAACTTTTGGAATGCATTCAGCCTTTTCAAAATGTTTTGTGTAATGTTTACTTACTTACTAATGTGTTATTTTTATTAAAATTTAGTTTTTCACTTCAGTTACTTTTTACATCTAGCCTATTTTCAACTTAATTGTAAACAAATGTTTCCAATGCCAATGAAGCCTTTTAAACTGAAACATTCACTGATCAGCCATAACATTATGACCACTGACAGGTGAAGTGAATAACACTGATACACCCATCAGCCATTACATTATGAACACTGACAGGTGAAGTGAATAACACTGATACACCCATCAGCCATAACATTATGACCACTGACAGGTGAAGTGAATAACACTGATACACCCATCAGCCATAACATTATGACCACTGACAGGTGAAGTGAATAACACTCATAATCTCGTTATCATGGCACCTGTCAGTGGGTGGGATATATTAGGCAGCAAGTGAACATTTTGTCCTCAAAGTTCATGTGTTAGAAGCAGGAAAAATGGGCAAGCATAAGGATCTGAGTGACTTTGACAAGGGCCAAATTGTGATGGCTAGACGACTGGGTCAGAGCATCTCCAAAACTGCAGCCCTTGTGGGGTGTTCCTGTTCTGCAGTGGTCAGTCTATCAAAAGTGGTCCAAGGAAGGAAAAGCAGTGAACTGGCGACAGGGTCATGGGCGGCCAAGGCTCATTGATGCATATGGGGAGTGAAGGCTGGCCTGTGTGTTCTGATCCAACAGACGAGCTACTGTAGCTCAAATTGCTGAAAAAGTGAATGTTGGTACTGATAGAAAGGTGTCAGAACACACAGTACCTGAGCATTGTTGTAGACCATGTGCAACCTTTCATGGCATTGGCCTCTTTCAGCAGGATAATGCACCATGTCACAAGGCAAAAATGGTTCAGGAATCGTTTGAGGGACAAAACAACAAGTTCAAGGAGTTGACTTGGCCTCCAATTTCCCCAGATTTCAATCCAATCGAGCATCTGTGGGATGTGCTGGACAAACAGGTCCGATCCATGGAGACCCCACCTCGCAACTTACAGGACTTAAAGGATCTGCTGCTAACATCTTGGTACCAGATACCACAGCACACCTTCAGAGGTCTAGTGGAGTCCATGCCTCGACCGGTCAGGGCAGTTTTGGTGGCAAAAATATTAGACAGGTGGTCATAATGTTATGGCTGATCGGTGTATAGAAAGAGTTAGGAGAGAGAAGAGACAATTCTGTCAGGTGTGATGTGTAGTGTGTGTGTGTAGTGTATACTGTGTGTGTGTGTGTGTGCCTGTAGTGTATACTGTGTGTGTGTGTGTAGTGTTGTGAGCCATGTGGTGTATGTAGTGTGTCAGAGTGTATTTGAACTACCTATCTCAGTGTTGGGCAGAAGTGCATGTATTTTGGCCCAACCCAGTACCGCCACTCTGCGAACACACGCCGCCTTGTCCTTCAGACCAGCTGTTAGAGGCTGTTCCACATATTCACATAGACCTGGGAGCCTGGAAAACACACACACACACCCCACATTAAACACACACACCCCCCACATCAAACACACACACCCCCCCACATCAAACACACACACATCAAACACACACACATCAAACACACACACCCCCTACATCAAACACACACACACCACATCAAACACACACACACACCACATCAAACACACACACCGCACCAAACACACACACACACACCGCACCAAACACACACACACACCCCACATCACACAAACCACACTTCATATTACAGATGACCTGTATATTACCTGAATAAACACACACAATACACTATATGAATTATTCACCTAATTCCAACACTAACTACACATTCTACCTCAAACCATAAACCTAAAATATATTCTGAACCTCAATTAGAAAATAGTCAAAATGTACCCAGAACACAAGATATGTCATGGGTCACTTTAAGCATAGAACATCTGTTGTCGTCATTTCCCTATGAGGTGGTGTTTAGGGATGAACACACACACACACACATTTCCCTACCGGAGATTGCACATGTTTCTCAGCGCAAGACTTCGGACCATGGGGTTGGGATCAGAGCAGTCCTTCCTGAGGGTGTTAATCACCAGCAGAGACAGCTCAGGATTAACACTAGCATATGAACACAAGAATACATAGACCAGTTTCTTCTGGACAATATCCCCCGTTGCACAGGCCTTCACCATCTCACTGAATAAACCGGATACATCCACTCCCTGAGACATCAACCTGGAGGGAACAAGGGACAGATGCTAGAATGTTTTGGGGTTACTGTGTGTGTCTGTAAAAGAATACTCTGTGGATCTTCTGTCTGTAGTGTGTCTGTAACAGAATACTCTGTGGATCTTCTGTCTGTAGTGTGTCTGTAACAGAATACTCTGTGGATCTTCTGTCTGTAGTGTCTGTAACAGAATACTCTGTGGATCCTCTGTCTGTAGTGTGTCTGTAACAGAATACTCTGTGGATCTTCTGTCTGTAGTGTGTCTGTAACAGAATACTCTGTGGATCCTCTGTCTGTAGTGTGTCTGTAACAGAATACTCTGTGGATCTTCTGTCTGTAGTGTCTGTAACAGAATACTCTATGGATCTTCTGTCTGTAGTGTGTCTGTATTCAATATCAGTTCACTCAAAACTTAAGTCTTGTCTAATTC
Source organism: Esox lucius (assembly GCF_011004845.1). Taxonomy (NCBI): domain Eukaryota; kingdom Metazoa; phylum Chordata; class Actinopteri; order Esociformes; family Esocidae; genus Esox; species Esox lucius. Next base: position 36,599,520 of record NC_047580.1, read on the forward strand.
GTTTATAGGTCAATTCATTTCTGAGTTTCTGTGTACCTGATAACTCTGTGAATAGTGTTTCTGTACCGAAGGTGGTCAGTTTGAATGTGAGGGTTGGACAGAGCTCTCCTCAACTCCCTCACTGTCTCCTCGCCGCCCAGGTACGGCATGGTGGCCCTCCTAGCAGATACTGCCTGAAATACAGACAGACGGCTAACTTTACTGAAGTGACCGTGATAAATGCCAAGCACTGACAGCTGACCAAAACAAGAGTTATTAAGAGTTAACTTGGCGGCATAAGGGTAGAATACATGTACTGAAAGTTATACATCTGTAGTTTACCGTCGCTAGGTAGTTTCTGCTGTTTTGTCGCTGTTATTGTTATATTATTTTAGATGTTGTACACATTTAGCTACATACTTTTTTACATTGTCGAGTAGGTACCTCTAAGTATGAGTAGTTTGCCTTGGGTATTCTACGCATATTGATTAATGTAGCTACTACAACCGTGAGCAGGAGTGTTATGCAGGTAATGTAAATAGCATCTCCTTTCTGTACGATATCTGGTAAAACGTTAACGAAAGACAAGCTAGCTATTCACAAGTGTTACTAAACCTAATTGTAGCTAGTCAGCTTGCCAGTAAAACGGTACTTCCGAATATTAAAGCGACCTAAAAGTTACGTATTATTCGGATATTGGTGACTTACACAGTATTCAATTACCCTTAGGTCCTCACCTGCGGATTATTTCATGAAGAAATTCGTTCAAATTGGTGGTTTGTTGACATCTGTCATATTTCCGCTGTCTTCTTCCGGGTCAACCTGTTTGGTTCGAGGTACTGTAGAGCACAATAGCGCAGCTTGCGGTCGGAAGAGACGTTGGTCATATTTGGAGCTACCAGGGTACTGGAGCAAACCGCCCGAGAAGGGTCAGTCTGCGACCCGGGGCAGGGAAGATCAGCCAAGGGAAACTACGCCCATATAGAACACCCTCCCCCTTTCCCAATAAATGAAAAAGCAAAAGCTTTTTTATTCATTTCGTTTTTTGTAATTTAACTAGTGCACAGTCGATATTATGTATTTTTGAGTTTGTTAACGTTTCTCTTGACTTCGTTAGGTTTTTGATTTGGGGAAGATAAAATCGGAATAGAGCACAGTCACGGGAAGTGTAAGACTCAGCTGGCAATATATATTGGACATGTAAATAAACAAAAGCAATATATATTGGATAAGCGCCGAGGCTCTCTGAGGAACGAGGGAGCGTGTTTAGATTGTCCGAGCATCCCCGGACGGAGTTGTTGTCGTCGCGGGCCGCAGACAGACCTTATTGGACCGTCCAGGTAGGTTATCCATAGTTCCATCCATTTCTGTCCACACCTCAGTACCATGAGCTTAGAGTAGAAGTTAAATATTGATTGACAGCAATAGAGGCTGACCAAGTCATCATGCGTAGTCTGCTTTGCCTTTTGTCATTAAAGCCTACATTAAGTTCACCACTTGTTCGCTTCTCTAGCACATACGTTGAAAACCATGCAAGGACAGTCTAATGTTTTCCTAGCGAGCATATTTTCAACAGTCTCAGCTAACAACATGGTGATGACAGCTATATGTTCTGTACCCTAATCGCACACGAAACACCAGAGACAATGCAGTTGGCTGATGGTTTATTGATTGTGATCAGTTATTTGATTTTGAATCCATTCTTAAAAAAGACATAGCCCACAGCTGGAACACAATTCACCAACCCCACCCCTTTCTGAGACTGACATCCACTCTGCCTGGCCTCATTAAGTCAGGTTTAAAAAGGCAGAGCTTCATAAACAGGAAGAGGAAGGGCTGTGTACTGGCCAGCCAGTCAGCTAGCAAAGAGACATCCTGGGCAACCCCATTAGTTCTGAAAGAGCTGCTCAACCCTGCCTCAGAACTAATAGGTGGAGCCAGACATCCTGACAGACATGGCAATTATCCAATAGAAACACACAAAACACAGGAAAGTTTCCATTATAGAAGTTCACCATGACAATGCTTTAACTCCATCTCCGGACACACACGATTGATCAGTTCACTGATTTGAGGGGAAACTGTTGGAATGTCAATTTGAAAAGCCGTCGCTCACACGCGTGCCAGAGGGAAAGTCTATGACAACGTTTCGATGGGGGCGGGACTAGCAGAACTGCTGTTATCCTGACTGGCTGCAACGGTCCCTCTGGGCGGCACTTCAATAATGCGTGGTTTGTCAATGATACGAGCTCCGCGCTCTCCTTTCTCCACAATGCCGATGATCCAGGCTCCGCCCCCTGATCCCTGACCCTTCACCTCAGCACAGAATCTGGCTGCCTGCTCCCTAGGCAGACACACCAGCAGGCCCCCTACAAAAGCAAAGGGAATTTAAAGATCTCCATATAAACCATATCATTTCAGTGCTATTTTCAGCGTCATTACGTCTGTCTTTGGTATGCGTGTGTTCCTCCTACCAGAGGTCTCAGAAGACGTCCCACCCAACAGGTTGAAGAGGTTTCCACAGGCCTTGCTGATGGCGGCCATCTTGGCAATGATTGGTAGGTTATGGATGACAAATGCTACCTCAGCACGCTGGGTTGTTGCTAGGTTACGGGCGTGCCCTAGCAACCCGAACCCGGTCACGTCTGTTGCAGCGTGGGCCTGGAACCTGTGCATTAGGCCTGCAGCTACACACACACACACACACACACACACACACACACACACACACACACACACACACACACACACACACACACACACACACACACACACACACACACACACACACACAGTTGTATCAGACTATGGGTTGTGTGTAAAGGTTTATTTGTTAAGTTAATGTTTGTGTGTTAATGTAATGTGTGTGCGCTGTTTTACCTGTGCGATTGAGTGTTGCCATGGAAAACATTGCTTCCTGATAGGCCTGCTCCACTTCCTCCTTAGAGACCACCAGCTTTATCTTATTCCACTTTTCTGGCTGTGGACAGACACACTTTAAACATTCTGATTTTTGGCTATGATTTATATGACAACATTTTAGAAGTGTGATTATCTACACTGTTTACAGTGTGTATGAAAATCTACATTCAATATTTTATCCGAATCATCCAGCCTTATGCTAGAATGTGACCGACCAGATCCTGTAGGTAAAGAGATGCTACAGTGTGACCCACCTAATCCAGCAGGTGAACAAATAGATGCGACGATGTGACCTACCAGATCCATCCACTGGTGAGCGTTGACAGCCACTTGTGTTCCCAGAGGCTTGGTCAGGACCAACACATCCCCTGGTACTGCACTGTCAGGCCTACACGCACGCACACAAACACACAAAGCCACAGGGTCGGCGTGTCGACCCACACAGCCACGGGGTCGGCGTGTCGACCCACACAGCCACGGGGTCGGCGTGTCGACCCACACAGCCACGGGGTCGGCGTGTCGACCCACACAGCCACGGGGTCGGCGTGTCGACCCACACAGCCACGGGGTCGGCGTGTCGACCCACACAGCCACGGGGTCGGCGTGTCGACCCACACAGCCACGGGGTCGGCGTGTCGACCCACACAGCCACGGGGTCGGCGTGTCGACCCACACAGCCACGGGGTTGGTATTGACGTGCTAAAAGGTAACTTGTCACCCAAGCCAACAAGGTTAAAAATATCTGCCTAAGAGACCTTGAGCAAGGCATTTAATGTTAATTGCTCTTGTAAGTGGCTTTAAATCTGCTAAATGACTCAAATGTAATGACAACTTTGATTGAGGCAGTCCCTTAAGGCAATATTTTGTGATAGCTGCTGGTATAAATGCAGGATTTGTCGCCAGCAATTAAGACTAGGGCGGCACAATATATCGTTTCAACATCGACATTGTGACGGTCACATCGCAGAACGTGCAATTTAGTAAAGTAAACATATATCAGTCTACAATATATATTTTTTCTGTCCGATATAACGTAATTTACTCAGATTTATGGGTTATTGGATACACAGTTAATTATAACTATTTTAAACACGGAGTTCGTTGCTGCACATCGTTGACATGCAGGCTCTGCTTGCGCATGACAAAATGATGAGCCAGGAACAGGCAAAAAGGCTGACAGGGAGAATTTGGTTGCAAAAAGAAATGCATCGTCATTGTATGGAAATATTTTGTCTACAGACAGGATGATGTTGACCAAAAACAGGTACTTTGATGAGAGTGCCTTGCAATTGTTGCCACAACAAGGCAACACGACCAATTTGTTTGATCATTCAAGGCCGCACCACAAATCTTCATATGACGAGTGCAAAGCATCTCAATGCCATCCAAAGCAAAAACACCATACAAGAAAGGTTCCAAACGGCAGAGAAAAATCACAGATTCAATAACATTTCATGTCGCCAAAGACATGGTACCAATTAACACGGTTACCAAAGAGGGTTTTAAAAACATGAGGGGTTGGGGATTAATGATACAGACTGCCAGGTTGATAGCCAAAGCTCTTTCTGAGGACATCCATTGTTTTTTTCATATCGCAATATATATTGCAGAAAAACCAAACATTGTAATGTCAGTTATTTCCAATAATTTTGTTTCCTGTGTGCATTCACCGTTTAAGATCACAATATCTGTTTGTTCTCTGGCGGTGGGGCAGTTTAATACAATAACAATGCCAGGATATAACTGTATAAAGCAGGAAAAGTATAGTGATTGGTCAAATATGCCAGCACTTCAGTAATAAGCAGGGAAAGGTTGATGAGAGCATGCACGTGCACGCACGCTTATAGAATCATAAAGGGACTGTTAGGACACACGCACAATCATAGGACTGTTAGAACACAAACACTTACATGATGAACTCATTGGGTTGGCAGACAACAGAGGCCACGCCTCCAACAATGATCCAAGGATTTACCACAGTCTGACCGCCTGTCACTGAAGTCCCTCCCTCCTCTGCAGCATCACGGAAACCACGGATCATCAGGGGCATCACACGCTCACGATCCTTCAGACAAACATATTTATAAAATGGCCTACTAGCTTCTAGTCCTAGACAAACAAACAGTCACTTATATAATGGCCTACTAGCTTCTAGTCCTAGACAAACAAACAGTCACTTATATAATGGCCAACTAGCTTCTAGTCCTAGACAAACAAACAGTCATTTATATAATGGCCAACTAGCTTCTAGTCCTAGACAAACAAACAGTCACTTATATAATGGCCAACTAGCTTCTGGTCCTAGACACAAACAGTCATTTATATGATGGCCAACTAGCTTCTACTAACTTCTAATCACACATCACATAGAAGTTTTCTCCAGATGAATCTGTTATTTCTACATTCATTAATAAACAAGTATCCATCGTCTTTGTAAGACAAATACACACATAGGTTTACTGTCAATGGGATGTACCAACAATTAAATACCATTAGAAATACCTATTTGACCTAACCTCTGCATTTTACCTAACCCTAAATGCCTGAACTTGATACTAATTCTAAATATAGCTTATTTTCAAGGTGAGGACTGGCCAAATGTCTTCCCTTCGCATTATTTTCCTTGTTTCACTGTCGTAACACCTTCTGTCTTCAGCAAGATCGCAAAACTGGAATACAGATACCTACAAACCTTGTCAGACATTTTCTGGCTGACACTAAGCAGCATCAACATGTTGTCACACTCTGTGATACCCATGGCATAGAGATCACTGAGGACGTTAGCACACGCTATCCTTCCCTGGTGAGAAAGAGGGGAGAGTGGGGACATAAATCAGGTGAATATATGTGACGTCATAAAACATAAACCCTGCCTTGAAACGTTTAAGTTGATGGAGGTCAGATCTCACCATCATGTATGGGTCTTCCACCAGAGGGTAGAAGAAGTCTGTAGTTTGGACCAATGATAAGGCTCCATGTCTGAGTGGGATCACACAGGAGTCCATCCCTATTCCTGCGCACACACACACACACATCACTAACATTTCTGCAACCCTTGTGTTCAATAGTAGATTGATGAAGAAGACTATACACATACAGTCAGCTGTGTCCTCAGCATCACCACTGAGAACGTGTCCACATTTTGCACTTATTTACACCGTCTGTGCTGCCCTTGATGTGTCCACCATTGCATGAAGGCTTGCATTATTTTGTTGTGGCGGCTCTCACGGTGATGTCTTATCAACCGAAATGGCCACTGAACTTAGAGCTGTCCATATTACTTTCAGGACCTTTAGTACAAAGCTAAATCGCTCTAGCAGGCTATTGACTGTTAATCAATAAGCTTTAGTTGCATTATGCTAACTGTTAGTAAATGAATAACGTTAGCCTAGCTAAGTTCAATGTCGTAAAGGTGCAGTTATGAGGATTAGCTAACGTTAGTTATATACATTGTTATTGGATAAGTCACAATATATCATGAAGTAAGTTAGGTCAACTGTTTGGTGAAGAAACTCACGTAGTTATGAGAATTAACGTTAGTTACTAGTTACATTTTATTTGCGTTCGCAATACTGGTAGACAGTCGGCTGACTTGCAAGAGAAAGGACATTGTCAACTACATAGCTAGTTGCCTGAAGCCTTCAGTACCTGACTCCAACACTTAGATGCTAGCTAATCCGCTAACGTTAGTTGTTTGCTACTAAAGCAAGGACATAAAAGTAGTAACAACATAAGACAACTAGAAAAATAACTTTTCTAACTACAATAGCTACCAACGAAGTGTTACCAAATGACTCAGATCAAAAGAATTGCGCGTGCTACTGTACCTAGCCGGGGTCCAGCGGGGGTGTTGGGAGGGATTTGTCCGAAATCGGAGCCTTGATCCCCGGATTCCAGTCCCGCCAGGAGTTTGAGCAGAGCCTCCTGGGGGACCTTACACCCTCATCCCTTCATATCCGAGAAGCTTGTCAGGCGGAAGCCGGCGTCCAGGCCGTGCTCTTCAGGCTGAAATGGCTTGTACCCCGGAGGAAAGCATGCCTCAGTCCCCGCAGAAGCATCGGCCGGTGGGGTGGGTGGGGGAGTAGCCGACATGGCTGGTTAGGCAGTTTGGAATATAGCTAGTTCGACACGTTTGTTGCCTCGGATTCAGCCAACAGAGAATAGAGGAAAGCGTTACGAAATAGACTTAAAGCGTGATTAGTGGATATCGTCGGCTATGAATGGAGAAGCGCGTTAGACCTGGAAGCACTGAACTGCAAGGCGAGGGGCGAAAATGCGTCTTCAGCGTAGTGACGTCACTACCACGGCAACGCGCGAAAGTTACACATTTTCAATACTCTCAGAGATCACAGCGGTAGCCTCTTAATACTGAATTAATTCGCATTTTTGTCCATTACATTATTTATGATGTTAAAAACGTATGGATCTAATCTGTACCACTATCTGGAGCGACTAATATCGATTCATTTTAACAAAACGTATTGAAACAAACCCAGCTATACTGGACCTGGCTGTGCATATTCTGTTGCATTTAAATCGTATTGTGTTTAAAAAAAAACAAAAAAAGAAACACACAACGTCCTATTGTTTCATGAACCTGCTCATGTATTCAATTCCCTGACCCTGACCCTATACAGTGCTTATTCAAAGTCAATCCCCTCCCATTGAACGTTCTCACATTTTGTCATGCTAGTGCATCCAAATTGTATGCATTCTTGGCAAAACAGAGTAATAGCCTGTCAGAATAGCCTGATACGGTTAAAGAAATTATGAATATACTGCTTGATAATTAAAGAAATAGGTATCAGATTTCTAAATAGGGACATCGGTTGCCGCGTCCAGCTGTTAAGGTTTATGCAATGTTTCTGTTTAAATTCGTTAATTTACTGTCTAGAAAGTCGAATCATTTTTACATTACTCCATACTCCATACATATCATCCACAGTTAGCATCTCTCGTGTCGATAATCTCAATTAGCATCGATTAAATGAGCGCTACGATCAGACAGGCCAGTTCCTGTTGTTGTGCCGTGAGACCAGGGGGTATTCCATCAACGCGCTTGCTTGAAAAAGCCCAAACTCTCACGGCATAAGCAGGCCGGAACAAGCGATCGAAAAGAAAGATACTTCGACAAAAATGCGAAAACTACAGCTGTAGTCTTCTCAACAGCGGAACAAAACCTGATGTTGGGACTTTACGAATAATTAAAAGGAGTCATCGCCCAAAAGGGCAATAGGCTACTGCCGCAATTAACGAGGCGAGGGTCTATCAGAATTTGCTGATAGATTAAATGCGAAATTTATACTAGCCTAGCCTACTTATTGTTTCATTTACATTTTTTAATAAATGAACATTCAGATTACTAGATAAGATTTATCATCAGGCTAGAGGGTGACCAATGATGTGGCACACTTTGCTTGGCAGAGCATTAATTTAAAATTGCTCAGACTGAGTTGATACAGTGGGGTCTTTCAATATGTAAATTCCAGTTCCTAATTATCTCAACATTGCTCACATTCCAGAATAATATTTGTAACTTTGGGTCAGACATTCTGTGAGTTATTTATTTATTTTTATTTATAGGCCTTCTGCAGATACATGTTAGTGCTATGACATACTCAGGAAAGGAAATAACCGATTTTTGATTGATCTGTGCTGATAAGGTAAAGTGAAACATGTCTGTACAGTAGTAACTACTTTGTGTGAGGCTGACATTCAAATTGACATTTCTGTGAACAACGGCCAGGGTAACAGAATTTAAATCCAAAGAAGTGTTGATATTAAAACCTATTTGATCTATTTTCACAGATTTCCGCATTTCATCCAAATCCAATTGCTACTATTCTAGACAGTGTGTGGACAGATTCCCCCAGTATATACCTGTATGGCTATGGAAATATTTCCCATTCCCATGCAGACTGCATAGGTAAACTTTGCTGGTCCTACGGAACCTGTAGCTCTCCACCAGAATCTCATCAGGGAAGCCCTGTGGAGAACGTCTGTCTCTGAAGATCTTGGGGCTGGTGGTGTAAAAGCTCTGTGTAGAATCTGAGCACTTTCATCCACAGGGTTGTTGAGAAATGGACATTTCTGGTCATAGATGGTTGTATAGGCTAGGTCAGGGTTCGGCAAAAGACGGCCCACAGGACAAAACTGGCCCGCCAGCAATAATATCAGTCCCGCTGCATTATTATTTTGAGAGCGGCTGGTTCTGAAATAGATCTCAGTCATGACAGGAACATTTACTCACATAAACACGTCCTCTTTAGTGATTTTGCATACGAAATAGAAGTGCGAGAAAGTTTTTTGTAACAATGCTTTATTTAGAGTTTAATTGAGAGTTTTTACTTTGAAGAGTTCTGAAGTGCATTCAATAGTGGCTCGCTTTACACACCTCTGGAATACTCTGCAAACAGCGACAACTTCAGAGCAAATAAGACACACTGGCTTTGCATTCAAGAAACTTGGTAAGATTAAGGCATAGTTGTCTTTCCATTCATCTTTGAATGCCCTATTTTCGCTGTCAACATTCCTCTTCAGACACTTTGATAGGGCCATTTTGTGTATAGAGCTAGCTTGAATGTTTAGCTGCACACAACGTAATAGCGTAGCATACCTCCAGGACGCAACCAATTAAAACATGCAATGTAGAACATGAGAATGCAAAGGAATAATTCTGAGAGTGAAAGTAGGCTACGTCAAATAAATATTACAATAAATAAGGCACCGATGTGTAACATAGAAGCACATTAAAATTATACATTATTCACTATATGGAAATAAAACATAGGCCGATGAAAGCACGACTCAAACAGGTCATTAATGGGCTTATTCAAGTCCTCTCTTATTTCTATATTTTTATCCATTATGCATTTCGGCCAAAGTGTCAGTAGTACTGTATTAATTAATCCAGCACAAAACCCGGACACCGTCACACAACTGTGGCTTTTTGTTTCTGACTGTCTTACAGGATTTAATCACAAGGTAACCATAGCTGACTAAGCAGTTACAAAATACACTAACAGTCTGTAACAGGCAATTCCAGTGGCATTTTCCACCAACGAACTTCTTAAATTAACCTTTGACTATGTTGTGAGACACCATCTAGTGGCATAATAAAAATGTGCCCAATGCCAAATTTACTTGCCGACCCCTGGTCTAGGCCTATGTCAATTATTGGCTTTTGAAGACAGAGAACGTGGTAAGACGTTATTTTCTTAAATTATTTTTTATTAATATGTTCTTTGGAACTAAATTAAACACGTAAATTAATGCTTGGTCACATTGAGAGAAAAAAGTCAGAACTTGTGTTTCCAAACACGGACATGACAGAAGTGATGCCAGCGCGAAGTCACGGAACGGTCTTTCTGGATTCTGTTTCAGCCGGTTGAAATTCTTTGGTAAACAGCTAAATTAAACGTTACAGGTTAGTTCAGAGGTATACGTTACCTTGGTTACTGAGCAGGGACTCCTATAAGCCACAGTAATGGAACAGAACTCTCACTAAGCAAGACTGGATTTACCTTTATCTGCCTTGATGGAATACCCCCAAGGTTGATTGATAGCGAAGTTTGGCAGCCAGATGAAAAACTTTATTTAGAGGATTTATTTACACCAACAGGTCAATATCATAATTAGTGACCAAAGAGAATTTGGCTACATTTTCAATTATCATTTCTATTCTGTCATGAGCATCGGACCAGGAAATCAAACAGCTTTCAGTATGATCTGCGGAATCAAATATTAGTTTGAAACATATTTAATGGTGTATTTCGACATTTAATGGTTTGGAACAGTATTCGATAGACCCCGCCCATCCAAAGGTGATGGTTGGATGTGACAGACGGATTCAATAACGACAGATGCCACAATGACTACAACCATGAAATCAATAAATCGTGAAATTGGAAATTGTGAAATGAATCGTTAAATGCAGAAATACACCATTAAATATGTTACATGTTTTATTTTTATTTTATCATTTAAATGATATTTCCCTTTATATTGAATTGCATTGTTTATATATTTATTTAATAAAGTCCCTAAAATCCCTCCATACAAACCAGGGCATGAATTCCAAATGGCTTTTCATTAACATTTTAATATTGACAACGAATGTGCCTACCAAGACATGAAAATTAAAATGCAAATCACATGATTGCATTTTAGTTTTCATATTGACTGAAATAATGCAGGCCAAGATAATGCAGGATAAGAAATATTGAGGTAATAGATAAATAAATTGAGGCAACAGAAAGTTGAGAAAACAGGAAAATAAAAAGTTTGGGGAATGGATAAAGAAAATTGAGGGAATGGATTTTTTGTACTAATGTTTTGGAATGGCCCAGCCAGAGCCCAGACCTGAATTCAATTGAACATCTTTGGGGTGATCTGAAGAGGGCTGTGCACAGGAGATGTCCTCGCAATCTGACAGATTTGGAGCATTTTGCAAAGGAGAGTGGGCAAATATTGCCACGTCAAGATGTGCCATGCTAATAGACTCCTACCCAAAAAGACTGAGTGCTGTAATAAAATCAAAAGGTGCTTCAACAAAGTAATAATTTAAGGGTATGCACACTTGTGCAATAAGGTTATTGTGAGTTTTATTTTTTCCCCTAGAAGATTTCAGTTTGTTTTTCAATTAAATTGTTCACATTATAGGTCACATTAAAAGTAGAAAAAGTCCACTGTAACTTTAGATTGCAGGTGGGTAATGTGGGCAGTGAAATTCAATCAGAATCCCTTCCTTGGCAAAGGCATTTTTAAAGCTTCCGTCACAGTCAATGACTCTTTTAAACTTTCATATTATCTTACCTTAAAAACAAATAGGAAAAACAGAAGTTATTAAATGCACTCTCAAGACTGGCAAGTCCATAAGATAACTGAAATCATCTACCATGCCATTTACTCAGGAACGTCTTGCAGAGTAGTCTGTAGATAACTGCAGTCAACTACCACTGCCTTCAAGGCAGTTCAAATAATAATTTACTTCACTGTTAATTATGATTGCTTTACTTAATTGTTTCATATCTGTATTTGTATTTTCTATTGCTGTAAATCATGGCTCAACTGTAAGAGACCAAATTCTGTAAAAAGATTAACAATAAAATTAAATGAAACACAATTGAGAGCCAAAATATTATATTCAATCATAAACACCTTCCAATGCTTTGCTGTAGATATATTTATATATTTATTATGTCTCCAACACAGTTTAAAACAGTGTCTTTCCTTCCTCTCGTTACAGATAACATTCCCACACGCAAACCTGGTGGATTATCATATGCTTACATTCAGACAGACTCAGACAGACTCAGACAGACAGACTGGCTGCCCAGATACACAGACGCAGGGCTTGGGGTCAGAAGTCAGGGGTCATTCACACATGATCTATCAGTCGAGTGAGAAAGGAAGGGATCGAGGAGTTGGAGAGATTTGTGAGGAAGGCCTATGACAATGTCATCATACAGATTACCTACTGTTTGTCATTCTTCCCACTTCCTGCAATCCATCTAGCTGGGGGTGTATTTGTGTGTGTGTGTGTGTGTGTGTGTGTGTGTGTGTGTGTGTGTGTGTGTGTGTGTGTGTGTGTGTTTGTTTGTGTGAGAGAGAAAAAGAGAGACAATGTGCAGGTTTGTTTTGGAGAGGGTGTAAACTTAATAAAAACAAATCAGATTAAGTCTTAACATCAAATCTTAACACGATAATCAAGATCGACAAATACTATATATAAATAGTACTTCTAAATAAAATAATCACAGAGAACTAACAATTAACCAAAATAAAAGCATTATTGCATGGAAGAATCATGGAATTGGGAGTACTTCTGTCATGACATGGTAACTTTGTTTCAATGTTTGAGTCACTCCAGCAGTTTCAAAAAAGGTAAAATATTTAGAACTGCAGGAAATTATTGTTTAAACTGCAACATTTGTCAGCCCCATGGCAAATGTGTATAAAAAAAGCAACATTTTGTCATGGCTGCCAAAAGGAAGACCACTGAAAATGTTTGGTGATCATGTCTTGTTTTTTTATCCAGACAAAAAGCTTTGTGTAACTGACTGGTTCTGCATGGTAAAACCTGTGTGTGACTGACTGGGCCAGTTGGTTCTGCATGGTAAAACCTGTGTGTGACTGACTGGGCCGGTTGGTTCTGCATGGTAAAACCTGTGTGTGACTGACTGGGCCGGTTGGTTCTGCATGGTAAAACCTGTGTGTGACTGAGTGGGCCGGTTGGTTCTGCATAGTCCGGTGCCCTATGCGGGCTGACTTCACATTTTAGACCAGTCCATTGGTCATTAAGTGACATAGTGCCCATTTGGGAACAGGACAGGCAGAACACACAGACCTAATGTGTGTTTGTGCTTGTGTGTATATCTGAGTGTTACTGGATGCAGTCCTAATGTGTGTTTGTGCTTGTGTGTATATCTGAGTGTTACTGGATGCAGTCCTAATGTGTGTTTGTGCTTGTGTGTATATCTGAGTGTGTTACTGGATGCAGATCTAATGTGTGTTTGTGCTTGTGTGTATATCTGAGTGTGTTACTGGATGCAGATCTAATGTGTGTTTGTGCTTGTGTGTATATCTGAGTGTGTTACTGGATGCAGATCTAATGTGTGTTTGTGCTTGTGTGTATATCTGAGTGTGTTACTGGATGCAGATCTAATGTGTGTTTGTGCTTGTGTGTATATCTGAGTGTGTTACTGGATGCAGTCCTAATGTGTGTTTGTGCTTGTGTGTATATCTGAGTGTTACTGGATGCAGTCCTAATGTGTGTTTGTGCTTGTGTGTATATCTGAGTGTTACTGGATGCAGTCCATGACGTGTATCTGCAGGGTGTCCATGTCTGGGGCTTGGTACTGGCACTTTGGACAGCGGTAGTCTGGAAGCTCCTCAGCCCCGCCTCCAGGTACACCCACCACCACTCCGCCAGCCAACCCCACACTACGGAAAGAGGAAGGGGGAGGGGCTGTGTTGAACGCACCCCCAGGGAACGCACCTAGAAGAAAGATCACCAGGGAGGGAGAGATGGAGAGAGAGGAGAAAGACAGAAAAGAGAGGAGATGGGCACAGAGAAGGAGAAAATAGGAGACTGAAAGACACAGTAGATGATGTACGTGTCCATTGGACAGGCGAGCTGCCCATGTCGTATTGGAGTCCTGTGTGTCAGAACCTGCACTTCATTTAAAACCTTTTGTTTGTAGATGGCAGTGTTGCTTTTCATTCTTTTCCTATATAGTTTGCTTTTGGTTTTTAAGTTCCGTCTGTGTGTATTTTGATTCTGAAGTTGAGTTTTGTTGCAAAAGCCAGAAGAGGACTGGCCACCCCTGTGAGCCTGGGTCCTCTCTAGTTTCTTCCTAAATTCTGGCCTTCTTAGGGAGTTTTCCCTAACCACTGAAATTCACCACTACTGTTGTTTGCTCCTTGGGGTTCAAGGCCGGGTGTTTTGTAAAAGCACTTTGTGACAACTGTTACCTGGCTGTGGAGGGATGTGGGGTCCCAAGTGTCTTTGCTGCATCTCCTCCATACGAGCCCTGTAAAAAACACATGCTCTATTTGAACCCAGAAATCACAGTCATGTTGTACAGTGCCTTGCGAAAGTATTCGGCCCTCTTGAACTTTTCGACCTTTTGCCACATTTCAGGCTTCAAACATAAAGATATAAAACTGTAATTTTTTTGTGAAGAATCAACAACAAGTGGGACAACCATGAAGTGGAACGCAATTTATTGGATATTCCAAACCTTTTTAACAAATAAAAAACTGAAAAATTGGGCGTGCAAAATTATTCAGCCCCCTTAAGTTAATACTTTGTAGCACCACCTTTTGCTGTGATTACAGCTGTAAGTCGCTTGGGGTATGTCTCTATCAGTTTTGCACATCGAGAGACTGAAATCTTTGCCCATTCCTCCTTGCAAAACAGCTCGAGCTCAGTGAGGTTGGATGGAGAGCGTTTGTGAACAGCAGTTTTCAGTTCTTTCCACAGATTCTCGATTGGATTCAGGTCTGGACTTTGACTTGGCCATTCTAACACCTGGATATGTTTATTTGTGAACCATTCCATTGTAGATTTTGCTTTATGTTTTGGATCATTGTCTTGTTGGAAGACAAATCTCCGTCCCAGTCTCAGGTCTTTTGCAGACTCCATCAGGTTTTCTTCCAGAATGGTCCTGTATTTGGCTCCATCCATCTTCCCATCAATTTTAACCATCTTCCCTGTCCCTGCTGAAGAAAAGCAGGCCCAAACCATGATGCTGCCACCACCATGTTTGAGAGTGGAGGATGGTGTGTTCAGGGTGATGAGCTGTGTTGCTTTTACGCCAAACATAACGTTTTGCATTGTTGCCAAAAAGTTTGATTTTGGTTTCATCTGACCAGAGCACCTTCTTCCACATGTTTGGTGTGTCTCCCATGCGGCTTGTGGCAAACTTTAAACGACACTCATTAGTCATTTAGGTCAACATTGGATCATTCAGAGATCCTCACGGAACTTCTGGAGAGAGTTTGCTGCACTGAAAGTAAAGGGGCTGAATAATTTTGCACGCCCAATTTTTCAGTTTTTTATTTGTTAAAAAGATTTGAAATATCCAATGAATTTTGTTCCACTTCATAATTGTGTCCCACTTGTTGTTGATTCTTCACAAACAATTACAGTTTTATATCTTTATGTTTGAGGCCTGAAATGTGGCAAAAGGTTGAAAAGTTCAAGGGAGCCGAATACTTTCGCAAGGCACTGTGTGTTTGGTGTTTGTGTGTGAGTTCATGGTACCGTGAGGTTCCTTCCTGTTTGAGGCGTTCTATCTCAGCGTGGGCCGTGTTCAGCTGGTCTTGGAGCTCCTCTTTCCTCTGGTTGAGTTTCTCTCTGGCCTCTCGTTCCGCCAGGAAGTCAGCCTTGTAGATCTCAGCCTAACACACACACACACACACACACAGTTCTAAACTTTTGAAAACCATAAGAATCAAAACAGGCGTGTGTGTACCTGTGCGGTCAAAACAGGCGTGTGTGTACCTGTGCGGTCAAAACAGGCGTGTGTGTACCTGTGCGGTCAAAACAGGGACAGTCTCCAGGGATCCTCTCTGTTGCTCCACCTCCTCCTTCAGCTTGTCAATCAGATCCTGTTTCAGAGCCAAAGCCCTCTCTGCTTCCTCCAGACGCCCACACACATCTCCATCCTACACACACACACACACACACACACACACACACACACACACACACACACACACACACACACACACGTAAGAATTAAACTGACAATATATCATTAACAGACTCTTATCCAGTTATTGATGTTTTTCTTATCAGGTATGAGGTTGACAACAGACTCTCCTTCCCCCTTTAACACATGTACATGCACGCACGCTCCCTCAAACATGCTCCATCACTTACACACCTCATTCTTGAGTTTGGAGTCATAGTCTCTGAACAGACAGGTGTATGCATGCTGCAGCTGGGCTAACTTCCTCCTGGATAGAGAGAAGGGCAGGGTTACGTGCCTGGAAGGGACTGTGTTGAGCCAGGGAGGGGGGCTTGAAGAGCAGCGAGTTATGGGCCAAGTAATAGACATATGTTTTGGGTAATGACTATGACTTAGATTAAAGCTTGAGCGGTGGGGGGTGATGCAGTCAACATGGGCCTGCACCTTATCCTACAACACATTCATAATCCAGTCAACATGGGCCTGCACCTTATCCTACAACACATTCATAATCCAGTCAACATGGGCCTGCACCTTATCCTACAACACATTCATAATCCAGTCAACATGGGCCTGCACCTTATCCTACAACACATTCATAATCCAGTCAACATGGGCCTGCACCTTATCCTACAACACATTCATAATCCAGTCAACATGGGACATGATATTATTTCGTAAGTGCAATGAGATTGCAATGCCATATAGACAATGTAATGTAAATGGTTGGGTGCGTGTTATAAAGGCATAAAGGTAATTACAACAGCATGCCTCGTATGGGCAGACTGGAATGTGTTTTTATACCTAGAATGGGTGAGAAATCATAAAATAGTGGTGTCGCAAGTTTAGGTATATCATCTGAAATAAAATCTCAAAATAATCATATTTGCATCTATATTACTTCTGGCTTGGCTTACTACGGTCAGTTCAGAAAGCGATGGACGAGTCGGCTCATACATTTTTACGGTAAGCGGAATGCTACCTATGTGGAGACGTCGAAAGAAGCTAATCCCTGTTAACTAGGTTTTGGCAGTGGGGGTCGACATGGACGATGCAGTCAACATGACATATACTTCATCCT